>NC_136320.1:2584061-3184061 GCF_964198595.1 Lampetra fluviatilis
TCCGAGTGTGTCTGGCCCCTGGTGTTGGGCTCCCGAAGAATGGAGGAGCGGCGTCCGTTCCCGGCGAGGGAACCTGGGCCACGTGTGCCACTCTCAAACGCGCACACACACGCACACGTACGCACACACGCACGCAAAGATCCTCCGCCCCCCCCCTCCCCCCGTATAACTTCCACAGACTTGTGGGGGGCAAGTGCCGATCCTAGTTGTGCTGTTCGTGAGCGGCACCTAACGAAGGACACCGCGGCCCCCGATGCGGTGGGTGGCCAACACCACGCCCGGTCGCCTTTGTCTCCCGAGTGTCGATGTTGACACACCGCACCAGCTACTCATTTGAGGTTGACCTAGACACGCACGCGCGCGCTGCGCGCGGAGTGCGCCACGTGAACGCGCGTGACGCGCGTCGCTCGTTCAACACGCGGCATTCCCAGACGGGGGGGGAGGCGAAATAATTAATCAGCAACCGAACACCGAGAGCAAGTCGACGGATTCCTGTGATCGCCCGTGGCGCCCCCTCTCAACGCCGTGTGGAGTCCGCGCCGTCAGCCACGAAGCGGCCGGCGCTTGAGCCGCGGAGAAACCAGTGCCTGCCACCTGCCTTGCCCACATTCGCGTCTTGTGACACGGGCAAGAGGAGGAGGAGGAGGGGGGGGGGCAGTGATGTGATGTGGGATGTGAGACAGGAGCCAGCACCTGTATGATTCACGCTCTCTTTTAATTCAATGTCGGGGTGGCCGCGGTTCGCGCCGAGCGCTTGGAGGACTCCACGAGCCACCACCGCCACCACCACCACTCCCTTGCGGTGAAGGGGGAGGGAGCGTCGTCGTTGTGCGGACACGGAGTGAGGATGACGCCGCCTCCACCTCGACCACCACAGAACAAACGCCACGGTTCTAGGTCTGCACCGTGTGCGTGTGTGTCTGCGTTACGAAAATCGCCGTGCGCGCGCTATCCTTGGGGAAGTTTCCAGATCCCGCCTCTGGCTCGGACCAAACTTCTGGGCGGCCAACACCACCACTTGGGAAGGCGTTGGAGGGTGGTGGGGTGGTGATGGTGGTGGGGGGTGTCACGCGGCTCGCATCTGTGTTTGTCCGCTCGCCACTGCCGGGTCTGGTGCGGTCGTTCTGCTTGAGTCTGGGAGTTCAGCGGGCCAGCGTTTGTTTGTATTCGGCCTTCCGGCCGTCCCATTTTGCTAAGCCCTGGGTAAACAACTCGACTTGAGACGAGCCACCAGACGCCCCATCCTGCACCCCCCCCCACTCCATCCCCCCCCACCGCCCGCGCCCTTCGCAGGGCACAACTCCAGCCTAGCAGCTGATATTCCTCGTCTATTGTTCCCATTCGTTTTCAAATTGCGCTATTGTCATCACCGTCGCCATCTCTTACGCGGCAAATTGTACGTCGGGCCCTCTCCCTCCCCCAAATGGCTCGAGTCGATTTTGTTTTAGCGGAGTCGAGAAATTCGCGCCGTGGATTCAACTGGCGCGCCGAGAGCTCGAACTGCTCGAACCGGACGGGGACTCGCCGATGGGATTGCAAGCCGAGAGCGCAGGACAAGCCTCTCCCCGTCACCTCCGCCTGATGGACGCTGTAACCTTAAATATCGCGGCGCTGCCGGATCGTGTTGCGGCATCGCGGGGTCGGGAATGGGGGGGAGGGGAGGGAGGAGATGGGGTGGTAGGGTGGGTGGGGGAGGGAAGGTGCAGGGGGCGGCGGCGAGGGGGGGGGTTGCTCCTACCGTGGCCTTTCCCAGGGTGTGTGAGTGACGGCACTCGCATTTAGACCGCGTTTCATCTCCCCGGATCGCGTCGCCAAGCCTCGCCTCGTAGCGTAAGCGCTACCAGGTGTACTGGCCAGGCAGCCTGCCTGCCGCTATCAACTCCCCCCCCCCCCTTCGTCTCACTCTCCGTCTCTCTCTCTCCCTTTCCACCTCGCTCTCCCTCCCCCTCTCCCTTCTTCCCTCTACCGCCCTCACCTTCCCTCCCCCTCTCTCCCTTGCTCTCTTTTTTTTTTACGATCAGTGGAAACAAAAAGATGCTCGGTGTAGTCGGCACTTTGCTTCGTTCATCATTTCGTAATTTTTTTTAATTTAAACTTTTGGTTTATGTAAACCCCCACCTCTCGCTCACTCTCTCGCTCTCTACATTCCTCTCCTCCACTCGCTCTTTCCTGCTACCTCCTCATTCCCTTTCTCTTCATTCTTCATTCCTCTCTCTCCATCTGCCCCCGCCCCCCTCCCTCTGTTCGTCCTCCCTCTTTCCCTCCCTCTCTTTTTTTACGATCAGAGGAAACAAGAAGATGCTCGGTGTAGTCGGCACTTTGCTTCGTTCATCATTTCGGTTTTTTTTCAATGCTTTGCTTTATGTGCCCCCCCCCCTTTTTAAATGAAAGATTTCACAAGATTTAACGCTCTGCTCTTCTTCAGAGTTGCACGTCTGAATGCTGCTGCTGCTGCTGCTGCCAATCACCGCTCAAAGATGAACCACTTTGAGTGTAACACTCCCGATGTGACGATAGCCAACACGAGCCTGACGCTCAACTCATGGTTGTCATCTAACCCGTGTTGTTCAATTCTACACAACACACCCCGGTAGGGGATCTGAGCACAGATCGGCTCCTGACACCGGCACCGCTGATGCCAGTAATCCGGGCCCCTTCCACGATACTCGCCACGCACAATCCAAAACCGGCTCGCCGTTCATCGCTCGCCACTTTTCACGCGCCTGGTGTTGCCACCCGGCAGTCCGTAGCTTGCCGCACTTTCGTGCCATGGGACTGCCCGCGCTACGGTATTGATACGTCGTGTTTCGCACGGTACATATTGATGTCGTGTTTCGCACGGTAAATATTGATACGTGTCCTGTTTCGCACCGTAAATATTGATACGTCGCGTTTCGCACCGTAAATAAGCCCTGGCTGCTGATAATCGCAATGCCTCGATGGGAGGAGGGAGGGTGCTGGAGCGGGGGGGGGGGCGGTCCTCGCTACATCTGTGGATTTTGTGGACTTAAGTGATCTGGAGAGTTTCTTCCCACCCCCTCCCCCCCCTTTTTTACAGTGTAAATGTGTTTCCACTTTACGGGGGGAGGGGGGGTGAGACGTGTTGTAGTTTCGGATTAAGCGCTCCTCGCCATAAAAGCCACAGCCTCCCCCGGGCTCCTCGGGGATTGCTCCACGCTTCCTCGGCCATCCCTTCTGTGCGTGAACTACATCTCATCTCCCGTGAACCCATCCGTGCGGATCTTTCACCGTGACCGCACACACACCCACACCCCCCCCCCAACTCGTAAGTTTGCGAGTGATTTATTTACTCATTTGACCACTCCGATTTCGTCACGGTTGTTCGGGTTTGGTACCGCGTGTCGTTCGTCGCGATGTCCAACGTGTCGCTCCACGTGTCGCCAAACAACACGCGGCACAACCCTGAAACGCCAGCGGGGGGAGGAGGGATGGGGGGGGGGCTATGTACAGCATCCCAGCCGCAAACATTCAACCACCCCGAGTCCGTACATCATCAAACGAACATTGACGTTCATCGGCCTACGGCTCACAATCCATCCGGACAGCACGTCACGTGACTTGTCCGCTATTTTTGGAGTTGGTCGGAAATCGTAACGCGGGGGGGGGGGGGATCCTCTTGAACGCGAGTCCCGAGGCTCCGTGAGGCTTCCCTGCGCACGCGCGGCACGAAATAAGTTCAGCGTTTTTCGGCACCCGGGTCGAAAATGAGCTTCGCTTTGTTGAAGATCGACGGTAGCCGTCAAGTGTCGATTCACCTCTAGCAGAGTAATGGGCAACGTCCACCCCCCCCCACCCCCGGCTCAAGGATGTACGCAGGCGATGAGCCAATGAAATCGGCTCGTGTGCAGGTGCCCCATGGGATTGTTCACAACGCAGCAGCAGCATATGAGCATTGCGACAGCCGGGTGGGAGCCTGCATCCGACCGTGGCTTGGTCGTGGCTAATGCTGACGACGATGCCGATTGTTCGGAGCGAGCGGGACAAACGCATGGAGCTGGGAAACGCTGCGAAGCCTTTCGGGAGCCATCGGGAGCCTTGCGTTGTTCATCAGCCAGGCTGCACGTGATGGCGAGCTATGAAGACATTAACCCCGGCGAGCCGGGATGACACCGGATCGCACCCGGGAGGAATTCGGAGCGTGGCTGGCTGGAGGGATTCGAGGGGGGGGGGGGGCACGCGCGCAGACGGCTCCGTGGCTCCGCGAGCCCCAAATGTTTTTCTCATTAGAGGTCGAGGCGGCACTGAGATGGAGACGACGATGCGGGGGTGGTAGACTGGAGTCGGCACGTGATCGAGTCGCCACAGCCGTAGCAGGAGGGGGTATACTGGATGTGGTGTGCCGAGTGGTAGAGACTGGACTAGGTAGGTGACTTGTAGCCACAGCAGGAGGGGGTATACTGGATGTGGTGTGCCGAGTGGTAGAGACTGGACTAGGTAGGTGACTTGTAGCCACAGCAGGAGGAGGTTACTGGATGTGGTGTGCCGGGTGGTAGCGACTGAACGAGGTAGGTGACTTGTAGCCACAGCAGGAGGAGGTTACTGGATGTGGTGTGCCGGGTGGTAGCGACTGAACGAGGTAGGTGACTTGTAGCCACAGCAGGAGGAGGTTACTGGATGTGGTGTGCCGGGTGGTAGCGACTGAACGAGGTAGGTGACTTGTAGCCACAGCAGGAGGAGGTTACTGGATGTGGTGTGCCGGGTGGTAGCGACTGAACGAGGTAGGTGACTTGTAGCCACAGCAGGAGGAGGTTACTGGATGTGGTGTGCCGGGTGGTAGCGACTGAACGAGGTAGGTGACTTGTAGCCACAGCAGGAGGAGGTTACTGGATGTGGTGTGCCGGGTGGTAGCGACTCGACGAGGTAGGTGACTTGTAGCCACAGCAGGAGGGGGTATTCTGGATGTGGTGCGTCCCAGCCATAGCGAGATGCGCAGTTTCCCACCCACCTTGCTGCAGAGTGGTATGTCACATGACTGCCAACCCGATTTTTTTTTTGAAAGCCATTCTCCGCGCTGGAATTCAGCTAAATCAAGCGCGAGAGCAAATTGTAATCGGATTCGATTTCTCGTGCAGTCACTGGTGACGAGGCTGAGACCGCAAACTCGCTCCACTCAGCCCGATTTAACCACTGGCGCCTGCTACCTGGATTCAAACCCAGGGTCTTGGTGGTTGACGGCTCTGGTGATCTCAACTCTGACCTCACCCGCGGGGAGGAGGAGGGGGCTGGGAGAGCCTCCCTTGTGGATCGAAGCGTTGAAATCTAAATTTAAAGATGTAAATGTTTCCCTGTTCGCTTGATTGCTTTGGAATCCACGCGTGAGCAGTGCTCCTGATGAATGCACGTTTCCTGTTCAACCAAGCTAAGCCTCAACAATTTTAAAGCACATTATGAATTTCTATGTTTAAAAAAAAATCTAAAAGTTAAATTGGACGCGCTAATTACGTTGTAGAATATTACGTTTCTGCGTGAGGAAACGTTAAAAAATACCAAAATTACTTTTCAGGAATGCAGTAAGGTTTTTTTTTGTTACTGCAGTTACAAATAAATATTCAAATAGAGGAAATGAGCAAACGTTGTTAGCCGTGGCACAGCACGGGAGGGGGAGTAGAGTTGGGGGTACGTGTGGGGGGGGAAATAGAAAAAGACGGGGCAGGAAAAAGAGGAGAGAACGGATGGGGAATGAGAGAGGCCTTAGGATGGGAGAGGAATGGAAACACGGGAGCAGAGGGGTCAGGAGAGTGATGGAAAGACGACAGTCAGCGCCTCGATGCTACTGCCCGTAGTGGAGTCTGTTTTCACAGTGTGCGGCACTGAGAGGGGGGGGGATTCAGAGTGGGAGGGGCCACACAAGTCACGTGTTTCACGGGAGGCTTGAACAGATTTCAATATAGAAATGAGATGTGTGCTTGGTCATGGTTGTTTTTTCCTTTTTACGGGTTAGTTTTTTTTTTATCCACTTTGAAGTTGAACGTGACGATCTGAATTCAAGTGAACAGGCGTGGGCAGGACACGTGATGATGCCCGGTGGTCGAGACTGGCGACAAACGATGAATTATTATTTTACCAGGTGAGGCCCACTGAGCTGTGTAGCTATTTTTCAGAAGCGACCTGGCTATCACAAATGATAGCTCAACGAAGTGGCTTATCGTCGTGTGCCAATGTTTAGCAGTCAAATACTCGAATGTTAAAACAGAGACACGGAAACAACATAGGCAGACACATGCAGAGACACATCGAGTGTCTTGGTGTGTGTCTCGCTCGATGTGTCTCTGCATGTGTGTCTGCCTGTTGTTTCCGTGTCCGTGTTTTATCATTCATTCTTACCTGATGATGGCTGCTTGTGTTGCAACCGAAACGTCATATTCTATTATTATTTGATTTTATTTTCTACGTGACTTTACCGAAAGAACCAAAGAGTAGCCTCAAATAAGTTAAGGGATTTCAGTGTGCGGTGGAGTTCGAACACGCTATGTAAAAAAAAACCGTAAAACGTAAAATAACCTCACACCTCCGAGTTAAGGCAACTTAACCACCATAATTTGTCATCATCATGTCAATCTTAAAAAACGCGCTTTGGAACCATTCATTACTTGGCGGCGCTCACTGCAGCCGATACAATTAAGTCACTCCATCTTGTCCCGAGAACGCTGGGCGCCACGTAAAGGGGCCGGATTTCCCCAATGCCTAGGAACGAGACACTTTCAGAGATTCGCGTGTCTCACGAAATGGCCTAAACGCATTTCCTTGCCGATTTGCCAGTCGGCGACGGAAGACGAAGGTACATCGTCACCCAGACATTGGATGAAACGGAAGACCTGCCAAACCGGGTGGCAGGGGGGGGGTGTGTGTAATAGGCGCCGCCGTCAACAGTGTCTCATTTCTAGTTTTGAAGCTTTCGTGACTGCAAAGATTCATATTCTTAGGTTTTTTCGGCAAAGTCACGTAGATAAAAAAATTAAATTAATAAAAGTAAAATAAAATAAAAATCACGTTTCGGAGGCAACACAAGCCTCCGTCTTCAGGTGGAACCGTCACAGCACGATAGCTGTATCAAGTGTGTTGCCTCCAAAACGTCGTGATTTTTATTTTATTTTTATTTTACTTTTATTAATTTTTATTTTTTACCTACGTTACTTTACCGAAAAAACCTAAGAATATAGTTTCTCATTTGTTGTTGCAAACGAGACTCTATCGTGGTCTCTTTAGTTCTCACCTGGTTACAGAGAATCAACTTGAAAACAAAAACTCGAACGCGTGGCTCCTGCACCCGAGCGGATTTCATTGCAGCATCTCTCTAACTTGTGGGCATCCTTGATGGTGCGTTACCTCCTTTGACTCCTGATCTGTGGCTAGGAGATGTTAACTTCCTCGCCTGGTATACAGGAGGGTCGTGGGTTCGATCCCGACCCTAACGCCTGCTGTGTATTTGGACTTTGCGGTGTCTCTCACCCCGTGGGTCACGTGGATTGTTCTCCGGGTAATTCGGTCACTCCCTACACATTTATAATCAACACGCGTTTTCGAGTATTTGGCTGCTATACATTTCCACGTGATAAGCCACTTGGTTAGGCTATCATTTGTGACCAGGTCGCTTCTGAAAAAATATATGGAGCTCACTGATCCTTACCGGGTGAAAATAAAAAAAAAAGTTGAAATATTTTAAATACCGACTTGCATGCAACAGCTGACTAGAGTCAACTCGAATTGGCCCGGGTTTGCTCAATTTCTCCTAGAACTCGACTTTCAAGGAAACCCGCGTTCGGTTTTAAACTAAAAGTTCGCGATCTGCCGAGTTTACTGGGCATGCGAGGCAACGGTGCAGACCGGCAAAAATAAGTAATTAAGACGTAAGTAAGAACATTTGTTATTGCGCACCCTTATGAGTCCAGTCCATCGCGAATGCCGCAGTGAGCACACGTGGAAGTCGGCTCGCTGAAACAACAACAACAACAACGCCGTTCTGAGTCTGTTTGTTTGCGAAACTGGCTCAGACTCGGGGATGGATCCCGAACACGGGCTGGTCGCGTATTTCCACGTCTTTGAGCCGGAGACCCCGAAACTGCGCTGACTGTATCACACGCGGGGTATCATACGCGAGGTTCAAACACGCGGCGGGTACAGCAACAGGTCGCCGCGAGCCACGGATCGTAGTCTGGGGAAGTCGATTTGGTTCTGTTGAAGCTGGTACGCACCCATCGGCGAGATAGCACGGAGCAGACTGATGGAGACTCTGGAAAGCGAGGTAGGCATAATCTGTACGCAATTCTACATTCAATAGGTAGCCAGTGCAGCTCATCAAATGGTACTTTCCCCCCCCCACTGCCTGCAATATTTTCGACCGTGAACGTGCGCCTTCCGATCGACCTCCCCCGAGTCTAACGTGCGTCAACTCCGCGCCGGTCCGTGAAACGAATGCCCACTCAGACAAATACGGGACGCAGAGTCCAACGCACCCCCCCCCCCCCACCTTACCCCCGTCATCCCGAGTTGAGATTGAATACCGAATCGCACCGCTGGGATGGCGACCCGGGTTCAAACTCGGGTCGCACGGCCAATGGAAACTGGGGTCTATGAAATCATATTTCCCGAATCGCGGTCTTGCTTTCGCATCTTCTGTTGGTGGAAAAGCCAAAACGAGTCTTTGGGACCCTTTTAGAGCCCCGAAGGCAGTGAAGACAAAAACACATGCGCGCACAGAGATGGCGAGTTCGTTGTTAATGAAGCCATTGAGTCGGCTTGCCCTCGTTTCGTTTTTCCATGAGCTTCTAATTCTGTGGCTCCAGCCACATCCACTATCCCTTACACTCGGATCCATAGACTGGCATACACTCACCGGATCCACAGACTTGCACAGAGACCCATGCAATTCACTTAGATTTGCATAGAGACGCGTGTGATGGGTGACGTTTAGGGCAATGTCGCCTATCATCTACTTTCTTTTAATGCGACAGTGCTATTCATGAATGTGTGGGGGTTGTTTTAAATTCATTGTTGCTTGTGCACCACTGCCATCACAGCGGCACCGAATAATGTTTTTCATTTTAGAGACACACCAAATTGCATCGAGATCCTAACTGACGTACGCACACATTACCCCACAGACTTAGACACTTTCACGATCCAAAGATTTACACAGACACCCACACACATACCTAGACTTGCTCAGAGACGCACAAATACCTAAATATTATTCCAAGGCAAATATCCCACGAACATTGGCTGGGGTCGGCTGCTCAGACCTTTCTCCACGAACTTCTCAATTTTCTTGGTTCTTTCAGTAAAGTCACGTAGAAGGGAAGTAATAAAATGATAAAAATGAAACATAATAAAATAATTCTCACGACGTTTCGGCCACAACGCAAGCAGCCGTCATCAGGTGAATACCAGGTCTGTCGCGGCTGCTTGCGTTGTGGCCGAAACGTCGTGAGAATTCTTTTATTATGTTTTATTTTTATTATTTTATTACTTCCCTTCTACGCGACTTTACCGAAAGAACCAAGAAGATGAATCCCTGCAGTCACGAAAGCTTTACATCGAAATTTAATTATTTTAGTATGTTTAATTTGTATTATTGTATTACTTCCCTTCTACGTGACTTTACCGAAAGAACCAAGCAGATGAATCCCTGCAGTCACGAAAGCTTTAAATCGAAATTTAACTTCTCAATTCCTGTGCCTCTTTTGCGAGTGGCATTCACAGTCCCATCATCTCGTTCCACCGCACCCCTCCCACCTCGCCCCTCCGTTTTCGGAGGGGGTGGGCATCTGAAATTCTAATTATTCCCACATCCACGTCTGGACGGCCAAAGTGGCGGAACCCCGCTAAGCTGAGATCTCTAAGCCCTGTGCCGTGATCGAGGCAACAGCTACAAACCTAGGGGCCCTGCCGAGACCCCCTCTCACATGACCACCTCCCGCCCCCACCCTCTTCTCCCCATGAGCCGCGTGTTTGATTGATTCGCCTCTCCAATGCGGCGTGTGATGTACACAGCGTGCGGCGGCAGGGTATTGTTGGACTCGGAGCCACTGAAAATTGAACCCGAATTAAATTGTTCGTGATGGCTGTTTCTAATTATTGTCAGATGCATGCGTGTGAGGGCCAGGGTTTCTAGAGAGAAGCCGCAAAGTGACGATAATGAATACTTATGATGTTAGTTTGATGATGATGATGATAATAAGCAGTGCTTAATTTCTCACTACATATATTCCAGGACGCTGAATAGACCGGAAGAGGCACGTGGCGAGTAGCCATAGCTTGATGGATACTGGATGTTATGCGCCGGGTGCAGAAACAATTTCCGGGTCGCTGATCTGGACAGAACCCGATGAAACCAAGCCCTCGTGCTCACAGCATCATGCCCATAAGTTTGAAGAACATTCCACGTGGAAGATGACGTCACGCAAGAACCTCTGAAGCCGCTGCAGTGGGCGATGCTGCCCTGGGCAACTGGACATCACTCCGTACTTGCCATCTCGAAGTCACCCGTTCGATCCCCGGATGCGTCGGTTGAAAAGGAGGTGCACGTTTCGTAAAGCCGCCTCCACCGCCTCGGTTCGTCTAGCCGTGCAAATGGCTTCACCGCAGTGAGTCGACTAGCAGGCCCGTGTGCATGTGGGTTACTTTCACCCATTCCCAGGACGTTTGGCGAACGTGAAAGAGTCGGTCAAAATGCCCTCTCGTGTGGAAGCCCTTCCAGCAAGTAGCAGTGTGTGCAGGACATTGCTATGGCTGCGCATTTACCTGGGTACGATCCCGGCATCTGGGTTTGATTCCGTGGGGAAGAGTGGCACGTGGTGTGTGAACCTGTCCTGGGCCTCCCGGAGGTCAACGCTTTCTTAGAAAGAAAAAAGAGACTTCCATTCCCAAAGGACCCCCCACCCCCCGCCCCTACCTGTTCACGGATAAAGGTCGGCCGCATAACGTAGCGCCTGCGTTGGAGTTTGCGTCGACAGAAGCAGTGGGAAGACCCGTCATGGTGTTGCCACCTCCGAGCTACAAACAAAATAAAAACCGGGACACATCGTGAGAAAGAGAAGAAGGGAGAACTCAATCTTACACGCGTTGTGTTCAGTGGTGGCTCCGTGTTACAATGGTTATGCAATCGACTAATACCTTGACTTTTAATATCTCAGGAAGGCATTTACCAGGACCGCCAACCTCCTCAACGAGAGGACAGATCCTGGGAAAAAAACAGGACAGGTTGGTGCTGGCCACACTCTTAAACCTGTCCGGCCTTAACAGGTGCTCGCTAACTGCACTTTGCCTCAACAGCCTATGGGGCTACACGGTGGCTTATTTTTCTTGTTAAACCTTTAGTGCGTGTTGGCACGCATGGCCTCGGAGTTGCGCAAAAGCGTTGCGTGCCCTCTCTGTGCGTGGAGTTATTTTGTCCGATCCTCGCGAATGATGAAGCGATTTCGATGCCCTTCGCCTTGTGTTGCGAAGAGCGGCGAACGACGCCGTTGTGAACTTGTCGGGACAGCTTTTAGTCGACACATTCATTCATTGTAATCGTCGTCATCGCCAACCGTGATCACTCCACTGCTGGACGGCTTGCGACGGCCTATACCCCCCCACCCCTCCCAAGCCGCTTCCATTTCTCACGATCGCCCAACACCTGCACACAAGCCGATTCCATCGCTCCATCTCCTCGGTTGGACGTAGTTCGGCCGCTTTTTAGGCCCTGACTGCCACAGTACCTCCTCGCCGTGACGCGTCGTGCCCAAGCCCACCGACTCTTCTTCCCAGTGAAGCCGATACAATTCGCCTGTGCCCGTCCCCGATCTGATCCACGTCGCCATGAAGGACGCGATGGTCTTTGGTTGAGACTCGTGATGGAGTGGCGGGCGGACAGGACGCGTTCCACCAAGGAGACCGAGCGATGAAATCCGCCCGTCCGCCGGAGCGAGATCAATTTCGACACCCGGTGATCCTGAGATGTGGTGACAGCATTGTGGGCGGGGCGGAGGGGATTTTAACCAAGCAGTGGAGACATCAAGACCGACTGCGTCAGCTCCTTGCTAAACTCCGCGTGCTACAGCTGCTGCGGGTCAAAGACATCGACTACGGCGCTGAGAGCCGCCGAGAGGCCGAGCCATCGCAATCGCAACAAATCCCTCGGCGTGGACTTACTCCGCGCCTAGCCAATCGTCAGCCGCTGTCATGCAGGCTTAAACTAAATAATAAATACCTGGGCAGTGCCGAGACGTTTCCATCGAGTCGAGTCATGCCCAGAGGTCACAGACCCCCCCCCCCCTTCCTCTCTTGGCGCGCGCCAGGAATCGTGGCTTAACCGCGTGTGACGGTGCCGAAGGTGGCCGCACGACACGAGGCAGTTTCGGCTGGTCAGCAACGGGGGACAGAGGTTGCTGCCCTGCGATTGCCCGCTGGGGGGGGGGGGGAGAAAGGCTTCCACAGGGAGGGAGCTTTGTCTAGCGGTTTTCGGCCTGTTCTTTCACTCTGGACAGACAGACACCCTTGGAAGAGGTACGAGTACCCACACTTTAAACCCACCATCGTAGACGACCTACCCGTCGATCGAGCGCACGATGTGACCTCTTGTACTGCTAGGCGGACAGAGGCGGAGGATTTACCGAAATCTACTGCCCCCTTGAATGCCTAGCCAATGGAATTGGGCCGTTTGGAGATTGTTTTTGGGAGCGAGATTGGCACGCCGCGTCCGTCTCTCCTTGTGTTGGGCCTCGTGGTCCATCGGATTGTAAAACCACAAACTCAACACAGCCGTCGGTAACACCGTGTGGCCTTAAAATGAAATAAAAGTATATAGGCGACGTTTCGGGCAACGGCCCTACTTCATAGCAAATGTTGACGTGTGTTGTTGTTGTTTGTGCTTGTGCGCCACTGCCAATGCAACCGTCTCGCCAAAGAATTCGTCGGATTATAGGGTTGATGTAGGGTCTAACTCTGTATTATCAAATTTCGATTTAAAGCTTTCGTGACTGCAGGGATTCATCTTCTTGGTTCTTTCGGTAAAGTCACGTAGAAGGGAAATAATAAAATAATAAAAATAAAACATAATAAAATTCAATTCTCACGACGTTTCGGTCAGTATATCTATACTCTTTGATTCTCAACACGTGGCCGAAACGTCGTGAGAATTGTATTTTATTATGTTTTATTTTTATTATTTTATTATTTCCCTTCTACGTGACTTTACCGAAAGAACCAAGAAGTCTGTATTATCAGTTGACGTACCCGTGCGCTGGTCGCGAGTTGCCTTACGCCGGAAATCCCTTCGAAGCGCCGGCCTGGGAGACTCCGGCGGGGATGTCTTCTCGAGCGAGGCATTGCCCTGGCCACACCGCACGTGGCCGCCCGCGTGCCCTCGGAGGGCCCCGGGAGGCCACGCGCGCGCGCGCGTGCGCGCGCCATGAAAAGCCAAGCGTTCCCGGGTTGCCTCAAATGGGGAAAGAAACTTTAATAAAAAAAAATAGTTGGCAAAGAACGCACAAGCTGGCATAATTCATTTTGAAAAATGTAAATGAAATCATTCAAATCAAAGGAAGCTTTTGTGCTGTTAAAAAAAAACACTAAACTACTTTACAGTTGCGGAGAATATAAATTCTATTCATAGAGCAATTCGCATATACAAACGGCGGTCAGAAGGCTGCGAGAATGAGATGTTTAGAGCATGCTTAGGCTCACACTAACAGCAGCAATTTTTCAACATTAAACGCTCCCTTGCAAAAGCGTCCCTACTTCGGTCGGTAAATTGTTGAGCTCAAAGAATGCTTTGTACTATATTAGGTCAGTCAAACGTTGGCCAGAGAATTCTCAAAACCTTTTCACCTTCCCAGAATCAACCATCGTCATCGGGTGGGAGCGGTAGCTCAGCGGTTAGTGCCCCGCGCTGCGGCCCTGGTCACACCTGGGTTCGATTCCTGAACCGGTCCTGCGCCGAAACTTAATCGACCCGCACTGACCAGCGCGGTGAAGTATGGTCAAACAATCCCCCATGACCGACGACGACATTAGGGAGGTCTTCATGCAGCAGTGGATTGCTAAACTGATGATGATTATTGGTGGTCTTGAAATGGTCAAGGCTGATGAACCGAAAATTTATATTCTATGTGAAGAGACGAATTGGATGTCAGTATATCTATACTCTTTGATTCTTTCGGTAAAGTCACGTAGGTAGATGGTGTGACTTTACCGAAAGAACTAAAGAGTATGGATTCCTGCAGTCACGAAAGCTTCAAATCAGTATATCTATTTATGTATTTACCCATCATGCCTCACATCATTGCATAGCGAGTCCATGGGTTAGTTTTTATGTCCAATTCTCTCTTTCTCTTGGTGCGTCCATTACGTGTCACTTTGTTAAACCGTGTAAACTTTATCTTTTAAACAACAACAACAACACGAATAAGAAGCAAGCTGTGGAGCCAGTTGAGTGGGCGGTTTCAACTCGGCACAAACCCCCCGCCCGCCTCCCTCGAGCGGAGAGTGGAGGGCGGACGCGGGAGGGTTGCGGGGATAGAAAGGGCTGGGATGGGCAGAGGAGCTCTTCATAAAATTTCACCCCAGAAATGTTTTTTGACAAGGGTCAGAGTTCAACCCCTGACTCCCACCCACAAACCCACCCGGCACGACCCCCATCACCACCGCCGCCTTCTAATGCTGAAAACATCATGTCATCCGAGGCGGGGGGGGGGGGAAGGAAAGAAAGAAGAGCAATCAGACGTGGCCACAGGTGTTTGTCATTAGATTCAGATTTCTCTCTCCTCTCTATAACTCGCGCTCATCCCTCTCTCTCTCTCTTTCGTTGTTTTCGTCGGTGCGTGCTTTTCGAGCGCAGAGAGAGACGGTGTTTTGAGAAAGAGAACAATGTACGGTGCGCGGTGTTTTGTCCGCCTTTCGGATTCTCTCGCAGAGAGAACGGCCCGCGGAAGGGGATACCACAGAGCCACCTCTGAGGCCCCATCAAGTGACACTGGCCCACGCACAGTCGAGGGGCAGAGCACTTTCCCCGCTCGCTCTGCCGTATGAGAGTGAGCGAGGTTCGTCGAATGACGGTCAAGCCGATGTTTTATCGCCCAGAGTTGGGATTGTTTAGTCGATTGAAGTCGACTGGTGTTGTTTACTCGAAGGGGAGGTGACGCGTCATCGCGGCCCGAAGCAGCTTTTTGTTTTCTTGGTTCTTTCGGTAAAGTCACGTAGAAGGAAAATAATAAAATAATAAAAATAAAACATAATAAGAAGATGAACCCCTGCAGTCACGAAAGCTTTAAATCGAAATTAAAATTCAGCTTTTTGTTGCTCAAAAGCGACGACCCTTGGCGATTTCAGGAACGTTCTGCCGGTCTGTCGAGGAATCCAAACATCTCTGTGACGGCTGGTAGGATTTCATTTCTGTTCAAATATAATTTACGGTATTTACATTTTTTTACCGTGATGCTGCGGGGAAGGAATTGTTTGGAGTTTATCCAAAGGGGGTATTTTTAGATGGGCGCAGCGATGCGCGCAGCGGCAGTTTGCGCACACCGCCATGAAACCGGCAAACGCTGAGTTAGATTCCCGTCCACGGCTCACATCAGTAGCGAGCGGTGTCTGAACCGGTCCTGGGACCTCCTCCTTCACCTACCGCACTGACCAACGTGGGTGGTGAAGTATGGTCAAACAACCTCCACGTCTATCATGGCACGGGGAGGCCTTCGTTCAGCAGTGGGTTGACAAAGAGGCTGCCAAGTGTTTACCATTACATTATTTTCGATGCACTTTAGCATTTTGTTGCAATTATAAAAACAACAACAAAAATTGGTAATTGATTTCTAAATAATTGCAGCTTACGGTCGTTGTCAATGCACGACTGGATGAAGGCCTCCCCGCGCCGTGTCGGCCGGTGGGAATTGGTTGACCATACTTCACCACGCCGGTCAGAATGGGGTTGGTGAAAGTGAACCACCCAAGAATCGGTTCGGATATCACTCGCCGCTCCCGTCGCCCGTGGCTAAGGAATCGAACTCGTGTCGCCGCGGGCTTCGTACCGCGGTGCGAGCAACCAAACCCCCCCTGCCCCGCTTCACGAATCGGTGTGCTAGCAGCGGGTACATTGAGACGTTTCATTCCCCTAATGCAGTCCAACAGATCCACATTCTTCGCGCAAACCGCAGCAGCGGGTGGATTTTAGAAATCTATTTTTTTTGTTAATTCGTTTCGTTTGCGCCACACCGCCGGCCTCATGTCGTTCGCTCCGTCCCCAGACCGCACATTTCGCGAGATCGGCAAACATTTAGAGGTCGCCGACGAACGCCGCTGTCTCTGTGTTTCTTACTCCGTTGTCGCCGCGGCCTCGTCCCATGCGACGCGACTTAGGAGGCTGAGCCGCGTTCTCTCGGGCGAGACGGGGATGATGGTGTGTGGGGGGGGGGGCAGGGAGGGAGCTGATGGTTGACTCGGACGAATAAGAGGTGGTTGTGTGCTGAGCACGTGCCGCCGCCGCCGCTGCTGCTGCTGCTGCTACGCGCGTCGCTTGGATGAATGAGTGCCTCGCTATGAACCCCGGCGAACCGAGTTCGATACCTGATCGGCGAGTGATATGTAAACCGGTCCTGGGCGTTCCATCTTCACGAACCCTCTCGCCTGACCAGCGTGGTAGAGTAATGGTCAAACAGCCCCCGTGTCCAGATAGAGCATGGGGAGGCCTCTGATCTCCATCCAGCAGTGGGTTGAACAAGGGTCATAAATGTAGTGCTCATTATTCGAATGAGCGATTAAGAGGTGGGTGGGTGGGTAGGTGGGTGGACTGGGTAGGTGGGTGGGTGGGTAGGTGGCTGGACTGGGTAGGTGGGTGGGCGGACTGGGTAGGTGGGTGGACTGGGTAGGTGGGTGGACTGGGTGGGTGGGTGGGTAGGTGGCTGGACTGGGTAGGTGGGTGGGTGGACTGGGTAGGTGGGTGGGTGGACTGGGTGGGTGGGTGGACTGGGTAGGTGGGTGGGTGGACTGGGTAGGTGGGTGGGTGGACTGGGCAGGTGGGTGGGTGGACTGGGTAGGTGGGTGGGTGGACTGGGTAGGTGGGTGGGTGGACTGGGTAGGTGGGTGGGCGGACTGGGTAGGTGGGTGGACTGGGTGGGTGGGTGGGTGGGTAGGTGGCTGGACTGGGTAGGTGGGTGGGTGGACTGGGTAGGTGGGTGGGTGGACTGGGTGGGTGGGTGGACTGGGTAGGTGGGTGGGTGGACTGGGTAGGTGGGTGGGTGGACTGGGTGGGTGGGTGGACTGGGTAGGTGGGTGGGTGGACTGGGTAGGTGGGTGGGTGGACTGGGCAGGTGGGTGGGTGGACTGGGTAGGTGGGTGGGTGGACTGGGTAGGTGGGTGGGTGGACTGGGTAGGTGGGTGGGCGGACTGGGTAGGTGGGTGGACTGGGTAGGTGGGTGGGTGGACTGGGCAGGTGGGTGGGTGGACTGGGTAGGTGGGTGGCTGGACTGGGTAGGTGGGTGGGTGGACTGGGTAGGTGGGTGGGTGGACTGGGTGGGTGGGTGGACTGGGTAGGTGGGTGGGTGGACTGGGTAGGTGGGTGGGTGGACTGGGCAGGTGGGTGGGTGGACTGGGCAGGTGGGTGGGTGGACTGGGCAGGTGGGTGGGTGGACTGGGCAGGTGGGTGGGTGGACTGGGCAGGTGGGTGGGTGGACTGGGCAGGTGGGTGGGTGGACTGGGCAGGTGGGTGGACTGGGCAGGTGGGTGGACTGGGTAGGTGGGTGGGCGGACTGGGTAGGTGGGCGGACTGGTTATGATCTTAGAAATGAGCTGAGCTCTCTGAACCTCTGGTTACTTAATTCTCTGCATTGGAAAATGCAAATCTCAACACTTATTACTACAGCAGCTAAATTTGGCAAATCCTCTTCTATGATGCCCGCCGCACAGCGCACAATATCGTGTTACACGTGGAAACTAGTTCATCCCATTCAGTGCTCAACCAGCATTTAGATCCTTGACAGGCACTTAGATGCTTTTGCGTGCAAGTGATTTTTAAATATGTTACACATGCTCTCAGCCAGGTCACCAGTGACTTGCACGCAAAGAGCCCCCATTGCATTTCTGTAAATCGGGGGCAGGTGGTGGTGGGGGGTGGATTTCACTCAATTTGGCAAAGTTCCAGCTCTGAGGTCTGAACATTTGGGCTTGACTGGCATGCGACAAACAGCTCCATTATCGGCGCGCATGGGAAAAGTGCGGCAATGCGAGTGTGGATAAGGTGGTCAACTTGAACGGCAGCTCGAAAAAAGCTCCGTGATGTCTCCATGCTCAAACATTCGTGGAATCATTGCATCGCTTCTTGTGAACGTTCCAAATTGACGGGTTTTGTCGCGTGAAGTGGATGGCGGTGGCGCGGCTGTAATCAAATGAGGATGAAAACTAAACGACATAAGTGTGATTGAAACATTTAAATGGATTGTTTAGGGGGGGGGGAGGTGGGGGGCACTGGCAGAGCAGTCCCTATCGGCGTTCACTTAGCGTGTGTTAGTAGCAGCAGCAGCAGCAGCAGCCGCAGTCGTATAAACTCGTCGAGGGCATTTTTACAGAGAGCCGACGCGTAACGCGGCCACGTTGTCTCGCTCGGTGTGCGTCATCGTTCGAGGCTCGCAAGCCCTCGTCTCGTCCCGGTCGTGCTCGCGCTTTGGTCTCGGAGTGGAAGACAGCACCACCAAAACCAGCAGTAGCACCAGCAGCACCACCAGCAGCAGCACCACCAGCACCACCAGTAGCAGCAGTACCAGCAGCACCACCAGCACCACCACCAGCAGCACCAGCAGCACCACCACCAGCAGCACCAGCAGCAGCACCAGCAGCAGCACCACCAGCAGCACCAGCACCAGCACCACCACCAGCAGCAGCAGCAGCAGCACCACCAGCAGCAGCACCAGCACCAGCACCATCACCAGCAGCAGCAGCAGCAGCACCACCAGCAGCAGCACCAGCACCACCACCAGCAGCAGCAGCAGCACCACCAGCAGCAACAGCAGCACCACCAGCAGCACCAGCACCACCACCAGCAGCACCACCACCAGCAGCAACAGCACCACCACCGGCAGCACCACCACCAGCAGCACCAGCACCACCACCAGCAGCACCACCACCAGCAGCAACAGCACCACCACCACCAGCACCACCACCAGCAGCACCAGCACCACCACCAGCACCACCAGCAGCACCAGCACCACCAGCAGCACCATCAGCAGCAGCACCAGCAGCACCACCAGCACCACCAGCACCACCACCAGCAGCACCAGCACCACCACCAGCACCACCAGCAGCACCAGCACCACCACCAGCAGCACCACCACCAGCAGCACCAGCACCACCAGCAGCACCATCAGCAGCAGCACCAGCAGCACCACCAGCACCACCAGCACCACCAGCAACACCAGCACCAGCAGCACCAGCAGCAGCACCAGCAGCAGCACCACCACCAGCAGCACCAGCACCACCAGCACCACCACCAGCAGCACCATCAGCAGCAGCACCAGCACCACCAGCAGCACCATCAGCAGCAGCACCAGCACCACCAGCACCACAAGCACCACCAGCACCAGCAGCAGCACCAGCACCACCAGCAGCACCATCAGCAGCAGCACCAGCACCACCAGCACCACCAGAACCAGCAGCACCAGCAGCACCACCAGCACCACCAGCAACACTAGCACCACCAGCACCACCAGCAACACCAGCAACACCAGCACCAGCAGCACCAGCAGCACCACCAGCACCACCAGCACCACCAGCAACACTAGCACCACCAGCAACACCAGCAACACCAGCACCAGCAGCACCACCAGCACCACCAGCACCACCAGCAACACTAGCACCACCAGCACCACCAGCACCACCAGCAACACCAGCACCACCAGCACCACCAGCACCACCAGCAACACCAGCAACACTAGCACCACCAGCACCACCAGCACCACCAGCAACACCAGCACCAGCAGCAACACCAGCAACACTAGCACCACCAGCACCACCAGCACCACCAGCACCACCAGCAACACCAGCAACACTAGCACCACCAGCACCACCAGCACCACCAGCAACACCAGCACCAGCAGCACCACCAGCACCACCAGCACCACCAGCAACACTAGCACCACCAGCACCACCAGCAACACCAGCACCACCAGCACCACCAGCACCAGCAGCACCACCAGCACCACCAGCACCACCAGCAACACCAGCACCACCAGCACCACCAGCACCACCAGCACCAGCAGCACCACCAGCACCAGCAGCACCAGCAGCACCAGCAGCACCAGCAGCACCACCAGCACCACCAGCACCAGCAGCACCAGCAGCACCAGCAGCAACACTAGCAGCACCAGCAGCACCACCAGCACCACCAGCACCACCAGCACCAGCAGCACCAGCAGCACCAGCAGCACCAGCAGCACCACCAGCACCAGCAGCACCAGCAGCACCAGCAGCAACACTAGCACCACCAGCACCACCAGCACCACCAGCAACACTAGCACCACCAGCACCACCAGCAACACCAGCACCACCAGCACCACCAGCACCACCAGCACCAGCAGCACCAGCAGCACCAGCAGCACCACCAGCACCAGCAGCACCCCCAGCAGCCGCATCAGCAGCACAACCAGCAGCAGCACCAGTAGCCGCAGCAGCCACGTGTCTTGATCATTTCCACGTGTGAAGGAGATGCGCGCTTCGACCTGGTGATGTTCTGACGCGTTTGATGGCCACACACCGGGGTGTGGTCCAGAACGAATGTCAAAACGAGGAAGTTTCGCGATGTTGTGGGTATCGCCGCCGTGGCTAGATGTTAACTACCTCGCCTGGTACGCAGGAGGTCGTGGGTTCTATCCCGACGCTGACGCCTGCTGTATATTTGGAGTTTGAATCTCTTATCATCATCATCACGGTGGCTAGGAGATGTTAACCACCTCGCCTGGTACGCAGGAGGTCGTGGGTTCGATCCCGACGCTGACGCCTGCTGTATATTTGGAGTTTGAATCTCTTATCATCATCATCACGGTGGCTAGGATATGTTAACTACCTCGCCTGGTATAAAGGAGGTCGTGGGTTCGATCCAGACGCCTGCTGTATATTTGGAGTTTGAATCTGTTATCATCATCACGGTGGCTAGGAGATGTTAACAACCTCGCCTGATACGGAGGAGGTCGTGGGTTCGATCCCGACCCTGACGCCTGCTGTATATTTGGAGTGTGCGTGTCTCTCTCCGTGGTCGCATGGATTTTTCTCCGGGTCCTCCGATTTTCCCCTCCACATTTAGGAAACACGCGTTCAGAGTATTTGGGCTGCTATACATTTCCACGCGATAAGCCACTTCGTTGAGCTATCGTCCGTGGCCAGGTCGCTTCTGAAAAGAAAAAAAAAGCTACATAGGATCAGTGGACCTTTTTCCTGGTAAAATGTTGTTTTTTAATAAAATAGTTCATAGTTTGTGGTATCGAGTGAGGTGTCTTGGTGAAGAGTGACCCCTACGGGCCGATGCCGAGACGCGCACAGAACACGTGCGCGCGTTTTCAGCGGGGCTCCGCGTTGCCACCGCTGGTTCGGCGGGAAGCGAAATGGTTTCAATTTAAACGTCTCAAAGAGGAGGAGAGGAGTGTGCGGGGAGGGGGGTGGAAACACTCGCGCGCGCACCGCTAATAACGCTCGCCGGCAAATCAATCGATCGAGTGACCCCTCCCCCGCACCTCCTGTCCGCGTGTTCTTTGTGTGTGCGGGGTGTGTTGTGGGTATGTTTTCGCTTTGATGAAAGAGTACACGCGGGAAGGTTTGACATCCGCTGCGTCTTTAGGTCGGCCCGAACAGAATGTCATTTCAAATAATAACAACATTAATCATCGACCGCGAGTGTGCGTTTTTTTTACAAGCGAAAAAGAGAAAGAGATGTTTGCGATATGATGAACGCCTCTTCTGCAGGGCATGATGGGGGAGCGTGAGCGGTGCCGGATTATCGTTGTAGCAAAAGCTGCTGCTACATATTAGCTACGGGCCCCGCACTTTCCAGGGCCCCGCGTGAAATGCTTTCAAGCTATCAGTTCCGGTTCAGTGATTCTGCACTTGCTCTATTACTATAGTACTATACCGCCTTCTACTTTTACGAACGACTGGGTGTTTAAGGTTGGCTGTATAGCAAATAAAAAAAATACAATTACTTTACCGTGCCAAATTTCGATTTAAAGCTTTCGTGATTGCAGGGATTCAAATTCTTGGTACTTTCGGTAAAGTCACGTAGAAGGGAAATAATAAAATAAAATACAAATCTCTTTTTTTATTTCCTTTTACTGTGCGAGTTAAAACTGTGTGTTTTCTCATATTTACGTGTTTTTTTCTTCTTGTCATTTTAGGGCCCCTTCATAACACATGCTACAGGCCCCGCACGAGCTTAATCCGGCACTGAGCGGGGGGGGGGGTCTGTGATCCGTTTTCTCGTTACCTGTTCCGTGCCAAGCGCTGTTGAAAGTGAGGCCAGTGTTGTTATTAGCGACACAGCTGGGCAGCTCGGGGAACCGTCAGCCCCGCGTAGCCGCCGCCACAGCAGCGCTCCCGCGGTGCCTGGAATATAAAACGCAGTATTCAGAGCCCAGGATTGTTCCTCACCAAAGACAAAGGCCACCCCGTGTAGCCTTAGCAGGCTGTTGGGGCAAGTGCTGTTAGCGAGCGCCTATGAAAGGCAGCCAGGGCACACGAGGGGGTGGGTGGCACCCGCCCGGCCGCCTTTGTCTCCCTCGTGGCGATGTTTACACGTCGCTCCAAGTATCCACTTGAGGTTGAGTCGACCTAGGGGAGGCCCAGAACCGATTTAAATAATCGTCACTGGTGTTGACCGTGAGCGGGAATGGAACTCGGGTCGCCGGATGTGCTAACCGGTGCGCTACCACTCCCCACCACCACCTCACACCACCACCCCTTCACCACCACCAGCACCACCTTACCACCACCAGTTAACCACCACTAGCACCACCTCGCCACCACCACCAGCACCACCAGCACCACCTTACCAACACCAGTTAACCACCACTAGCACCACCTCGCCACCACCACCAGCACCACCAGCACCACCTTACCACCACCAGTTAACCACCACTAGCACCACCTCGCCACCACCACCAGCACCACCAGCACCACCTTACCAACACCAGTTAACCACCACTAGCACCACCTCGCCACCAGCACCACCACCACCAGCACCACCACCAGCACCACCACCAGCACCACCTCACCAGCACCACCTCGCCACCAGCACCACCTCACCACAACCAGCACCACCTCGCCACCACGAACAACAACAACCACCACCACCAGCACCACCACCACCAGCACCACCTCACCACCAGCACCACCTCACCACAACCAGCACCACCTCGCCACCACGAACAACAACAACCACCACCACCAGCACCACCACCACCAGCACCACCTCACCACCAGCACCACCTCACCACCACCAGCACCACCTCGCCACCACGAACAACAACAACTACCACCACCAGCCGCCGTGCCCTCTTCCCGGGTGCACACCGCGCTCACTCCCACACCCGCGTCTCCCACCACCGCCCCCCACCACCACCCCCCCCCCACGCCCCGTGACCCCTTTCAGCCGAGCAGCAGGCACGGCCCCCGCTCCGTGTTCGCCCCAATGGAGCCATCGCCTTCGTCTCATGGTGCCGTTCAGCTTCTGAAATGTCCCTCCGATGCTAAAAAATCTCGCCCGTTAAAGAAAGAGACGGGCGGACGGGCGGGCGGGTGGGACCCATGCGTGCGCCGACGAGACGATGAGATTTTTCGATTGAAAGCTTTCGTGACTGCAGGGATTCATCTTCTTGGTTCTTTCGGTAAAGTCACGTAGAAGGGAAGTAATAAAATAATAAAAACAAAGAAACGTCGTGAGAATTATTTTATTATGTTTTTATTTCTATTATTTTTTATTACTTCCCTTCTACGTGACTTTACCGAAAGAACCAAGAAGATGAGACGGTGAGAGTTGGTGTCGGTGGGGGGGGGGGGGATGAATGGTGGAGGGAGAGTCGAGAGAGAGGGAGGCATAGGGTGGAAGCCTCCCAGCAGATTCTCAAGATACGAACGGAGGCGATGCTGTCTGAAGCAAGCCACGTGGCCGTGCACCCAAGCCGCTGAGTTCACACAAAATCGCTCCTCCTCGTCGTGCAGGAGACGCATCCCAATACCCCCCCCCCACCGAACGATTGGTTACTGATCACGTGCTTTCACGAGGGCCTCCCCCCCCCCGCCCCACAACAGCACTCCCACTCGCCTACCGAGGATTCGGCATAAACCAAGATGTAATATATTAGAATTTCGCGGTCAAATAAAACAATAATCGCAATACAGCCACGGAATAAGTGTTCCGATAAGGCGGGCAAGAGAAAAGCTCCAGACGCTAGGTTTGTTTTTTGAGGGGGGGGGGGGTAGGGTTGTTTCGTTAGCGTTGAGCAACTTTTTTTTTGTAAGTATTCAATTAAAAGGGTGATCGCGTTTCCTTGGGAAAATTAATAATAATATAAGCCGCAGAGTTGTGGCTGAAAGGGGAAACGGGGCAATTAATATTATTATGAGCCCACATGTGTCAAGCATGGCTGTAATATGTGACTCAGGGCACCGTAAGAAGGAAACACTACACTCTGTTCTTTCTATATTATTGGTCGTTTTACAGTCAATTACGTAATTATTGTTGAAGCCCTTGTCAATCAACTGCTGTATGAAGGTCTTCCCTTGCAGTGTTGGTCGCGTGGGTTGTTTGACCATACTTCACCGCTACACTTAGAATTGTATAATTTAAATTTAATTTTGCAATCAAAGTCAAAGTGTTTTCTCTTTCAAATCAATTTAGGTGGGGTGTGAGTACCTATTGCATAATCCAATTGTGGACATTCCACGTTCGTATGGCAGGAGTCAACCATAGAACCGGCCTACGTCAGAGATCTGAGCCAATCAGCGTCCAGAACCAATAACAGCAGCAGCAACACGAAATTACGTGGGAGAAAGTTGAGTGGCTCGATTCTGGGTTGCCATCTATCCGGATTTGACCCGGACAGTCAGGGAATTGAAATCCGTGTTGAGCATCTGGTATCGGTATTGCCGTGTTGAACTTCATTGTGACAGAATATCGCACAGTTTTGATAACGGACCAGTAGACTTAGAGGCTGACCGAGAAATATGCCCGGGTTCGGTCTGCGACAAAGTTGGCAACGCTTAATTCATTTTCTTAAAACAAAATAATCTCCCAGCACGTGGAGCGAAACGTCGGACATGGTACCGAACAACAAGCTGCGCAAGCCGAAAGCACACACGCACGCACGCGCACGCACGCGCACAGCCGGTTAGCCTCCACGGCTCCAACCGCGAAACTAACACGGGGTGGCACAACCGAGGGTAAAGCAGTCATGGCTTTCGATTTAAAGCTTTCGTGACTGCAGGGATTCATCTTCTTGGTTCTTTCGGTAATGTCACGTAGAAGGGAACTAATAAAATAAAAAAATAAAACATAAAAATAATTCTCACGACGTTTCGGCCACAACGCAAGCAGCCGTCCTCAGGTGAGGACGACTGCTTGCGTTGTGGCCGAAACGTCGTGAGAATTATTTAATTAAAATAAAATAAAACAAAAATCACGACGTTTCGGAGGCAACACAAGTCTCCGTCATCAGGTGGAACCGTCACAGCCAGATTAGCTGCATCAAGAGGAGGCAACACACTTGATGCAGCTAATCTGGCTGTGACGGTCCCACCTGATGACGGAGACTTGTGTTGCCTCCGAAACGTCGTGATTTTTGTTTTATTTTATTTTATTTTCATTAATTTTGATGTTTTACCTACGTGACTTTACCGAAAAAACCTAAGAATATGATTCCTTGCAGTCACGAAAGCTTCAAATCTAGAATTATTTAATTGTGTTTTATTTTTATTATTTTATTATTTCCCTTCTACGTGACTTTACCGAAAGAACCAAGCAGTCGGTGGCTTTCTTCACAGCGCCCAGGGCCAGACGGGATGCGCGCAGCCGCATGGCTCCCAGGCACAGATGGGCAATGTCACTTCCGTGGGAAAAAAAATATCCAAAGGGCCCCCCCCCCGCACGCCTCCCTCCCCCCAACAGTCATCACCCACCTCCCGAGGAATGTGCCCGCTTCTCGCGCCGGGTTCGCCGCTGATTGACGGCCCAGCGCCAAATTACTCTAAAAAAATTAACCCGTAAAAGCAACGTTTTTCACTATAAATCCTTTATATGCGTGGCATCGGTTTATTTTATTATTAATTTATGTTTTTCTTGAGTAAGAGTTTCATCTTTATCACATTGATATTTTAAATTAAATATGAAATTTTTTTTTTCTAAAAAGTGGAAAATGTTGGGAAAACATTTTTCACGAAAATAAATCGTCACGCACAACGAGTCTGTGTGCAAAATGTCAGCTCGATTGGATCACGGGAAGTGGGTTAAAAAACGACCGAAAGATTTGCACGGTCGTAAGTGCGCAAGCAAGCAAGCAAGTGAACTTAATATAAAGGATTTAAAAATCGCGGACGATCACGCGGAGAAGAACGCATTGGGCCCCGCAGCTACGCGTTCCCATCCAGAGCACACGAAAAAAAGATCCCCCACCCCCCCCCCCCTTTATGGCCCGTAACAGACTGTTGGGGCCAGCGCCGTGAGCTAGCACCTCTAAAGGCCGGCACGGCACACGAGGTGGTGGGTGGCCAGCACCACGCCCGGCCGCCTTTGTTTCCCGAGTGGCGATGGTTACGCACCGCACCGGTCAGAGCGCACCATGACCTCACTCCACAGAGAAGACAAAGATCCCCCCTATAGCCTTAACAGACTGTTGGGGCAAGTGCCGTGGGTGAGCACCTATGAAGGCCGGCACCACACGCGAGAAGGTCGGTGGCCAGCACCACGCCCGGCCGTCTTTGTCTCCTAGGGAAGGCCCAGGATCACTTCGAATATTCGCCACCGATGTTGGCCGTGAGCGGGACTCGAAATCGGGTTACCGGATGGGCAGCGCAAGTACTCTTAACCACTGCACCACCACTCCCCCATACCGTGTATATATGTGTGTATGTATCATGTACCGTATATACACACACACACACGTATGCATGTAAACACTCCAGCAGTGTTGTTAGATTTAGCCTTATCCGTCAAGCGGTGGACGGTCGGCTGACGATGCGTGCCAGGCATCTGATGGGCGCATGTGGGCTCGGCATAGGGGCAATCACCAGGGTCACGGCGTGAGCCTGCAGGCTCTCAGACGCATGACTTACAATCTAGATAGGGATTCGTTCGGGGAGGGCGAGGAGGCCCGATTTAGGAACGCCAACAAGAGCCCCAATGTGCGCGGAACATTCTGCCGCTGGCTCGATGTTTTTGCCTCGTCGCATTAAGTCTCGGCTGCAGAAAAGACGGCGAGACTCAAGAGCTTCACCCACCTCCCGACTTCACCCACCTCCCGACTCCCCGGTTTGAATGCACGATGCGCCTGTGTCGAGTAAGCCACCGTTCCCAGCAGGCAAGGGCCAAACGCGCGCGTGTTTCTGAGTCGACACACGGCTCTGTGACCATATACTGCTGCTGATACTCCTGCTGTTATGGAGTGACTCATGCGGCCAGCAATGGCTTGTAAAGTTTGGTCGCACATGTTATGTATATCGTTTATTGACAAATTTGAATCACAGCTCCTATGATCACTGTTACATTGTTTTTATAGCTTTATTTTGGTGATTTTGAAAACATCATCATCATTGGACCTCCTTTGCCAGTACCAAAATATAATGATAGGGTTTTCCCCCTTTTTCTGGCAACAAAACTGAAACCTTTTTTTACAAGGAGTCATGTCTGCATTAACCACAATACCTGCAGTCAAATGCAAACAAAAAACACACGACGAATATATCAGTTTCAAGGACAATGCATATATTATCATCGTGTCTTCTTTGTTTGCATTTGACTGCAGGTATTGTGGTTAATGCAGTGACATGAATCCTCGTAAAAAGGTTTAAGTTTTGTTGCCAGAAAAAAGGGGGAAAACCCTATTATTAGATTTTGAAAACGTTTTGGTTTAGCCATGTTTGCTTGTTGTAGTACAGAGTTAGCCTGATAACTTTAATTTAAATTATCTTATGGTTGTTATTGTTTGACTTGCATCCCACTGGGATTTTCGCACACAGCGTTGAAATACGGTGCTTTTTCTGGAACACCTTGCTGTTTTTTCCTGGATTTTTCTGTTGCGTGTGGTCACTTAAAGATGTTTCTTGTTCATGATTTTTGTTTGTTGCGGTTGCACCCGATTCAAGAGCAGGGTTATACCTAATAAATGAAAAACTGAAACACTGCCGCAGCCTCCCGCGACAACATTCGACAGAACAGCGGTACCGGGTGTCCGGTGCCCCCCCCCCTCCCCCAGATGCCAATGCCCGGCACTGTCCCGGTGAAACCTGGAGAGGTGGCAACCCTTGTTAAATCTTTGCTGCTCTGTTGCCCAGCCACCCGCTGGGCGTCTACCTCCCCACGCGGGTTGACCGACCATTCTTCACCACGCTGCCCGGCAATGGGGCGGGCACGTGACGGGCACACGCGCCGTGGAATTTGCCACGGTTACAGGGAGAGGCATACACCAGGGGAGACCCTCATCCAGCAGCGGATTGCACCTCGCAATTAGAACGGTTGGCGACGTACGGTGCGAAAGAAGTTCGACGTACATGCATACAAAGGGCCGGGACGTGTACGAAGAATTAATTCACAGACGCAACTGAACATTTTCATGAACAAGTCTCTCTCTCTCTCGCTCTCTTCCACGACCAAACTCTGCCCTGCATTGTTCTTGTAGCGGCTCTGCTGTGAATTCCGATGCAGTTTAATATCTGCCCGACTGTAGTTCGCAACTCCAGTGCCTCTCTCTCTCTATATAATTCCCGGGACGTTTGGAAAGTGCAGCCCAAGGAGAGGGCAGGACACGTTGGAAGGGCGCGAGGCTGTTCGGAGTCGGATTTCGCACTGCCGACTCGTGCAGCCAATAAATTAATGCACTGTACGTGTCCCTCGGTGTTGTGTCGCAGCGTTTATAGCGGTGGTCCGGTGGCTCAAAGGTCAGAGCGCTGGGCCGCAACCGCTGAGGTCCTGGGTTCAAATCCACCTGTGATTAAACCGGGTTCTCCAGTGTAGTCAGGTCACGGTCTGTGTAGTGAGGTCATGGTCTGTGTAGTGATGTCATGGTCTCTGTAGTGAGGTCACGGTCTCTGTAGTGAGGTCATGGTCTCTGTAGTGAGGTCATGGTCTCTGTAGTGGCGTCATGGTCTCTGTAGTGAGGTCATGGTCTGTGTAGTGAGGTCATGGTCTGTGGAGTGAGGTCATGGTCTCAGTGTAGTGACGTCATGCTCTCAGTGTAGTGAGGTCATGGAGCTCAGCCCAATCACCAATGACAGCACGCACACTGCATTTGGCTAGATGTCAGTTCTGTTTAATTTGACTGTTATGCGACGAACATTACTCTGACCCCTCTACCGTGTGTGGGTCCAGGGGTCAGCTGAAGGGATCTCAGAGGCAGCTCTACGATACCCTCTTCCGCGGACCGTTCTCTCTCTCTGCATAATATTTGCGAGGGCGAGGGCGGGGGGGTGGAATTTCAACAAAAACCCCACGCAGTGTTTACACTGCAGACCAATTCTCACAGCCGCCAAAGCAATCCGATGGTGTAAAAACAAAGTCGTAGAGTGGCCGCGGCTTTGTCCGGCGTTGTCTGACAAAGCTGAAATGAAGCACTATCCAGGTCCGTCGTGAACATGCGGGCGCCGAGGGTTTTTAAACGCCGGCTTGTAATTCGAACTTGTGCTGGCTTTTAGGACCTCGCGGTTATGGTTATAATAGCCGCACGCTCGCACGCGAAAAAGACGAAGATTCCCCCGTGTAGCCTTAACAGACTGTAGGGGCAAGTGCTGTTAGCGAGCACCTATGAAGGCCGGCACGGCACACGAGGGGGTGGGTGGCCAGCACCACGCCTGACCGCCTTTGTCTCCCCAGTGGCGATGTTTACACACCGCACCAGGTACTCATTTGATGCTGAGTCTACCTAGGGGAGGCCCAGGACCGGTTCAGATAATCGTCACTGGTGTTGGCCGTGAGCGGGAATCGAAACCAGATCGCCGGGTTCATAGCGCAGCGCGCTAACCGCTGCACCACCGCTCCCCACACACGCACTCACACACACACACGTGATCGTCGGGGGATGGAGCACTGCGGTTGGGATGGACATGATTCGCGGCCGGGGTTGGAGGATGTTGGTCGCTGTGGGACTCCAGGCAAGGGTTACGCGACGAGGATGAAGTTTCAGACCGCGTTAGCCTCGCGTCCGGGGTTCACGGTTGAAGTTTGACGGCCGCAATGTAGCCGTGGGTTATGTTGCAATGGAAGTTTAGATGGTGAGCCTGACCTATGAAAGGGGGGTGAATCTTCTGTATGTACATATGTTGAACTTTTTCGCACCGTACGTAGCCAACCGTGTTAATCGGAGGTGCGGGGGGCGGGGACAATAAACTAGACACAAAACGCAGTTCTAAAGAAATTAGTTTTCAGTCTAGATGATTTAAAAGTGCATAGCCTCAGTGACTTCCTAATATCGGGAGGGAGGAGCGTTCCAGACGGCCGCAGAAGCGCATCTGAAAGTGCAGTTGAGCGTCTTCGTTCGATGGCCAACCAAAAGCGAGGATTGACTGGAGGTTCGCGTGATGATGGTTCACGCTCCCGGACGAGATCAGCAAGGCACTGGTGTGGTTCATCCGTGGCAAGATCACATTGTGTGTAACGAGCGCGACGACCCCATTAACGTATTCGTTATGCAACCGGCATCCAATGCGGTCTGACCGAGCACCGGACGCGCAACGGAGTTTGCAGGAGCAGCAACAACAGCAGCAGCAGCTGTTGCTACTGCTGCACCACCACCCCTCCACGTGACACCACCGCTGGGCCACCACCACCACCATCCCTCCACGTGACACGCGCGGCTCCTTCCTCCGCGCGTGTTCTTCCTTTCACTCGCCCAGGGCCCCCCCCCCTCCGTTGCCCCCCCTCCCCTCCGCTGTCCTTCGCACACAAAGTGTGGTTGTTGTTATTGCCCCCCCCACCCCCCGTCCCTGCTGCAGTGTGAACGCAGAAGCGCGGGAGCAAGAACGACATCGGCGGCTGGGGGTGATGGCGCAGAGGGAGCAGGAGAGGGGGGGGAAGCAACGCGGCCGTTCATTCGCGGCGAAGAGAAAAGCAACAGCAGCTGTGGGGAGGGGGGGGAGTCTCTGTCCAGTAGCAGGCGGCCCCGCGGTGTTTGTGAGATACGGGGGGGGGGGGGCAGAGAGGCCTCCAGGGGGGAGAAGGCGGTTGCCCAAAACTTTCTCCCCCCCCTCCACCGCCGAAAGTTTATTTTTGTTGAGGTAGGCCACGTGGTGATGATTTTGACCAAATCTGTGTCGGGGCGGTTGGAGGCGTCTTAGCGACAGATTTGGTCAGATCGTGACTTGGCCTCGATCAAAATCGATTCGGTTGAACTCTCCCACTCGAGAGCCGGGAGTTCTCGACCCGATAGGGTTCTAGACGGCCAGGGAGAGGGGGTTCTAGACCCAATTGGGTTCTAGACGGCCAGGCAGAGGGAGTTCTAGACCCGATTGAGTTCTAGACGGCCGGGGAGAGGGAGTTCTAGACCCGATTGAGTTCTAGACGGCCAGGGAGAGGGAGTTCTAGACCCGATTGAGTTCTAGACGGCCAGGGAGAGGGGGTTCTAGACCCGATTGAGTTCTAGACGGCCAGGGAGAGGGAGTTCTAGACCCGATTGGGTTCTAGACGGCCAGGGTGAGGGAGTTCTAGACCCGATTGGGTTCTAGACGGCCAGGGAGAGGGAGTTCTGGACCCGATTGGGTTCTAGACGGCCAGGGAGAGGGAGTTCTGGACCCGATTGGGTTCTAGACGGCCAGGGAGAGGGAGTTCTGGACCCGATTGGGTTCTAGACGGCCAGGGAGAGGGGGTTCTAGACCCGATTGGGTTCTAGACGGCCAGGAAGAGGGAGTTCTGGACCCGATTGGGTTCTAGACGGCCAGGGAGAGGGGGTTCTAGACCCGATTGGGTTCTAGACGGCCAGGGAGAGGGGGTTCTAGACCCGATTGGGTTCTAGACGGCCAGGGAGAGGGAGTTCTGGACCCGATTGGGTTCTAGACGGCCAGGGAGAGGGAGTTCTGGACCCGATTGGGTTCTAGACGGCCAGGGAGAGGGAGTTCTGGACCCGATTGGGTTCTAGACGGCCAGGGAGAGGGAGTTCTAGACCCGATTGGGTTCTAGACGGCCAGGGAGAGGGAGTTCTGGACCCGATTGGGTTCGAGACGGCCAGGGAGAGGGAGTTCTAGACCCGATTGGGTTCTAGACGGCCAGGGTGAGGGAGTTCTAGACCCGATTGGGTTCTAGACGGCCAGGGAGAGGGAGTTCTGGACCCGATTGGGTTCTAGACGGCCAGGGAGAGGGAGTTCTGGACCCGATTGGGTTCTAGACGGCCAGGGAGAGGGAGTTCTAGACCCGATTGGGTTCTAGACGGCCAGGGAGAGGGAGTTCTGGACCCGATTGGGTTCGAGACGGCCAGGGAGAGGGAGTTCTGGACCCGATTGGGTTCTAGACGGCCAGGGAGAGGGAGTTCTAGACCCGATTGGGTTCTAGACGGCCAGGGTGAGGGAGTTCTAGACCCGATTGGCTTCTAGACGGCCAGGGAGAGGGAGTTCTAGACCCGATTGGGTTCTAGAAGGCTAGAGGGAAAATAAAATGATAGACATCAGGGAGTTCGAGACTAGGGCTGAACGATTTGGGGGAAATATCTAATTGCGATTTTTCTGACAGATATTGTGTTTTGATTTGCGATTGAAAATTTTCAAGTCAAGCCTCAGTTCAATATTAACTGTGTAATAGATTTATAACATGTGATGGAGCATTACTACATAATACCATCAAAATATGAACTGCTCTATATATTATAATGCTAGGATGAGAACTTAAAAGATATGAATTGCTTCCAACATGTCTTTATTAAAATGTTTTAATTGAAATAGAACAATTGTTAAGTTGAATAAATAAAGTTAGAATAATAGAAAAAAAACAATTCCATTAAGGAAGTAATAGGACTTTTCAAATCGCAAAAAATCGCACCTATTGCGATTTCCTATTCGCATTGTTTCAAATTGCGATTCCGATTTGAAATCGATTAATCGTTCAGTCCTATTCTAGCCGTGCGTGAGGAGTGGAGAGCAGAGGTCGCAAACGGGTTTTGATTCCTTACCTGTACCCGTACCCGGCCGCACCAGGGTCGCAAACGGATACCCGTACCCGGCCGGGTACGGGTAAGGGTACGGGTATCGGCTACCTGATTGCGACCTCTGGGATGAAGCCATGTTGCAGGCGCGGGTGGGTTGATTCTAGGAACTTGAATTGTGAGAAGAGACAAGACGTTGGGAAATGAGTGACAAACGGTAACTCACCGGTGACTCACGGTCTACCCGTACCCGGCCGCACCAGGGTCGCAAACCGGCCGGGTACGAGTAGCCGGGTAACGGGTAGGGTACGGGTATCGGGTACCCGGTTGCGACCTCTGGTGAAGAGTGGAGAGAGACGCGACCGGGAGGACAGGTCACTCGACTCGCAGCTGGCGGTCGTTGGGGCTGGCCGCTAGAGGGAGACACGTTGGTGTCAGATGGGGGTCGTGCTTGTTGTTGTTGAGAAAACCCCGTGGGGTCTTTTCTCGAGTGTGGTTGTTTCTTACTCTTTGGTTTTTTCGGTAAAGTCACGTGGGTATAAAAGAAAACGACGTTTCGGGCGCAACGCAAGCGTCCGTCATCATACGTGACTTTACCGAAAGAACCAAAGAGTATGGATTCCTGCAGTCACGAAAGCTTCAAATCAAGGTATACCGTCTCTCTTGTCATGTCGGTGACCTGGGTAACGCCCGCGACTTTATCCTCGTCTCTCGAGTTTTTATGGACAGAATTCGACCCGAAAGTCTATAACTTCTAGACTTGAAGCTTTCGTGACTGCAAGGATTCATACTCCTAGGTTTTTTCGGTAAAGTCACGTAGGTAAAAAATTTAATTACAATTAATAAAAGTAAAATAAAAAAGTAAAATAAAAAATCACGACGTTTCGGAGGCAACACAAGCTTCCGTCTATAACTTCGGTGCGTCTCGCTCCGTGTTCCCGCGCGAGTCTCCGTGTCTCGGTCTATGTCTCCATCTCCGCACGTCTTGCGTGTCTGTCTCGATGCGCGTGTCTGTGTCAATCTCTCCATGTCTCTCCGTGTCCGTCTCTCCGCTATTCCCTCAGCTCTGGCGACGTCTCTATCTCCGCACACCGCGTGTGATGAGACAGTGCGTCTGTTTAGCCACTCTCTATCATATTATATGGCTCCGTCTCGAAGCGTCTACGAGGTCGATCTACACCGTGTCTTTCTGTGGTCCGCACCCCCCCCCCCCTTCCCCGAGGTGTCAAGAGGACCCCCCCCTTGGAGTAAGCAGCGCGTGGCATCACTGCTGTTGCTACCACGGAGGAATCTCCATCAACCGGCACTCATCCCTGCCCTGTGTTCGCGTAATCGCCGCGGGCGGGCAAGTGTCGTGCTGGGTACGAAATACGTACCAACATGTCGCCATTCCCCCCTGGGGACGAGGAGGGGAGGGAAGGAGGCTGCGATTGAAGAGGTGAGAGAGGGAGTGAGTGAGGGCTGGCGAGGGGAGGTGATGATGATGATGTGCGGCGTGATGGTCGGTGCGTCGTTGCAGTCGGAACGGCCCGGAGAGCGCTGCTCCAGGAATGATTTTGGCCACGCCGCAGACATCTCGCCTCGTAAAATTTCGATTTAAAGCTTTCGTGACTGCAGGGATTCATCTTCTTGGTTCTTTCGGTAAAGTCACGTAGAAGGAAAATAATAAAGTAACAAAAATAAAACATAATAAAATAATTCTCACGACGTTGTCTCCCCGACAGACCTGGTCTTCACCCGAGGGCGGCTGCTTGCGTTGTGGCCGAAACGTCGTGAGAATTATTTTATAATGTTTTATTTGTATTATTTTATTATTTCCCTTCTACGTGACTTTACCGAAAGAACCAAGAAGATGATCTCGCCTCGTGTTGGCCTCGTCATCATCCTGTTGGTAGGACTATAGCCTTCGTTGATGTACTCCAGAGGGCAATTGTGGGCACGCGTCACTTGTACGCTTCACGGTAGCCGATACAGCGTTCCCGAGTGTGAGAAATGGAGCACTGATGATGATGGCGGTGATGATTGTTGGTCAAAGAAGCAGAGATTCCGTCAAAAGTCACGGCACACAACTCCATACCACTCAACTGCACTCAGTATCTTACTTAACGCATGCTCGGTAACAGCTGTACCATCATACCAGTCGCATCAATGATGCGCAATTTTAATAAAGGGTCTCGCACAAATATAACCGCAAGTTTTCCATCGGTTTAACTCCGTAATAGACGGAGTCATCGCCTTCGCCATTCAGTCACCTCTCGAGAAGAGAGCGTACACACACATGAACTTCATTTGAAACGGAGTGCGCTTACCAATAACGCCTGGTATTCCAGCACCATCTGTTTAACAAGCCTGACTCTCCTGCTGCTGGTTGCAGAGACTCAAAAACTCCAGCAGGAGGCCAAAATCGGCGCAGATTGCTCGCTTAAACAAAGTCTCCGACCACCATTGGAACCTCATTTGCCAGTAACAAAATATGATAATTGGTTTTTTACCCTTTTATCTGGCAACAAAACTGACACCTTTTTTTACAATACCTGCAGTCGAAATGCAAACAAAAAGCACAACTCTGATAATGTATGCACTGTCATTAAAATTGATTGGTCCACACCCGAGACAGCTTTCTTTAGAGCCTAGTCTCACATGGTGTTGGACCAGATGACGCCAAAAGGCGCATAGCGTGGTCCAACACCATGTGAGACTAGGCTCTCAAGAAAGCTGTTTCGGGTGTGGACCAATCAATTTCAAGGACAGTGCATACATTATCAGAGTTATGTTTTTTGTTTGCATTTCGACTGCAGGTATTGTGGTCAATGCAAACATGACTCCTTGTAAAAAAAGGTTTCAGTTTTGTTGCCAGAAAAAAGGGGGAAAACCCTATTATTATATTTTGGTACTGGCAAAGGAGGTCCAATGATGATGATGTTTTCAAAATCACCAAAATAAAGCTATAAAAACAATGTAACAGTGATCATAGGAGCTGTGATTCAAATGTGTCAATAAACGATATACATAACATGTGCGACCAAACTTTACAAACCATTGCTGGCCGCAAGGTGTCAATTTTGTTGCCAGATAAAATGGTAAAAAAATGTTTTATCAAAGTCTCCGAGATCAGGAACTGATTGCATTTGCTTCTGCCCCGTGCTGCCCCCCAAAGCAACGCGACACGAGTTGACGCACGGTGCTGGCGATGAACAGATCCGCGTTGCGGTGTCTCTGCAAACGCGTCTCTCTGTTTTAACGATACCGCGTTCTGCTGTGGTTGCGGGTCAACCGTTAAGGTATGTTCAAGAAGCACCAGTTTTATTGCCAGAAAGGGTAAAACCTATTCATATAAGCTCCTTTAAAAATACGTCCTAAACGATTAAATACATATATATTTAAAAAATAATGCATGTGCTCTGAAGAATGCCAATTGCCCCGAAACGTCGCCTATAATAACAAGTAGTATTACGTATTGTATTGTATTATTAAGTATTATTGTTAGCACATGCAGCGGACAGCAGCCAAGGCCATCGGCGACGCCAAATTGTTTCTCCCAATCGACATTGGTCAACAGAGGGCGACAGTGGCCGCGTTCACGACGTCGGGACGTCGTCGTAGTCGTCTTCACCGACGAAGTGGCACGCGTCTGCGGGCGGGCAATCGTCGACGCTCCCTCCTTCCGTTGTGCCCAGGGACCGTCGAGACCACACGTCCACCGTGACCTGTTGGGAACCTGCCAGTCAAACGAAAGGTCTCCCTTAGCGAATGCAGGCAGCGCCGTCGGTTGCTAACTCACGCGGTCTTACGCGGAGATAATACTGGTAGGAACCTCCTGGTTACACCAGCCCACAGGGGATTATTGTGTCCGTCCGTCGTGCAGGGAGGGGCTGAGTGGGGAGGGAGTGGCTCGGTGGGGAGGGGAGGGTGGGGAAGGGCTGGGTGGGGAGGGTGGGGAGGGGCTGGGTGGGGAGGGGCTGGTCACCCAGTGGTGCCCTGATACAACTCAACGTTTAACCTACTCACGCCGGCTTGTGCCGGCCCCTCACAGTCGGGAATATTTGCGGAATACACCACGCCGCTGTTGACCCTGGCCATTGACCGAGCAACCCAACGTTCCTACCAGCTCCCTCCGCAGGATTGTGTTGTCTGGTGTCAACGTCGGTAAATACACGAAATAATATAACATAGGCGATGACAAAGGGAATGTTTTGTTGACATCATGATAATGATTAGCATCCAGTACATTATCGATGCCCCATGCTCTCGTCCGCTGTACAAATGAAGGGGTTTCGAGGGCGCCGCAAGGATGGATGCGAACAACTCCAAACCACTGGGACCGTCCAGCGAGGAAAAAATACAGGAATGTCCACTATGACTCATTCCTCGGAAACGTCTCTAAAATTCACACAGTCCCCTCCGAAAGCTCTTAACTTCATATCAGAATGTTTATTCTTACAGGAGGAATCCGATGAGCAATGAAGCTCTTTTTCACAGATGTCCAGTAGGAGCAGGTCAGAACGTCCCAACAATATAAACACGATATAAGTGCAAAGTAGAAGAAATGTTAGCAAATCACTTGGAAAAAAATACACAAATAAAACTAAATGATGTTGTTATTTCACCAGGTACAGCCCACTGAGCTATTAGCTTCTTTTTCAGAAGCGACCTGGCCACAAATGATAGCTCAATGAAGTGGCTTATCACGTGGGCATTTCTAGCAGCTGAATAATCTAAACGCGTGTTTACAAATACAGTAGTGATGTTCCTGCCTGCTATTCACACCATCAGACGCGTCTCTGTGCACGTGACAACGGGTAAGTACTGACAACAATGGAAGTTCCGGGGCTTGCCGTGATAGGTAACGCGATCTGCCATCGATAGGCCGCATTCTTCTGCCACGTGCACTACTCACTGAACACACAGTTGCAGAGTCACGTGCTGGGCAGATGCTCAGCACCACCGCCACCCATCCCGTGCTGCCTGCATATTATTGGCGTGACAGATTCAGAATATGTATTTCTACTGTAGGAATATGATGAGCTATGAAGCTATACAGCTCAGTCATCGATGGTAATAATCGATGAATGGACGCGTCGTCATTCACGCGTTACTTGTCGGGACAATGCAGGAGGAAATACATCCATTAATCGATGACAATTAATATTCGAATGTTCGATTCTAAAGCTAAACTATGGGCGCATTAAATCGCGCGTCAGAATCTATCGCTTAACGATGTGTATTCGTTTCGATTTAAAGCTTTCGTGACTGCAGGGATTCATCTTCTTGGTTCTTTCGGTAAAGTCACGTACTCATTCGGTAAAGTCACGTACTCATAGGTTTTTTCGGTAAAGTCACGAAAGCTTCAAACCTAGAATTGATGTGTATTCGATTACTTTGCGGGCAGCAGTGGGCAGTGAAGCAATGTGCATTGCAGCTGCACTCGACTTGTGCTTCTGTGCTACCCACATCTGTGTTTCCCACCTTCACTAACCCGCGCTGACCGGCGTGGTGAAGTATGGCCAAACAACTGCCCACGTCCGACGCGGCGATGGGAGACCTCGTGTCCAGCAGACGACGAACAAACGTCGTGAGAAATATTTTATGTTTAATTTTTATTATTTTATTATTTCCCTTCTACGTGACTTTACCGAAAGAACCAAGAAGATTAACAAAGGGCTGTGATAACTTCAATTTTTTTGACACATTAGTCGTAACGGATGCTGCAGAGGTGTTAATGGTCAGCAACACCCTTAAAATTTGCAATCGTGGAGCGCGCCTGTTCCATTCCGCATTCTGGCGCGGCAGTTGAAACAGTGGTGGAGGTTTCTTAAATCTCCTCCGATCGCCTCTGTTACACGCAGCACTGTGTCAACTACGAAGGGAATACTGTTAGGTTTTTTTGGTAAAGTCACGTAGGTAAAAAATGAAATTAAAAGTTAATAAAAGTAATAATAGAAATAAAATTAAAATAATAAATCACGACGTTTCGGAGGCAACACAAGTCTCCGTCATCAGGTGGGATCGTCACAGCTAAAATTACTGCATGATTTCTTATTTTATTTGTATTTTATTTCCATTATTACTTTTATTAACTTTTAATTTAATTTTTTACCTACGTGACTTTACCGAAAAAACCTAACAGTATGAATCATTGCAGTCACTAAAGCTTCAAATCTAGAATTAATACGATGGGAATGCTACGTCTGGTGGGGTAAAACGTGTGTAATCCCACCCCCACCCCCTTCCAAGACGTCGTGGCCAGCGTTGAGACGTAGGCCAAAATACCCTGGTAAGATGGTCTCTCTCTACATGTTTTGTGTATCGTTTATTGTTAAGCTTGAATCACAGTTCCTATGATCACTGTTACATGTTTTTATCGCTTTATTTTGGTGATTTCGAAAACTTATGGTTATGCCATGTTTGTTTGTTGTAGTACAGAGTTAGCCTGATAACTTTAATCTAAATTGTCTTCTGGTTGTTATTGTATGACTTGCATCCCACTGAGATGTTTGCACACAGCGTTGATATACGGTGCGTTTTTCTGGAAGATCTTGCTGGTTTTTCCTGAATGTTTCTGTTGCGCGTAGTCACTTTAAGATGTTCTTTGTTCATGTTTTTATTGAGGTTGCACCCGAGTCAAGAGCCGCATGGCTCACAAGGCTATTCCTAATTAATAAAATGAAGCTAAAACTCTAGAGGTGGCTCGCATTAAACGGGAATCGAATTGTACCCAGACTCCAAATGAATATCGACGAGTAATCGTTTCGAGCACACACCGCGAGTTGATGGCGGTGGTGGTGGCGGCGATAAGAGCTGGCAGTGTTCATGATCTGTGACATCTATTCCGACTCGCCACTAACGCTACTCCCCATCAGCCCCTCCCCGCCCCATCCACCTCGCTCATCTGAATGAGTCAAGACGCGCGGCTGCACGTGGTGTGAATATGATCTCGTAGACAGCGAGGGCTTTCACAATGCCATTTGTTTCATTGGCAAATGATGTAACTCCTCTAGGTGAGCAATTCTCAGTGACGATTTCATGCGTTATGGTGTGCGCACACGTCCATGCGTTGGTTATGATGATGATGCGGTGATGGTAAGATGGTGAGGGTGATCATTGTGATGATATGAATGTGGTGGTGATGATGACAGTGGTGATAATGAGTATTGATGGTAATGATGTTGGTGGTAGTGGTGGTGATGATAAAATTATTTTTAATGATACTTATGTTGGTGGTAATGATATTGATTATTGATTCAAATTATGTTGCTGGCGATGATGCTGATGATGGTGGTGATGATGAGATTGTGATTATTATTATCATATGATGTTGATTGTGGTAGTAATGGTGGTGTATTAATGAGGATGAATGGCGGTGAGGATGAAGTTACGATGATGATGGTGGTGGGGTGATGGCGGTGATGTGCTCTGCTCGTCGTGTGATTCGCTAGGCACGTCCCCATGGCTTCATTCAAACTCTTTGAAAACTTCAAAGCGTGGAGCGTACCATCTCTCGCAGGGGGTTTTAGCTCTTCTCCGCATTCATTAAAGCGGACAAAACGACACCTTCTCAGATCAATGCTCGGCTTGTCGCCTAGCCGCTTTAATGCCAGGCGGAGGGAGTTCAAAACAAAGCGGGAAAGAGAGACAAGGCCGACGTGAACACGGCGCGGGGTCGAATGTGTGACATGCACAGTGAATCTCGGGCAAAACACGCGACGAATTCCCCCCCTGCGATAACGCGCCGATGGACGAGTCCAAAGACCCGGTCGAGATCGGAGAGTTGTAGGATTCCGGAGTGCACTGCTGTGTGCGTTTTCGAGATTCAGGTGAACTAAGCCGAGCCGCCAACACGAGAAGACCGATCTATTTGGAGACGGGGGATCGAGTTGGGAGATACAATCGCGTTGTGCGGGACAGATTCCCTCTCTCACTAACGATTCTGTTTTTTTTTTACACTCCGGAATCCACATCGCTAAAAATCCGTTGAGGGTTTCGCGGCCTCCCGGATGAGCCCCGCGTCCAGGGCGAATACGCAAGGGCCAGGAGTTACTTTCATCTTTTTTTGGTCGTTCGAGAAACTTGGCTGAGGGCGCACGGACGCACGGACGGAACGAGCCGAACGACGCGGCGCCAGGGCCTCGGAGTCGAACTCGGCCAGGGGGTGGTGGTGTGGGGGGAGGGTGAGGTTTCTTCTCTCCTTCGAGCGCATTTGCCGAGCGAGACGAAGGCGGCGGCATCCATCATCTCCATCGTCTTCCTTCCCCCCCCATCCTCCATCCCTCCTCATCCTCCATCCCGCATCGCTTAATTATTTTTTTCCGTTCTCCCTCTACCCCCACCCCCACCACGCACGAAACAGCCACAGACACCTCCAGCTTTGCAGAGGTAAACGGCGAAGAGAGATCGAGAGAGAGAGAGAGACGAAGGGGAGTGAAAGGAAAGACTTGAAAGAGCGAGAGAAGAGAGGGGTGGTTGAGTGTGTGAGTGGAGAGGCGAGAGAGACTGAGAGAGCGAGCGGAGAGCTTTTGGTGTGTGGGGTGGGGGGGAGGAGGTAACAGGCGAGAGAAGAGCCTGGAGAAAGGGAGGTGATGCCAGAGGTAGGAGGAGGAGGAAGAAGAAGAGACGACGGCATGATGGCGCGGATGAGGATGAACGCTTTCCGACCCGTCCTGACCACCGCGTTCGCCGCATTCGTCTGCTGCCTCTCCTCGCTGCCCGGCGAATGTCGTGGGGGGGACACCGATGTGACCTCTATGGTGGCTCGTGCGAGACTCCTGGCCGAGCACATGAGAAAACTTTCCACGGAGGAGTTGGGGGTGGACACCCTGCAGGTGAGGGTCGCCATGCCTAGCTGTCTAACGAAAGCGATCTTTATTGCCCGTGTGCCACTCGGGGTTGTAAGACGCGGCGTCAATGTTAAAGATGCTCTTTTTTTGGGGAGGGTGCATCTTATAATCCGGTAGTTGTGTGTGGGTGTGTGTGGCCTGATTTGTGTAATTGTCACTGAGAGCGCAGGGTTTCGCAAGCCAATGTTGGTTCATAATTGACAGGAGGGTTTTTTTTTTGGGTTGTTTTGGGATAAGCCAAGTAAATAATCTGGTCAAATAGTGCGTCGTTAAGACATTTGTTTGGCCGTGTCGGGTGGTGGAGGGTCTTGACGACACGTTTGGTCAAGATCATTTGCGCGGCCTTAAACTCCAGTGAGTTGTAGCGTGCAATGTGCAACTCTACAGTACGTGCCGGGCACATTGGCTTTGGTTTCGACTTATAATCCTGATTAAACGACGAACACGTTGTGTGCTGCTGGCTGAGGCTCTCGAGAGCTATTTCGGAAACGCGCAGCCGATGTTGATGTTGTCGAGCTTTTAGCGATTTGCAACCAAGGTGGATTGGGTTCGTGATTCAAGTCGCTCCGTCTAATCCATTCCAGGGAATCATGGTCACTCGTAAAGTTGAACAACCGGTTCATTACACCTTATCGCATGCTCACGTCGCTACAGTTTTAGGGAATTGCTCAATAGGTTATTGGCACACCGGCTAAATAGAATGTTCCCGAAACTTGGAGATACAAAACCAGAGCAAAATTTACTAATGTACTTACAAATATGTAAACCGGTTTCTCGGCTCGCATTACCGCTCATTGAATACTTCAGAGTACACACACACATACACGTGTGCTGGAAAAGCATTACACAATCCATGCGTGTGCATGATTTTACCAACGTGTTTATTATATTCCTGGTTCTTTCGGTAAAGTCACGTAGAAGGGAATTAATAAAATAATGTAAAAATCTTGTTTTATTATTTCCCTTCTACGTGACTTTACCGAAAGAACCAAGAATATGAATCCCTGCAGTCACGAAAGCTTTAAATCAAAACGTGTTTATTGTTGTTGTTGTGGTCGTGGCGGTGGTTGTTGTGGTTGTTTTTTGACCGGGGGGGGGGGGGTTCGGTTGGGGTGGTGGATGAATAAGACACGTGGGAAGGGGGGGGGAGTGGTGGCCAAGATGAGTTCAGTAATTCAACAACAAAAATCAGTCTTCCTTGTTGATGGGGCTTCCCGAGTGGGCATTATAAGCAACGTTGTTGTAGGAGTGTGATACGACGTGTACCCCCCCCCCTCCCGGCTGCATGGATTGCTGACTCCATCTGTGCGGAGATGCGAGCGTTCTCGCCTCGTGCGTGTGCGCGTGGTGGATTTTCTCGGCGGCTGCCTCCGATTTCCCGACGCCCACGTGTGACGCTTCCAACACTCGCGGATTGCCATTAGCCGAACATCACCAATCGGCGTTGCAGGGGGGGGCCCTTCTTCTTCTGAGTCGCAAGACAGACGTTCGTAACGTAGACCTCACACCACATTGTTCCAAGTGAGACCCGGATTTGAATGATTACTCGTCACAGCAAGCGGCGAAACATCGCCCGCGTCCAGACGAAATGCTACCAGTGGGAGCAGCCAGGCCATCACCACGCTCGCTCACTCGTACACACGCGTGTGCACACGCAAGCGTGCACACAAGTGTGTACGTATGAGCACGCACATAACAGGTTATCGTACACACACACACGCGCGCGGTGCACGGTTACATAAAGACACAATTACCTATGGAGGAATGCACGCACACAAAAAGACACGCGAATACATAAGCAGGAACGCAGGGGTACTAGACCAAGACAAGGGTCCTCAGCCTTTACCCCCTTGGCTCTCAATCGTTTAAACAATGTTAATACATACACAGGGTTTGATGAAACAAAGTAAGTTACACGTAATGCGTATTTTCGATGATTTACCGTCAAAAAAAAATCTGCCCATGCCTCGCACCCCCAGAAAGGGCATCTCACGCCCGAAGGGGTGTGCGTGCACCCCAGGTTAAGAAGAACCACTGCCCTATAAAAGCTTAAGACGGTTTGGGTAAGTGCTGTTAGCGAGCTCCTATTAAGGCCAATTCGGTACACGAGGGGGTGGTGTGGCCAGCACCACGTTCGACCGGCAGAATTTGTCTCACGGGCACTCGTTTATGGTTGAGTCGACCTAGGGGAGGCCCAGGACCGGTTCCGATATTCGTAATTGGTCACCGATATTGGCCACGGACGGGGAATCGAACTCTGCCGCTAACCTCTCTGCGCCACCACCACCCCACACACACAAGTACGCTCTCACACGTGACGACCGTAACACAATCGCATGTGTACACGCGTACACGCGTGTACACATGCGTGTGTACACGCAGGTCTCTGGAGAGCCCCGTGAGCATTGAATTAATTGAAAGCTCAACACACTCGTCAACAACAATGCCCTTAAAATATGTAATAAGCGGCGATTTGGCCAATGGCCCTCTTGATACATATGTTGCACTCATTTCGCACCGCACGTGGCCAACTTTTATGTGTGCCATAAAACCACGTGCTTTAATTTTCGAGAGAGATGAGAAGTGTTCCAATGGGCGTTCCGTCTGAAATCGTTTTGCGCTCAACTATGGGAACATCTGGCAGCATTGTTTGAAGCCTGGCCAGACTGCTGGTGAGGGGACGCCGAATATCGCAACCGCTCTAGAGAGCTTGCTTGCAAAGAACCAATGTTGTCAATAACAACAACAACAACAAACGTACGGTCTGTGTGGTCGATGGGTTGTTGTCCAACGATGTCGTTACGTGTAGAAATAACTACGGACAGTCGTGGGTTGGGGGGGGGCTGATTTGACGAGTCCTTGAGTCCTTGGAGATGTTATTCTTTGGTTCTTTCGGTTAAGTCACGTCCAAAGATAAAATAATAAATTAAATAATAGCATATTACGACGTTTCGATTGCAACACAAGCAATCATCATCAGGCATAAAAGAAATAGCAACACAAATCTAACTAGAAAACTATAGACAGACATACACGCAGAGAGACATCACAAGGACACAGAGAGAGAACACATCGGCACAAAGAGAGAGGTCGTTTCTGTGACGGTCCCTTAAATATAGAGAGGGGAGATGGTTGGTCTCGGGGCTAGTCGTGGGACTGGGGAGTGTAGCCCCCATCACAACCGGGTCCAGACAGTCGACTGGGCGTCAGCGGCGACTCCTCCCCCACTACCGGGTCGCGGGCCAGACCCGCTCGAGCTACATCGTCAGTCACGTCATCTTCACCTGGGGGAGGGAGTGCGGCGGCAGAGGAGGAGGTCGGACGGGACGGACTTTGTAGCGGGCAAAGGTGAAGAGCGGTGGCGCGGTGGTTAACGCGCGCCTGCACTCTGAGCCCGCACCGCCCGAGTGAGAATGACTCTGGGCCACCACGGCTGCGTTTGCGTGGCTCCGGGGAGGCATGCATTGCATGTAGAACATTCGGTGCATGTGAAGCTAGCGCGCATGTGACCTGCGTCCCGCACTCGGCCTCTGCGTCGCATCCCCTGCGCCTGTCTGACTTGACTCGGAATTGAGAAGGGGGCTTGTTGCTGTGAGCCCCTCCAAATACATTTGACGCCAACCTGGTTGCACGGCTAACAGCAATGGCGAATGGTATCCCAATCAGTCGTGACCTCTCCACCCCCGCTGCCCCCCTCCTCCCCCCCGCCTTCAAGGTGGCGAGATGTCAAATACCTCGCCTGGTACGCAGGAGGTGGTTGATTCGATCCTGACCCTGACGCCTGCTGCTGTATATTTGCGGATTGCATGTCTCTCTCCCCGTGGTCGCGTGGATTTTTCTCCGGGTCCTCTGCCTTTTTTTTTTTACCCCTCCACACTTAGAATGAACATGGGTTTTAGAGTATTTAGCTACTGCTATACATTTATACGTGCTCAGCCACTTGGTTGAGCTATCATTTGTGGCCAGGTCGCTTCTGAAAAGGAGCTATATAGGCGAGTGGGCCCTTAACTTGTAAAATAGAAAGTTAGTTTCAAACCCGCACCGCCCAGCGTTGAAGTATCCTTAAACAACCCCTAATTAGGATCGACACGACGCGAGGGGAGGCCTTCATCCAGCAGTGGATTGAGAAAGGTCTGCTGAATTATTACCGCACTTGCCCTTGTAATTTTAAAGCAAACGATGGTGGTGCGTCTTATAATCCGGTAGGAGCGTTTGTGTATGTGTGGTGACGTCACCGCCACTTCGTGGTGAACGGGCGGTTGTTGTTATTGTTGTTGTCCAGATCTGGACTTTATTGACCCTGGGCACAGGTTTTGGAGGGTAGTGCGTCTTGCTCTCCGGAGCATATTGTAATCGGGTAATATTTGGAGGTTGGCGAGAGTTGAGACCATGGGCTAAGACAGAGAAATTATTACATCCATGCAGTGGTTTCTCTTTTGCAATCGAGTGAGCGAGCGAGAGAGACCCGTCGTTTTGTTCCGAATTGGCAGCGGCCTGCTACCCGACTCACTGCGTTGAATGGTTTGTTTCAGCGCAGATTAAGAAAATGCATTGGCAGTGTTTCAAAAAGTCCGAAACAATGGTGCAGAAGAGTTTAATCGCCCTGCATCCCGAGAGCTGCACTTTATAAAGAAAGAAATAACCAAACAAACTGTTTAGGCACTGTCCCTTGACGGTAATAAACTATCAACGTAGTTTATGTAGCCCTGGTGTCAGTCCACTGCCGGATGAGGGCCTCTTCACACCGTGCCGGTCGTGGCGATTGCTTAACCATACTTCCCCGCCCTGGTCAGCGCGTGTTGGTGGAGGTTGGGTTAGCGTAATAATGATGCCCTGTGTATTCCTCGGAAAGCCTCGCCGAGTCTCGAGGGGTTTGCAGAGGGGTTCCTGAATTGAGATCTTTGGCCCAAGACCCATTTCATTGAGCGTTTGGCAAAGAAACCTTTTGCCTACAATGTTGTTGTACGTCTCTTGTGGTAATTCGTTCATTCCACCAAGTTAATGCTCATAACCCAAAGTGCCAAAGTATTCGTAAAACTGTTTATTTACTCGCACAATCACTGAGCGCTATGTAAATGATTGCGAAGTAAACGATTTTCCGTAACGTGTAACGTAAACACAGCAGATGGATTAGCCCCCAAACTCCCACATAAGGAAATAACAGGACAGCGGTTGCCATTGATGCGCGCGCACGTAACCCACTAAAAAAAGCCCCACCGGTTGTGATGAACACGGCCTTCAAACAGGACATCGTCTACACAACCTCATTATGGGTAAAAGCATATACAAGCATAAGTCACAAATATAAATACAATTATAAAGTTAGTCCATCACCCGGGGTGACTTTCCAGAGCATTATTAACCAGCAGCAGCATTTGTAAACAGACCCTGACTGCTGATGAGATGTAGAAAACCAAAATCAGTCCAGAGTTTCTTCACTTCAACAAATGCTGCTGTTGCTGCTGCTGCTGAATAATATTGCTCTAGAAAGCCAAGAGGCCAGCGGACTATAAATAATGTGTGTTTGGTTTAGACGCGGAGATGGTGGAGTTGCGCCAATTATGTCATCTGCGGTAGCGTCGGAGTCTGGGTAATGGGCCATTCTTCAGGATAGACTGATTTTAGCTGACAACGGGTTTCCAATTAAGTTGTTTTAGTCGAACGAGTGCCGTTCACGCGAACCATCAAACACTCCGCCGATGTCCAAGCCGTCCGTGCGACGCACCCGGTGGTGTCGATGTGATCCACGCGGCGTCTGCTGCCGCTGCCGCCAAGCTTCTTACGTCAACGAATCCCTGGGTAGGTTGAAGAAATAAGGTTTGGCGTTCAACTCGCAGCGCATTTCAACGCGGTTGATTTTTTTTTTCCCCCCCATTCCGCCGTACGAAAGAACAAGAGGAATGAAAATAACAAAACAAGAAAATTCAAGAAAATATACTGGAAGGATAACGACGTTGTCCTTAGGAACGACATGTTTACGCGCGGGCAGGTCACAAGAGCATTCGTCATTTATATTTGTTAAATAAATACGTTTAGGACGCGGTGTGCAATGAATACGTTTTAAGTCTAAATAAGCTCACTTTGATGGCTCCCATGCATATACAGGCAGTTACATTCGGGGCGCTGCTGTAAATACGGTGAAGTAAATCACAGCGCGCGATGCCAGCCATGGCCCGGAAAAGGGAAGCGCGTTGCCGTGGAAATGGGCACGAGTTGCTCATTGGGGGTAAACACACGGGGACATCCCCCGTCCGCTCCACGCGCCCGAAGCTTCTGCGGCGACGTAAATTGGGATTCCGAGAGGCAAAACGTCGGACGCCGTGCGCACAAGCGGCACGATGTGCCGGAGAGCCGTACGGCAGCTCAAACAGCGGATGCCCACGCGGTTAGCCGTGCTGCTTCTCCCGAACGAAGACCAACCAGGGATGGGATTTGCAATAACAGCGTTGTAAAATCGCAGCACAAATATCTCTCTACCCTCTTCATTAACACATCTATCTACCCTCTTCATTAACCAATCTATCTACCCTCTTGATTAACAAATATATCTCTACCCTGGTCATTCACAAATATCTCACTACTCTCGTCATTCACAAATATCTCGCTACCCTCGTCATTAACAAATATCTCGCTACCCTAGTCATCAACGCCGGCTTAAAGCAGAAGCACGCCGATGACCAAGTCGCCCGAAATGCGCCCCCCCCCCCCCTGCTTCATCGCATCTCGGGACGCCAAGCAGGCTCGGGCCTTGGCCGGCGCTCGGATGTGGGGCGACCACCATTCAACAACAACAACCTGGTTGCCGCTACAGGGGGCCGCGGGGCCACTGGGCGGTGGGGGGGTGGTGAGGTGTAGGGGCCCCTGACCCCGTTTTTGGCGCCACCCATTAGCGCGCCGGCCCGCAGAGGGATGATCGCGATGCGGTGCGACATTCCGGGGCGCCGTGGGCCCTCCCGCTGGCCCGCCAGGGTCGCCGGCCCGTCCGGTTTGCGACCGGACTGCCCGGTTTTCGACCTTGACGCGTACAGTGCACGGTGTGCATGCCGTAACTTCTGACTGGACGTCACGGAGTCTCCCCCCCCCCCCCCCGTTGTTGTTTTGGACAGGTTTGCACCACGCAGGGGTGCCCAAGCCATACCAGGCCACGGAGTGGAGCGTGTTCGATGGAAACGGTTTTGGCTTCTTAAATAAAAAGATGCTGATAAAAACGTTGGTCCGGAGGGCCTACTACAGGTCAACATGGAGCTAAACACACGTGCATTGCTTTTGTGCGCCTACATATTCTGCCATCTTATTTGTTTATTTCCGTTGCCCCCATGCCCATCTGCGATGGCACAACATACGTCAGAGCCCCCTTGTCAACGCTCGGATAGATATGGGCCTCCCAGCTTTACGTGGTGCCCATGGGGGTTATTTGACCGTACTTCAACCATGCTAGTCACGGTGGGTGGGTGGGTGGGTTGGGAGATGGAGGGGATACAAAACTTGTGGTATCCGATGCCGGGAATCGAACTCGGGTCGCCGGATCTGCACTGGGCCCACGGCGGCCACGTGCGGTTTGGAGAGCGGAGCTCCTGCGCCCGCGTGCGTGGGTTGGGTGGCCTCGTTAGCCTTGGAGCACAGCGCCGATCGGAGGCACGCGGAGCGAGATGGAGGCGCGAGATCAGAGCGATGAGATGGGGAGTGTGGGTGCGCAATGAGATGACCTGGCACGACTGGTGTCACCTGCTCCTTCCCTAACAGCCACCACCCACCCACCCAACCCCCCTCCTCATTTCCGATCCTCACATCTCAAAGAAAATCCTAGATCCTCCGCCAGCCGGTGACCGTGCGTGTGTGTGTGCGCGCGGGCGTCCGTGCGTGTGCACATGCCGTCATGACCGTGTGAAAAAAGGCACGGAGCCGCTAACAGGTGTCGGCGAGGATTCCATTTTGTGTGCAAAGCTATTTGGGGAAAGGTTTTTCTTCTTGTTACTTATTCACCGATTATATTATTGGGGTTTTTGTTTTTGTTACTTACGCAAATCATATTCCGTTTGTGCGCCCGGCATCGTGTCTTCTGAAATTCGCTGCAGCAGGCATCGGGGCGCAGCTTTTTAATGCCCTGCGAATACTGCCCGTTTAAAGTCCATTGATCGAGCATCTCCCATTCTCGGAGCTGGAAGTTAGACACATCGGGTGGCAAACCAAATTGAATGTGACGGTCATTCCACCGTCAATTAGTAACCGGGCTGAGACCATAAACCCGCTCCAATTGGAGGCTTCTGGGGGGGGGTAGCTGTGGTTAGGTGTATCCCACAAATCATGTCCTGTAGCGCACAAGAGATGACGATAAGGGGGAGGGGATTGGGGAGGGGATGACGAGGAGTTGGGGGGGGGTGCACGATCATCCGAAACCCACCTGGTGCGCTGTGTACATTCATCTTAATTAAAATGTGATCGCGTGCCGGTGTTGGGCACGTTAATTACACGTGCAGATCAACGTTGCTGCCTGATGTAACGGGGACCCCCACGTACAGCGGTGGTGCAGTCACGAACGCGCCGGGCGGAGCGGTGGCGCTGCGGTTAGCGCGTGCCGCGCTGTGAACACGGCCGACAGAGTTTGGTTCCAAGGGCCACGGCCGCCATCGGTGGCGAGTGACATCATTAGCGCGATTGGCTACGTACGGCGCGAAAGAAGTCCAATGTACAAAGCAGCACGTTGGGAACCGGTCGTGCGCCCCAGCATGGTGAAGTGCCGGTCAAATGGGCCCCGTCCGTCATGGGATTGACGCGAGGCCGCAAATTGGGCAACTTGTGCAACGGATTGCATTGTGGGTTCACGACACCTTGCCTGAATGCGGTATCGTGAGGGGACAGACTCGGCGAGACACGGATGTGGTGTTCCTCACTGTTCCCGACTGTCCTGGCCGAAATAAAAAAATACAATTTACCAGCTCGCACGAGACGGGTGCGCATTGTTAGCGGCCTGTTCGTGTTGAGCGCACAAATGGCTGAGTGACGCCATCCTCCCTCCGCACCCATCAAAAACAATGGTGGCGAGTGGACACCACTGTAGCGAGATGTTAACTACCTCGCCTGATATACAGGAGGTCGTGGATTTGCTCACGACCCTGACGCCTGCTGTATATTTGGGGTTTGCACGTTCTCTCTCTCTGCCCGTGGTCACGTGTTTTGTTATTCCACATTTGGAATCAACATCACGCGTTCATGGAGTATTTGGTTGATATAAAGTTCCACACGATGATAAGCTACTTCGTTGAGCTAGTTTAAGCATTGCTGAAGAAACATCTTGGCATCGTTCGTAAATATTTCAGTTTTTATCTCCCCTCTCCCAGTTGTGGTTGAGAGAGACGCTCTCCAGTCTTGCTTCTTTGCCCGAGATGGCTCTTTACAGTTTAGCGATATTGAAACTTTTTTTTTACACTTTTCTTTTTTGCACGAAGCGGCAACGATCAGGGGGCCCAAACTTTTGTTCCCTCAGACTTGGCTTACTTGTGGTATGTGCTCGCATCCTCTGTGAAAACCGATTTCTGTTTGAAGTGCGGGTTTGGGGGGAGGGGACGTAGTGGAGTAGGGATTAGAAAAAATAGCCGGTCGCCAGGGTGTCCCCCATGCAACACTGCAGAACTGCACTGTACAACAATCACAGGCAGGGTTTTGTGGTTTGCGAATGGACACGCAAGTTGAAGCGCAAAACCCACGACATTTATAATTCGACTACGACGATTCGCCAGTAATTTACAAAAAACATCATCAGATCGCTCTGGCCGTTGCCGAACCCAAAAACATCTTGCGAATAATATTGGTCGCCAAGGCTGACGTCTTGCGCTGTTGCCGTCGTTGACGTCGCTGACGAATCATGAACGAAGCTCGATCGTTTGAAAGACATCTTCCTCGGCCACCTCCATTGGCCATATCAATGGCCACGACCACCTGGCGCCGACTGTGCGCCCGATCTCGTCCGAGCTCGGAAGCTAAAGCCGTCTTGAGCCCGGCCAGTTCTTGGATGGGCGACCATGGCGCAGAGGCGTGGGCCTAAAGCGAAGCAGCAGAGGGGCGCTGCAGCGAACGCCATTGTTGTACCGTGCTTCCATTGTTCTATTGTGCCGTGCTGCAGGACATCTGTGGGAAAAGAGCTTGGTAAGCTCATCGGATTCGTCGAGTCAAAATCAAGATTCCGATTCTATGCCCCCCCCCCCCACTCTGCCCTTCGCCAGCCCGAACTGAACAACGTCGGGATGTCATCGTCAAATAACAACCACCCGTCGCTGAAGGGCGTATGAATCGGACCTCGTGCAGCGGTGCATTTGACGATGTTCCGTGCATGCCAATAGTGTTACTCGTAGGCTAACGGAACAAACGAAAATCCGTGCAAGTGAGACCGAGAAGAGAGAAATGGACACAAACGGCGTTGGGTGCAGCCCTGAACCACAGCTCTCCATCACGTTGGCTTAGGTTTGGTTGGGGGCACAATGTGCTGAGCTCTCGTATTGTTGCGAGGCTTTATAAGCATTGGGCCTTACAATACAAACACTGTCGTGAAAAAAATACTCCCTTGGGTGGCTGGGGGGGGGCAGTCATTGGAGATGGATCATGGACTTAATCCCCGTCAGGTGAAAGAGAGATGGAGAGAGAGAAAGAGAGACACCCCATCTCAATTGGCTTCTCCTCACCTTGTCCGCACGCAGCCTTTGTGTCAGTGCACTGTTTGATGAGAGCCTCCCCACGCAGTGGCTCTTCATTTGGTTCAAAACAAAGGTCGTCCTATTCTTTGGAACTTTCGGTAAAGTCACGTAGATAGAAAATAAAAGAATAATAAAAAATTATAAAAATTATTTAAAAAATGTATCCACGTGACTTTACCAAAAGAACCAAAGAATATTAATTATTGCACTCACGAAAGTTTAAATTCAAAATTTAAAGGTCGTCCTTCCACACCATCCCCATGTGTCCGGCAAATCTGAGCTCGATTCCCCGACCGTGACGAACATCGGCCAGAGGAATGAGCTGGGGGGGGATGGGAACGATTGATTCGAACCCACCGCACATTCTCTTCCTGCCGTCTCAAGGTTTGAAATCTTCGCTCGTACTTTGCAATTCGCCTCGTTTGTGATGCGTTGCTTGTGTTGCTTTAAACCTGTGAAAACTCAAACTCCACTACACGCGCCTTTCTCTTTGTGCCCTATTGGCCATTAGCCTGACGTTGGAATGTGGGCCATCTGTTGCGTGTTTAGACGGAGGTAATGATCAAAATAATAATGATAGTGCCATTTATCCAAGAAAGCCTTACTTAGACTCAAGACTGTTTTTTTCAGATTGGGTCTTGCTACGTTGCGATGTTTGACCAACTTATTTCGTGAGATTTTGGCCTCATGTGGGCAGAAAATCCAGGGAAACGCACACTCAGCACTTGCGTCTCCTGGCCACACCTCGCAGCCTTCCGTCTACAACACCTGGCAAGCCCTGGTGGCAGAGGTCGCAAATGGGTTTTGATACCTTACCCGTACCCATTCCCGGCCGCACCAGGGTCGCAAATGGGTACCCATACCCGTACCCAGCCGGGTACGGGTACCCGTTCCCTACCCGTACCCTACCCGAAATGAGTGACAAACGGTTACTCACCAGTGACTCACGGCCTACCCGTACCCGTACCCGGCCGCACCAGGGTCGCAAACGGCTACCCGTACCCGGCCGGGTACGGGTAGCCGGGTATCGGGTAGGGTACGGGTAACGGGTACCCGGTTGCGACCTCTGCCTGGTGGTGGTCACCCAATCAAATCCTGCGATAAATGAACAGATTAACTACTCCTCATTGCCCCATATCTGTATTTCCACGTAAAAAAATGGTGTTACTTTACACACCCCATCAGCAGCACGGCCTTCTGGCGAGTGAAAATGTTCGGCAGTATTTGGTTCAACGCGAGCAAATGGCTCGACCGCTATCGAGTACTGACCATTCAAGTACAAGCGCGGCTCAAACCCCGCTCGGCCTCCTGAGGTCTGACGAGATCGCGCACAAGCCTGGTGATTTGCTGCGAGGACAAGAGTTAAACCAGTGCGGACGAAGCCAACTTTTCGCACGTGTGAGCGAAAGCAAACTTTGGACGCTCGGGGGTTAATATTTCTCTCGCTTACTCCCATGTTTTTCCCTGCAGCGCGCGCGCCTTGTTCAAAAGGTGTCTTTACAGTCCGTATTCTATTTATGCACCGAGTAAACAATGGCGTGGGTTCAAAACCACGGAGGTGGCAGGGACGGTGAAACGTAACGCGTCGCATCGACATCGTACCCGGTGTGGCGTGTCACAGCGTGCGTGGGTCTGCAGGGCGATCCGCAGCCGAGTTAATGTCGTGAAAGCCGTGGCCCCGTGTTTTACACGGCGGTGAGTTAAGCTATTTAATAGGCTCTCCGGAGATTGGTGTTTTGGGAGATCGTGTAGAGGCTTTGAAAAGAAGACGTTGTTTCCTGTAATATATCTGCTAATTTGATGGGGTATCTATAGATGGATCGCCCTGTGCGCGAGCAAGCGCTGTCGAGAGTTGGGGGTGTGGGCACGGGACTCATTTCAGCCGGCTCTGCCTGCGTCGGCCGCCTTGAACATCTCTCCAGCACAACACATCCATGTGTACCTCTCGCCGTGACTCTTGTTGCTGCTGCTGCTGCTCGCGTGCCTACTCCAATCGACCAGTGACCCCAAATAAGATGCAGCGGGTAGTTGCGAGTCCTTCCTGTCAGGTGGAGGCGTCCTTGAGATTGGTCTCATTCTCGTTCATGGTGATACAGTCGTGAACATTCACGTGTGATGTCCGATGGAGCAAACGCATGAAAACCCATTGTGTCAGAGAAGTTTCTGGCCAGACCCCGGGTCTGCACGCACCATGTCACCACCACCGCGATTACCGTCGGCCCGACGGCGGTTTACCGCCGCGGTGGCTTTTGCACGACGCTCGCTCGCCAACTTAGCCATGCAAGCGCCAGCGGCCTGGCGCTTACATCGGTAGGGCTGGCAAACGGAGCGTTTTCATGGCAATACGCAGAACATTTTAATGAACGTTGCTAAAACGGACAGCGCGTTGAGAGGGGGCCCCGCGAGTTTGCAGGCATCGAGCTTCTGTTTACCCCACGTGGTGGAAGATGTTTCTCTCATCAGGCGTGGCCATTAGCATGTGAAAGGAGAGCTCTGGACAGAGAAGGGAATACATATGCCTGCGCTAGCAGCGCGCGTTGACAAAACATTGCCGTTGCTCGCGAGTGGCGGCAAGATGTTTGTCGGCGCGCTGTCGGTTTCCTCTGTGCGTCGTCGAGAGTTTGAAACGTCGCGTTTTATTAATTTGCGTGTGTTTTGACGAAAATTTTACCCCCCTCGCTGCCCCCACTTCATCCCCTCCCATTAACGCAACACTGGGGGGGCACGATCAGCTAAGCCATGCTGAGTCTCAAAAAGAGATCCAGCCGCTAATCTCCTGACCCCCCCCCCAACCTCCCTAGGGAATGGTCTGCCCCGCCGTGCAATTCAATGAGGCTATTCTCTGACAGGTATCGGTCACGCCGATCGTACTGCTTCATGGGGGGAGGGCAGGAGGGATGGTGGGGGGGGGCATTCCAGGCAGCTCAACAAGAGGAGGCGAACTGCCGCGTGTGCGAAAGGTGTGAGGATCCGGACCGACCTCCGCGGTCATCGCTATCGGCCAGTTTGATGGAATATTAACGGCGCTGTCACCGTACCCCCCTCCCCCCCCTGTCCGGTCCCCCCCCCCCCCAGCGTCCTTCATTGACCTGGGATCTGCCTTGATTAGGGCCCCTCCAGTGGTGTTTTTTTGTTTTTTCCAGCCCACCCCCACCCTCCCCGCGGCCGCAGTTGCCATGGCAGCTAATCTACGCGCTATTGAACTATTGAGATGGAGAGGCACTTTGGGCCCACAGCAAAGGCACGTTTAGGCATCGGGAGTAATTAAAAAATAGAGCGAGTTGTGTGTTTATTTGGATTTGTGCGAGCGTCGCCCAGTGGCTGTCATCAGACAGATGGGGGGGCCTGCGTGTGCGCGTCGGGGCTGTGGTGGAAGCTCCCCGGGTACAAACGGCACATTTGTGTCGTAGGCGTGCGATTCTCCAGTCCAGTTCTGCTCTGGAATCGTGAATTAATTGGGTCACAGTATAAGCTATTGAAACTATTTTTCTTTAATCAGGCAAAGGTCCACTAGGCGCTGTGTAGCTCTTTCTTTGAGAAGCGACCTGGCCACAAATTAGATCTCAATGAAGTGGCTAATCACGTGGAAATTTATAGCAGCTAAATACTCCAACGCATGTTTCTAACTGTGGAGAGAAAAACCGGAGGACCTAGAGAAATATCCACGTGACCACGGGGAGAACAAACTCCAAATATACAACAGGCGTCAGAGTTGGGATCGAACCCACGACTTCCTGTATACCAGGCGAGGAAGTTAACATCCCGCCACCGTGGCACCCACAATATACCGTCATCATATATTTTCATCAGTCATGTCCAAGCCACTGCTAGATGCAATGCCTCCCCAAGTAATTTGTTAACTTCTCGCACGGTGCTACGGTACAAAAAATCCACCCCTACCACCTGCTCACGAGCTGATTTCATCACTCCATCTCTCCCGCCGGACATCCTCTGGAACGCTCGTTGACCCCGCTCGGTCATTAACCTTGACCGTCGGCCGTCGTCGTCCCTCGAGGCAACGTGCCCTGCCCCCCCAGCCCCCTTCTCTTGACCGTTATGAATTCTCTTCAACCTCCGTAATGTGCTCTCTGATCTACGGCTTTATTCGGTGATCCAACGGCTGACCTCCGATAACGACTGCACGACAGCGTTGCGCGGCAAACGTTTGTTTAGAGCGTTGCTGTCCGGTTGTATTCCGGTTGAGTTGCTATCGGTGCTGCGCTATCAGCGGGCCGAGGCGTCCGATGGGAGCCTTACGCCCACGAGGGGTGGCATCTCCCCCCAGAGAGAGAACTTTGCCCTCCACTCAGGAGGAGGTTGAGGCGCTCTCTAACATTCTCACTTTTCTTCCTCTTCACCGTCATGGTTTATCGTCTTTTTCCCCACATTCCAGTTGTGTTGTTTTCCGTGTCGCGTTACGAGATGGGAATTGTCCGTTCGCAACTACCGCAGGTAGAGGTGTATCACCCAAAGTTACAAAACGGCCCCCTAAAGGAGATATCAGAGAACTACTTCTGAGATCCATCCTCAAGTCACCTCGTTTAGCCACACTAGGAGGTGCTATACTTTTCCCCATGTGACCTATGAGTGAATGATAATTGCATGACAGTGAAATGTCGACGCGCCGCCGGTTTCCTCTGTGCGGTTAGTAGCCCCGGCAGTTGGTCGGCCCTCGCAGTCGGTCGGGGTGGTGGGTTGGTGCTGGCGGTTGGTTGGGGCTTTTTATCAGCCCTGGCGGTCGGTCGGTGTGGTTGGTCGTCCCTGGTGATTGTTTGGGGTGGTTTGTCGGCCCTGGCGGTTTGTCGGTGTGGTTGGTTGGCGCTGGCGATTGTTTGGGGCGGTTTCTCGGCCCTGGCGGTCGGTTGATGTGGTTGGTTGACCCTGGCAGTCGGTCGGGGTGGTTGGTTGGCTCTGGCGGTCGGTCGGGCGGTAGGATGCCTGTGAAAGGTAATGCTTAATAAAGGGGACCCGGTGATGGACATTGTATTGGGTTGCGGGGCCACACGTCATTGGTTGTTTTGTGACGGCGCTGTTTAATTAAGGGCTCCATGATTGGAGTCATTGTCCTCTCGGGAATTTGATTGACCGCTCCGAGCTCCCGCTAAAGTCCATTTCCCTCGATTTAAATCCCTAAACGTCATCGGCCTTCGAGGTGCCCTCCAATTAATATCCGCGACTTAACATAAGATTTCAACATCGTGGTTCTGCATGCCCCCCAGAATTTGAACAACTTTATTAAACCAGAAAATCCTCACTGAGTCTCGGACTGTTTCACCAGGGTCCTGCAGTTGGACTTTTGGCGACCTTACGTCTTTAGGGGTGTGTGGTGCAAAAGAACTCCCGCAAAGAACGGCTCTCCGATACGCTTTCTGGGTCGTGACGCGACACGTGGTTAGGCGCGACGTCCGACGTTTCGCTCCACGTAGCTGTGGAAGGAGGACCGAGGGAGGGGGGGCGGTGCTCCTTCGGCAACCAGATACCGAGCACGCCGCAGAGCCACCCGGCACAACCGCGGGGAAAATCCGCACGGCAGCCGGGCAACTGAACGTGCAATGCTTCCGTTCGTTCGTTGGATCTCTGACCCCGTGGAATGCGGCCAGAGAGCAGTTCTCCTCGGTAAAGAGGATGGCCGTGCGGGGAACGTTGCAAAATTATTTTGATGAAGAGTGAGAGAGAGAGAGAAGAGAGGTGGAGGATGAGGAAAATGTGGGAAGAAGGCAAGAGTGACTTTGCACGCACAGGTTTGTGAAGCCGGGTATAATTGTTTGCAGCCGCGGGCTGCTGCTGCTGCCTGGACGTGGGGTGGATTTGCCAGGCGCCCGGGCCTCCCAGCAGCACGGCTTTGGGAGGCAAGGGATTTGGGGGGGGGGGGGGTACGGCGGTGGGGGGAAAGATGGTGGTGAGCAGGAGGGATTGGGTTGGGGATAAATAAGAATGGGTGCTTTGTTGTTGCCTGCCGTCAGCAGCACCGGCAGCGTATCGGTTCTATCTGTCAGACTGCCTGCGAGTTTTAGTCCTGGCGTTGACACAAGTCTAGAACAAGCCGGGAACAGTGCTGGCATTTTTCGCGATTAATTTCTGCCCCCCCCCCCCTGCCATATTGTGTTATTATCGTGGTTGGGTGAGTTGGAGCAGTGAGCAGGTTGGTGAGTGGGTGGTGGGTGGATTGTTATGACCTGCAGTGTGGTGAGCAGTGAGTAGGTTGGTGGGTGGGTGGGTTGTTTTGACCTGCATTGTGGTGAGTAGTGGGTGAGTGAGCTTCGTGAGTGGACGGCACAGGCGGCCTGAACACGGAACGCAAATCGAGACGGGGCTTCCAGCTTTTGTTGAGGTGTCTCTCTTCTCTCCATGTCTCTCTTCTCTCCGTGTCTCTCTTGTCTTCGGCAGAAGGTGTACAGCTCGTTCGCTTACACGGAGCGGATGTCCAACGGAGAGACCGAGGTGCAGCAGGTAACACCGGCCCCACCGCCACCACGGCCGTGCTCTCTGCGTAGCGATCGCACACCGCCCCCGTCGGCCCCTTGCGCGCAATAATTACGCCCGTCCGCCACAGCTGATTAATGTAACTGAGAGCTCAGTTTTCCCTACAACCCCCCCCCCCCCACATATACCCCCCCCACCCACGACTTTCTCCAGAAAGCACATTCTGATCCAAAGTACGCACTTCCTCCCGTCCCGAGCGCCGTTTGCCGCGCGCCCCGTTCCAGTTGACGAGGCCGGTGTCTGCCCAGCACCGTTTTTGGTGACGCGGCCCCGTTCCAGTTTTCGTTCAGCATGATGTGACTGTTGTTCGCGACGCCGCTTTCCCACGCCGCTGGGGCTGCATTTCGAATTTGCGTTGCTTATTGCCTTTGTGGCTTCAAGTCCTCGTTCAACGCGGTAGATGAGTCTCTGAAAAGATGCCCGCGTTGAGCGAAGAATTACTGGAGCTGCACGGACGGATGGAAAAGCAAGCAGTTTTGTCGCATCATCCGTTACGAAAATCAATATTTCCTTAGCAGCGTCGTATCGGGCGACCCTAACGAGCGCCCCCGGGCTGCAACGCGCCGGCGAGTGTGCTCGTCCTCCTCACCGCTGGGTAGAGGGGAGATGGGGGGGAGGTGTCCCGGGTAAGAGCCACCATCGGCAGCGCAAGAATGCCAACTTGTGGCGGCCATCTGTTGGGCGCTGATGGCCAGTGGCGGTGGATCCCCGGACCCGCCTCCCCTATCCCTGCCGCACCCGCCCACCCGCCCGCGAGTACGGACACGCGGACGGTGCTCTCTATCCCCTTTGCCCCGACGAGAGCGTTTGCGCCGCTCTCCGCCAACTTCCCCAAGGGAAGCTTTACGACGGCCGAGATTGGCCCTTGCCGTGATGGGTTTCTTTTATTATTTGAACTCGTGACACCCCCTGTGACGTTCCCCCTCTCCTTCTCAATGCAAGCACAAACGGGACCCCCCCCCACTCACCCCCTCTGCTGCCTCCCACGACGCTCACGATTAGTTTGCGGTTTGCGTTGCGCGTTATTCAATTTTGCTTTGCACTAGGAGACCCGGATCTTACGGAGAAGGGACAATGGCTATAAAGATTCGGCAATTCATCACCAGCATTGGTTCAAGCGGGCAGGACTCTGGATGAGAGACGCTGAATGTCCAGAGAGGCTCCAGAGTTTGCCTGTATTGAAACCATTGCTTCTGAAATGATGCGCTGTCCCCAAAGTCACGGTGTGGGTGGTGGGAGGTGTGAAAAAAAAATTCAAATGTTAATGCGGAGGGACAGATGTGTGAAGGAGGCACCACAGATCTCCCGTGTAAAATATCCGGCCTACTCACTAAACGGGGACCGTCCGTGTAACAAATAAAAAATAAACTCAAACTCCTGCTACTTACTTTTGCCACAGCAAGCCCGTCTCTTCTCCACGCCCTGTGACTACTAAAATCTGCTTCTCTCCTGGCTCGCCTCCGTAGCTCGCCAAACGTCTGCGTGAAAAGTTCTCACGCTACATGGACGTGGTGAGCCGCAACAAGCAGGTGGTGGAGGCGGCCTACACTGCTCACCTGAGCTCACCGCTCACCACGTCGCAAGACTGCTGCAACCTCCCGGCCTCCATGCTCACGTGAGGGCACGCACGCTCACAAGCACGCTCACTCGCTCGCTCACTTGCTCACTGTGCACCGTGTTCATCTTCATGGGCCATTATCAATCCACTGCTGGATGCAGGCCTCCCCAAGCCACCGCTGCCACCTCTCGCAATCCCACAATGCAGCAGGCCGTCCAGCGCGTGGACCACAACGCCGCATCCGTAGAGCGAACCGATTCTCGAATCGCGTCCTGGCCTCCCAAATCGAACAACCTTTAAGGGGAGGAAAATCATCCCCGGGGTTTAATCACTACCGAGGCCCGCACAGCCGGTAACTTTCAGCAAAAATTCCTTCGTCTGCTCCAGCTACCCCGACCGCCCCCCTCAACCAGCGCCAGCCCCGCCTTCCAAGGATTTTTGCCATCTTCGCCCGAGGGGTCGTCTCGCTGTGCGAGAGCAGCAAGAGCCGCCTCTGTGTCTGCGACATCTCGGTATGGAGCGAGAGATCGTTCCATTATAATTGTTCACCACTTCCTCTAACAGTGCAATAGCCGCGGGACGAAAGCGGCTTACTCTCCGCTCACCCTCCACTCACCCTCCACTCACCCACCGCTTACACTCCGCTCACACTCCGCTTACACTCCACTTACACTCCACTCACCCGCTGTTCACCCGCTGCTCACCCTCCACTCACCCGCCGCTCACCCTCTGCTTACACTTCGCTTACACTCCACTCACCCACCGCTCACCCGCCGCTCACCCGCCGCTCATCCGCCGCTCACCCTCTGCTTACACTCCGCTTACACTCCGCTCACCCTCCGCTCACACTCCGCTCACCCTCCACTCACCCTCCACTCACCCACCGCTCACCCGCCGCTCACCCGCCGCTCATCCGCCGCTCACCCTCTGCTTACACTCCGCTTACACTCCGCTTACACTCCGCTCACCCTCTGCTTACACTCCACTCACCCTCCACTCACCCACCGCTCACCCGCCGCTCACCCGCCGCTCATCCGCCGCTCACCCTCTGCTTACACTCCGCTCACTCGCCGCTCACTCTCCACTCACCCTCCACTCACCCTCCACTCACTCGCCGCTCACCCGCCGCTCACCCTCCACTCGCACCCAGCAAGCTTCGGGAAGAGCAAACTGCGTGGGAGTTAGAAGCGCGTAAGTTTTGATGGTTATGCGGTTGTATGGCTCTCCGGCGGTTTTTTTCGGGGAGTACCTAATGTTGTGCGGATGTCCGCGCGGCGTCCGACGTTCCGCCCCCGCTTGCCGGCCCGCTGGGTGCCAGAAACGGGGAAGCAGCTCCCCGGTGTTCGGAGCGACCCGATGAGACCACCGTGGTGGCGGTTGGCGCCGGCTCGGACAGTTGCGGTGGTGGCGGCGGTGGAGGTGCAAATTTGTCTCTCCCCGATTTGTGTTTCGCCCCTGGTCCCACCGAGCCTCCCAATCGCCCTTCTGCACTCGCCGGTTCGCCTCGAGGGCCACGCTCGCTCGCTGCCACGGAGCAGAGCCCCATCGTGTCCGCCCCCCTTCCCCACCTCCCAGTACGACTGGGTCGAGATCGGCGCGCGGCACCGCAGAGCTGGACGGCGGAGCAACCGCGAAGGCTTGCGGGCCGGCACGCAGTGGCACGTGGTGGGAGGATAAAGCCGCCACCACCACCACCACCCCCTCCGTCGCTGATGTTTGGTGGTGACATCACCTCCTGTGTGGGCTCGGGAATTTGGCCACAGAGCAAACAACCGGAGTACCGGGTGGTGGAGGGGGAAGTGTGGGTGGGCAGGGTGCGGGGGGGGGCCTCACTCGACAGGCTCTTCGGGTTTTTGTTCCGCCTACTCGAGCGTTCATCATTTATCTTCCAAACAAACAATCCTCCTCCGCACCGGCGAGCGAGCAGTGGATGTGGAAGAAGTAGTAAAACAAGTGAAGGGTAGCGCCGGCCGAGAGAAGCCTCGGGAGTCGTCGCTGGTTTTTACGATGAAGGCCCAAAGTAGGGACGCATGCGGCGTTGCAGCCTTGTCAATCCACTGCTGGACGAAGGCATCTTCCCACGCCTCGAAGGACTGACACGTCGCTTGCCAGGGGGTGCACGCGACGCATCGGCCCGTCGGTCATTCCGACTCTCAAGCCGAACCGCGCACGCGTGGACTCGCTCGACGCGTTCGCGTTTCGGAGTCGCCGTTGTGTAAATTGGCTCCCTTGAACCGTGCCGCCGCTGGAGGGTGCGCTGCCGCTCGCCACGGGGCGAAACAGGAACCGATTCGTGAGTGGAATCAATTTGCAGCCCTGCAAGTGCTTGCTGCCGGGGAGGGTCTCCACGAGAGAAAGAGAGAGAGTGAGGGTGTGCTTGGTCTACTCTTCCTCGCTCGCCCAGACGTCTTGCAAAGTGTGGCTTCCCGCCCCCCCCCCGCCTCTTCCAGGACGTCCGGCCAGCGTCGAAGATTGAGCCAAATACCCTCTTAGAGGTCCCTGTCTTTATTGGGGAGGCCCCTTCCTCCAATAGTGGCACAAGCCAGCAGTTGCGAGGCTGCAGCTTTACCTTTAACCTCGGGGAGAGGTGATATTACCACGGTAGGGGGGGGGGGTTAAGAAACTCGCCTCAACGTTTCAACGTCCGCGCCGGGTTCGCGAGCCCAGCGTGCTGACCCCCACTACCCCAGCGTCCCCACGGAGCGTGCAGAAGCATCGCTGCTCCCCGGTGAGTCTCGCCGGCAAGACTCCGGGCAAATTACATTTCGTGAGGTTTCTCTTACGCTCCTTGACAGTTTGGGAAGCACAGGATCGGTGGGGGGGGGGGGGGTGCCGAGATGGGTGGGGGGGGAACGAAGAGCGAATTTTTTTTTTTTATGTTTTCACGACGTTTATTAAGTTTGAGGTTTTGCCAGACGAGGTTACGGTTTTGCCAGACGAGGTTACTTTTTTTTTTCCGTGGAGTTCAGCAATGTGTATTCTTGCTTAATGGTGAAAAAGCACAGACTGTTATTTTTTGGTATTTATTTAACGATGCTCCCTGCGTTTACCGCCGGGGGCTTTCGCGGTCGCGCCGCTGTACGGCTCTCCCGGCGCGTTTCTTGTTTTCGGTTTCGCGCCGCGTGCCGTTTGGCACGATGTTCGACGTTTCGCTCCACGCGCCGCGAGCTTCGTCAGAGCGCTGAACTAGAGCGGCTCTCGTTATCCCTCGGCATTTACGCTGCGGCTAGCCACTGCCGGCTCCAGACGCCGATTGCACTCGAGGGAGAAAGGTGAGCCCCTCTCGGTCCGGTTCCTGGAGCGAAACGTCGGACATCATGACGATGTCCGAACAGCACGCTGCAGCTCGTTGCCACTGACAAGCGACGGGGGGGTGGTGTGGGTCAATGTCCATCCCTGATTTGGGCTGCTCCTGGCCCCACTGTGGCTCCATCTCTCACCCCACCACCCCTTCTCCCTCACCGATTCCACTTGGCCACTCGCACTGCCACCGGCTGCGCGGGCTCGTGTCCTTCCCTCTTACCCCGCAAAAATAACAAAAATTAAACGCGCTTTAAAAGTATATACTTAATCATAAACCCGAGGTCTGGAAATGACGGTGAGACGAACCAGGTCCCGGAGAGAGCCCGCGGGGATGGCGAGATATTAGGGGTTCCGTTTCGGTGCCCAGCAGAGTCCCGTTTGTTCGTCTGCGAAAGCCTCTCCCCCCTCCCCGAGTCTCCGTCCCACTCGTGGGAGAGTTTGGCTCCACGTGCGACGAATCGGGAGAACCCACAGAAAAACCCCACAGCGTTGCGTGGGGATAACAACTCCCGAAGATCGTGCGTTTGTCCCACCTTCGTTAAAGTTTAGTTTTTTCACGGCTCACTTTTTTTGTCTCGCCTTTATGAGGAAACCACAGCTTTCACTGGCGCAGTGCCAAGATCCCCAGGTCACCTGGGGTCACGTGAGCGGTTCTGCAGCGGACCCTGCATAACCAGTCGCCGTGGCAACCCGCAGTCGGTGGTGGGAGCGAGGGTGCCGTGGGTTGAGTGTCCAGAAGCGTTGTTGTTGTTGTGTTTCGTGAGGACGAAATACACGAGAGTTTCCATTCGGCGTCCCGCGCCACCCCGACTCCTCCACGGAAGGCCGTGAGAGATCGCGTCTGACCCCATCCCCTTGTCGAGCGCTGATCCTTGGAGGAGCGAAAAGCAAACTTTTGAATGGGGTCGGGGGGAGGGGCACTTTTGAATCGACCGCACTTGCGTCAAAGTGCGCTTCTACCAGTTGAGCAAAAAAAAAATAGTCCCTTTCAGAAACCCCTGGCAAACACGTGTGACCCCTGGTTCATATCCTGCTGCCTGTGGGGGTCCGAGCATGCCGCCGGAGTCTGTGTACAGCAGGAGGCGGGGGGTGGAGTGGGGGAGATGGGGAGGTTTCTTGGCTCTCTGCCTGCTCGCATTTTCCGTCAGGTGCTCGAGTTACGCGGCCATCTTCCTTGTCCAGCACGCTGCTCCACTTGAGCGGCTTACGAAAGCTCTCCGCGCTGTTGTTTTGGGGTGTGGGGTGGGAGAAATATAAACGATTCTCTCCCCCTGTATCTCTCTCGCTCTCCTTCGCTGCCGGGGGCCCCGTCTCTGCGGCCGTTGCTTGGCGGAGTAGCGTTTGCTGGCGGACGTTCTTGATGTTATCCTGAGCTCTATGATGGAAATAAATGCTAAAGGTAAAGGTGCAACCCCATGCAATTCCCTGCACGCGCCACGCTTGGCCGGCCGGACGCAGACGGGCTAGGGAAAACGCAGTCGCTCGCATGAACGGTAGGCGGCAGAGCAATGTGGGGAAAAATTGTTGTGCTGTACTCCTACACTCCCCCCCCCCACCTTCACTCAACTGCAATAACTGATGTGGTGAGGTGCAGTAATGAAACTCGCAGCATGGGATGCGAACCAGCCAGCACGTGTGTGTGTGTACACCTGTATGTGTGTGTGTACAAGTGTATGTGTACACGTGTATGTGTGTGCATGTGTCCCAGTGGGTAGCGGTTAGCGCGCTGCGCTACGAACCTGGCGACCCGAGTTCGATTCCTGCTCACAGCCAACACCAGTGACGATTATCTGAACCGGTCCTGGGCCTCCCCTAGGTCGACTCGGCCTCAAATGAGTACCTGGTGCGGTGCGTAAACATTGGCACTGGGGGAGACAAAGGCGGTTGGGCGTGGTGCTGGCCACCCACTCCCTCGTGTACCGTTCCGGCCTTCATAGGTGCTCGCTTAACCGCACTTTGACCCCAGAGCAGCCTGTGATTGGCTACGCGGGGGATCTTTACCTGTTGTGCGTGTCCCACGTGTGCGTCCAGGTACGACGGTAACTTCAACAGCAACGTGTCCAAGACGATGAGCTGCGACCGCCTCTCCAGCACCGTGAACAGCCGCGTGTTCAACCCCGGCCGGGACTTCAACCCAGGTACCACGCGGGGTCACGTGCGTGCGCCGCCTCCGCAGGGCTTTTTGCCGATCCAACTTTTGCGGCACCCTGTGTTTGGTGGTGCCGTTTGCCTCTCTCGAGGCCACCGTGCACGTCTCTAAAACAACAGGCCGCTCGCTTGAAGTGGCCACATGGCCCGGTGGTCAGTGCTGAGCCAGCTTCGATGAGCCACACGGTAAACTGCTACAGACTACGCTCCTTCAACGGAGGAGGGGGAGGAGGAGGAACAACACGAACTCTCTCCTGAAGCCACCTCGTCGTGGCCAGCAGACCTCAACATTGGCATTGAGCTCCTGGACCGATTGCTGAAATACGCAAGAACGGAACAGCTGAGATCTCGGGGGTTCGAATCCTTCGGATTGTGGTACAGTCATTGTCATTGTGGTCGGATAGGTCAGAGGTCGGGGAGCTGAGCCGGTACCACCGAGGCCCTGGGTTCAGATCCAGGTTACAGCCGCCTGTCATTAAACCGGGTTCTCAAGCGGACTGAGTTGATGATCTTGGCTTGATCACAAATAAAATAAAAACTCGCATTAAATTGGTTCTGCACTTAATGTGGCAAAACCCCAGCACTGAGCGTGCAATATATTGGTTTCGCCGTCATGCAACAAACGTTACTGTCTGCTACTGGGTGTGGAAAGTGCTGCCCTCCAACTGTGTGGACTGGAGGTCACTTGACGGGAGCTCCGTGGTATCCGCTTCCGTGGGCCGCTCGCCAAACACAGAGGGTCGAGCTGCTGTGTGACATTTACGAACGGACTCTTCCATCTCGTGACGTGATCCCGATGGCGCCTTTCGGGGGTGGATAAAATTGGGGAAAAGGTTTAAATAAACAATGTAAGGCCGCTCGCTCACTCGCTCACTGCACGCGCTGTCACTTGCTGTCGGGCCCAGCCGGCCGCAATGGATTCTCGGTTGAACAGCGCGGTGACCGCACCAGGACCGTTGTGCAGTCGACCGCCCGCATCACAATGTTCGCAGTGGCCAAATTCGTTCAAAAGATCCATAAGATCGTTTGAACAAATCGCCACCCCCTACTATGCCCGTTTGTGAAACACGGTTCATTTGTCAAAGCCCCCCCCCCCACTCCATTCCCCACCAGGCCAACCGCTATCATTCATGAAACACGTCGCTGCTAATCCGAGCGAAGCACCGAGTTAACGAAGAGCGGGCGGGCGGGCGAGCAGGCGAGCGGGCGGCCGAGCCACGCTGTCGAGCCACGCTGTCGAGCGGCTCATGGGGTACGATGGGGACGGCTGCCATGGCGGGGCGTCAATAATTAACGAGTGCCGTCACGCGCGGGGAGAGAGAAGAGCGTGGCGCGGCTCGCGGAGCGTGACTGTCTCGTGCTGCCCCCCTCGCAAATTACCGGAGGTTGCTGTCAACAACGGCAGTGACGGGGGCGGCAGCCACTGTGGTGGGTTTTTGTACGTAATTAACGGAGCCGGTCTCCAAACCGACGTTGACGCCGCCATAAAAATTGCTCTTAATTGAGCGAGCCTGTTGCACCTGAAGCAGAGTTAATTGCGTGGGGGCCCGTCGCGGCGTTCATCCCGGGGTTTTACTCGAAGACCGTGGCGCGCAGATTTTAATTGTGACCAATGGCTCCGATTAAATTCACCGCGGCCGAAATGTTTCTTAATTTGCCAAACGCTTTGAGGTTCTGGGCAGGGGGGCTTGGTGGTGGGGGGGGGGGTGCCGCTGTGCGTTCCCGCAGCCATGGGCGGCGGGCGTTCTCTTCATCATTATTATTAAGTCTCCTGCTTTAATTTTTAATGGCCGGCTTGGCGCAGCGCATTGGGATTATTCTTCCTTACGATCATCGTCCTAGTTTTTTTTCTTTCTTGAGTTTTTTTTCTTCTTTCTTTAGTTTTTTTTCTTTCTTTAGTTTTTTTACCCAGGCGATAAAACCTCGGATTCTCGCACGTTTTCCGTGAGCGTTTGGGGGGGGGGCTGTGATGCACAACCCAAGGAGGAGTTTAGAGAGAGCCACTTGGCTGTTCACAACGACGCCCTCTGCGTGTCAACCGACCGCGTGTCTCCAACACAGCAGAGGCTCGCCTCTGTTGGGCTGCCTTGCTGGCTTGTTCATTCTTAACTTGACCTCAACAAAGAGGTGGTGGTTGCGATAGTGGATATGCTGGATGTGACGGAGGTGACGGAGGTGGCGGTTGTGACACGGCTGGTGGTCGTGTTGCCCGCAGTGCTGGTGGACAACCTCAAGGTGAACCCGAGTGTCAAGTGGCAGTACTACAGCTCGGAGGAGGGCGTCTTCACCGTGTTCCCCGCTCACCGCTTCTCCTGCAAGGGGAACTACGAGCACCGCAGCCGGTACGGGAACCCCGCGGCACGACACCGATCTCGTCACCGTCGTCGACCATCGGCCGTGGTCAATCCGCTGCTGGATGAAGGCCTTTCGCGAACCGTCGCTGCCTCGCGATGCCTCGCGCCGCTGCCATCGTCCAATTTCCCAAAGCTCGTTTAAATAACCTCGCTCGTTTACACAAACCGATTAGATTTTTTTTTTTATTGTCAATTACACCTTGGTGCTGTTTGTGGGTTGCCGCTTGACGCTTTGGTGGGGTGAGCCGCTCGCGTTGCGCTCCGTTCCTCCGCTGCCACTCCGTCTCTATCCCCGACCATCGGCCAGCGTTCCTTCTGGCCGCGACAACTCCTGCCCAAGGCCCCGCTCGCGTTTCTCATCTGTTGGTATTGGAACGTCGGTCGCGGCCTCCAATCCACGCGTTCCTCCCTTTCTGTCGCTCGTCGCGATTGCGACGGTTGTGACGAAGGTTTGTCGGTTGTTGACTTTGTGACGGCCGTGGTGGTGACGGCGGTTGTGGCCGTTGCGGCGCTGCAGGCCGGTGTACGTGGCGACGGTGCGTCCCCAGTCGAAGCACGTGGTCATCCTCCTGGACATCGGCGCCTGGACCACGGAGGCCCAGCTGAGGATCGCTCGCGACGCCGCCACCACCGTCATCTCCACTCTCAACCACCATGACAAGGCAATGCCTCGCTCACTCACCAGCTCACTCGCACACTCGCAAGCTCACTCACACACTCACCAGCTCACTCACCAGCTCACTCACCAGCTCACTCACCAGCTCGCTCACTCACCAGCTCACTCGCAAGCTCACTCGCTCACCAGCTCACTCAGCCAGTCATTCACTTCCTCGATCCTCACATGCTTCCTTGCTCGGTCATGAGCTCAATTATTCATGTGCTTGGTCACACACTCACAAGCTCAATTACTCACCCTCTCATTCATTCGTTCGCTCACTCGTTAACTCGCTTACTCGCTCGCGAGCCTAGTTACTCAAGAGCTTAGTCACTCGCTCGGTAGCTCACCCAGTGCTCGCTCACTCACTCGGCCCGTCGATGTCTGTTATCCTTCGCTGGAAGAAGACTCGTCAGAAACAAGTCAAAGTGGTGGTTTTGTTTCTCTCAAGCGAGCCGCATCGAGGCGTTGCCCCTTTTCCGTCGGCAGAGCCTTGGGGGCGTGCGCTCTCGTCTCACTCGGCGTGTGTCGCCCCCGCAGCTCGGCGTGCTCGCAGTGTCGGACGCGGCCAAGGCCTGCCCGCTCGACTCCTGCTACCGCACGCTGCTGTCGCCCGTCACCGCGGAGACGAGGCGCAAGATGGCGGCGTTTGTCGCCGCGGCGAGACCCACGGACGCGCCTACCCAGCATGCACTGGGCTTCCGCCGCGCCTTCCAGCTGCTGGCGGCCACGCGGGAGCTGGGACGGACGCGGGGGGGGGCGGCACCACCAGGGTCCGTGACGACCGCGACTCGTTCGGGATTGCACCCCACACTCGCTCACTACACTCGCCGCACTCATCGCCCCCACTGGCGGACTTGTGGCTGCACAGAGACGGCTGCCGCCAGAGGTGCCCTTTTTGAATGTTGGAGATGTGATGCGAGGTGTATTGAGTTGCAAAGACATTTCAGCGCCACGTAAATGCAAAGATTTTAATTTTTACGACTGTCATCAGCCACAGAATTCACCACTCGAGCACCAATCGTAAACGCAGACTCTTAAAATTCCTCTTCGTGCAACTCAGTTCGAACCCGTCGCCTAGTACTGTGCCTCTTGGGTAGATCCCCAGCTCTAGGGCTTAAAAGCAGCGCGCATTAAACGGTGCTCGCAATTTATTTATTTTGCGTTTCAAAGACGGGCTGTTAGCTTTTAAGATAATGACGGGGCCCCCGCTGCCGCTGGCGTCGGGGGCGCTGGAGAGTGCCACAGGGCGCACCTCCTCGCAGCTGGAGACACGCTCAGGAAATGACCGCTTAGCAGAGCCGGCGAAAAGTAAACGCGTGACAGGGCGTCTTCTTCCATCGGCATGATTCGCAGACGCTCCGCGTTGCAATTATGTAGCGTGTGAGCACGCGTGCCTTGTGTGTGCGCGCGCCGCTCACGGGAGCGGTGGCGCAGCGGTTAGCGCGATGAAACCCAGCGACACGAGTTCGATTCCCGCTCAAGGCCAACATCGGTGACGAATATCTGAACCGGCCTCGCTCCTCGGCGTTTTGTTGATGATAAATCACTTTGTTGGCGATTTGTTTTTGGCGCTCGTGTTTCATTTGTAACTAAATTTAACGCCGGTGTGGTGTCCCTTCACGTTGCCCTTAGCAACGGCAGAGGTGGTGGACATGGTGATCGTGTACCTGTCGCCGGGGGTGACGGGAGCGTCGCCGGGCGACGACGAAAAGCGGCAGACGCTGGCGGTGGTCGCGACCGAGAACGCCGCTCTCAACAACTCCGTCATGATCCTCACCTACGCGCTCATGAACGGTACAGCGCGGCGCCCCCCCTCCCCCTGCCCCCGCGGTTACCACGGCGACGCGAAGGACCTCATCTCAAGTGCCGCCCCCTCCCTGGTGTTTGTGTTTGCGAGGGGCTCTTCATCCTGGGCTCTCCTCACGCCCGCCCCTCGTTTGTTTTGCGTGACTCCAGCGTTTGTACTGCCGAATGGTGCGAAACTAGTTCAGCCTACATACACTTGGACGTGGTGTACATGTCAATCCACTGCTGGATGAGGCCCCTTCCCCAGAACGTGTGGCCCACAAGGGTTGTGTGCAATGCAAGGCAATGTGGATTGCTTACACTGTCTGAATTCAACTGCATCCCACTCACCGATGGCATTATCCCCACTTGGTACTGTATTTTCTTTGATGTTGATGATGATGTTGTTGTTGTCGTCGTCCACGTTTGGCAGAAGCGACGATGGGGCTCCGCGAGCTGGCCTTCCTGCGCGACCTGGCCGAGCAGAACTCGGGGAAGCACGGCATCCCGGCGGATCGCCCGCCCTTCGACGACCGCCCCCGCGCCGCGCAGTTCCCGCAGGCCTCCTTCTCGGGGCCCCCGGCGGCGGCGCCCCTCCCGGCGGCGGCGTGGGGCCCCCCACTCGCCCCCGCGCCCAAGGGCACCATGATGGTGCTCAACCCGCTGAGCAACCTGGAGACGACGGTGGGCAGGTTCTACACGAACCTCCCCAACCGCATGGTGGACCGCGCCGTCGTCAGCCTGCCGCGACGGGACGACGTGGGCGACGGTGAGGACGACCGCGGGGCACAGCATCTCGTACCGGTGACGACCGTCCGAACCGGTCCCCGGGGGCCCGCCCCTGGGTCTACTCGGCCTCAAATGAGTACCGGCCTTCATAGGTGCTGCTCGCTAACAGCACTTGCCCCAACAGTCTGTTACAGGCTATACGGGGGATCTTTGTCTTTGTAGTAAGGGACACAGGTGGTGCTTTGGACAGTCATTTCAGTCAGTCGACCCATGGCACCTGCTGGGTCTGTCCCGTTAACTCCTGCCAGTAGCGAATGGTGGTTTTTGTGTGCAGTAGAGCTGCTGCTGCTGCGAGGTTTCACGCGATGATGGTTTACACTCCTTGACAAGCTCCGCAAGATATTGTGGTTCATTTGTGTCAAGTACTTTGTGTCTAATGCGTGCGACCTTATGACCTTTTCGTTCGGCAACTGGAAGCCAATGCGGTCTCAAGTCAGTTTTCATCAGAACGTATCCCGCGTGTGCGGCCGCCGTTCAAATGCGAGGAGGGTGCTGGGTCGGGGCCGTGCGGTGGTGAATGTGGGGTGGGGGGGGGGGGCGGTGGTGGCGGCACGGGTCTCCCCTGCCCGCCGCTGATGCTCTCGTGCGAGGTCTGAACCCCGTCCCGAGAGAGCACGGCGCGCGGCTCTGGGATGGTTGGGACGCGTTTGCCAAAGGCGCACTCTCCTCCCTCATCCTCATCTCCATCTTCATCCCTCCTCCTTTGCTTGCGTTCGTAACACAAATATACGCGAGACTAAAAGGGATGGCTGCCTCTTCTTTTTTTCTTAAAAAACAAATACGGATCCGCGTCCGTGCGACGTGTTGCAAGTTGGCGAGAAGAATTTACCGAGAGTAAATAAGATGCGGAACTTTTAACGGGGTGGTTTGGGTGGGGGCGGGTTATCCCTCGTAAAACACCCGGCGAGTTGATGGACACACAAAATGACGTCCCTTGATTTCACGCGGCTTTCCAGCGTCGTTCACGCTCGTCGAACGCTGGCTCGTGAACGCGATCCGCGGGCGGCCGCCGCCGCTTCAGTCGCGAGCGCTGTGGCCGGGACTGAACAAACTACGGCAGTTTTGTACCGTATTCGACGGAGTACGGGGCCATCCATTGAGTACGTACGCATGGAGGGGGGGTTAACCCAAATGTGTACGCTTGCGTATGCGGGGGGTCTACTGACAATGTACTTGCGCATAGGAAACGGGGGGGGTGGGGGGTGAAGCCTAAACACGTTACTATTAGTAATCCGTTTCTGCGTGGATTACATATCGCCCGTTCTACAGGATTCGGGGAGGGGGGGGTGTGCGTCAAGAGTACGTACGCAGGTGGGGGGGGGGGTGTAAAAAGTACGCGTGTGTACAGGGAGGGGGGGAGGGGTCAATATTTGCCAAATTTGTGCGTATGTACTAAATGGATGGCCCCCTACCCTGGGGTCAAAGTAAACTTCTGCTGAGCCACCAAAAGCCATAATAGCCATGTGACAATCGATATGCTGCTCTTGTGAAGGGGAGATCCCTCTGAAAGGCTGGTATCTAGGCCCAGTTTTTGGATTTTATCGAATGAGCCTAACACTCGGGAACACCATCCTCCGTGTATCCATGGACACGCACGAGACGCGGTGCTGGCTGGTTTTATTGTGCAGCCACTCAGCCCGGCTTCTGTTGTCCCAGCGGTAGAACGATCGGCTTGTCGTCGTCGGTAGGTGCCACGGTGGCGAGATGTCAACTACCTCGCCTGGTGTGTACAGGAGGTCGATCCCGACCCTGACGCCTGTATTTTTGGAGTTGGCGTGTTGTGAAGTATTTGGCTACTGCAACACATTTCCACGTGATAAGCCACTTTGTTGAGATATCATTTGTGGCCAGGTCGCTTCTGAAAAGAGCTGTGGAGCTCAGCCTTACCTAGTCAACTAAAAATAGTAAATCGTAGGTTGAGAGTTCAAATCCCGGTTAGTGGCTTTACCCAGCCCACTTTGTCGGGAGTTCTACTGCGATTTTCGTTTGGATAGACTCGTCTCCCACCATAGGAATGTGTAAATCTCCACCGCTGCTCATTCAAGCAGGAAATCACTTGTATATGTTTTCCCCATTTCACCAAGCTCGGGTTTTTTAGTTTTTTTGCGAGCGTGCGGCGTTGCCTGCAAGTGGGCGACCGTGCAACGCGCCGCTTCTCTTCGGCGGTTTCTCTGGCTCTCTTCTCTCTCTCTGTCTCTCTCCGGAAGCTGATTAACCTTCGTGTAGATTCCCGAGCCAGGCTGGTCTGTGCGTGTTCGTCCGCGATAACGAGATCAAAGCTCTGCGTGGGCGAGACGAGACGAAGGGGGGGGAACAAAAATTAACATTTTAAAGGGAATTTTTGAATTGCGCGCTGGAGTTGCCGCGGAGGGATGCAGGAGGGGCGATGGTTAGAAGTGGGGAGGATTTTTCGATTTAAAGCTTTCGTGACTGCAGGGATTCATCTTCTTGGTTCTTTCGGTAAAGTCGCGTAGAATGGAAATAATAAAATAATAATAAAATAATTAAAACAAAACATAATAAAATAATTCTCACGACGTCTCGACAGAATTATTTTTATTATGTTTTATTTTTATTATTTTATTATTTCCATTCTACGTGACTTTACCGAAAGAACCAAGAAGATGAGTGGGGAGGATGTTCGCGAGGCCTCCGTGTGTTTCTAGGTACGAGAGCTAACAAAACAAATAAATAGACGAGGAAGCAAACATCGTCGTTGCGCGTGGAGTCTGTAAGGCTTTGAGTTTGTCCGCAGAAGCGTTTTAATTCGCTGTGCGGAAGCTGACGGGCAGCTGTTGGAGCAAAACGTGTCTGTAAATTTGTAAATTGTCCGTTAACCTCTGGTTTTTGTTAGCTTGGTTTTGGCAACACATTTGTATAAACGTGTTCCTCATAACAACACAACTGCACACCAACGTTAAAAAAGTTTCCCTTGGATCGTCTTCTAAATAATAATCTTCGCTTTACAAAATCGCCTTTCGTATCAAAATATCTCAAAGCGCTGCTATCGTTTACTTATTTCATAATACTTCTTGGAAATTGTTTAACATTTAAAATTTCATTTCCTACCCTTTGTTCCCTCGTTAAGAATGATAGTTTGAATTCAAGTGATTGAGCATACATTGCCCGAGGAGTTTTAAGTCGCGAGTGTTTTTTGTTTGTTTTGAACAAGACGTGTACTACAGTGCATGCTGGAACGCGCGCGTACACGCACACCAGTGCTTATCGCTGGCGTCTCCACCGAGTGTCCACGTTCGTGTCGGCGGTGCAAACGTCAATCCGGCGTCGATTCAATTCTCGCGAGGACACGTTGAGCAAAATAAAACGCATATATATAAACCCGCTTCATTCGCTACGCCTGATCCTCGTGGATAAAGTTGCGGCCCCGCAAGTGCTCTCTCGCGCCACTGCCGGCGGAAGGGTCTCCACGAGATTGAGTTCTTGGAGAGAGACTGTTTGGTCTCCTCTTCCGCACGGTCCCAGGCGTCTTGGAAAGTGTGGGTTATCCCACCTCTTCCAAGACATTTCGGTCGGAGTGTAACAGTGGGCCAAACACCCTCCTGGAGTGCGCTTCTCTAGAGCTCCCTGTGTTCATTGGAGGCCCTTCCTCCAATACTAGCCGGTGATTACGGGGCTGCAGCTTGACCTTTATCCAATGAACGGACGTGGTTGAGTTGGTTTGTTTTTACGTGTGCCGGCCCACTCTGTGCACTGCATTGATATTCGTTACGGAGCGTGGTGTGTGGGTCCGCGTCGCGCCTTCCAGAGCGCCCCCTCGTGGGGGCCCGTGGCAACAGCGGTGACACGCGGGGCGAGCAATCGCAAGGCGCCCTCAAACGTGTCTCCTTGAATCCCTACGTTGACCGAATCTCATCTTTCCCGTGTGCGCGGCGGCGGCGGCGGCGGTGGCGGTGCAGGGCTCGTGATGACGCTCAGCAAGCCGTGCTACTTTGGGAACATGCTGCTGGGCGTCGTGGGCGTCGACCTGGCCCTGGCCGACGTGCTGGAGGACGTCACCTACTACCAGGACAACCCGGCCTCCTACGCCTTTCTCATCAACACCAAAGGTGACCGCCACCACCGCGGCACGCCGCCGCTTCCCGTAATTCCCTCTCCTCAAGCGGCCGCAGTGATGATCGCCGTGGTGCGGAACTGTAATATCCAACCCGAAACAACAAGGGGTTGTCTCGGGTTGGATCGTGTAAGTATAAATGTGTCATGTTCTTGGTTCTTTTGGTAAAGTCACGTAGAAGGGAAATAATAAAATAATATTAATATAAAAAATAAATATATTAATATTATTAAAATAAAATAAAAACATTTTTATATCAATATTATTTTATTATATCCCTTCTACGTGACTTTACCGAAAAAAACAAGAATATGAATCCCTGCAGTCACGAAAGCTTTAAATAAAAAATTTTAAATGTGTCGTTAACTGGCCACCATCCAACAGCCAATATAATGATAATGATGCTACGCTCCGTCGGCTTAACTCACAGTAGACCTTCAAGGACTGCCTGACGGCATTTGCAAGAAGAGTAGGCCACGGTGCGCTGGTGTCGTGGTCCAATTTGGCAAATTCGAACAATTACGCCGCACGTCACGTGAAACCTAAAAACCCCTTGCTCCGCCACCCCTCCCATTCCCTCTGCCTCTCATTTCCTCTCCACCCTCGACCCCCTGCCGCCCCCCCCCCTCCCCGCTTTCCCCCGCACCTCTTAAACGCGACCAGAATGGCACCGCCTCGTTAAACGTGTGGGCTTGGCAAACCCACAGAGGCGTGTGAAATGCTTCCAAGTTAAGCGGGGGGCCTGCTTTGCACGCCTCTCGAGAGTTCACGCGGAGGAGTGTGAGGGCAGTGGCGGGCAGAGGCGAGGCGGGCCGAGTGGTTTGACTGAACCTCTCTACCCTGCCCCCGTAGCGCCTTGACGTTTCGACCGTCTCGTGGGCACAAATCTCAATGCAATGATATTGTAAACGCTATCATTGGGTGGCCACCGTGTAAAACGTTATAGGCCGCAGGGCCACGTCGCGGGCATCAGAGGGGCAGGGCAGCAAATCCATCGTTGTACTGTACTTATGTATGCTCCCACGTCCCTGCTCTCTCCGCCTTGAACAACTTTAAACTCAACACTTTAGTCAATTCTAGATTTGAAGCTTTCGTGACTGCAAGGATTCATACTCTTAGTTCTTTCGGTAAAGTCACGTAGGTAAAAAATGAAATTAAAATTAATAAAAATAAACGTGACTTTAGTCAATCACACCGTGTGGCCTTAGAGTTTACTATCGACCAATGGCCCTTCCGCTTCATAGCACGTGGTCAGCGTTTTGTTATTTGTGCCCCAACGCCAATGCCGCAGCAACGCCAACTAATATTTTTAAACAACTCCCACCAGTTTGTTGTACCTCCCAGACGTAGCAACCCTGGCAGTGGTGATGTCACCGCCACGCGGTTAGAGCAGTGATGAGGTGGCGGCTTTTGTGATTCGCTTCGCCAAACCACGCATTGCATCGGTTCCTCAGCAGTGCCTGAACTACTCCCGTGGGCCTTGCCTTTGATCAGTGATTCTTAACCTGAGGTGCACGCCACACCCTGGGGGTGCAAGATGCCCTTTCTGGGGGTGCGAGACATGGCCAGATTTTTTTTGAAGGTAAATCATCGAAACACAAATTCAGCACGGGCACGTAAGCACAACTTAGTTTTATCAAACCCTATGTATTTATTAACATTACAAAAAAAAATTACGATTGACAATCAAACGGGTTCAAGGCTGCAGTAAAGGTTAAGAACCACTGCCTTAGACCGACTCCGGCCTTCAGTGAGTAACCCAGAGTGCAGTGTACACGGTGCTGTTTGTTGCTGACCGCTTGACGATTGGGGCCGCGTGGCTCCTTGCTCGGCGGGGCGGAGGCTGACCCGCTGCCGCCGCTGTGTCCACCGCGCAGGCTACACGGTGATGCACCCGTCGCTGGTGCGGCCCATCCAGCAGAGGGAGCCGCCACTCCACACGGACGTCCTGCACTACGAGAACGTGCCCGGCTTCGCGCTCGTGCGATACAACATGCTCAGGTGACACCCCCCCCCCCCCGCCTAGATCCGCCCCCAACCCCCCCACCTCGGCCATCTCCATCCTTTCGGTTGGGGGGCTGGGAGCCCGCACGCCTCTGCCAGATTTTCTCCGGGCTGCCCCTGAAGCCGGCCATTGGCTCGTTCTCGCCAAACCTTCGGCATGACCACAGAAACGTCGCCGATTTGGCTCCCCTGCCGTAGGGAGGGGAAAGAGCTGCTGCTGCTGCTGCTGCTGCCGTCGTCGCCCTTCCCCGACTGGGCCACTCGGATGGCGTCGTCCAGTCGGATAGGAGGCCGCAGTTGGCTTGATTCCGACAGCGAAAATCACAGGGAGGTTAGGAGCGCAAGCCACATAGCAGCAATACAACCCGGCATGGCGGTGACGTGGCTGGTATGCCGTGTCAGTGCAGCAAGTGGGGTTGCGAACCCATCCATCCGGGTTACATTTAAGCGTTTTACCCACTTGTATTCCGTGGTGGGGTTTCTCCCCACTGCAAAATTGTTTGTTTACAAATCGGTCAATCGTTGGTCGAGCCGCTGCTGGATAAAAACGAGCGTAGTAAACGAACGCCGGAGCCGCGCTGCCCTTGCCTGCTGTGACCCCCGGTGCGCCCGCGCGTCTGTCTGTGTGTGTGTGTCTGTGTGTGTGTGTCTGTGTGTGTGTGTCTGTGTGTGTGTGTCTGTGTGTGTGTGTCTGTGTGTGTGTGTCTGTGTGTCTGTGTGTGTGTGTGTGTGCGCTCCGAACCCCTGCTGCAGCCTCCCGCTGGGCAGCCAAACCATCACCGTGCCCGCCAACGCCTCGCTGTCGTGGCACGCCAGCCGACTGCGCGACACGGGCCGGACGGGCGCCTACAACGTCAGCTACGCCTGGAAGCTGGTACGTGTCGTCGTCATCGTCGTGATTGCTGTCGTCGTGATTGCCGTCGTTGAGCCGTGATCTGTCCACTGCTGGATGAAGGCTTTCCCATATCGTCGCTGCCTATCTCGATTTCGCGATCGCGATGGAACAATCCATCAGTCCAGCGTTTTCAGTTCACAAAAATATAAACTCAACGCGTTCATCGATAACAACGATGCCCTCTAAATGATAATATACAATAAATGGAAAATACATTTTAAAGATATTTTTTCCACACAAGGCCACAGATAGAGAGATTTAAAACACGGCATCGCGGTGGCTGGCGAGCGTTGGCGGGAGAGGTGACGCCGTGCTGACGACGCTTTGCGGTGGCCCCCGCCAGGTCCAGGACACGGCGTTCATCGCGTGCGTCGCCGTCGTGCAGCCGGCCGTGCCCACCAAGCACCTCAAGTCGCTGAGCGCGCCCCCCGGCGGCAAGCTGCTCTACCACCGCGTGGACCTGCTGAGCCCCCCCAACCTGTGCATGCACTTCCGCCAGCTGTCCACGCTCGGTACGGGGGACCGCTCGCCTGCACCGAGCCACGCAAATGACAGATAAAGATCTCCACCCCGTATAGCCTGAACAGACTGTTGGGGCAAGTGCTGTTAGCGAGCACAGAGCCACACACACTAAACCACACGCACCGAGCCGCACGCGGACACCGAGCCACGTGGAGATGGCCAGGGTCATCATTCAGTAGAGACAGAGAATTGGGGGTAAGCAGACTCAGGTCCCGCGTGTGAGCAGGAAAATTCCGGGATGAGCCAGGCCCCACGAGGTTTGAGGTGGGCACTCTGTGTGTGTGTGTGCGCGTCGGCGCAGAGAGCCCCACGGTGATGCTGTCTGCGGGGGGATTCTCGGACCCGTTTGAGCACCTGAGCCAGCCGGAGACGCGGCGCATGGCGGAGCACTACATGGCGTACCTGAGCGACAACACGCGGCTCATCGCCAACCCCGGCCTCAAGGTGACTAGCCGATCGCTCGATCACTCGCTCGATCACTCGCTCGATCACTCGCTCGATCACTCGCTCGATCACTCGCTCGATCACTCGCTCGATCACTCGCTCGATCACTCGCTCGATCACTCGCTCGATCACTCGCTCGATCACTCGCTCTCCCGCTCGCATGTTAATTCGCTCGCACGCACACGGAGAAGCTGGATTACTTTGTTAATGTATAATCAGTCACTGCTTGCTCGCTCGGTCACTTGTCCACTTGCTCGCCCGGCAACTCCCTCGCTCGCTCGTTGGCTTTCTTGCTCGATCGCTCTTCTCGCTCGCCGTGCGCCGCAGTCGCTGGTGCGGGCGGAGGTGATGGCCACGGGCCACGTGTCGGAAGAGTGGACCACGCAGATGGAGCTCAGCTCGCTGCACAACTACATCGTGCGGCGCTACGTGGCCACGCCCAGCGGCGTGCTGCGCGTCTACCCCGGCACGCTCATGGACAAGGCCTACCACCCCTCCCGCCAGCAGTGGTACGGCCCACTCCGCCAACACCCCCCGCCAAGCCCTCTGCAATCCGGAAGGTTTTAAATGGGGTTCAGGTGGAAGTGGGGGGGGGTCGCTTCTTCTCCCCCTGCTGCTCCTACGGTCTGAAATTATTTTCATCCCCAAGCTCCCCACCGCTGACTTGATCCCAACTCGGAGTGCGGATGAGGCTGCGTGCCCGAGCGTTCACCGTGCACTCCTGCGGGTGGTGGGGGGGTGGGGGTAGTGGAGGAAAGTAGTGCGTCGAGGCGAAGGCTTCAGGGAAGAAACTATCAACCCTAGAAGGCCGAGCGCTGATTATGACTGGACGTATGTTGAACTTTTTTCGCACCGTACGTAGTCAACCGGGCTATTCGGAGGTGCAGGCGTGTGATGACACAGTGCTTGCACGCCCCCGTCTCTGGCCACAGGTACCAGCAGGCCATCGCCAACCCTGGGCTCATCACGCTGTCGGGGCCCTACCTGGACATCGGTGGGGCCGGCTACGTGGTCACGCTCAGCCACACCATCCACGCCTCCAGGTGATTGACCCGCCCCCCCCCTCCCCCCCCCGTTGCCGGTGCCCCGGGGTGGGGGACACAACCAGGGGCTTTTGTAACCCCTGGGATTGGAGGGAGGGAGGGAGAGAGAGGGAGAGAGAGGGAGGGCGTGAGGGAGGGCGGGAGGGAGGGCGGGAGGGGGGGCGGGAGGTGGGGCGGGAGGGGGGGGCGGGAGGGAGGGGGGGCGGGAGGGGGGGGCGGGAGGGAGGGGGGGGCGGGAGGGGGGCCGGGAGGGAGGGAGGGAGGATAGGGAGGGGGGCAGGGAGGATAGGGAGGATAGGGAGGGGGGCAGGGATGGAGGCAGGGAGGGAGGATAGGGAGGGAGGGGTTTGACTGATCGATGCCACCCACAGCAACAAAGCGGAGCCGGGCCAGGTGGTGGCGGTGATGGGGATGGACTTCACTCTTCGCTACTTCTACAAGGTCCTCACCGACTTCATCCCCGCATGCAAGGCCGGGGCTGCCGGCAGGATCCGGTAACGGAGCCCCCACGCACATCATCTCCCTCACCGCCGCCGTGGTCAGAGCACGGGGCAACGTCTTCCGACATCGTAGCGATGTCGCAAGTTTAGTTTACGATAAGATTTCGAAAAAACTGGGAGTAAGTTCGAGTTACGTGACGTAGGGCGTTACGAGAAAATATTCCGGTACATCGATCGTACCTGACTTATAATTATCATAATTGGTGACAACATTTCAAATTTATATAGTTAACATCGATAACAATTGGTACGTAGGCAAGCCACACGTGGGGTGATCACATCATGCCCTCAACAATGCACTGCGAGCTCTGTGGTGTCTTGGTGTGGAACTCCCGAGTCCCTTTGGAGCGCCGCGATCCGTTCCACGCTTCACCAAAGGTCTCTGCTCCCCCCGGCTCCCCCCGCCTGCAACGGCAGATGCTTCATCATGGAGGACAAGGGCTACCTGGTGGCGCACCCCACCCTGGTGGACCCGCGGGGCCACGCGCCCGTGGAGCAGCAGCACATCACGCACAAGGTGGGAAGGTCGTCGCGTCACACCGCCATGCCCCGTCCCATCTCCCTGTCATGTCCCGCCCTGTTCCGTTTCCCCCGTCCCATCGCCCCGTCCCGTTGCGCCATCCCGTCGCGCAGTGAATCGGGGGGGGGGGGGGGGCAGATGGTGGGGGCCGTCACTTTTTGCACAAACGTAGAATATATTAATCGCCCGATCATTCCTATGGCGTCGCCCTGCCAAGCAGTGGAGAGCGCTCTGTGGGGCTCAGTGTGGGTCTCGGTGAATATACGGGTCTCCGTGTCAGCCCACGGGTCTCTTGTGTCAACCCATACTGTGTCAGCCTACGGGTCTCTGGGGAATTGTGTGTGATGACCACTCGATGCGACTGGGTTATCAAATGATGCGCTCTTATTGTGCCGTGAAAACAAATCGGTGATGCTAACGTTTTGCTACCTCCTCTTGGTACAGCAAGACCGCCCGAGATGGCGACGCTTATGTCACGTAGGCCGTGTCGGCGTTTGAGAGCGAGTGGATCGCAGAGGCCCGAGAGAAACGTCACGATGACAAAGAAACGTTCACCTCTCAACGCATTTTCCCACCGGGTCTGGAATACCCCAGAATGTTCTTGTGCCTGCGGGTCTAGAATCGGACTACTCGATTCAACGAGGACCCATGTAATGAGACCAGGAACAAGACCTGTATGTATGTATGTTGAACTTGAACTTTGTGCGCACCATACGTAGCCAACCACCCTAATCGGAAGTGCGGGGGGAAGGACAACAAACCAACCGCAAAAGCAGTTTTAAAGAAATGAGTCTTCGATCCAGATAATGATTTAAAAGTGCCGTAGCTCCAGCGGCTTCCTGATATCGGAAGGAAGGGCAATCGGAGCCGCTCGTTGTAACAACAACGTCTGATACCCGGAGCATGGAGGGAACTACATGGAGCGAGCGCGCGGCTGTCCTCATCGTCCTCATTGTCGTCACTGTCATCATCATTACTGTCGTCATCGTCACTGTCGTCATCATCACTGTCGTCATCGTCGTCATCGTCTTTGGCCCTGTGGATGATCGCCACGCACGCGCGCTCTGTGTCCCAGGAGCCGCTCGTCGCCAACGACATCCTGAACCACCCGATGTTCGTCAGGAAGAGGCTGTGCAACAGCTTCAGCGACCGCACCGTGCAGCGCATGTATCAGTTCAACACCAGCCTGCAGGTGAGAGCAGTCGACCATCCAGCACGCACGCACACACGCACCTCCGCCTGTGTGCGTCTGTGTGCACGCGCGTATGTTATTTGCCGGGCCGGCTTTCATAGGTGCTCGCTGCCAGCACTTGCCTCAACAGTCTCTTAGAGGCTATCGACTCAGCCTTAAATGAGTACCCAGTGTAAATATCAGCTAAATCATAATTTCGAGGATTAAAGGCGATGGCGATGCCATTGATGATGTCGCTAGAGAGCTCTGGCCCGGCGAGAGTTCAGAAGTTTGGCTCCCTCGGACGTTGCCGTGATCACTGGGCGCCGCCGCCGCCGTTGCCACCGCCCACCGCCAATGTCGCGCTAACCGTGCCGCGGTGGCGCGCAGGGCGAGCTGACGAACCTGGTGCACGGCAGCCACTGCTCGCGCTACCGCCTGGCACGCGTTCCTGGCACCAACGCGTTCGTGGCGCTGCTCAACGAGACGTGCGACTCGCTGGCGTTCTGCGCCTGCAGCATGGTCGACCGCCTCTGCCTCAACTGCCACCGGTAACCGCCGCTCGCCGCCACGCCGATAAACGTTACTCGCTAACACGCCGGTAACCACTGCTTGCCGCCACACCGGCTCTCGCCACGTCTCGGCGCACCGCGTCCTCCACCCGCTGCGACGTCCACCCTCTCTCTCTCTCATCGTGACCTCCCTCTCTCGCCGCTATCCTCACCTCCGCTCGCCAATCGCCTGACCTCGACTCGATGCAAATTCGACTCGCCCACGGCTTGTGCCTCACGCCCCACGGCACCTGATCATCGCAACCACCACTCGCCAAGACGCTCGCACGCCACTACCGCTCGCCACCTCCACCCCCAGCGGCTCTGCGTTACGACACGCAGGTCCATCTTGACTTTTATTTGCGCACGAGGGAAATGATGATGACGGTGGTGGATAAGCCGGGATTGATCTGGCCAGGCCAGGCTTGGGGGGGTCGGGGGGGGGCTGCTCTCATGCCCAGCCCAGTGGCCAGCGTTGCAAGGCAGCGTTGGCCCCCCGCTCGCCTTCGGGGAGGGCGAGTTGTTGTGGGTGACGCGCGTTGGCGACGTGCGCACGTGGTGTGTCCGCAGGATGGAGCAGAACGAGTGCGAGTGCCCTTGCGAGTGCCCCCTGGAGGTCGACGAGTGCACGGGAAACCTCACCAACGCCGAGAACCGGTGAGGAGAACCGCCCCACGCCGCGGGGGCGTTTGTGCCGGCCTCGCACACGCACAGCACATGCGTGTGGCACATGTGGTACGTGCACGCTCGTGTCATGCGCTCGTATGCCGCTATTGAGCTTTGTGCAAAACCACGGATTTAACAGAAAGTGCCAGAAAGAACTGCGTTGTGATCGTTGAGCAACTGTTACCAACCAACGGGCAGCAATGAGACAGAGAGACATCTGTAGGTACAACGTTACGCTTGCCAGTGCACGGACAGCGTGCGCCCACACGCAGGGCAACCGTCAGCAGGGTGGTGTGGTGCATTCTACTCCTCGGCAGCAGCACACTCGCCCCACCTCTAGCCACAATCAACCAACTGCAGCCATTGAGTGTCACACCGGTCCTCCCGTTGAGCCTGGGCCTAGCCCACCGGCCATTCGTGTGGTTACCCCCCCGAGCGAACTTAGGCGACCATCCACGAGCACCAACCCTCACCGGCAAGCCCACCGTCCGCCGGCACGCGCCGATCGTGCCGTCGCTGAAGCGCGTTTCCCCCCTCGCGCGCAGCGGCTTGCTTTTTTTTTCCCCTCCGGGCGCTTCGGTTTCTTTCCCGCGCGTGCAATCACTCGTTAATTTATTGGCTGTGAAAACGTCAAAATATACAGAGGCTGCGGGTAGGGGTTTCGGTCGGTTGGTGGACGCGAGGACCGGGCGCTGCCCGGCTGGCTGCCTCGTCGGCGATTGCGAGCAGCGGTTTTTGCACGCGCGACGACGCTGTGCATCATCATTGCGATTGAAACCAACTCGCCAGCCAGCCCACTGCTGGACACACTAGCCCTCGAACTTATCCTCACCCCAAGCTCTAACCTCTTCGGCAGTACTCGGCCGAGTAACGCACCCCCTTCACTCTCCGTTTGCTTTTGAGAGTTTTGTTTCTGCAAAGCGCGCACTTCTTCGGGAGCCCGCTTGAAGTGCTGCCCCCCTCCCCCCCCCCCCCACCAATGTGTTCCGAGTTAAGCTGCTGTGGCCATTTTACCTCCTTGCACAGGGGGGCCCCGACTTAGCACCGAGATGGCTCTGACAGTGGCGGCGGCGGCACGGCTTCGCGCTCGCCGTAGAGATTTATTTTTTGTTGTTGGCAGCGTTTGGGCAGGCACGTGCCCAGTTTTATCAACGGAGTAGAGAGCTGCGCTCGGCGATTTTAATTTTGTAACAGCCCCGAACGTTTTGCAACGAACGCTGCAATTAAAAAACGAAGCTCCGTCGTGAGTGAGATGGATTTGACAGCGGCGCAACAGCGGAATGCGTTACCAATGCATAACAACGGATGCCAGCACAGTTGTGGCCTTCGGGTCGTTATTAAAAACACGTGTTTTTTTTTTTTTACGAAATCCGTGACTCCGGTTGCAGCGGTTCCCCAACCCTGGTGGATGTGTGAGAACCCACCGTCGGTACCATTCCAATGGACCGTTGTGCCACGCAGTCGGAGATGTCTGGTGTTTTGTGCAGCGAGCCTTGGTGTCTGCTACAATCCACGGATTGCATCCTCTACTACCTTGTGGCCACACATGTTAGGAACCAATCCCTGAGCCCCCTCCGCCCCCTCCCCCCTCACCGTCAGGCAAAATTATCTCCTCATTGTGGATGTTTATTCCGGCTTCTTGGACCTTGTCCCGAGGGTGCCTGACAAAACGCCCCGTCTCTCATTGCTAAATTCTGATCCGAGTAATCGTTTTCGAGTTCGCCGGCGAGCGAGGTTTAAGCAACGCGAATAACCGGCGCGTCTCTGCAACGCTTGTGCACGCGGCAGTTTAATTAGTTTGGGTAGTGGAAGGGGCACCAGCGACACGAGTGTACGTGGCCTAGCGCCAAACATCTTATGCATCGCGCCATAATCCTGTAGAATAGTGTGACCCGCATGCGCATGTCTAGATTAATATTTATTGGTCAATCGTTGCATAGATTGTCCAGCATCGTGATTGATCACTTGAGTACAAAAATGTACGGCTTTCGATTGGGGAGGATGTGTTGCATGGGCAGGAACTTGAGTTGAGTTGCTGGCCACGGCTACCATCACTGGCGAACAATATCTTTCACCGGGCGTTTGTGATAAAAAGAGCTTCATAGCTCATCGGATTCCACCCGTCTAAATAAAGATTCTGTTTCTGATTAACCGGTCCTGGGAGCCCCTCCCTCACGCTTTACCAACAGAGTGGTGGAAGTACAGTCAAACGACTCCGATGAGACCGGCACTCACAATGAGGGAGTTCATAATCAACGATTTTGGGTTTAGATCGCGTAATTTATAAATGTGTCGTAACCCTCCACCACCCGATGATGCTGGATGCAATTACCAGCGAAACGTCGTACTCAAAAATTGTAAATGTTGTGGTTTCATGCTTCAACACACCGGTGGGCTAAAGCAGTGAACTATTTGTCTTTTGTCAGCGTGACACTTTTTTACTCATTGGCCGTCTCGGGTGGTGGAGGGTTACGACACATTTATAAATAACGCGATCTAAACCCAAAAACGTTGATTATGAATAATATTGGTCGCGAAAGCCTACTTGTTAAAATGAGGGAGTTCTTAATCCAGCAGTGGATTGAGAATGGCTGCACGTTGTACGTGACACAATTACAGCAAGAATGTTGGAAGCTGTTGCCATATGTGCGCCGTTCATGCTCGCGCCACTCCCCCCCTCGGTTCCCCCTCTCCGCCCCCCCCCCCCCGGTTCCCCCTCTCCGCCCCCCCCCGTCCCAGCAACCCCAGCTGTGAAGTCACACAGGAAACGCTGAGCCTGGCCACCTTTGACCCCGCGCTGCAGGAGACGCTTCCCCAGTGCATCAACACGCGCTGCAGCCAGCGCCACACCAAGAGGTAGCGCCGCGCCCGTCAAGAGCGGCGACGCACCGAGCGCGGACGCGTGCTGTGTTTCCCGTGTGCGTGTGTGCGTGGCCACGTTTAACGTGTGTGTACGTATGCGTGACTGTGTCAAGGGAATTCACGTTTGAATTTCGTGTGCGTGTGTCTGTTTGCGAGTGGGTAGTGGTAGTGCAACAGTTGGCGCACTGCGCTACGATTCCAGCGATCAGATTTTGATCCCCGCTGCCAAACACCCGTGATGATCATCTGAAGCGGTCGAGGGCTCAATTAGTATTTTGTGCACTGTGTAAGCATCACCACATGGAGACAAAGTCAGGCGGGTGTGATGTTGGCCATTCACCAACTTATATGCCATGCCAGGCCTTCATAGGTGTTGCTCACTAACAGCACTTTCCCCGAGAGCCTATTGAGGCTATGCATGTATTTTGAACTTCTTTTGCACCGTACGTAGCCAGCCGTGCTAATCGGAGGTGCAGTCGGGAAGGACCACAAACTAAGCACAAAAAACAGTTCTAAAGAAATTAGTTTTCAATCGGGATTATTTAAAAGTGCATAGCTCCAGTGGCTTCCTAATATCGGAAGGAAGAGCGTTCCAGACGGCCGCAGAAGCGCATCTGAAAGCGCGCGATGCGTTGTTCGATGACTAGTCAGAAGCCCACTGCTGTCGCTGCGAGGATGACCGGATTTGACGTGATGATGCTTTCTGCTCCTTGACGACATCGGCAATTCACTGCGGTTAATTTGTGGCGCGCACTTTGTGCGTAATTGCTGCGACCTCATAATATACGGCGGGGTGTGGATCTTTGTTGTTGGCGGCAGTGACTGCTTCGGCGTGCTGGACTGCGAGTGGTGCACGGTGGACTCGGACGGGGGCACGGCGCTCGACGCGCCGTACTGCGCCCCCCAAAAGGACTGCTTCGGCGGCGTCGTGGGCGCCCGCAGCCCCTACGCCGAAGGGAAAGGTGGTGAGTGGGCCCGTGACGATTCTTCCTCGTGGGAACCAACACGACCGGGAAATTACTGGACCGGGAAACGGACTTGACCGCATAGTGACTCTGCCAGAAACAGACTTGGCCGGAAAGTGACTGGGCCAGAACCGGACCCGACATTGCCACAGCCCCGCTCGCTCAGGCAAGCCGATCGGCTCCCGCGGCGCAATCCGAGGCGGGGCTGCGTTTTTCCCGTCGCGACCCAGCTCTGGCCACGGCTGGCCGTGGTGGCGCCGTGGTGGTTTAGGTCCCGTGGGATCTGCGACTTTGCCGGGTCTAAAAAATGCCTCCTCCTTCGGAGAGTCGTCAATGAGCGTGTTTACGAAACGCTTGTCGACGGCCATCCATTGCGTCTGTGTGTCTGGGGCGCGAGGCTGAGCGGCCGCGGTGTGTGTGTGTGTCTCCCCCGGGGCAGCCGTGGAGGACGCCGGGGCCCTGGGGGCCGTGAAGAGCGCCCCCGTGGGGCCCGTGGCCGGGGGCATCATGGGCGTCGTCATGGTGGTGGTGCTGGGCATCTACGCCTACCGCCATCAGAAGCAGCGGCAGCGGCACCAGCACATGTCCCCGCTCGCCACGCAGGGTCAGTGCACCTCTCCTCCGCCGCACCGTCGCCATAACGACTATGACCACAACAACGACAGGAGGGTTCATGTGATGATAATAATAATTGTATTCATCTTTTTGGTTCTTTCGGTAAAGTCGTCCTCAGGTGAAGAACAGGGCTGTCTTTCCGACAGCCCTGTTCTTCACCTGAGGATGGCTGCTTGCGTTGTGGCCGAAACGTCTAGAGAATTGTATTTTATTATGTTTTATTTTATTATTTCCCTTTTACGTGACTTTACCGAAAGAACCAAGAAGATGAATCCCTGCAGTCACGAAAGCTTTAAATCGAAATAATTGTATTGTGAAGTGCCTTGCTTCTTGCAGCAGACACTCGGCATGATGACAGCTCGTGAAACCAGACGCTAATAGACTGCTAAATAATCGAATAAATGCGAAAACCATTTTTTCTTAATCAACCAAAAGTCGAACGAAACGGGAAGTGCGTGGATAAGATGTAAGACGAACTTGAAAATGTCCACAGGGGGGAGATCCTGAGATTTCGCCGGAGAGTGTTCCAGATTCGGCGAGGGGTACTGCCTACTACACGGCAAAGGAGCTCGGTCGCTCATAGGCCGAAGCCTCCATGACCCGAGAACGCAGAGATCTGAATCCCACTCCACAGGCCTTTTAGGAGATTTGAGGGGACGTGTGTGTGTGGGGTGTTGCAGCATTTTACTCCCAGAGTGAAGGCGCAAGTTCATAGCCCCACAGAATAACGACGGTAATTAAAATAACCTTGCGAGGCTGGCGAAGAGGCCGGACCGAACCGACGTAGGCGGAGAGAGGGGACCTCTAGGGTTTTAGAGACGTGGCCTCTAGGCGTGACGGGAACATCCCGGGGGGAGAGGAACCATGTCGATGTTTGGTCAAGTCGAAGGAAAGCGAGAGACTTAAGCTGGACAGACAGCGTTGCGAAATGTAACCGGGAAGACCGTACACCGAGCTAATGGGTAAAGGCGCAGCCCTGCAATTGCCGTCTCCAGTCCGCTGCTGGAGGAAGGGCCTGCACAAGAGGGGCGGGGGAGCTCTTGGTGTTTTTGGCCTACTCGTTGACGCTGGTCAGACGTCTCGGAAGGCGTGGGGACTAGGCCGCACTCGGGACGCTCGTGAATAACGGCTGGCCGCTATGGCCGTGCGGCTGCGTTCGTGCGTTGTGCGCAGAGATGTCCGTGCGGATGTCGAACATCGACACGGAGCGCGACGAGGACAGCCACGAGGACCGCGGCATCAGTGAGTAGCGTTGCCCCCCCCCGCGCCACGCGCCGCCAGCGTCCCTCTGCGCCCGTCCTCGGTTGGGGTCCGCGCGTTGACGACCCGTGGGGGAGGGGCCGTCGTCCAGCAGCTGTTTGATGATAATGGCTGGTGATGGTGAGCCTGCCGAGACGGGGGGGGGGCGGGTGGGAAGTGTTTTTATATCAAGGTGGCACACGGCAACTATTGAGCCGGGCGAATCTTACGGGGGAGCTCGCAGATCCTGAGCGCGAGCCAACAGAATTCACGAGAACACGACGATGGCAGCATCCCACTCGCTCGCAGCACCTGCGCCCAGCAGGATGTGTGGTTACACAATGTTTGCGTGGTGTGTCTGCATGGTGGTGTCACTGTGCGTGTCACCATGTCACTGTGCGTGTGTGTATCACAGTGTCACTGCGTGTGAGTGTATATGTGTGCCAATGTCACCCTGTCACTGCGTGTGTGTCAGTGTCACTGTGTGTGTGTGTGTTAATCTCACCGTGTGTGTGTGTGTGTGTTAGTGTCACCGTGTGTGTGTGTGTTAGTGTCACCGTGTGTGTGTGTGTGTTGGTGTCACCATGTCACTGTGTGTGTGTTCACCGTGTCACTGTGTGTGTGTGTTCATCGTGTCACTGTGTGTGTCCGTGTGGTGCAGTGGGCCACACTCGCTTCATCGCCGCCGTCATGGAGCGGAGGGCCCACAGTCCCGATCGGCGGCGCCGCTACTGGGGACGTTCGGGCACCGAGAGCGATCACGGTGCCACCTGCTCGCCCGCTCGCCCGCTCACCCGCACCGCCACCACCACTTGCCTTGCTCGCCCACCCTGGTCACCCACCAGCCTTGCTCACTCGTCCAGCGTGCGCCACCACGCCTCGCCCCCTACACCACCACCACACCCTCTACACCGCCACCGCACCCCACCCACTACACCACCGCCGACCACCACCACCTCACCCTCTACACCGCCACCAGCACCACCACACCCTCTACACCATCACCACCATCACCAGACCCTCTCCCCCGTCACCACCATCGCCACACCCCACGCTCCACCGTGCGTACCACTCCGCTCAAGCACACTCCCACGCCTCACCATTCCCCTCCGGGCCATGCTGCGAGAGCTGGTGCTCGCCACCGTGTTCATCAGGCGCCCGCCCGCCCCCCGCCAGAGGGCGCTTGTTCAATCTGGCACAGCTCTTCCCCACGCCTGCAAGCGGCAGCGATCTGGGGGGAGAAAGCGGCGGCCTAATTCGTTGACGGGGGAAAACCTGACTGTGAGCGACCAAAGCAAGTGTGCGCACAGATTGCCGAGCGCGACCGTGGCGCGCACGGTGCCGTGGATGGCTCGCTGATTGCGCCGTGTCTCCGTGCCGCAGGTTACAGCACCATGAGCCCGCAGGAGGACAGCGAGAACCCGCCCTGCGGCCTCGACCCGCTGCCTCCCATCGGCCTGCGCCTGCCCTCCTCGGGTCGCCGCGGCGACCACCCCGCCGGTCGCTGCGACGACGCCGGCCGTTGCCGTGGAGCGCAGCATCACGCCCAGCAGCAGCAGCAGCACCAGCTGCAGCAGCAGCAGCAACAGCAGCAGCAGCAGCAGCTTCAGCAGCAAAACGAGGAGTCGTCTCGTTACCGCGACGACGAGGAGCTGGAGCCGGACACCCCGCCGCAGACGGCCGCCCTCCTCGCTAAACCGTGGGGGGGGGGGCGGCGGCGGCGGCGGTCGTCCGCCGAGGCACGGAGGCGGCCACCACCACTTGCACCACCACGGGCCGGGCTCGTCCTCCCGCCACGGCCACTGCCTGCAGGCGGCCGTCACGGTGCACGCCGAGTGCTGACGGTCGCCCCCGGTCGTCTGGCCCGCGCGGCCACCGGTTGGCCCGTCGGGGGGCCGCTGCGCGACCTCCGACCCGCGCTGCCGGGGTCTCTCGGAGCCCTTCGCGCGACGAGGGCGGCAGTGGGAAATCGGCGGTGCGGGGGTGGGACCGCTCCGCTCGTCGACCTGCGGTACGCGACGTGTTTGGGGGAGGGGTGGGGGGTTTGAAGGTGAGGAGGCCGGAACGCAGCGCGGCATCCGAATCGGTGCCGCCACCCGTTGCGCCCGGCGCTGCCGTTCCCCTCTCCCTGCCTGCGTGGCATCGTCGCCCATTTAGTGACGTGCGGGCACGCTCGGGGGAGGAGGGGGGGCGCCTCGCCGTCGAACGCCTGGCCGAAGGCCGTTGACGGTGGGGGAATCCTCCGGCGTGCAACGGTCCTCCGGTGGCCCCACGGCTCAAAGTCACCGAACGAATGCAAAACAACAGAGCTGTCCGTGGTGCCGTGTGCGGACATCGACGAAGGTCGCTTTGAAAATGTGAAATTGTTCTTTGTTGGTAGGCGGCGGAGGTACGCGCGTGGTGGCGGTGGTGGTATTATCTGTGGACGCGATACGATTATGATGTTGTCGTCGTCAACGAGTGTTTAAACGTCTCCGGATATGAAGTCGAGTTTTTGATGTAGGATAACAAAAGTGTCTCGTGTTAAAAGCCCATCGCACACGCACGCACACGCGAGAGTCGCCGTGACGATTCTTCCTCACGCGAGCGAACACAACCCGGACGATGAAGCAAAACGGAACGGAGTCGACCAGACCGGACCGGATTACAATCGACCGGAACGGATTTGACCGGACCGGATTGGATTCGACCAGAATCGACCCGGCCACAGCGCGAGAGGCACATGGTTGGGATTGCTATCTCCCGAGAAGTCGACAAGGAAGAAAATGGAAATGAAATGAAGGAAGTGAACACAAATAAATAATGGAACCATGTGACGGGAAGAAAGAAAAACTGGCTCTTAAACACAGGCCTGGTACTAAAGTTTTATATTCGATATCCGAGTCACAAGGAGAGCTATTTTATTGAAAAACTCGGCATTTAAAAACAGAGCAAGGCGACAAGAAGATGATGATGATGATGATTATTGTTTGTATTTTTAAAAATCGCAACTCCCGCGGTAGATTTTCCTCACGAGAGAGTTGCTGTCGCGGCTACGGTTACCACACCCGAGGTACACAGAACCGGGATGACATCACGGGGAGAGAGGAGTAATATTTCACAACACCACGGGAGGGGACTCCACGCCATCGCATCGCGGACTTGGCACCGTCTATCAGGGACTCGCCGTGTGCCAGGAGAAGACGGACAAGATTCCCCAGGACAGCAGCTGCCTCGACAAGCCGAGGATCCTGGGGAAATCCAGGAACACACACCCCGAGTCGTGGCCGAAGGCGTTCTCCCCCAGGTTCTGACGAGGCGTTGGCCCGCACCAGGTCCGCTCCGTGGGAAAAGGCGCGACGGCATCCTTGTCCGGTGCTGTCTGCCACGGGGGAAGGCGGCCACCTCTCCACGCCAGCGCCGGTTGTTGAATGGGTCGCACGCCCGTGTGAGCGGTGAGCGAGTGTGCGCGCGGGTGAGTGAGTGTGTGTCTTTGTTTTATCTGTAGTCCTGTGGTAGTTACAGTCACGGTGGAGATGGGTCAGTGGCTGCTTGCGTCTGTCCTGCGCCCCCCCCCCCCGCTAGCCGGCGTGGTGGGTGTGTAGGCGCCGATTAACACTGCTCGCGGCACATCGCGGGGTCGCCGTCCGGCACCACTAGGAGAGACGGGAGACCCTGACCCATAACCCCTGGGTCTGTCCCCGTAGACCGCCTGCCGAGCGAGCCTTTGGCACTTCACGGGGCATCCAATTGCACCTAGCCTGGCACAAGCGCCGTGGCAATGTCACCGTCGCTTTAGTGGCGAATGGACGTTGCCGATGTGTTGCGTCCGTGTGGTGCGGGGGGCGGTGGCGGCGGCGCAGTATAGTTTGTGGCGCCGCTGCAAACTTGACGAGGCCTGCATTTGATTTCTGGCCACCGCTAACATCGGTGACCAACAGGTATTCCCTGACCTGTCCTGGGTCTCCCGCCTGTAAGTCCACTCGGCCTTGCACGAGTACCGGCTGCAATGTCTAGGCATCAACACCGGGGACACAAAGGGCGTGGGGGGGGCTGGCTTACACCATCCGCTCGTGCACGTTGCCGGCCTTGATAGGTGTTCGCGAACAAGCACTTGTCCCCAACAGTCGTCCAAATGGGAATATCTTTATTTCGGTCGGCGTATGGATTTGTGCGCGCGTGTAAACCGCGTGTGCGCGCGCGTGCCAGCGTGTATATTAACATGTGCCATTTCTCTGTGGTGCGTATTTTGGAGAACAAAACTGGTGGATATTGATGATGATGACGATGAAGATGCGGATCTGTTGGGGCACGTCCTTCGTGTGTTTATTTGTCTCCTGAGTTGCCAAAGTGTGCGAGATTGTTACCTCATTTTCATGAAAAGGCATTGCTATGTCACTTCACATCTCTCGTTCCGATAATTTTTTGTCGTCGTCGGTCCTGTGTTATTTATTCTTTTAATTTGTATTTTATCACTTTTCGTGCTTTCTGTTATGTGCCTGCATGTGTTTATATTTTTAATTAATGACTTGACTTGTAAAACGAACCGAGCTCTGGTTTTGTGTTTTGTTTTACCAACTCCTTCGTGCGGAGTTGGCAGGGGAGAGGCGATAATTTTATGTCAGTTTTTTTTTTTTGCCAGATGCTGGCAATGTTGCCGCCAAAACTGACTTTTGACAACGCGTGAATTTGAACCCCACCCGGGAGCTTCGATGCGGGGAAATATTTTTTTTTTTTCCATAACGTCCCACGCAGGGCTACGATTGTGGGACGATCATTCACGTCGTGAGAGCAAAACGGGGTCGAAAGTCAAAAGGTAAAAATCTTCGGTGCCGTAGCGAGATGGTAAAGCTCTCACGTTAAGAACTGTTTGGTTGGTAACGTCATCGAAACCCGCTGTCGCCGGCCAGCCAACCTGGCGGCAGGATAAAACCAAGCCCCGTGCATCATATCTGGTATGATGTCATCACCGTTTAACCCATCTGGCAGAGGTAAGAATTCTCATGCCCGTTTATTGATGTTCATGTTGTTATCGCGTGTTCCGATATAATCGGCGCTAACGATGGACTTGCACGTCGGCCCTTACCCACCCCGTGACATTGCTGACATGTTAAACTTTCGCCGCCGTACGTAGCCAACCGTGCGAATCGGTGGTGCGGGGAATGACGGCAAACTAAAAATCTGAACCGTCGCCCAGTACCGTAACTCTTTCGCGACACCGCTGCGATGTGCTCCGACCCCGGGTTTGAGAATCGTTCTTTCAAAACCGTTTTGTGCATTTTCGCCACGGCCGGACGGCCCAAGCGGTTCGTCTGCCGCCGTCTGCGTTTTAATTCTGTTTACAGCGCGAGCCCACGCGGACGTGCAAATTAAAGATAGGCGCGCTCACTTTGTCTCGTTTCCACAAAGTCGGAATGCCAAATGTACCGCGATTTAAGGTTTTTATGCCGCCGTTCACCGTGTAACTCCCGCTTGTTTGTTATTTTATGACATGTATGACATTAGGTTGTTGTTTAGCAAGGAGATGGAAACACGGAAAGACCTTGAGCCCCCCGTGTCCCTTGTCTTCTGTCTCTAACTAATCGCGGTTTGTAGGGTGTGAGCCCTGTGCAGCTAGTGAGAATTTTTTTTTACTTAGTGGCGAGCCGCCGATCAATTTCATCCACCCCAGCAAGCCTCGATGGATCGGGATGCCCGGTCAACTAAGCCACTGCGCACATAAGAAATAATAATAACAAGCCTCCCTGACTCCCGAGACACATTTTCACGAGGGGTCCTGCATCGTCGCAATGTTTGGCCATGAATTCTGTGACGTGTGAGAGTTTGGCCTCATGTAGGAGGAGACCGGAGAAAACCCCACCACACAGGGTCAAAAGGTAAAAATCTTCGGTGCCGTAGCGAGATGGTAAAGCTCTCACGTTAAGAACTGTTTGGTTGGTAACGTCATCGAAACCCGCTGTCGCCGGCCAGCCAACCTGGCGGCAGGATAAAACCAAGCCCCGTGCATCATATCTGGTATGATGTCATCACCGTTTAACCCATCTGGCAGAGGTAAGAATTCTCATGCCCGTTTATTGATGTTCATGTTGTTATCGCGTGTTCCGATATAATCGGCGCTAACGATGGACTTGCACGTCGGCCCTTACCCACCCCGTGACATTGCTGACATGTTAAACTTTCGCCGCCGTACGTAGCCAACCGTGCGAATCGGTGGTGCGGGGAATGACGGCAAACTAAAAATCTGAACCGTCGCCCAGTACCGTAACTCTTTCGCGACACCGCTGCGATGTGCTCCGACCCCGGGTTTGAGAATCGTTCTTTCAAAACCGTTTTGTGCATTTTCGCCACGGCCGGACGGCCCAAGCGGTTCGTCTGCCGCCGTCTGCGTTTTAATTCTGTTTACAGCGCGAGCCCACGCGGACGTGCAAATTAAAGATAGGCGCGCTCACTTTGTCTCGTTTCCACAAAGTCGGAATGCCAAATGTACCGCGATTTAAGGTTTTTATGCCGCCGTTCACCGTGTAACTCCCGCTTGTTTGTTATTTTATGACATGTATGACATTAGGTTGTTGTTTAGCAAGGAGATGGAAACACGGAAAGACCTTGAGCCCCCCGTGTCCCTTGTCTTCTGTCTCTAACTAATCGCGGTTTGTAGGGTGTGAGCCCTGTGCAGCTAGTGAGAATTTTTTTTTACTTAGTGGCGAGCCGCCGATCAATTTCATCCACCCCAGCAAGCCTCGATGGATCGGGATGCCCGGTCAACTAAGCCACTGCGCACATAAGAAATAATAATAACAAGCCTCCCTGACTCCCGAGACACATTTTCACGAGGGGTCCTGCATCGTCGCAATGTTTGGCCATGAATTCTGTGACGTGTGAGAGTTTGGCCTCATGTAGGAGGAGACCGGAGAAAACCCCACCACACAGGGTGGGGGAGCCACACTCGGAACTGCCTTCTCCTGGCCTCGACTCGACCGACAAAGCCTGGCATGGCCTAGGTGGCGGTCGCCCATCCAAGCACTAGCCAGGCTCAACACCACTTAGCGGATGGGGTTGTTGTGCATTCCAGGCGATCTGGTTATCGGCCATTCGTTTTTCTCGTATGGCCGTGCGGCAGCGCGGTTGATTCTTGGTGCAGGCGAGCCACGGTTCAAACCCGAGTTGACCGCCCTGGTGAATACTGCGAGTGTATTAACCAAACGCGCTTTAGATCCCGTGACGGTGATTTGAAAACTCTAGGGGGGGGGAGCGTCGCCAAAGTGGAAACAACAATTCCTGGCACATTTTAACTCGTTGTGGGCGAAGCCACGGAGCACCATTTGCCGCCGCGTGCTTTGCTGGCAGACGACACCAAGCGAGTGCAACAGCAGCCCCCGTCGGTGACGGCCACTGACGAGTGGCACGGGTTCGTCCGATGGCTCTTCGCACGGAGCGTCGTGCGGTGTGGCGTGCCGAGAATGAACACGGGTGGGTGGGGGCGGGGAGGACGACACCCAACGCTTGGAATAAATTTTCACTTTTTTTTATTTATCAAAAAAGGATCAAAAACATTTTTTTTTAAATGCAGCACATTTGTAAAGTTTTTAAGGTCCATGATTTGTGTCCGTGAGTCAAAAAGTGCGAATGCGCGCGCGATCGGGGAGGGGTGGACGAAAAAATGTGGCCGTGCCAAAGTTTTTTTTTTAAAGGCCAAACGATTCCGAGGGGTTTCTTGCAGAATCTCTGCCCACTGTCGTCACCCCCCCCCCCCACTTAGCCCCCCACTTGCCCCCCCCACCCCCGTCCCCTCCTGCCCCCCGCCCTCCCGCGGTCCCACGGCCGCAGGTGTTTGGCCAAAGCCAATGAGAGGCAGGTTACCTGATTAATTATTTTTATTCGAGTTATTCCGTCAAAATTATTAATCACGGTTTTTTTTTCCCCCCCCCACAAAATTAAAGCTGAAGGTAGAAGTCCTAATTTAAACAGCAGTTTATACATTTTTGCTAGTCAGTGATTATTAATGAAAGCAGCATTTTTTTGGTAAATTACATTATTTTTTTTTATATATAAAAGAGACACTGAGAAAAGGAGAGAGAAAAACCCAACGTACGAAAATATATTCCCTATTAATTTTTTGTTTAAATTTTTTGCGTATTTTTACGTTTTGAATTTTTTCCGTAAAAAAAGGTGTTTTTGCCGTGTGTGTGTGTAAATATTCAGCCATTCCCGAGCCAAGTGACGACGAGATATATTATAGATACGTTCAGTAAAAAAACAACATTCTGGCTCTCCAGTCACCTTCAGTGCATCCAAAAAGTCCTCGAATTTTAAAAGCAAAATGGTGCTAAAAGTGAAAAGCGAACAACAACAAAAATGAAAAGGCCGGCATGGTTTGAAGTTTTAAAACAACGTTCCAATGTGTGATTCGCTTCGGGACGAGCAGCCGTGAAGATGCTGCGACTTGCTGCTGGGCACGTCTTGGTGTCGACGACTCGGTTTGTTGGGAGCTCTCAATTCGCACGGTGAGGTGATGGGCGGACGTTTCTTGTGTGTTGCCGTTGGCAAGTGAGCCGGCGAACATCCGAGCATCTGGCCCGGCGAATGACCGCGTGGAGTCCATGGTTTGAGATGCGAAGAGGTTAGGACTTGCGTGGACACCCATGGACTCCGTTATCTAAGCATGGCCAGTGCGGTTACTGTGTGGTTCACGGTTTGAGATTGGTGAGTGCAGTTGCACTGTGGGCTGTTATGACTCGCTGTTAGGGTTTGTGATAGAGGCTATGAAAATCTGGCTGGCTCCGTGTGCTGCTGCTGCTGTTACCCTACCCCTCAATATTTGGCAGCCCCAGACCCATCCTATTTGCTTTTCACTCTTTCGGCGGCCTGATTCACACAGCATTGACGATCATTTCTGCCCGGGGTTTTTTTTTGCAATCGCAGACACCACCAGAATGCCCCCCCCCCCCCCCAGCTATAATGCCCTCAAGCGGGAAGAACGGCGGCGCAACTTTGTCTGCCCGCCGCTTTTAGCACACCACTTGCAGGATGCGTTCCGCGAGCGCGCACGTACAGTATAAAGAGCCGCGGGTGACGACGACGACGCAACCACTCGACGGCGGTACAACCCCCCCCCCCACCTCGCCCGTCGAGACCGGCACGAGCGCGCGAGGCGTTGCCGCAGAGGTCACGTGCATGCACGACCTCAAAAGTCCTCTGCCCCTTTAAAGACCCCTCCACACCACACCACCACCGCGTGCGCTGCCCTTTGCCACAGACATACACCTGCCCCCTCTCCTCTGACCTCTGACCCAAAGCTCTCGTCTGTTGAGAGCCGAGCCTAAACACTTTCTGCACGACGCGTCTTCTTCTTCCGCGTTCTCCTTTTTTTGTTTTTGGCCCTTAGTCCCCGCTTTGATTCCTGCAAAAGTGAACTCGCGTACGGCCAGAAAAACACTCACAGGAATGCATAGACGCACGAATTTGGAACCTTCAAGGGCATAATCATAACAGCAGCATGGATTCCATATTTCAACCGCCCTGCGTCGCTGCCATCGCAACAACTCTTACCCACAACCTCCATGTTCCCTACGGTTGCCACCTGTCCTGGTTTTCCCAGGACACCCTCTCAAGACGCAGACTTAATGTTCTACTAAGATGGGGAAGGGCTATTATCTGACCTGTCGCCAATCATGTATTTGCTCTTCTTAAAGCCCACAGCGTTACTGACGAATGTGTTTTTTTTACTCTTTGCGTCGTCTCTGCAGCAACAGCAGCAGCATCATCATCATGACCGAATGATCTGTTGCATTCCCACCTCGTTCTCGTCCTCTCCTTGGCACTCCGCGTAATTGACTCCTTGCCGGCTATTTGTTTCTCAAAGGTCTACTCCCGACGTGTGCCTCCCCCCCCTCCGCTCATGCGATCCCCGTCTTCCCCCTCAAAAACCTGCGCGCTGCCCCTCCTCCGATCAGGCCCGCCCCTAGGTTGCTCAGGCCCAGAGCGTCCCCATCTGTGGTGGTGGTGCTCGCAAACTGGGACGGTGGGAAGGGAACCCCAAGCAACAAATGATTATACCCCCACCCCCCCCCCCCCCCCCCGAATCTCTTAAAATTATAAACTCCAAGTGAGATGACAAGCGACAGCAGATGTAGCTAGCTTTAAGTGAAGGATCCGAGACAGATGTGTGTAGTGAGATAGAGAGAGATTTAACTGGCTTGTTGCTCTGTTTATTAGGATATGCATGCAAGCCGATAACGTGGCGCACGTGCCCTGCTTGAGTTGCTTGTGGCCTCGGAGCAGCCGCTGAGTCTGCGTGCGCCCCCACAGCCACCGCTCCCCCCCCCCCTTGGGCGGTGAGCGTGGTTGCCATTTACAGAGCGTACTGACCCCAAGCCTTGACTTTGGTTTACATATTTTTTTAGGTGAAGCGACAAAACCCGCTGCCCGCAGCGATGGGGCAGAAGCGCGACGAGGGGGAGGCCGAGAGCGCCGGAGGGTCCGTGGCTTCACGGCAATAAATGCCCCTTTTCGACTGGCACATCGGAGGCGGGGGCAGGTGCCCTCTGGGTAATGAGGTTTTTTTCCCATTGGTTATATTTCGAAGCAAAGCCAGGTCCGTGCCTGTGATACGCCGACCCCGCAAGACATCTTAATCCGGCTTCAGGGCCAAGCAGGGCCAGAGGTGGCACTAACGATGGGTTATTTGTGCATCTGACGTCCATCGCCATTTGTCGACGGGAGGGAGGTGTGATAACTGAGCTAGCCAATGGGAGGTCGGGGTTCACAGTGTACCCCCCCCCCCCCCCGGCAGGAAAGGTCAGGCACCCAGGATTGAAGCATCAACTTCAGCGGTGGGGGGGGAGGGGGTTTGCCCTGGGGTGGAGCAACCCAGAAAATATTTCCCCACACGGCACACCACATCCAGTATACCTCGCTATGGCTGTGGCTTACTACAAATAAATGTGCCACCTACTCTCTAGTCGTACAAGCGATTGCCGAAACACGTTCGGCGAGAGAGGAATCCGGTGGCCGAGGGCGTTGCCGTGACCGAAACGAGGGTGTTGGGCGTTCAGGGTATCGCGATTGTACAGTGAGACACCCCCCCCCCACAACCCCTCCCTTCACAGCTTAAGCGCGCTTTGTTATAGTGGGCAAGGGTCCGTGAATGTTGTGCCACATGGACCGCGTGGACACGCAGGCGAGTGCAGCAGAGTTAAATGTTGATGGGTGGCGGCCACTGGCGTGAAAACTGGTTGCGGCTTCTAAATTATCGTTGTCGTCGTCGTCATTTAATGAAGGCAATCTAGTCGAAGTTCAGGAATCTGGCCTTCTTTGCTGCTGCCACCACTGAGTATTGCCCCGCTGCGGTTTGTTTGTGTTGCATTTTCATCCGCGCGTAGATTTGAACCACGCGGGCGGTGGGAGGGTTGCCAGGCTACGCGGACCAAAAATCCAAACAATATTTACAGGTGCAGTTCCGTCGCAGCGAAAGCTGCAGGGAGAATCCAGGTTCCAGCGACGCTAAAAATCTGAAGCCCGAGACTCTTGACAAGGCAACGGAGAAGCCCTTGAACACACGGCAAGCGAGCGCTGCTCACCACCATCCTCCTAACGCAACGGCGACATAAAAAAAAAAGTGTCCGTCGTAACGACTCGGGAAATCGCCGAAGCAGGCAAAGTCTGGCAGACTGAACGTCGGCCCCGCCTGCAGACGGCGCTCCTGCGTGACGAGCTGCCGCCTTAGGGACGGGGGGGGTGGGGGGGGATGGCTTTAGCTTTTTTCAGGGTCCGCAAACATCTGTTCGTCGGGGCGACGGAGACAAGGCGAGTGCAACCCTTGGCTCCGTTCGCCCGCCCTCCCTCTCGCCGCAACGACTCCACGCCGGGCATCTCCTCCACGCTGGAACCGCGCGCCGGCCCCATCAGCCGCGCGGGTTATTGTCGCGGATGCTGTCGATGCGCAGCAGGAGGTCGCGGAAGCCAGGCCGCTGCGGTGGCTCCGTGTGCCAGCAGTCGAGCATGATGCGGTACACCTGGCAGGGTGAGGATGTGGACGCAGGCGCGCACACACACGCTCCATCAGACAACGCGCTCTCGCATCGGCAGAGGAACCCGCAGTGGTCGGAAAAGCACGAGTCGGGTGGCCATTTTTTTTTTTCCCCACCAACACATCCAAGCCGAACCAGCGCGGGGCCCTCATGGGAGGAGTGGTTTTTCGCTGCCTGGAACTGAAAGTTGCACTACGGCTGTCTCGCAAAAAGGACATCTGGCTCGGGGCCAAGCAGGGCCAGGGGGGTAATGACGTATGTAGGTAATATTGAACTTTTTTCGCACCGTGCATAGCCAAACATGCTAATCGGAGGTGCGGGGGCGGGACAACAAACTATGTATGTTGAACTTCTCTGGTTTATTGCGTGCGACGCAGGTCAGAGTAGTGGGGAAAGTGCCAAGAAAAAGAACGATGGTGACCGATGATCAAGGCAACAATCCCCAACGCCGTCGACGCCATCGTCTGTGCGTGCGTGCCTGAGACAGAGGCGAGGGGGAGCGGCGGCAGATGGAAGAATGAACGCGGCCAACACAAACCCCCAAGCGGTGTCGTGTTGAGGGGGGCAAATGTGGAAAATACCTTTGGACATTTGCGGTGGGATGGCCAGCTGAAAACACAACCTGCTGTCTCTCTGGATGTATTGCCTCTGGCTTAGGCACGCGTGACCTGACACGTGGTTGGGCACTGATCGTGTGGAACGTGACCTTTTCGACCCAAGCGCCTTTCTCGCACGGCCCCCAAACAATTGATCCACTGCTGGATTGCCATTTCTCACGGTCCCAGGATTGCAATAATCTACCTCTCACCGGATGCGATCCCTGATGCGTGCCCTCTGTGTCCAGTGTTGACCGCCGGGCAATGAGCCCTTCTCACCACTGGTCCTGCCCGAGCCCGCTCAATTTTCCTAACGGTCAGCAACATATCTACGGGACCTTTGTTTGCCAGTTGGCGTGTTCTACCTGTGGTCGCGTGGATTTTTCTCCGGGTCCTTCCGTTTAGTGTATATGGCTGCTATAAATTTCCACGCGATAAGCCACTTTGACCGATCATTTGTGGCCAGGTCGCTTCTGAAAAAAGAGCTACACAGCTCGGCGGGCCTTACCCGGTCAAATAGTTTACAGCTTCAGAGTTTAAGAAATGCGCCGAACGTTTCCGACGAACACTAATGCCCCCTTGCGTGCGTGTGAGTGGGCACGCGCGTGTGGATATGTCCGTGTGTGCGTGCACGTGCGTTCGGAGGGTCGCTCACCTCTTCGGGGCACTCGCTCGGCCGGGGAAGCCGCTGCCCGTTCTTGAGCAGCTCGATGAGCAACACGACGGCCATCTGGCCCTGCTTGGCGCCACCCATCATCCGCATGAACTCCTGCGAGCAGACAAAGACAAAGGGGCCCCCACACCCCCCGTGGTGTAGCCTTTAACAGACTGTTGGGACAAGCGCTGCTAGCGACCAGCACCGACACCGCGCCCGGCCTGCCTCCCTTGTGGCAATGTGTACACGGCGCACGTGGAACTCGTAAAGGATGCGTCGAGCTAGGGGAGAGGCCCAGGACCACCGGCCCCAGATAATTCATCACTGGTGATGGGGAATCGAACTCTGGTCACCGCCTCTTTAGCACGGTGCAGTAAACTACAACGCTACCACTCCCCCCTCCTCCCCTGTGTGAGAGCGAGGACACGCAAGCTTTGCGCATGCAAACACCGCCATCAAATTCCAACCGACGCACAACGGGGGGGGGGGGGGGGGGGGCTGAAAGTCCAAACGAGCGCCTGCGCGTTTTGGCAGCGCAGACAATGTACCAAGTGTTTTTCTCAGAGTCCATAAACCACATTTATTGCCCTTGCTTTACTTCGCCATCATCATCACGTCCGTCTGCGATCGTGACTGATCCTTTGAAGTGTTTGGGGGGGAGAGCGAGCCTGGGAATCGTCTCCCATCCATGGCATGCCCCAGAATGCCCTTGGTGTCTGCTGGACTTTGGTCTGGAGGCCACTGCTGAAGCGGCCATGACGGTGGTGGAAGCCAGGTGCTGGGGACAACTCGTGCCCCCCCACACCCCCCCCCCCCCCCCACACACCCCCACACACCCCCCCACACCCCCCCACACACACACACCCCCCCACACACACCCCCACACACACCCACACACACACCCACACACACCCCCACACACACCCACACACACACCCCCCCCACACCCACACACCCCCCCACACACACACACCCACACACACACCCCCACACACACACCCCCCCACACACACCCACACACACCCCCACACACCCCCCCACACCCCCCCACACACACACCCCCCCACACACACACCCCCCCACACACACACCCCCCCACACACACACACCCCCCCCACACACACCCCCACACACACCCACACACACACACCCACACACACCCCCACACACACACACACCCCCCCCCCACACACACACACACACACACACCCCCCCCCCCACACACACACACACACACACACCCCCCCCCCACACACACACACACACCCCCCCACACACACACCCCCCCACACACACACCCCCCCCTACACACACACACACACACACCGCCCCCCCCCCCACACACACACACACACCCCCCCCCCCACACACACACACACACACCCCCCCACACACACACCCCCCCCCTACACACACACTCCCACACACACACACACACACCCCCCCACACACACACACCAGCACACCCCCCCCCACACACACACACACACCCCCCCACACACACACCCCCCCACACACACACACCCCCCCCCCACACACACACACACCCCCCCCCCACACACACACACACCCCCCCCCCACACACACACACACACACCCCCCCACACACACACACACCCCCCCACACACACACCCACCCCCCCACACACACACCCACCAAAGACCACCCCCCCCCCCCCCTCGATTTTCACCAACCGGGTTATTCACCAATGATAAACCGGTAACCATTTTCAGAATTGGTTACCGCTTTTGAAAGCCAGGAGCGGGAAACCATGATTCTGGTGGAATGTAAGCGAGTCACGCACGGACCGGCACGCTCAGACAGCACTGTGGCTCATGTACACCCCTTGCGTCCCAGTTCAAAGGTAAAGGTGAGGCCCTGTAACTGCCTTGCTCATGCCCCTGCTGGTGGAAGGGGTGAGGTGGTGGGGGTGTAGGGGGTGAGGCAGTGAGGGTGTAAGGTGGTGAGGGTGTATGTGAGGCTGTAGGGGGTGAGTCCCCACCTGCGGAGGGCTCTTGTTTTTGTCGCTGTAGGTGAACAGCTCGTAGAGGACGACGCCGAAACTCCACACGTCGGACGCCGCCAGGAACTTGCTCTCAATCAGCGACTCGAGCGCGTACCTGGGGGGGGGGGGGGGGGGCAGGGCAGGGGGGGGGGGGTTTGGCGTCACCATCAGCCGTGATCTATCCACTGCTGGAGGAAGGCTCTCCCCAAACCACTGCCGGCTCGGATAAAGGCCTTTGCCAGAACCGCTGCTGACGAGTGGACTTCTACCCGCCGATGACGATTATCATCGTCGCGCACAGACGGCACTCGGGGGGGGCCGTGGGGGGGGGCCGTGGGGGGGGCCGTGGGGGGGGCCGTGGGGGGGGGCCGTGGGGGGGGGGCCGTGGGGGGGGGCCGTGGGGGGGGGCCGTGGGGGGGGGGGCCGTGGGGGGGGGGCCGTGGGGGGGGGCCGTGGGGGGAGGGCCGCGGGGGGGGGGCGGAAACTTGGGGCGATGGCTCACCAGAAGATTGGACTCTCCCCGGGCTGCTGGACCTTGTAGTATTCCTTGCCCTGGGGGATGACCTTCGCGAGGCCGAAGTCGCCGATCTTCACCTGCGTGTGGCTCTGCACCAGGATGTTGCGCGTCGCCAGGTCGCGGTGGACGCAGCGCCTGGTCGTCAGGTAGTCCATGCCCTGGGGGTGGGGGCGGTGTTAAACGTCAACACTCATTGCTTGTTTTGTTTGCCAAGGTTGCGGTGGACTCGCGAGAGACCAGGTCGCAGTCTCGTTTACGAGCCTGACCTGGGTCAAGAAAACGATAAAAGCTGTAACAAAAAAAAAATGGAGCAAGCAGAAATCTGAGTTAAAAACGACCGCGTCACGCACCGCCAATTATTTATTTAGAGCGTTTGGTTTTTAGCGTGCAGTAGGACACTGGAGTGCCCAGACAAAACCCACGCTTCAGCGAATAAGGAAAGAAAGAAACTCTGCATGAGAACGGATAAGCAACATATTTCCTGTACTGCCTTCTGTGGGGAGATCTCAAGCGTAAGGTTACGGGCGCGATTCACGACGGACGTTCACTTTTGTCCGACCATTGGCAAAAGCTTGTCCGTCAGGCGCGTTGCCCAAAAGATCGCTACTTTAAAAGCCGCACACCAACAAAGTTGTTTGTCTTTGCCCTGCACCTCTGACTAGCGCGGTTGGCTACACTAGGCCTGGCACGAGCAGCACGGTGCCGTCACCACGGTAGCGTCGTCATTGCTCGCGCGCGCGCGCGTCCGTTACCTTGGCGATCTGCGAGGCGAACATGAGCAGGCACTTCTGGTCGGTCTTCTCGCGGTAGTGAAGCAGGTAGTCGCGCAGGCAGCCGAACGGCAGGTACTCCATCACCAGCTTGAGGCTGCGCCCACCTGCGCAGAGCGAGACACGCGGGTCCCGTTAGGGCGGGCGGACGGGCAGGCAGGCGCCACCCGCAAGCGCCCCGCTCGGGTCGACGTGGCGCCAGCGGTGGCGGCCTCCGTCGCCGTTCGCAGCGCGCAACCCGCTGCTCTCCTACACGGCTGACTGGCCCCATACAGCAAAGCGGGCAGGACGACTTGAGGGGTCATTTTTAAAGGGATCTCAAAAGTAGTACTGCGCTACCTGCTATCCGTGGGCCACTCTGTCCTGACCAACATTTGCCTTTGGTGTCGCTGTGCGGCGAGTATGGATTCCGCCTTGAGGAGTGATTTTTACCCCCTGCCCCGCCCCTCTGTTGCGTGGCACCTGGACCCCCTCCACCCCCTCCGCCCTTGGTCGGCAGCAACAGTTGCACCGCCTGCACACTCGGCTGAAGACTGAACTCTTTTAATCAGCCATCGTTTGGCTCCGAGCAGCCACGGCCGTGTTCTTGATTGCAAGACCCCATGGCGCCACTGAGCGGCCCCCTAGTGACCTTCACTGTGCCCCCCCCCCCCCCGACACACAAATGTAAAAACATTCCCCCCCATTTTTGTCGTGCTGCTGTCAAACCCCAGTGATTTCTAACGTGTGGCGGCCCTCGCAACTGCCGATGTCTTGTTGGTGAAAGTGGAGCCCCCCCAAACCCCCCCTCTGAGAATCCGTGAAGACCACTGCGCCGCGCTGAACGCCTGACCCACTGGCGTAATGTGGTTGACATGGGCCACCGCCGCAAGGAACGACACGAAATGGGCTCTCCCCGCACTGATCCGCTCCCCCCCCCACCCCTTTATCCGACTTCCCCCTCTCTTCATTTGCACCGCCTGCGCACTCGACAGCTCTCCCCGCTCGGCGCTCACCGGTCCCGCGGCAAACGCCGAGGTACTTGACGATGTTCTCATGGTGCAGGGACTTGAGGATCTCGATCTCCTTCTCGAAGTCGGCGTTCGACTGCTCCGGGTTGCCCTGCAACTTCTTGACGGCGACCGTGTCGCCCGTGTCGTCTCCCAGGCGATCGTAGCGGCACAGCTCCACCGTCCCGAAGTTCCCCTTTGAGAGGGACCGGGGGGGGTGGGATGCAACGCAAATCAGAGGTCGCAACCGGGTACCCGATACCCGTACCCTACCCGATACCCGGCTACCCGTACCCAGCCGGGTACGGGTACGGGTACCCGTTTGCGACCCTGGTGTGGCCGGGTACGGGTACAGGTAGGCCGTGAGTCACTGGTGAGTCACCGTTTGTCACTCATTTCCCAACGTCTTGTCTCTTCTCACAATTCAAGTTCCTAGAATCAACCCACCCGCGCCTGCAACATGGCTTCATCCCAGAGGTCGCAATCAAGTACCCGTACCCGGCTGGGTACGGGTGTAGGGTACGGGTACGGCCGGGTACGGGTACCCGTTTGCGACCCTGGTGCGGCCGGGTACGAGTACGGGTAAGGAATCAAAACCCGTTTGCGACCTCTGACGCAAATGAGTCGCCAATAACCTTGCCGAGGAGCGCGAACCATTGCGCAAACTCCGGGTAACCATCGCAGCAGCGGCGGCTTTTGACTGGCCATCGAACAAAGACGGTCGCCACGTCGCGCGCTTTCGGATGCGCTTCTGTGGTGGCCGTCTGGAATGCTCTTCCAAAATTAGGAAGCCACTGGAGCTTATGCACTTTTAAATCTATATTGGACGACTCGTGTCTTTAAAACTGCTTTGTGTTTTAGTTTGTTGTCCTTCCCCCACACCTCCGATTAGCACGGTTGGCTACGTACATGCGAAATAAGTTCAACATGCAGATAGATTCAAGAATCTGTTGCTGTACTGCAGCAGTCTCGTGGCCATTCTGTAGCCCAGGCCCACAAGCACCACTCGGTTGCATTTCTGTGTGGAGTCGGTGTGTTCGCCCCCTGTACTGCAGGGAGCGAACACACACGACAGCCAAACCAATATACTCCCAGAGCTAAAAACACAGGACCAGCCACTGGTGTTGGCCAAACATCCCAACGCAGCAGCACCCGCGACACCGACAGCACGGCGGGAATAAAATTGTGGCCAAATAACAAACACATTTGCATCGTATTTATCATACGTGTGTAAAGTGAGTATTGTGCGTATCGTGTCCGTACCGCTCCCAGGATGCGTATGAACTTCAGGTAGCGATCTTCGAACGTGTTCTGGTCCTGCAGGCCGGTCCACGCCGGGTAGGCAATCACCGGCTCCTCCGGCCTGCGATCGTCCTGCAGGGGCAGCACCTCGTACCCTGGCACACGGAGATCGTGCGGCGACACGGGCATCGTCAAGCCACCATCGCACCCGAGCCATCGGTTGCGGGCGACCAAATTGCGCAACTCGGAGCATCACCCGCGACTGCTTTGCCCGCCGTTTTGGAAACCCATAGACATTCGTCGACCGACGGGCGATTAAACTGGGCTCTCAAGTGGAGTGCAGGTGACGCTCTTAGTCAAGTCACCCAGTCACTCACATCGACCCCCAGGGGCTCGATCAGACCGAGTTGTGAATAGAGCACGTTAAGTACGTTCGGTTCGGCAATTCACTTTCACTTTTTTAAATATGACTTTGGCTGTCATGCGACGAACATGACTCTCGTATGTTAGGGTGGGTAGCCGATTGCTACCCCCCCCCCCCACCCATACTGCATTGACTTGAGGTCACTTGAAGGGATCTCGGCAGTAGTTCTGCGATGTCCACTTCCGTGCCCTCCGATTAACACCAAGGGTCGTACTGCTCCGCGAGATTTCCAAGTGCATTCATCATCTCGGAACGACGGAATACGGATCGCGCTCACCTGAGTTGATGAGGCTGTTGAGCTCCCGCACGACCGCACGGAAGGACGGACGCATCTCGGGGTCATAGTTCATGCACCTGCTGATCAACTCGGCCAGCTCGGGCCACGACAGCTTCCCCAGCTGCTGCCGCCGCGCGTAGAAGTTCACCTTCTGCTCGCGCCACACGGTGACGCGCGCACACACACAGATCGCTCGCATGTTCAGCAGGGGCCGAGCCTGGCTTGTACTCGGAATACGAAGACCGCCTTGTGTGCAATAGGGTGGTGTGTGCGTGGGCTGCGAGGAAGCCATGGAGATGGCAGTGCAGAGATGAATTCTCAAATATATCTGTGTGGGGCACGGCGGGTTTTCTCCGGGTTCCCCGGTTTCCCCCACGCGCGTCTGTCTCTGCATGCGCGTGCGAGCGTGGTGGTGCAGTGGTTCGCGCGCTGCCCTCGGAACCTCCTCACCAGAGTTTTATCTCCCTCCAACGCTGTGCGCCGTGCTGCCCGTAGCAGCCGCTGCCTGGCGGCGCAGTCTGGATGTAGCCTACATGGGAGGTGCTTGCGCCTCTTTTTTCCACTGCACAACCGAGCCGCGCCAGGCGCCGTGCGCCGAGCCAGCCCAGAGTGGCTCGGGAGGCGCCCGCTTGTTTTTCCACCACGGGACACGAGCCGTGCCACCGATGCCACGCGACCGCAATTAACGCGCGATGATCCCCGCCGCTTGGCCCCGAGGCCGGTATGGCAAAAATAAAAAACCCGTGTACTGCGACGGGCCCCCCCCCCCCCCCCCGCCTGCTGGCCAAGCTTACAGACACGGCGCTCACACCGGTGCCGCGTGGACAGGACGCGCTCACCTCCTCGCGCGTCAAATTGTGCAGCGGGCGCTCCCCCTGCATGCAGATCTCCCACAGCGTGGCGCCGTAGCCCCACTTGTCGGCCAACAGGCTCAGCCTCCGCGGGTCCTCCAGGCACTCGGGCGGCAGGAAGGGGATGCGCTCCTCGCGGTCTGCCAGAGGCACGGCGACAAAACGCGCGCCGGGCTCGATCTCGCGCCAGGGATGCACACGCGGCGGCGGCACGACTTGGCACCGTGACTTGCCGTCCCAGCCCCTCCCCCCATTTCTCTTCCATCCTCGGGGATGCGACGCCGATCACCGCCCCGTCGGAAGAGGCTTGGGCAAAAAGCCAAGGAGAGTTTTGACTTAAAACTTTCGTGACTGCAGGAATTCAGATTCTTTGGTTCCTTCGGTAAAGTCACGTAGATAGAAAAAATAATAAGATATAAAAAACCACGACGTTTCGATCGTCATCAGGAAAATGATGACGACCGATTGTGTTGCGATCGAAACGTCGTGGGTTTTTTAGATCTTATTCTTTTTTCTATCTACGTGACTTTACCGAAAGAACCAAAGAATAAGCCAAGGAGAGCGAAAAGTGGAGAGCGGCGAGGCTTGCAGATTAACGCAGAGCCCCCCCTCACCCTCGAGCCCGCCCCGCCCCCCCCAAATAGATCATCTTACACCCACGTTTGTGGGCATCGGCGGCGCAACACTTTCACGTCGCCGTCACGTTCTTGGCGAGAGAGAGGAGAGCGGGAAAGAAAGAAAAAAAACACGCGTTTACGAGCCGGAAACAAGCCTGCTAATTTTATTTTGTAAGGCACCAAACGGGCGGCCGCTGGCGGCATCGGGCCGGGTCGGGCCGGCACGGCACAGCTCGCGCGTTCGACACCCGCAGGGCGGCGTGCGTCTAAACTATAAAACTATATTGCCAGGTAAGGCCCACCGAGCTTTATTGCTCTGTTTCCGACCATACCTGGCCACAAACGATAGCTCAACCAAGTGGCTAATCATGTGGAAATGTATAGCAGCCAAATACTCTAAAGGCATTGAGCCCGTGATCTCCTGTATACCAGGCGAGGTAGTTAACATCTTGCCACCGGCATGCTCCGCGCAAGTGACCGCAGAATGCGACGGGCCCCCCACCCCCCTATTCGAGGTTGTCGTTATCGTTTTCAAACTACGCCTCCCACACGTGTACATCGTTTGTGGCGATCGCAATTGTTGTCATCTGTCGGTCTGTGACCCAAATAGGTTGGTAATTCTGTGCTAAGTTCGTGCAGCAAGGGCCAAGCTTTCCCACTGCCCGCAACCCCCACCCCACCACCGTCTGTAACCGCTGCCCGGCACCCGGCTTCTGCCTCGTGCCTATGTCTGGCAACATTAGCCAGGACATTGGCAGGGCTGGGGCCGTGCCCGCTTGCCCATCAAGGCCTCCTGTCGCCACCGGATTACAGGCGGCGGCGGGGCCAGTCAGAGGTTTCCGCGTGACTCGTTGGTCAGAGACGCTGAGCCGGCACTTGTGAGATCCTCGATTTAGCCGCTGCGCTATTAAACTCGGTTCTCGAGTGTAGCGAGTTGATGGCCTTGGCTCGGTCACAGCGGCTTACGTCGACGTACGTGCAACGGACACTTATCGGGGCACGTAACGGGCTTAGTGCCGCTAAGTGCGGAAAACGAGGCCTGTCAAATAGGCTTCAGAAGTAGTTCCGTGACATCGTCTTCCGGGCTGTTCTCGGACACTCGGCTTCCGTCACTTGATTTGGACTATTTGCAGCTCTCGCGCAATTGGCAGCTCGGAGCACGGTGGCCACCCTGGTTAACACTGCGGGCACGTTGCCGTGGTCGTCAACGGGACGAGTGACGTTGCTGGACAAACAGCCGGCTGCACGCCGGCGTCGCGGCCCAATTTTGAGCAAGTTTTAACACTACTCGCAAATAGACTCGTTTCGTTTAAGCTTCACAAGCAACATCGGCTCCCCTCCCGTGGAGCTACGGGGAGACTGTGAAACGTAGCAACCTTCCCATTATATTAGCCTCGTGCTATCAGAACGGCCATTTGGATGCGAACGCCGGCGTGACTGTCGGCATGACGGCAACGCCGTGACCCCGAGGGGAGCGGCTCCGTGACCGCGAGCACTTGCCTTCCTGCGACAGCGCCGTGATGCTGACTCCCGAGTCGCTGAGCTTGATGAACGGCTGCGTGTGGTCCCGGGCGTTGCCTTCCCTGGTGAGCAGCACGTTTTTGGAGCACACGTTCCCGTGCACCATGCCCTTGTCCTCCTGTTCGCCGATGGCGGTGACGAGAGGGAGAGAGCGCCAGGGAAGGGGGGGGAGTTCCAAAGGTGAGGGCGTTACTACTGCCACCGCCGCCGCCACAGCCGGTGAACATCACTGGGTGACGTCAACGATCAAGCAAAGCCCCTCCGTTGTGCTGGTTATCGTAGGAATCAATACAACGGGTTTATCGTAGGAATCAATACAACGGGATTATCGTAGGATTCAATTCAACGGGATTATCGTAGGAATCAATTCAACGGGGCCCTGATAGTGGCTGTGGGGCTCATCCCCTCCACCACGCCCCGGGTGATGTCATTTGTTGTCGTCAGCGTCTGGGTTATTTGGCGGTCGGAGCTCTCGCCACTTGGCAGGTTGTGCCACGGCGGGTCAACGGGTCGCTTTCCCGCGCCATCTGTTGCTCTCCGTCGGCGGGTAGTTGGCGGGGCCTGGGGACGGCCACGCGGGTCAGTGTCGCGGGGCGGGGCGGGGGGGGGGGGACGCGGTCGGCCGCCATCGCCGCCCGCAGCCGTCGTGGCCGCAGCGGCAGGGAAACGTCGCGCATTTACTCGTAATAATTATAATTATTACGAGTAAATCATTATTATTGCTGTTGTTTATTTATGCAGGAACGCCACAAAGGATCATAGGACTCTTTTTCCAGGAAGGTGCTGCATTGGGTTTTTATTTTAAGATATTTTCAGCCAATTATTGACGAGTTGTGTTTTTTTTCCCAATTGTGGAAACTGGAAAACCGGGAGAAACCCCCCAAAAGCCTTGCACAGGGTCGGAGGGGGGGGGCAACGCTCTATCCCCGTACAGATGGAATAAACAGATAGCGACGAGTCCACTTGCTGTGCTGCCTTCTCCTGGTGATCCACCAACCCTAGCTGCTGCATTCACAGTGCAGGATTACAGGCAGCCACCACCACCACAGCCCGGAGATTTGATTTTTTTTCGTACCTTCCGATTACTCAGGACTCCCGCAGAGAAGAGGTCACTGAACCCAAGTCAGTTTGTGCCGGATTGAATAAAAGATGATATATAGGCGCGCGCGTATGTATGTGTGTGTGCGTGTGTGCGCGTGAGTGTGTGCGTGTGTGCGTGTGTGTTAGTGCACGTACACGAGTGTGTGCGTGTGCACGTGTGCACGTACGCGAGTGTGTATGTGTGTATATGTGTGTGCGTGTGCACGTACGCGAGTGTGTATGTCTGTATGTGTGTGCGTGTGTGCGTGTGCACGTACGCGAGTGTGTATGTGTGTGCGTGTGTGCGTGTGTGCGTGTGTACGTATGCGAGTGTGTATGCGTGTGCGTGTGTGCGTGTGTACGTATGCGAGTGTGTATGCGTGTGTGCGTGTGCACGTACGCGAGTGTGTATGTCTGTATGTATGTGTGTGTGTGCACGTACGCGAGTGTGGGCGTGCATGCGGCACAGAGTAGCGGTCGGCGCGCCACGAAATCGGCAATCCGAGTTCGATTCCCCACTCGTGAGCCAAACGCATCAATGTCGATTATCCGAACTGGTCCTGAGCCTCCCCTAGGTCAACTCGGCCTTAAATAAGTACCTGATGGGGGTGTGTAAAACATCACCACTGTGGAGGCTCAGGTGGGCCCGGGTGTGGTGCTGGCCACATGGCCACCTCGTGTGCCGTGCCGGCCTAAATAGATGTCCGCAAACAGCTCCGACAGTCGGTATATGCACGCGCCGCATCTCACCAGGAAGCTCATGGCGCAAGCGAGCTGCTTGGCGACCTGCAACCGCCAGCTGAGCGCTAGCGCGGACTGGCGGTGGCGCTGCAGGTAGGTGTCCAGCGAGCCGAAGCGCACCTTCTCCAGCACCATGACATCTGCGAGCAGCGAGCGACGGACAGCACACACGCTCTCTCCGTCAAAGCGCCGTTCCCCCCGGCCGCCGGTACAAACGCCGTCGCCTCTCTCCGAGTCCACGCGCGGCCCTCGAAGGCCCGACCCCGATGGAGTCTGGCCAGACTTTCCACAGTTGCTTGCCAGGCTCAGATTTCCGACTGCCCTCTCGGGCCGAATGTCAACAACAACAACGCCAGCCAGACTTCTTAGAACGTGGGAAAGTGCTTTTTTCCGTACTTTAGAAGCCAGAGAATGTATCAAGGACACATTCCTGAAGGTTACACCATGCACAAACAGTAAATAGTGTGCAGGGCGGATATTCGACGGTCGATTATGTGACGTTGTACTGCAAAACATTCCTCGCCCCACCCCCAACCTCTCCTTTCAATGCCCCCACAAACCCTTTCCAACTCACACTTGTGCCTTTCCTGTTGGGATTGTTGCCGCGTTGAACTATTCCCTTTCCGGTTTTTATTTTTTTATTTACCATACGCACGAGCGAGCGAACGGCTGAGCCAACAGCCGTCAGCATCCGCCCTGCGAATGTCGACTTTCCAATCCCAAGCGGGCACGACCTTAAAGCTGGCGACGGTCGGCGTGGAGGAGGACGGAGGGAGGGAGGGAGGGAGGGAGGGGAGGGAGGGGAGGGAGGGAGGGAGGGAGGGGAGGGAGGGGAGGGGAGGGGAGGGGAGGGGAGGGGAGGGAGGGAGGGGAGGGGAGGGGAGGGGAGGGAGGGAGGGGAGGGAGGCTCGCTGCGTCGTCGAGTTTGGCAATGCTCGCTCATCGCTAATCGCTCGCTCCCCGGCCTACAAGGGTTCGTTCGAAGTCCGCCGTGAAGCCGTCGTGCTTGCTCTAAAGCGTGACTGATATGCAGCGCGGCAGACTGCCCGCGGCACCGCCAGTGGACAATTTCGATAGGAAGGAGGCAAAAGAGGACAAGGCGGTCGGGGGGGGGGGTAGCGGGAAATGTGCCTGTGCGTGACACGTCCGTGCGTGAGCGAATTTACGGGCGTGTGAACGCACGGGGGCGCGTGTGCGTGCGTGTCTGTGCGCGCGCGTGTCTGTGCGTCTGTCGTTGCGTCCGAGCAAGTGAATGGGTGTGGCGCTGAACAAACATTCCCAATCGTCCGCAGTCAGTTAAAGGGGAAGGCTATATGGGCGATCTTTGTCTCCGTTTGCACGCGTCGTCATCGGGAGCGGCGGGCGGCACAGTGGCGAGCGAGTTCTGAAGCCGGTGATGCGAGTCCGATTCCCGCTCGCAGCCCGTGACTAACTATGTATGAACCTGTCCTGGGGGGCCTCGCCTCGGTCAACGCAGCCTCAAATGAGCACCTGGTGCAGTGTGTAAACATCGCCACTCGGAGAGACAAAGATGGCCGGGAGTTGTGTTGGCCACCCCACTCCCTCGTGCTCCACGCGCCAGCCTTCAAAGGTGCTCGCTAACAAGCCCCTTGCCCCGACAGCCTGTCTGTGTAGGCTGTACGGGGGATGTTCGACTTTGTGTGCTTGTACATGTGGATGCGCGGGGTGCCGTCTGGCCATTCTGTGCGTTTGTTCGCAGCCCCTACGTTTTCATCGAGTCAACGAGACTCGAAAGGATTTTTTTTAGTTCAGGATGTTGCCACGCTCAGATATGCCGTGGCCAATTTTTTTCTTTTTTACGACGACGATTTGCCGCGTGTGACAAAACCAGACCGCCCGGAGACAACCCACGCATACCCAGAAGATAACAGCCGTAGAAGTATGCATAGATAAGAAATTCAATTCTACAATACGACGTTTTGATTGCAACACAAGCAACCAACGAATGCGAAAACAAACCTAGTAACCTAAAAAATGTAATGTAATACAACACAGAGTCGGCTAACACAAGAGTCACACTATCTGGTTGATAACATTCTTCCAAAGATTGATAAATTTGAGAGACAAAATTTTAGAAATCTTTGGAAGAACGTAATCAACCAGGTAGGGTGTATTACATTTCTAAGTTTACTATGTTTGTTTTCTCATTCATTCTTACCTGATGACGGTTGCTTGTGTTGCAATCGTAACGTCGTATTCTATTATTTAATTAATTTTCTTTCCACGTGACTTTGCCGAAAGAACCAAAAAGTAATTCCTGCGGCCACGAAAGCTTCAAACCAAGTTTTATGCACAGATAGTCCACAAACGTATTTACAGTCAACTACTGGGTCCGTCCGCCTGGCACACTTGAAGCCAGTGCACATCCACGATTCTTCCCATGTCCTGTAAATTTTTCCTCCAATTCACCAAACTACAGCCGTCGGAGAGGGCACACGCGCGCACGTGCGCACGCGTGCACGTGCGTGCGTGTGCAGCATGACGCGGGCGCGTGCAAGCGTGTCTGTTGCCATGCGTGCGCGTCACTCACGCTCATCTCCCCGCACGCACACCCCATGCATGTGCACCAGGTGCTTGTGAGAGAGCTGGCTCATCATGCTCGCCGCCTCCAGGAACGACTGCGGACACACACGCGGGATGGGGGGTGGGGGGGTGTGCAGGTGAGTGCGGAGGGAGACCGCAATAGCGGCGACCAAAACAAGGGGCGGAGATCGCCGCTCACGATAAGCTGCCGTACGAGCCGGCGAAGCGGAAGCTCCGGGTACTCCCCCGCCCAAACTTTAAACTGTCCCGTGACACGCGGCTTTAAAAGAAGACACGCACGCACGCCTAGGCGCAGGTGGCTGCGGCACATTTGATCAAAAGCAGTTTTGCCGGCTCCTTTCAGTCCGTCTGTCTGTGCGTATCTTGGTGATGCGTAACGTCACACACGACGGTGGGGGGGGGGGGGGCTATATGGTCCTCGTGAAGTGCAAATTAAGTAAAGGTGCGGCCCTGCTCCGCTGCCGGAAGGGCCTCCAGCAGAGGGAAAGCGCGGTAGGGTGTCGCAGCACGGAATCGTTACTCTGTGCGATGTGTAAACATCAGTACTGGGGAGACAAAGGTGGCCCAGCCGTGGTGCTTTACAGGCAATCTTTGTCCTTGTACATACATCTACACGTAGATGAAGATTCAATCACATGGAGGATTTTTGGGGTCAGGAACTTTTGCCTTTCTATATAGACAGTATATATACACACACACGGTAAACTGTCAAAAGATACCAGCAGCAGCGGCGAGCAGGGCAGGGCATGTCATGTCCAAGTCTCGCGTGGCGACGAGGTTGATCAAAGCGAGGCGAGGTTTTTTTTTGGGTCGCGCGACGCTGGGACCCCCGCGGGTTGAGAGCGTACGACGAGATCACATCCAGCGGACTTCCGACTTCAAAGTGTTTTTTTTATCAAAAGCATTTCTCCATTCAGTTGCCGAAAAACAACAGCCGCCACCGCCGCCACAACCTGCCCCAGCATGAGGGGGGGAGGCCCTGGTCCGGCCGGGCACTCGCACTCTCGACCCGCGTAGATCAGTCGCCTCCTTGTAACTCATTTAGTCGCTCCTACCGCGGCCACCGTTCCCGTGGGCTTCACCCGTCGAATTCTCCACACGGTTTAGAGGGCTCGGTCAACCACACCGACCGTTCTGTCACGTCCAACTGCGTTCGTGCCGTTTGTTACCGAGCCGACGCAGCGACCGTGCGTTTTAAGTCGAAGGGCGGTGGAAGGGTGGAGGGTGGAGGGTAGGGGGTGGGGGGGGTCAGCGGGTAGGGGGTCAGAGGGTAAGGGGTCAGAGGGTAGGGGGTCAGAGGGTGAGAGGGTCTGGAAGGGTAGGGGGTCACAAGGTAGGGGGTCGGAGGATAGGGAGTCGAAGGGTCGAGGGTAGGCGGTGGAAGGGTGGACGGTAGGGGGTGTGAGGGTCGGAGGTTAGGGGGTCAGAGGGTAGGGGGTCAGAGAGGGAAAGGCGCGCGAGGAGGGGGATTGAAGAGGCACGGAAGGAGTGAGCGTACGCCAGCGACGTCCTTCCTCCTCACCTCGGAGCAGTTGCGGTGCTGGCTGCTCAGCACCTTGAGGATGACGTCGACGCGGCGCAGCTCGCCGTAGTCGCTCATCTCCTTGTGCACGCCCACGTAGAGGTCGGTGAGTGTGCCGCTGCCGATGTGGCGCTCCTGCACGCGCCGCAGCGCCGGGAAAAAAAAACTAAGACAAAGAACCCCCGTGTATAGCCCGAGACGAGTGCTGTTAGCGAGCACCTACGAAGGCCGGCACTGTGGCACACGAGAGGGTGGGTGGCCAGCACCACGCCGGGGTGCCGATGTTTACACGCACACACACGCACACAGGTACAGACAAGCACACAAACAGGTGTACACACGGACAAACCCAGCAATCGCGCGTCGTCATCACCGTGCATCGTCGTCCGTCTGTCCCAGCCCAGCCTTCGATTAATGATCACCGGCACGTTTCAACGATCCGCCCCCATCATCCATCCACGTTGACCGCCCCCCCCCCCACCCCCCATCTGGATGACTCGCATGTTTCAATTGTCCATCTGACCATACGCGACTTCCCATTCCAAATTTTGATCGCTCGCCAACGTTGATCACCCGCCAGTCCGCACCACCTCAATTAAAATGAAGCTCATGGAACGCGAGGTCGGAGGCTGGCGAAGCAACAGAGCCCTTGCCACTCTCTCGTGCTACTGGCAAATAGAGAAGCGTTTACCCCTGGTACAAATCCTTCTACATCCCCGTGTATTTATAGCCGAGTGAAAGACCCTCCGAGACGTTGCATTGCCGAGCAAGAACTGGGTCACGGTGATAACCCGGGGTCGCACCGACCACCGTGCTGCGGTTGCCATCGCGACGGCTGGACACTCGCCTGCCTCTGTCGGAGCTACGATCGCCCAGCGACTTAAATCGGTAAGCGACGTGGAAACCGCATCGCAACGGAAAAATAGTGCAGGATGGAAAGTAAATGGAGCTTTCAACAACACGCGACAGAGGCGCGTAAAGCAAGCACTCAGTGCATTTTGGAGAACACCGTCAGCATTTTCTGAAGAAGTGCATTATGGTCCTCTTGTCTGAAGTCACCAAAACAGCCAATCAACTAGCACCGTTGGCTACGTACGGCGCGAAAGAAGTTCAACGTAGACAAGTACGTACTTACCGTTGTCTATCCCTGCACCATTTCTGACCGCCAGTCACATCACGTTTGCTCAAATTGATTTCGATGGTCGCCAAACAGAATGCACTCGTTCACGAAACGCACATAGGCCGAGCGCTCCCCGCCCAGGGACTCGCATGGAACCAAACGGAACGACAGCGATGGGCACGAGGCCCACGGCTCTCCTCGGCCCGAGAGGTGCCAGCGTCGTACCTGCTCCAGGTTCTCGCTCCTCACTCTGTTGAACTGCATGCGGCCGACGCTGCGCTGCATCGTGGGAGAGCTCGGCATCTCCGACGCGTCGTTGCTCCTGACGATGAGCAGGTTGGACTTTTCTGAAAGACGCAAAAATGTCGGAATCCGTCCAGGAATGCCAAGCCGGCGGCGGTAGTGTCAGGTGATAACAAAACAAACTCACAAAAATCACTCGCGGATGGCCTCACTTTTCAGATGCTTATCTCCCCTTCAAAGGCCGACGGTGACGCGCCTGCTTTTAGCCTCGGCGGCACGCTCGGGTACGTCCCAGTCCCAGGGCTCGTGCGCGTCCCCGAAACACGCACCCCCCCCCCGCCCCGCCCACCCGCCCCCCCCCCACCCACCCCCCCCCACCCGCCCCCCACCCGCAGTGGAAACAACGGCGCAAGTTTCTTAGATCCCCCGACCCCCGCCGCCCGCCACCTCCGTCCCACCCAGCAGTGTGGACGTGTGCACCACAGTTAGCCCACGATTCGGCAGGTGGCGGAGTGGTGGGGTAAAGTTGTGCGTACTCCCGCCTCCTCCAAGATGTTTGACCAGTGTGGACGACTTGGTCGAAAGACAGTGGTGTGAGCAATGCATCTCAGGGCTGCACCTTTACCATCCTCACCTTCGATAATTATTATTATTATAATTCTGCAGGAATCCCACAGTGTGACCTTGACCATCTGGCGTTGAACAGCCGGGGCTCAGATCACGACACGAGCCGGATTGCTGGATTGCCGAAATGCCAGAATGCCAGACCGCCGAACGACGGATTTCCAGATGGCCAGAATTCCAGATTCCTGAATTGTTGGGTTGCCGGAGCACCAGAAATCTGTTGTTCCAGGATGCCAGATTTCCAGATCACGGGAATTCCGGAACAGCGGAAGAAGGTGCGTCGTCGCGGCCGCCGCCTCGCCGTCGGGCCGTACCCTTGGGTCTGGGCGGGCAGCAGTGCGTGAAGCGGAAGGTGACCCCGTCGGAGCGGAGCGTCTCCGAGCGGTAGTACGCCACCAGCTCGGCCAGCGTGGGGAAGGAGCGCCGCCCGCCCACCAGCACGAACTTGGAGCCCTCCTGCCTCACCAGGCAGTGCTTGAAGTCGTTGTCCTGGCGCCGGACAAGGGGCACACAACACGGCAGCGGAGGGAAGGGAGGGGGGGTAAGAGGTCAAGCGATGGGAGCAGTGGGAGGAGAGATTTTCGGAGGGGGACGAGGAGGCCTAAGCCTCCCCTCCCATTGCTGCAGGCAAATTGAACAGTTTTATTTTCAGTCACAATAAATTTGTAGGAGCGCGTAAGTAAGATGTGTGTCGTGTACCCTCCTCCGCCCGACACTGCCAATTCGATGAACAAACGTGGCCACAGTTTATCGCTGCTTCAGGAGCACCCCCGGTAGCGTTGTTGGAGAGCGATCCGCACAACGCGAAAGAGTGGGCTACGGACGTTTCGCCGGTAGTTGCAACCAGCGTCATCAGGCAGGCACGTGTAACCCAACCGGGCGTGCGACCCAACGTTCCACGAAGCCGCAGGCACGGAAGTTCCACGCCACGCGACAAGGCGAAGCTCGCGCGGGGCGGCGCCGTCTCCTCCGCCGTGTATTTCGCTGCGGCTCAGAACCATCGTGGGATCTCGACTGTTCACCCAGACAAGCCTCGCCGCGTCTCGAGACTCCTTCTCAGGAGGATGCTGCCAAGTCTCCGCAGTGTGGATGAGGCGCCAATGTGTGTGTGTGTGTGGTGTCTCACCCGCGTCTTGAGCAGTGGTGCAGTGGTTAGCGCTTTGATCTACAAAAGCGGCTAAACCGAGGTCGATCCTCGCTCGCGACCAATTACAATTGCGAATATTTGAAGCAGTCCTGGGCCTCCCCTAGGTCGACTCGGCCTTAATCGAGCACCCGTTGCGCTCTGCAGTAAACATCACCGCCGGGGCGACAAAGGCGAGCGTGGCGATGGCCACCCACCCCCTCCCGCTCGTCGTGACGACCTTCATGAGGTGCTACATCGCCAGCGACACTTGCCCCCTTAACAGCCTGCCGAAGGCTACGCGGGGGACCTTTGTCCGAGTCTCACCCGCACGCGCACGCTGATGAAGAACTGGTGGGGCTCCTTGGGGCTGCAGCGCAGCACAAAGTGGCCATCCCCGTGCTCCAAGCGCCGGAGCTTCTGCACCGCAAAGTCAGAGCTGGCGGAGGGAACGAAGACACGTCAAGCGTCACACCACCGCCATCCCCACCATCACCCACCACCACCACCACCCTCCGCCAAGACCACCACCATCATCAACGCCACCACTCCTATCATCCCCATTATAACCACCAACCACCACTACCAACCCCCATCCTCCCCACCATCACCACCAACAAACCCCCACCACGGCCACCACCATCATCACAACCACACCACTCCTGTCATCCCCATTATAACCACCAACCACCACTACCAACCCCCATCCTCCCCACCATCACCACCAACAAACCCCCACCACGGCCACCACCATCATCACAACCACACCACTCCTGTCATCCCCATTATAACCACCAACCACCACCACCACCAACCCCATCCTCCCCACCACCACCATCCCCACTATCACCACCGCCACAGCTACCACCACCATCATCACCACCCCCCCATCCTCCCCACCATCACCACCAACCACCACCACCACAGCCACCACCACCAATATCCCAATCCTAATCACCACCGCCACCACCATCCCCACTGCCACAGCCACCACCAATATCCGCCCATTCGCCTGTGCCAGGCCAGGTGCACTTTGAGGCCACGTGAAGTGCGGAAGGCTCCCTGACAGAATGAGCTCGGAACAGACCCAGGTTGCCATGGGTTGGCTGACTAACATGACCGGCAGATGCACCACCAGCTCTACGGCGCTCCGCCCGTTGTCGCGAGCGTCGCTCCTCTGCCCTCCGTCGTTGCTGGAGGGCGACGTTCATCGTCGTCGTTAACGTCGCTGTTCGTGTTGCTGTGGGGGTGGGAGTGGTGCAGTGCTGCGGACTTGGTGACCCGAGTTCAATTCGCGATCACGGATAACACCCGGAACCAGTGCAGGGGGTCTTCCCCGAGGTCGACTAAGCCTCAAATGAGCAGCCCTGGTGCGGCGTGTTCAACTTCAGCGCTGGGGAGACAAGACCCGAATTGCCCCGAGTAAACCCGCGAATGTGTGCCGCGGGCGCCGTACAGGATTGGTCCGTGGCAGTAGTTGCGGCACAGCTCCACCAGCCGCGGCGGCGCCAGGTCCTTCCACATGTAGTGGTGAGCGTCGGCGGTGAGGCGGTAGTAGCCGTCCAGCAGGCAGATGGCCGACTGCGCCTCCTGCAGAGTCGCAAACTCCAGCTCCTGCGGGTCAAGGGGCGGACGAGCGGATCAGAGACACGTCACCAGGCCGGCAGCGGTGCACACGGCTGCTTCATCATCATCAGCAGCAGCAGCAGCAGCGCTGCACACGGCTGCTTCATCATCATCAGCAGCAGCACTGCACACGGCTGCTTCATCAGCAGCAGCAGCAGCAGCAGCAGCGCTGCACACGGCTGCTTCATCAGCAGCAGCAGCAGCGCTGCACACGGCTGCTTCATCAGCAGCAGCAGCAGCGCTGCACACGGCTGCTTCATCAGCAGCAGCAGCAGCGCTGCACACGGCTGCTTCATCAGCAGCAGCAGCAGCAGCGCTGCACACGGCTGCTTCATCAGCAGCAGCAGCAGCAGCGCTGCACACGGCTGCTTCATCAGCAGCAGCAGCAGCAGCGCTGCACACGGCTGCTTCATCAGCAGCAGCAGCAGCAGCAGCGCTGCACACGGCTGCTTCATCAGCAGCAGCGCTGCACACGGCTGCTTCCGCAGCGATCCGGTGAGGTTCACTGCTCGCACAGCCGGCACCAACCCGCCAAACTGCACCACGCGAACGGCCGCCCACGCCCCGCAAAACCCCGACACGCCGCCAAAGCCTTCCTCCTCCTGCCACCGCTGCCGCCACTTCTCCTCCTCCTCCTCGTGTCGTGCCCCCCACCCCCCCCCAGCCCGCCCCCAGCGAGCTCCTCGGGGAGTCTCGTAAACTCCGAACACGCGGAGACGAGCGTCACTCCGGTGGCGTTGCGGAGCAAGGCAAGGGAGCTGCCGCGCCGGCGTTACGGTCGGCGGCGCGCCGGACAGAGGTCGCCGGTTCCGCTAGATCTGCCGGCGAGACTGTCGATACGACGGGGGCGAATTTCTTAAAACCTCCCACCCCCCACTCCCCCGCCACTGCGCTTCTGTCCACCCAGCGGTGAGCGGTGCAATGTGAGCAGTTCGAGTGAGGTGGGGTAAAGTGTAGGTACTCCCACCACCCTTTAAGATGTCTGGCCACCGTGCGGGCCTAGCCAAGTGCTGACACAAGAAGAGAGGCATCTTGCGTGTGCCAACCCGCCGATAATAGACTGACCGGCGAACGTCCCACCGTCCACGGAGAATCCGTCACGCGTCCCACCGTCCACGTGTGTCACGTGCCACACACGTCATGAAATAGCGAGTCCGAGCGCATAGTTCAGGCATGACTTTCAAAGTGTTGCTGTCATAACGCAGGGCTGGGTGAACCGAGGTTGAACTCCACACGGCTTCACAGGATATATTACTCTATATTAATTACTGTGAACGCAGTGACCGGAGTTTGATTACCGATAATGGCTAAAATTAGTGGCGAGTGATATCTTAACTGGTGCTGCGTCTTCCTCCTTCACCAAACCCCACTGACCTGCGTGATGATGTCCGGCCAAACAACCCCCGTGACCTACACGCTGCGGGGGAGTCCTTCGTCCAGCAGCGGATTGACCAGGACCGTGGCCCACTATCAATTCAGTTAAATCACAAATAAATTTCCCTTTTGCGTTCATCCGTTTTTGCTCCGCTTTTCTCGAGCGTTGTCGGTTGAATGTTTGCGCTGTCGACACGTCTGACCAAGGGCGCGACTCCGAACCTGGATGCAACGAAGGCCCACGCGGGGCTTCACGCGCCGACGTCGCCGTGCCGTGAACGAGCCGTCGGCACGCCGGGGGGGGGAGGGGCTTTGCGATCCGAAAGGTCGCCGGTGAGATTCCATCTCCTTGCCGGCGGCCCGGAGTTCTAAACGACGGTGGCAAGTTTCTAGAATCTTCGAATTCCAGCCGCGTCTGTCCCAGTAGCCAAAGGGGGGGGGGGTATGTAAATAGGCGACGTTTCGGGCAATGGCCCTTCAACAGGAGCAGCGGGCCAGAGAGAAGCGGCGTTGTCGACTGGAACGCGTCGAGTCTTTTGTTACTTTGCACTTTTGCATCACTGCCAACACTGTATGACAAATGTGTCAAGTGTGCAAATGTCGAGGGGTGGGGGGAGGGGGGGGGAAGGGAGGGGAGGGGGGGCTCCGTCCACTGCAGCGCCCGCCTCGGCCATCGGCCATATACTTCCTCGTTCACGAGCGGCACCTGCCTGCCTCGCGCTGATTAGCGTCCCGGAAACGCGCGCCGGGGGTACGGAGCGGAGGGGGGAAAACGGAAAAAACCCCAAAGGTCGCCGGCTCCCTATCGGCGTGCGGCAGCGGCAAGCGGTACCTGCCCCAAGACAAGAATGGCGAGCACCCGCACCAAAGATCCCCCCCACCCCCCCCCCGTATTAGCCTGTAAAGCATAAACTCAAATGATCTTTTTTACCACGTAAGGCCCACTGAGCTACGTAGCTATTTGTCAGACGCGACCTGGCCACAAGTGATTGCTCAAACAAAAGTGGCTTCTCGTGTGGAAATTTACAGCTGCCAAATAGTCTAAACGCGTGACATTGAGTCTCTACGCGGACGGAAAAACCGGAGGACCCGGAGAAAAATCCACGCGACCACAGAGAGAGAAAGAGACACACGCAAACTCCCAATACACATGCGTCAGGGGTCAGGATCGAATCCACAACCTCCTGTAAACCAACCAGGCGAGGTGGTTACAACACCAGGCTGTTGGGGCAAGTGCTGTGCCTACAAAGGCCGGCACGGCACACGGGTTAGACGAGCCGCGCTGGCGCCGGGCCTGGCGAGGGAGGAACGCCGGCGCTTCTCTCGCCCTCCCCCGCCCCGCGTCACCGTTCGCCGCCGGCTCACGCAATGCTGCAGCGTCGGCAATAACGGGCGCACGCGCTGGCGGGCGAGAGGCAAGCGGGCACGAACCCGTGGGGGTGGTTTTGGCTTCTGGGTGCCGACATGCGATACACGTGCGTGACGCGCACGTGTGTGGAGAGCAAAACTGGCTCTGTGACGGGCACGGATGAGGTTGCCCGAAGTTAGCACGGTGTGCCCACAACCGCTCTCTGGTGGCGTGAGCCGGCTGTTGCTGCTGCTGCTGCTGCTACTGCTGCTGCTTCTGCTGCTGCTTCTGCTGCTGCTGCTACTGCAGCTGCAGTAGCAGCTGCTACTGCAGCTGCTACTGCAGCAGCTGCTGCTACTGCTGCAGCTGCTGCTGCTGCTGCAGCTGCTGCTGCTACTGCAGCTGCTGCTACTGCAGCTTCTGCAGCTTCTGCTACTGCAGCTGCTGCTACTGCAGCTGTTGCTGCTGCAGCTGCTGCTGCTACTGCAGCTGCTGCTACTGCAGCTTCTGCAGCTTCTGCTACTGCAGCTGCTGCTACTGCAGCTGCTGCTAATTAACGTAGCCACTACTAACCGAGCTGCTGGTGGCGGTGGTGATTAACGTGGTCACTGCTGATCGAGCTTGCTGTGGGTCATGCTTTCCCACGACCCCGCACCGGCCACCCATGCGAAACCCCAGCGCGCTACTCGCGCACCCCCGATGAGCGCGGTTGGCTACGTACGGTGCGAAGGAAGTTCAACGTTCACACACAAACAAACAGGAAAGGGGGCGACGGCTCTCGTGCATTGCCACGTGACCAGCCCCGTTGCTTGTAGAATGCTCTCAAGCCCGGGAGCTGAACTTGCGGCCGCAGTGCCGTTTAGACCACAGACTCAAAAAGAGTTGAACATGCGGCCGCGCCGCATGTTCAAGGCCGGGAGCAATGAACGTGCGGACGCGTTGGTCAAATGACATGCACACGAGGCACATGGATGGGCTTCGCGCCTTCCTGATTCTGTCAGCAGCAGAGCAGCAGCAGCAGCAGCAGAGCAGCAGCAGCACACCCTTGCACGCCGCTGGCTTACGAGTTTACACACCCTGCACACGGCGAAGCTTTCTCCTCGTGCGCGCAGAGCTCGCTCGACGCGAATTACTGCTGCCCGAGAGACTTCGCTTCCGCAAAGGGGTGGGAGGGGCAAGGGAATGGGCGCTTGGCCGTGAATAGACCCAACCGTGCCGGGTCGTATGGCGCCCGTCGCGTTAACAATAGACCGTCCTCAGCACTCCGAAGCAATAAACACGCGTGGCGGGCGTTTGCTTAGATCCACCCGGGGGCGGGTGGGCTTGTGCCAAGCGACTGCATAAGCGACACATTATCCGGTGAAGGGGTGGGTGGGGGAAATCTTTTATATATATTTATTTTAAAAAGTAACTTTGGGGCGAGCTACCCCCCCCGCCCCGCTTGCCCTCGAGCATCCGCTCCGTCGGTCGCCGCTTCGGGGCTCGCCCGGACTGCTCGGGCTCGTCGAGATAGAAGTTCGTCCACCCCGCTGGCGCTGCCGCGGCAAACAGAGTACAATTCAAGTCGATGTCCCCGTGAACTAAATGTTTTAAGTCTGCATTTTTATGGGTGGGGAGGGACAGGAGGAGGGAGGAGGGCGGGGAGGGGACACTGCCGATGAGGGAGCAAGGCCCCGGGCACGATGCTTCTGCCCGGTGGGCCCTGCGGGCGCTCACCTGGCCTCTGTCCGTGAGCCGCCCCCCCCCAGGCTTTTTTACTTGACGGCGACCCAAGGGACCCGCGTGACGGGGGCCTCGCTCGCAATCCAAAGCGAGTTTCTCGCTCGTTTGGACACAGAGGGCAAAGGCAGCGGGCTCATCTCCCCGCTTAGAGCTGTGCACATTCCACATTCCTATGGCGGTGGCAAGTCTGTCCCCCACAGGACGTCCACTTTTTGGACTTGACCCCGCGGTGGATGATGGGGCCGATTCAACACCCTCCAAAACAGAACTCGCAACCCCTGTCACTGCGTGCCTGCTGCCTGGGGGCACGACGCGGTCAATGTTGAACGAACGTTAAACGCTAAACCAAACGAGTAACTCCACGGTCCGTGTGTGTCTCCCGTGCGTTCCACTCTCAACCCATGTACGACCGGAAGCAGCGGTGCCCATCGCCGAGTCCGTACCCGTTGAGTCCAGCCCCCCTCTCCAGCTGGTATCAAACATTCCACCAAATATTTTTTTCAGCATTTTCCCCCCAATTTAATGCCGAACAGCGTACGTAGCCAACCACGCTAATCGGAGGTGCAATTAGCACGGTTGCCTTTAAAGCGACCTTCTACTTGACGTCACGGGGCCGGCCCTGTGTGCCGGCCAGCAGCCTGTCAGCCCTCCCGCCCGCCACACCACGCGTCGCTCGAAACGAAGCAGCGGCCCTCGACACCAGCGCAGAGACGGCACGGGTGACGAGCGGGAGCGCGGACAGCCGGGAGCGCGGACAGCCGGGAGCGCTGCCATGCCGCTGGCTTCTGGTGCGCTCCCCCGGGTGGTGTCCACCGCGGGAGCGTGTGAAGCGCAGCTCTTGAGGTCCCTCCGCCGCGTGTGAAACTCTTTATCTCAAACCCGCACGCAGCGCCCCGGCCGTGGGTAACCGTCGTGGGGGGGGGGGGCAGGGTGGGTGGGGGAAGGGGTGGGGGCAGAGGCGCAGTGCCACCCAACCCCAAGCGAGGTCACGGCGGCAGAACCCCACGGGGCCCCCCTAGTGGGGGCCCTGCAGGCGACCCCCCCCCCCCCACGCTGCTTCCGTCCAGTTGAAAAAGGTAACCCTCGCGAGACGACGGAAGGTGTCAACGACAAATCGAGATGTGCCGAGACGAGAGAACAGAGATGTGGACGAGGCAGCGATGCAAACTAGAGACGGACGTGGATCCACGTTCCATGAGAGGAGATGCAGATTTTGCTACGAATCAAAATGCTATTTTATCTATGATGCAGTGCCCCCCCCCGCCCCCTTGAGCTGCTTGGGTGCCCGAAGCATTTTATTGGTTGTCTTGGGCCTAGCAGGCACCACCAGAGCACGGGGCGCTCCACGCTCGCTTCACGGAAGGCCCGTGGCGCAATGTCCCAAACGCTCCCGCCGGGAGCGCGACGAGGCCACGAAGACCGAGAAACGGGGACTGAGAAACGGTGGCGGCGAAGACTCTCAACTGCCCCCCCCCCCCTCCCGTGCGTCATCGTTGGGCCTTTCCAGAAAACGCACTGATGCGGCCGAAATTTGCGTGCGTGTCGCGCGATCCCAGCGCCGTGTGTCACTTCCTCCATGCCCCCCCCCCCCCCCCGCGGCCAACGGGCACCGAGCGGTGGGCGAGGTGTCGGGCTACGCCACCGCCGTCGCCGCACCGCGGTGGTTGCGGAGCGGGGTTTCACGTGCGGATGCGTAGGTCGCTTTGCCCTTTTCTATTTCCTCGACCGCCGAGCGGCAGGTGGGAATTTTGGGGAAGTGGGGCCTGGATTTGAAAGTAAAACATTGAACTTCTCGTCATTGCAAGAAAAAGAAGAAAAAAAAACTTCCCTTCACCTCCCCCCGCCCCGAAGGCCCACGGCAAACTGTACCCCGTCATCAACGCTGTGAACTACCCGTGCGTCGATTACCGGAGCGACGCTCGTTCAGCCGGACCCGTCAAGACTCGTATTTGATGCGGGCGTCCTTCACGGCAATCGCCGTCGTCGCCGTCGGTAGCGTGCCCCTCCCCCCCCGGCCCGAGCGCAGAGCGGTCCCCACGGGACGACGCCGCCAGGCGGCCCGGTAACCCCGAGCGCGCCGGCACACCGGGGAGGGGGTGGGGGGGGGCACGGTGCTCGACCTCGGCCTCCGCGTCGACCGCGGCGATGCCCCCGAGGTCGGCCGCAGCGGCGGAGGGTTTTGCTTGACGATGGCTCCATCACGCTGCTCGGTGTTGGTTTGGCAAAAGGCTCTGAGCGGCGTAGACGCAATGCGGTTTACCGTACGGCCCCGCGCTGAACCACAACGCGGGCCCCCGCTAACACCTGTTATGCACGGCGGTCGCCCGTCCGTGCCGCTGTCCAGGCTCAAACCTGCTTAGCTTCCCGGCTCCGACGAGACCGGGCGCAACTGCGGCCAATTTGGTCAACATTGACAAGCCTTTTGCGTTCAATTCCTCTCGGCTGCCACCACCGCCACCACCGCCACCACCGCCGCCACCACCGCCGCGTCGTCGGCACATCGTCGTCGTCCCCGCGACGCTCTGTGCACGCTTTGTGTTGATCCTCTTCCCCTCTGCATCTTCCCCTATTTTTCTCCCCATGTGTTTTGCACTTCCCGTCTCGTTTTGCGACTCTGGCGTCGAAGAAGCGACAAGTAATTCGCAGCCTCTTGCCGCTCCACTGCTGGATGAGAAGGCATCAACCCTTCCCTCATCCCTGCCCGCCGTGCGGCGGTAGTTTTTTTTACCGTACTTCACCACGTTTGTCAGTACGGCGTCTGCGGTGCCCAGGAACCGGTCCGGGTCGTCGGGTTCGTCGGATAATTATGAACGGCAGTGGAGCAGCGCCTTGATGCTCGTTTGAGCAGGATAGCACGTGGACTTGTGCACCGAGTGGCCTTTAAAAGGTTTGCCTGCGCGCGCATATGCTATGTCTCGCTGGACACCCGGTACTCCCTTGCATACGAGATGTGAATCCATCACGGGGGATTTGCGAGTTGAAGTGGGTGGGGGAGAGGAGCGTCGGTGCGGGGGGGGGCTCTCTCCACCCGGCGGAGTAAACTCACGCGCGGCGAGCGTGACAGGCCACTGAAGCCAAAACAACGCAAACCCCGTGAACTCGGAACAGAGAGAGACCAAACAGGTTCTGGGGCGCAGTGGCGGGGGTGGAGGAGGAAGAACATCTGCCGTCGTGCCGAGATACGGAATGCCTCGCTCGGGTCGCGCCCTCTGTTCAACCGCGCGACGCAGCAACAGAGTCGGCGTCGTTGCTTGAGCGGGGAGAGAGCGCGAGTGCCGGTGGACGGACTTGTCGTCGATTGAAAGCGACCCGCGCGCTTGCGTCGCGTGCGGCGATCGGAGCGGCTGTCGCGAGCGCCCGCGGTATTTCCTCGGCTCGTTGCTACGAGATCCCGGCAGCCGCTAGAGGCGCGCTACGAGTGGCAGCGGAGTCCGGGATTCAAGCGCGGCAGCGAACGGCGCAAGAATTCATCGAATCCATGAGCAGATAGCCCCGTAGAGGTTGTCCACCGCAATTTTCGTCATTCGCTTTCCTCCGTCTTGTGCCAATATGCCCCCCCCCAAGCAGTGCCACATCATTCTGGCACCGATCTTTTCCGCAATGTTTTTGTTTTTTGTCAGCATCTTAATTCCGAGCGAAGCTTTCGCGAACCATCCCCGAGATGCCGTGGCGTTCCTCCTCGCGTAGCCACGCGACACCGCGCCCCGCGGACAGGCCGCGCTGCGAGTGAGCCGCGGCAGGAGGTGCGTCGCGCGCGAGCGGCCCGGGCACTGACCATGGGCTTGCAGTCCTGGCGGTTGATGGTGACGATGCAGCCGTCCTTGGGGGTGCAGGCCGCGTGCATGCTGATGTCCGTGATGGCCGAGAAGTCGCAGAACGTCTGGAAGGGCATGGGGGTCTGCGGAGCGCGACAAGGCGGTCGGGGAGGGAGGTAGCGGGAGTGGTGGGGGGGGGTGTTAGTTTACGACTCTGCCTTGAACTTTTCACACTTTGGAAGGCTTTTCCGAATATTTTCCGGACGTTCGGGATCCACGCGGCGTCGCGTATATTTGCGCCCCGCCGGGGCTCGCAAGCGGCAGCGCCACGGTGCCACCGATTCCCGCGGGAAAGCAGCCGGGGGTGACGTTCACATCGGTCCAAATTTCACGTCCACACGTCTGGAACTCGCGGATTTTTCGCGAGCGCTTCCCTCGCTTGTCAGCCCCACTGCCGGACAAGGGCCTTCCCCCCCCCTGCCCCCCACGCCGTGCTAGTTGTGGCGAGCCATTGGACCATACTTCACCACACTGGTCCGTGCTGTTGGTTTCGTGAGGCACTTCAAAACCACTCCAAGCTGCCAAACCAAGCGTTTTTATTTGACCACGCAAGGCCCACTGAGCAATGACACTATGTAACACGATTTGTGTTCCTGGGTAGCAGGTGTTATTTTCTAATTGCTTATGCCTCAAAAGGATAGTAAATGGCTATTATTCCCCACAAACTTTGCTGTTGTGACCAGGACTTTACGTGAACGAAAGACACAAATGCACACCGCGTTTTCTCATTGAAAATAGGTACATTTCAAAATATCACTGTCCTGGTCACAAAAGCAAAGTTTGTGTGGAATAATAGCCATTTTCTGTACTTTTGAGGCATAAGCAATTAGGAAATAACACTTACTACCCAGGAACAAAAAAAAAATTTGTTACACAGTGTTATCGCTCGCCGCTGATGTTCGTCCGGAATCAAACTCAGGCTGCCGCACGCTCACCACCACGCCTCCGCTCCTCCGCGAGATATTCACGCATCCTCCAGTTGTGACACCGGCACGCACGCTGGCAGGGGCCGCCCAGCGCACGGCCCACACCCCCACTGCGTGGAGTAAAATAACCGCCCAAAATAATAATGACACCGACGACTTGCTGTGCAGGTTTCCCAAGCTCGTTGGCTGAGTGCTTTTTGTCTCTTTATATAGACCGTAACATATTTTACTGAAACCGCCGCCCGACTAAACAAGTTATTTTTACAGTTTTAATGCCGCCGTCGCAAAGGTCGTGTGCGTGTCTGTGCATGGTGTAGAGGTCGCAAACGAATTTTGATTCCTTACCCGTACCCGTACCCGGCCGCATCAGGGTCGCAAACGGCTACCTGTACCCGTACCCGGCCGGGTACGGGTAGCCGGGTATCGGGTAGGGTACGGGTATCGGGTACCCGGTTGCGACCTCTGGCGTGGTGCTGGCCACCCACCCCTCGTGTGCCACGCCGGCCTTCATAGGTACTACTCGCTAACAGCGCTTGCTCCTACAATCTGTCAAGGTTATACGGGGGAACCTTATGTTGGCGAGCTGTAGTGTTGTGGTTAGCACGAACGTGGAGGTACAGGTTCAATTCCCGCTCGCGGCCAACATCGGCGATGAATATCTCAACCGATCCTAGACCTTCCCTTCTTCAACTCAGCCTTAAATGAGTTCATGCACATACGTGCATTGCTGTGTACGCGCTAGTGAGATTGTGCATTTGTCTGTGCGTGCTTGTGTGTGCGTGTTGCGGCACGTTTATTGATAGGTGCTCGCTAACGGCGCCTGTATAGCTATGATGATGATGATGATGACAATGACGACGATGACAGCGGTAAGGATGATCATTCGGGCAATAACGACAATCGCGATAACAAGTAAGGCGACGACGGCGACGATAAATGTGACGACGGCGATAACGATCATTACGACGATGTCAAAAGCGCCCGCCCAGCCCGCCCAGCCCACACCTCTCCGTCGAAGCGCCACTGCACGCCGTGCTGCGCCGACACGGCGACGAGCAGCGGCTTGTGGTCGGTGGGCTGCTTGGCGGCGAACACCTCCTGGCCGAACGTGGGGTCCAGGCTCTCCACGTTGGTCAGGTACTTGAGCGTGAGGTCGCGCAGGCCCGTGCGGCACTGCCCGAAGCGGCGCACAAACCGCCGGAAGCGGTTGCGGATGCGACGCCGCGTCAGCAGGTTGTAGCTCTGGATGCGGCTACGCACGCCCACTGGGAGGCACTTCTTGTAGCTGAGCAGGCGGTCACGGCGGTGGCGGAGGAGGAGAGGCCACACACACACATGCACACACGCGCACACGCACGCATACGCACGCACGCACATGCACGCACGCGCATACACACGCACGCACACACACGCACACGCACACACGCACGCGCGAGTGTCAGTTTATCCGCCTTGTGCTCCGTTGCCGCCGTCCGAGCGACACGTTGAGCGGCGTAATGCACGCTAATCCCGGCCGTCTCACCTCCCTCCGCCCCACAACGCGACGCCCATCTTGCACAATCGGGACAATGTCTCGTGACGCGACGCCGATAGCAGTAACAAACATAGAACGGGGAGAGCACGGACAGCGACAAGGAGAGCACAGACAGCACGGACAGCAGGAACAGCAGCGGTGACAGCACGGAGAGCAGCACGGAGAGCAGGGAGAACGCAGGAGACGCCGACGACGCACCTCATGCTGTTGAACACCTGCAGCAGGGTGATGTTCTGCAGCTGCGCACGCCGCATCATATCCAGCACGGCCATGCCCAGGCACTCCTCCTCCACGCCCGCCACGTCGCTCAGCGACACGCGCCCGTTCACAAAGTCGTGTTGGACCTTGACCCCCAGGCACATGCAGGGAAGAACAACGACGATGAGGATGACGGCCACGATGGAGATCCCTCGCGAAGCCTTCGGCAGGCTGCTTGCGGCGTCGTGGTTGCTCTCGTGCCTCGCGCCAATTAGCGCCTGGGTTTGACTCCCACGTCTCGGGCGCTTTTCTGCGTCGGGTTTTTTTGCCACTTTCTCCTCCTCCGCCTCCCCCCCCCTTCTGCATGCGTTTCCTCTGGGCCCTCCGCTTTTCTCCCACAGTTAAACAGAAACCCACGCAGTGGCCAGAACATCCCAATCGTCAAAAAAATTACCCGCGCATTAAGCTACTCAATTGGGATCATCACAACGCCAGTAGCAGTATCGGCACCATGCTGCGAAATCCTGGCAGGACCCTCCATGATCAGCACGGTCGGCTACGTACAGTGCGGAAGAAGCTCAACATACACACATTGAGTCTTGAAACTCAATGAGGCTTTCTTGAGTAAACAGGCAGAATTAGATTGTTGTGAATGGCAATGTCGAGCTCCTACTGCTGGCCACGATGAGAACAGAGAGAGAGAGTTCCTCTCGTGTGGATGTTGCTCCTCCTCCGTTGAAGGAGCGCAGACCGGAGTGGCTTCATTATCCCCATTCACGAATGAGACGCGTGCACGGGCCTGTCGATGTGCTCGCATGCGTAAATAAACTACCAATATAATTGTTCAACAGGAGGCATCGGCCCGAGATCGACCTTTGCCGCGAGGTCACGGGGCGGGAGGAAGGGGCGGGGGGTGGGGAGGGGGTGGTCGTGCGTTACCTGGCAGTACAGGTAATTCATGACGTGGTCATCGAAGATTCCGTTCTCCCCGTCCTTGGACAGGCTGAATCTGTGAGCGCACGGACCCTCGGCTCCGTGCCAATGGGGGAAGAAAAACCTGCGGCACGCACACACGGACACCACACGCACACACGCACGCACGACGATCACCATGTTTAGTCTCGGAGGAGAGCCGGGGCAATGGGGCTCAGGGGTGGGAATTGGGAGGGATTTTAAGACGCAAAAGATCATCATGCGGCGTGGCACGTTTCATCTTCACCCGCACGTGGTCCTGCGATACCCACAATCCCCCTTTCTCGTTCCTGCCGTCACCACCGACCGGCGAAGTATGGTCAAACAACTTCGCACGACCGACAAAGCATGCGGGCACGTTGACATGCAGCAGTGGATCGACAGTGGGGTGTGAATAGGGCCGCCACCAGTCCGCGTTTCTCCAGGACAATCCGGGAATCGACATCCGTGTTCAGGCAGCAGGAGTCGATTGGTACCGATATCCGGTACGGGTTACTGCGTGGAACTTCATTGCAGTTTCCTGCACAGTTTTGGTCGGCCTAGGCTAGGGGTTGGCAACCATAACAACAAAAAGAGCCTTTTATTCGGTAAACAAAAAACTATTTCAAGAGCCGTAATGGAACGGGAATAATATCACGGAGCGGTCCCTTAAAGAGCCCCTGCATGTGAATAGGTTTTCCCCTTTTTTCTGGCAACAAAACAGTTGTGTTAAGATGTTAAAACACCAAACTGAAACCTTTTTCAATGAATCATGTCTGAATTAACCACAATACTTGTGGTCAGAATGCAAACAAAAAACATACCCTGATAATATATGGCATTGTCATTGAAACTGATTGGTCCACACCAGAGACGGCTTTCTTTGGAGCCTCGTCTCAAAAAGGTGTTCGACCAGAGGACGCCAAAAGGCGTACGTACGGCAGACCTGCGGCTCCGGAGCCGCAGCTCCGCCGATCCCTGACATAGACAAACTGATTTTAAAAAAAAACACATCCAGGTTTGGTGGCACCGCTGGCTGCCGAACGTCACCGACGCATTCGACGTGCGCACCGAACATCGTTCTCACGGCCGCCGCTGGGAAACCGCCGCGGCAGCGCGCGGCGCGGAGCGTGGGGGGAGAGGGGCGATCGGCAGCCGTGGAGGAGTCGTCTTTTTTTTAGGAGACTTCCTCTAACAAAAGAGGGGGGGGGGCAAGGGTGGTGGTGGTGGCGGCGGCGGCGGAACCTTCACTTTCCCCGAAACGCATCCTCCTCGCTCGGTGGCCGGCCCCCCGCCCGCCCCCGTGTGCCCCGAGAACGATTGAACGATTGTTTTCGGGGCGCTTTACGAATTAAAATTATTGTGCGGGGCAAAGGAGAGAAAGAGAGAGTGAGGAAGGGGCTCGAAAGCCTCCTGGCGACGACAATGGAAGGAAACGGGACGTTTACTGTAAACCGTGCTGAAAGTGAAACGCCCCCCCCCCATACTGCAGTTGCCGAGTCCGAATTAAATGGGTTCCTTTAAAAAAAAAGTCGTAGAGGAAGTGCGTGCGTGCGCCTGTGCGCGCACGCGCGCGTGTGGGCGCGTTATTTTTTTCTCTCTTCTGTGCGAATGCATGCAAGCGTACGTGTGCGTTGGCCCAACCGTGTGCGTGTGGGTGGGTGTGTGTGTGTGTGCGTCGCCTGTGTGTGTGCTCACGTGTGTGTGTGTGCGCGCGCGCGTGCGGTAGTGGGAGACGGTGGCGCAGTGGTTAGGACACTGCACCACGAACCCGGCAAACTAAAATCAATTCTCGCTTAAAAAACCAATAACGGTGGCAAACATTTTGAACCGGTTCTGGGCCTCTCCTTGGTCAACTCAACCTTATCATAAGTTGCAGCCGTGTGAAAACATCAGCACTGGGGAGACAAAGGTGGCCGTGAGTGATATTGGCCAGACCACCCCATCGTGTGCCGTGCCGGCCTTCACTGGTGATCACTAACAGCACTTGCCCGAACAGTGCGCCAAAGGCTATACGGGGGATCTTTGTCTTTATTGCGTGCATGCGTATGTGGGTTTGCCTTTGCGTGACCACGTGTGCATATGTGCGCGTCCATGCATGGCGTACACAGTTCGGGTGAACTCGTTCTTCATCTGAAAGAGCGAGGGGAGAGTGAGGGGAGAGCGTCCGAGAATGAATGAGCGTGTGTGCCATTGTGCCAGGGCTAAGCGCCAGCTCTCCATTGTAATGTTTAAAAAAAAACACCCAAAGCTCGCGGGATTAGAGTCAAATTCCACACAAAAGCATTTGGGGGAATCGCACAATCGGCCACAGTAGTGGCGGACACCGAAGGGGGGGGGCGGGACAGCTCCCCGCGACCCCCCCCCCACCGCAGTGCCCCCACCACTGCCATTCACTCGGAGTCGCTCTCCGCCCGGCGCTCGCAAAAATCAACGTTCACCTCACTGACTGGCCGCGGTTTCTGTCCGTGGCCCTCCGTGCCCACGCCTGCTCCCCCCCGATCCCCCACTAGACTGCCCCCCCCCTTTCCCGTGCCCCCCACCATTCCCGTGTCCCCCATATGCCAGCCATCCTTGCCTGCAGTGCAGTGGCACCACACTTGAATCGATCTGTCTGAAGTTTTGAGTGTTATTCTACAGACAAGATCTGTAAATTCAAATCGCAGTCTGGGTCAACAAAGCATCATCATCATCGCCATCGTTATCATTATCGTCACCGCCATTGCGATGGAAGACCAGCAATGGATTCTCAAATCCACCTGTGCGGAGCTTTGAGTGTTACCCTTCCACACAAATGCGTGGTGGGGTTTTCTCCGGCTTCTCCGCGCCTCCTCGCACATGAAGCGCTCCAACACTCATCCCAAAAAAAAGGAGCGGTCTCGGCATTCACTGCTGTTACGAGCAAAAGGACCGGTTTCAACATTCTGGGTCTCGTCAGCAAAGGGCCAGGACTGTGAAGCCACTGCCGTTATGTAGTCCAGATGTTAGAGGGCAGCCTAGGCTAAGGGGGGGGGGCACCGCGGGCTCCGTTATCGCCCGGTCCCAACGCCGTCAGAGCCGCCCCCGACACGGCCTTATCGGCAGGAAGCACACGGACTCCACTTGTGCGCAGCTCAGGAAACAGCTTCGCGTTGCACAAGGAGCGAGCGCGCGTGCCACCGCTCGCTCCGCGCGCCCGCAACGACCCGGCGTCACGACCCCCGGCTCTCGGAGTGGCATGCGCGGGGACGATCGCTTCGCCGCCGGCATCGCCGCCGTGCCGCCTGGCGTTTTTGCCGGCGTGCAGGAAGGTCGCCCGTCGCGCCGACACCGTGGCGTCCGGCACCGTTGCCGGTGAAGTGCCCAAACGAAGCGAGTGTGTCCAGGGCTCACGCCCGTTCTGGGGCACCGGCTGAGAACTCGTGCGTGACCTTTGCAAGGGCGACCCGGGGGCCACCGAAATGACAAAAAGCTAAAGGAATTAACAAAATTAAAAAGTAACAGCCCATGAAGCAAATAAGAAATCCCGAGTCGTCCGATGACGATTCGAAAGCATTGGACAAGCGAGGGAGTTTTTTTTTAATCGGTGTGTGCGTGCGCGCGCGCGTTCTTGCAGATGACCTACCACGACACAGATCACGAACGTGGGACACACAACGGAACGCGATGGAGCGGGTGGGGGGGGGTAGGGGACAGCCGTGCAACTGAGACGTTCCAGACGAAACGATAGAATTCATAAACAACAACAACAACAAAGAAGAGCTCTGAAGAGCGCAAGGAAGCACGGGGAGAGATGCACGCGAGGGATTGCGCCGGGAGACCGAGAGAGGAGCGGGCGGATTAGAAAACGCGCCCGCGTTACATCCATAACTTTCGCCCTTCAGAGACGCAAGTGGCTCATGTGCCGGGCGGCGTGCCATGAGAAGGGATGGAGGCCGCTGGGCGAGGCCGGCGTCGGAGCAGCAGCCAAACCGGGGGAATGTTCCGGAGAGCGCGGCAACCGCCGCAACCGCCGCAACCGCCGCAACCGCCAACACCACCACAGCAGCAGCAGAGACGGAGCGGTGTGCAGCAGGGGCCCGGCTGCGTCGCGACGGCAACAGCAGCGTGAGAGGTGGAGGCGGCTTGGGGAAGGTTTCATCCAGCAGTGGATTGGGAGGGAGGGAGGGAGGCTGTGACTTGTAAACAAGCCGTTTTGCCAGGAAATGCAGAATTTATCTCGGTGTGATCTCAAGCTGATCAATAAGGTGGCGGCCCTAGCAGCGACACGAAAAACAAGCACAAATAATAAGGACACAAATAACCGACTACAGGGGGCCGCATACTGCCGCTACCGCTCATCAGCACACGCACGCCTAGCCTCCCCTGGGCACCTCTAACTTTGGACTGCGAACATCTGCGTTGTTGGTCCTAACTCGGTAAGCGTGGAACGTTGGGCCAACAAAATTGATTCGACATTGGTGTATTTATTAGGAAGGCGGTGATGGATATTCCACCTTCATTTCAATGGCGGGCCCCCAAGTCTGTCCAGAGTCAAAACAAACACAATAACGGTTTGTCTTACACCAACTAGTGTGGCTTATGATACAGGTAATAATAACCATTCCCTATATTTACCTAGCTAGCAGAGAGCCTCACCGAGTCTCAGGACCCCTTTTTGCAGGAGGGTCCTGCTACAGTTGGACGTTTTGGCCCTTTCCATTCACGACTTCTGGTGGGGGGGGAACCGGAGAACGTGGAGAAAACCCACGACCAAGCAAACGTCCTGGCAAAACTCTCAAACAGCCGCACAGATGGATTCAAAAATCCAATTGTGGAATGCCATTTCCTAAAGGCGGTGGCTCAGTCTACGACTGCCAGACAAACAATGATGACGACGACGGTGGTGGTGGTGCTGATGAAGAGACAGCATAGACCCAGGCTGGGATTAGAACTCGCGCCCTTGTAGCCACGAGCACCCCACCCACCCCCCGACGCTTTGCGGTGGAGGAGCAACTCGGATTGGAGAACGTACGCTGCGGCCAAGTGGCCTTGGGCAGGGGGCAGGACCTTGCCGCCGCAAGGGATCGATGATGGCCGGCGGGCGAGACTAAGCGGTGGAACGGCAGCCAAAGGTGGGGGGGGGGCAGCGCGCCCGAGAGAGGATGACGATAGCGGTGCGACGATAGCGGTGCGGCCAGCGCGCGGCTCCACGGTGGAACTCAGTTGACCCAGGCAGGGATGTACACCCGGAGGGGCGGGGGCAGGGGGGGGGAGGGGCAGCACGTGAGCTCCGCGGGAGGCCTGCACGTGACCTCGCTGGTCTCCGCGCTGCCGCCGAATACAAAAGGGGGCCGCCTTGGCAATCCCGCCTGCAGCGGCCACAGAAATCGCGAGCCATTAATGCAAGAAAACAGCGCCGAGGATTATACGATTTTCAGTTTTTATCCCCGTGTCCTAATCTTTATTTTAACAGGTGCTGACGTTTCAGCCACACCCAAAAGAGGGCCTCCCGCTGGCCGAAAGCCTCTGAAGTCGCGTGACCGTCTGCACAGGCAAGGAGGGATCGGAGGGACCTCATTAGAACGTTCGGCTCCACGGAGGGAGGGGAAGGAAGGAATTCCGCCGCCTCCGAAAACTCCCACTCGCTCTCTCCCGCGGCGCTTTCGCGCCGCGCCGCTGTTGGGGCACGTTGTCCGACGCTTCGCTCCTCCTCGGTGCCTGAAAAACTCCCAGCGGCACGTGGCGCAAAACGTCGGACATCATGCCCGGAAGACAGGGTGGGGGGGGGGGCGGTACGACCCGAAAACGCATCGGAGAGCCGCACGGCGACGTGACGGTGACGACGCGCCGTGGCAACGGGAGCAGCAAACGTTTTTTGGAAGTTATTTTTTACAGTTTGCTTGAATAAACACATGCTGCTGGACAATGAGTATGCGCAAGCCAACAGGCTAAAAGGAGTAAATTATACTGTTATCCACGTGCGGAAAGACGTTGATTCTTAACCGTAGCGCTCCACGGGAAAACGCACCATGAGTTTGTCCACAATGCCGCTTTGTGCGTTGAACAGGGGCCCCCGATCGCGGGGACGGAGTGCTCTTGCCAATAACATCTGGTAAGCCAGGAGGGCATTGTTTCACAAGCCCCGAGCCGTGCTCGTGAGACCCAGACTCTCAACGCAGGCCCAGGGTTTGCTCGCTGCAACAATTGAACCTTATAGCGGGACCCCGGGTACCCAAATAAACGGAAGCCAAAATCGTAATTAATTGATTTACTTTGGGCGACTCCGTCCCACCGAGCACATAAACACCGCGACCCACCTGGCGCGGATCGTTCTGTTGTCGTGTCGTCCAAGCGCAGCAGCGAGGACGAATGCGCAGAAGAAACAAAACTTTGAAACTTCGATTAGCGCATCGTGTAGAGCTCGTCGAGAGGAATAGATCGCCGTGTCGTTCGCCTTCAAGAGACACGAAATGACGTCGCAACGCAATTTACGCGAGAGCCGGGGGCTTATGGGACCCCGGGGTCCCGCCATAAGGTCCACAAGCAGCTTGGGGTAATGTCAGCGTTGATCGCCAAGAGGCCTGTGGACTCGCACATACCTCCATTCGTACGCGGAGACGGAACAAAGCTCCGCTTATATTTTCTTCACCCGCGATGCTCCACTGAACGGCCACTCGCGATCGAATCCTGATTGGCGGAGGGCCCACTCAGCGCAACGTCCCCGTGTCGGGGTGAATAATAACGAGTGCCCCGGGGGGAGTCGATATTAGTGGTCTTACGGATAGACTCGTCCCCATCACAGTAATGTGGAGCTTCCACCAGTGAGCAGCACCACCTCGATCAGCGGGGGGGGGGGGAGATGAAACTAAAAAAGAATCCCACATTGACTGCGGGGTGGTGTTGTTTTTTTTATATATATAGAAAGCTCCACGGAAACGCCACAGCGACTTTAGGAACTCTCCAGTCACCGTCTGCGAATGCGGCAAAGAAGAAGAGAAGAGGAGGAGCGGAGTGCAGCGCAGCCTTGGCCTGCTGCCCTCTTGTCTACAATTCGGAGCGGCCGCCAGTCACCCGGAGCAGCAGCAGCAGCAGCCCCATCGGCGCGTCACGCACCCCACCCTGCCGGCCCCACCACACCACCACACGTCCATTAAGGGGTAAATTATTCGGCGGATTAATTGAAGTACAGCTGTTCGTTGGACGCCGATGGTTAATTAGCGCAACCGCAGTGGGCGAGCGGGGTTGGGTGTGGGGGGTGGCAGGGGGGTGGGCACGTGCGCGATGGAGAGATTGTTTTGCCGGGCATCCAAAGTGACAAAACGAAACGGTGTCGTCAGCCCCCCCCGCCCCAAATGCCACCGCTCCTACTTCGCCGTCTGTCTATAATAAAGCACCGCCCGGTGTTTTACCGCAGCGTTGCCCGAGGGAGTTTTACACGGCGCTCTCACGGAGGAGGGGGGGCTCCGTTTCCACACTCGTGAGACACCTGAACGTATCGCCTCCCCGTAGTCCGTAAGCCCATTGCCGTGCCGTGATGGCCAGTACACGCGGGCCACGCAAAGCCGCGGCGTCGCCGGCGCGATTCCACCTTCCGGCACGGTCGTCGCTGGAAAGAAAGCTTCCCGGCTCAACGGGCCTCGCCAAATCTAACGACCGAGACCCGGACGGCAATGAATGGTTAAAAAGCAGCGGACTGACAAAAGGTCGTGATTATCGTTATCATATTCATTCAGCGCTGGGTAATGTTTTATTTGCATTTCGCCCCGAGGTGTATTTTTCACATCGACACCCACGCACAGCAGGCGCATATCCTTGCAAATGATGTCACAACGTCCCTCGAGACAATTCACCAACCCCTCCACCTTGTGAGCGGGGTTACCCGGCGTGACCTTTCTGTGCGAGAGAACGTGGACCGCCGTTGCCCCAGTTCCACAGCTGCCCCCCCCCCTTGCCCCCCCAGTTGCTAACCTCGCCGCGCCGGCTAGAGCCCAAGAGGGGAGCGGCACTCGAGTAGAGGAAACCACTTTCCTGTAGTCTGTGCGAGTCTGTGGGTCTCTGCGTGGGTCTCTGTGGCCGGTTCGAGTCCGCGGACTCGCTGGACTCGAGCGGTTTAACCACGGTCGGGCTGGAACTCACTGCGAAGCTTTCCCCTCCTCTCTCTCCGTCCCCTTCCGCGCGGCGAGCGAATCCCGTCAGCCGCAAGTCCGTGACGAAAGCTCGGAGCAGTCTCGCCGTCGTTCACCACGTCCGACAACGGCCACGCGCCCTCGCCGCAACCCTCGAAACCGCCTTGCAGCACCAGCTGCTGCACAGTGCCGTGACAGTGCCGCATTGTATGGCTTGCTTTTCTCTCGCTCTCTCTCTCAACCTCTTCGAGCGGCGCTTCCTGTAATGCAGCACTGGAGGCACCCTCCCCCCCCCCTATCGGGCCCTCGGAAGTAATGCGTGGGGGGATATCAGGCGGCCGGCTGGTTCGGGGAGGCCAATTTGAGACAATCCTAACCCCGGGCTTGAATCGCGGTTTCCGCCGAGAGGCGATTTCGTCCGGGGTCCTCAAGCGGCACGGGGAGGTCGCTCCTCTCTCTCTGCCGCCACTTGTGGGGTTCGAGAACAGCCCTATCCGCTCATCCGCACGGCTGCCGCCATCCACCTCCGCGCACGCGTCCCCCTCTCCTCCTCTCGCGATGCAAACGTTTTGGATTGCTCGTCGTGTGACACAGTCGAATTATATTCTCCCATGTTCTATTCGCTTCCATTCCCGCACCTCCGATTAGCACGGTTGGCTACGTGTGGTGCGAAAGAAGTTCAACACGCATACGTATATCCCCGTCCTTTAATTTCATTGGTTTGCTTTTGTTCTTCCGAAGACCCAGGTCACACTTGTAAACGAGACTCCGTCCCGGTTACTCTCACTCGTTCTCCCCGTGGCCACGTGGCTTTTTCTCCGGGTCCTCCGTTTTTTCCCCCCACATTGAGAGACACGCCTTCAATGTGTATTTGGCTGCTGCTAGAAACGTCCACGCGCGGTAAGACGCTTCGTTGAGCTGTCATTTGTGGCCAGGTCGCTACCGGATAAAAGCTACATATCTCCGTGGGCCTTACCTGGTTCCAAAAAAAAAAGTGTTAACAGTTTATAGTTTAAGCAGGTCATCTACACGAAACACACCGATCAAAAAACTCTCCCGTTTGTGCAATATTTACGATTTATCATTAGACACCGTCGTTTTTGTTTTGCTCAAATTTCGATTTGCTTAATGACTGTGAGACTTTAATTGTTTCGCCCTTTGTCATTCTGGTGACCCAGGTGCCACTAGCAAATGAAGACTCATCTGCGACTCATTTGCAAGCGAGTCTCGTTTGGCGACATCTCCCCGTGCTCAAACAAAGTAAACTTGCAATCTAACCCAGGAGACCTCCCCCCCTCACCCCTCGACTCCCCTCCTCTCCGTGCCCCCTTCAACTGAGCTCGAAAGGGAAGGCCACGTGGCTCCGGAGGTCAGAGCGCCGCGCCGCGGACGGAGTTCCCTGGGTTCGACTCCGGGTTGCGGTTGAACCGCGCCCTTAGGCGCAGCGAGACGATGCCGCCCCCCACGCCCCCCCCAAACGTAATTTCACTTTTTGCCGAATTCCAGCTGCGAGTATGAAAGTAAGCGCATCCGATTGCCGCGCCGATGAACGATCTGTGGCCTCGAACACAAATGTGGACATTAGCGTTGGAAATTGGGAAAAACGACGCGCGAGCCCTCTCCACAAATACAAAGATCACCCCCCCCCCCCTGCAGCTTCTAACAGACTGTTGGGTCAACGGCTGTTAGTGAGCACCTGTTAGGCTTGCTCGGCACACGAGGCGTTGGTGGTAGCTAACACACCACGCCCGGCCGCATGTGTGTCCTCGGTGACGATGTCTACCCACCGCACCGGATACTCATTTAAGGCCGAGTCGACCTAGGGGAGGCCCAGGACGGGTTCAATATATTCGCCACTGTTATCGGTCGCGAGCAGGATTCGAACTCGGGTCGGCGCCAGGTTCGTAGCGCAGCGCGGTAACCGCCACGCCTCCGCTCCCCACACACATGTTCACACGTACAGACACGGACACACACGCACACATGTACACACACGAACACACACAGGCACGTGTTACTTTAACCCAGATATAAAACCGGCACCGACTCACGCGACGCTCGGCGTGTGTGCCTAGCGTCGCGATCGCTGCAATGCGACGCTGCCAGGACTCAGGACTATCTTAAGGCCGGGCTGCCGTGTCCCGTACATGGGGATGTGCCCCCTCCCTGACTCCGGTTCACGAGCCCGTGCCCCCGACCCCCGTGCCAGGCTAGGTTTTCGGCGTCAATTCAAAGGAAGTTTGTTTTTATTGTTGTTGCTACAACAGCAGTTCCCAACCTGTGGTACGGGTGCATCCCTCGCAGGTAGCGATGAGTGTAACAGACTGGTTCATTTTTGTTCGAGTTGCGTGCGATTTTTAGCGAGCTGCCAATGCGCGCCGCGTTTCTCTGGCTGCTGTGAGCACCTGCGACATATTCATGGCTCGCGCCGCGTTTCTCTGGCTGCTGTGAGCACCGGCGACAGTCGCCTGGTAATGGACGTATTCACGGCTCGCGTCGCGGTGGTTTCTCGGTGGGGGGGGGAGTGTGATTTGTGTGCCGCATAGCGGCGGCCAGACGCACGCGCTCGGCGTCAGCAGAGTCAAGCAGAACGACAGGGCCACGCAGGGCCACGCAGAGCCATGAAGAGCCACCACCACGCTCCGTCAACGGTGACAATTATTACTGCACAACGCCTTGCTTGGGGAATATCGTGGCTTTCTGTCTCCGTGTCCATGTGTCTTGTCTGAGAGGACACTTCACGCACTCTCAAAGAAATATACAAAACCCCCTAACCACGTGGTTGGCGACCACCCCCCTCCCCCCCCATGTTGTCGAGGCCACAACACCGAGAGAGAGTCCGCGTGTCCACGCCACTCGTCCACGCGACGTCAGCATTCACGCAAGGTGTTCGTTTCACGTTTTACTCCTGTACGGAATGCATTTTTTTTTTATCCTGCACGGTATCCATGCAGCTGCCTCCACCAGCGCTCCACCCCCCCCGACACCGCCCACTGGTTTTCACGAACCTTACTTTGTTAACAGAATAGTCGCTGATCCATTACTAGATTGGCTTGCTGGATTTGTTATTATTTACATATATATTGTTTTGTTGGGTTTAGTTGGAGACACGCGTCCGGGGGTGGGGGGCTGGAGGAGGAGTCTCACCGGATGCGGAAGGTGACGATGACCGAGGCGGAGGGCTCGACCTTGAAGTTGTGACTCGGGGAATACCAGAGAGCCACGTCTTCGTTGGAGAGCGCGAAGAGGCTGTGGTACATCAGCAGGATGTCTGCAGAGGGAGCACAGAGGCGCAGCGTCACCGTCACCGCGTCCGCTCAGCCATCGCTCGCTCGCCGCGCCGCTGGCGGAAGGGGCCTACGCTCGAGACAGGGTGCTTTGGCCTAGTCTTCCACGCGAACCGGACCGACGCGGGCGTAGCCATACTTTACCCCGGGCGTGCGCGTGGCCTGTCGATCGTGGACTTAACTGCGATGCACCCATTCGTACGGCTGGGTGGACAGAGGCGGTAAGGGGAGGGGGGGGATTGTACGAAACTCGCCCCATTGTTTCAACTTCCGCGCATGGAGATGGAGTCGAACCGGCCACCTCTGGATTGCCAGCAGCGGCGTGCTGACCGTTACACCGCCGCTGGGGCAGCGTGCGCAAAGTATTTTTTTTTTTATCACGGTGGCTGAGCAGAGGCCCAAAGGCTCGAAAAGCCAAGCGGCCTGCGAACGAGCGTCGCCGTTACAGTTGTAATCCGCAGGAGCGTGAACACTTCCATGGAAGCGAAAGAAAGAAATAAAATAAAAAGTATACTCTTTGGTTCTTTCGGTAAAGTCACGTAGGTAGAATAAAATAATACAGCACGAAGTTTCGATCGCAACGCAAGCAATGGTCATCAGGCGACTGCTTGAGTTGCGATCGAAACGTCGTGATCTATTATTTTCTACCTACGTGACTTTACCGAAAGAACCTAAGAGTATGGATTCCTGCAGTCACGAAAGCTTCAAATCAAGATTAAAATAAAAAGTATCCCAAACGAAACGTCGAGGATGTCCACTTATTAATTTTTACAACATTGCTGAAATATATCTTTTTAAAATGGTCCATGACGGACAAACTGGCCCCGAAAAATTTGCCGGCTCAACTGTCCCTCTTGGGCACTCCCCCCTGCCGTGCCTCTCTGCGGGTAGTGGGGGGGGCGGTGGGGAGGGGGTGGCGTGCGGAGGGGGTAAATGTTACATGCCCAATACCCACACCCAGCAGCACAACCGCAGGAGCCAACCGCGTGCGAGCTGCTGCGCTCCGCTGATTAGAACTTCTGGACGCGAAAACAAGCGGACGCCCGCCCTGCCCTCCGATTTGCTCGCCGGCCAAGCGGCAGCGGTGCAGCGCGACCCTTGACCCCTCGGCATCCGCGGCGCGTCCGTCTGCCCTGCGGCGACGGTCCGGTCGGGGGACGCGGCGGCGTGGATGCCTCACCTCTCCCCCCCACCCCCCCCGTGCATGCAACCGGTCCCACCGCGCGAATTCTAACGCCGTGAGACCACCGCGGCTTTCGTGGCGCATTCTAAACGGTATGTGCATACCCCCCCCCCGGCCAACATCGCCCCCCCCCCCGCCCCCCGCCGGCAACATCGGCCCCCGGATTCCAGCAAAAGGATTCACCCTTAGGGAGACTTTTGAGAATGGGAGCCTCAAGAAACAAAAGTGAAGGAAGCACCCCGTGGATTCCACGTGCGCCTGAAAAAGCTCCGCAGCCACCCACCCTTCCACGCGGCGCAAGCCGCACACGTGAGCGGCCGGGCGAGATAGCGTCAGGCCAGATACATCTCCGTCGGGGACGGGGAGGGGAATTTGAGATTTATCGTCGAAAACGCAGTGCGCACTCGGCCATCAGAAATGCCGAGAATGAGGCATTTACAAAGGTCGCGGCTGTCTCAATGCCGGGTCCTTCTGCACAAATCACCAGAGAGAGAGAGAGCCAGCGAACCGATTGACTACTTCACAGCTTTGATCGTAACGGGTACGAGATAAAGACGCAGGACGCGCAATTTGCTCGCCGACGGGAGGACCTCCCGCCCCCCCCGCCCGAGGGAGCTCGAGAGAGGGTCCCCCTCCGTAGACGCCGCTTGGCCTACTCTTCCACACCGGCTAGGCGTCTCGGAAGAAGTGTCAGAGTACCCACATTGTACGCCACCGCACGCGACCGGCTGCTCGACCGCGACAATATCGATTGCCGATCAATAAGCAATGCGGGACTTTGTTGATCCACTGCTGGATTGAAACTGTACAAGTGTCAGGCATGGGGCATAGGCATGTAAGGTTAGGAGTACAACAATGAATACAAATGCAATGTAATCCATCAGTCTATGGGCTTTCCTGACCAATATATCACGTTTGTTTAAGCAATCAACCTCTGGACGGGGTTTCGACCACCTGGGGCTCATCGGCAGAATCAGGCGTGCGACACGAGGGCTGCCGCCAGTGTTGACCAGAGGCTCAAACAAGCGCGGGGAGCAGACCGCATCGAACGTCAACGCGAAAACAAACACAGACGTAAGATTACGAAGCACGGAATATGCCACAACGCCACACTTCACAGAAATTAACGACAACAACAACAACAGCAGCAGATGCCGTAAGTGCATCGCTGTCGAAAGCGGCCTCAGAAACATTTGTTCCAACAGAGGGGAGAGGGGTCGGGCGGGCGTGGAGTGGGGGGTGGAGGAATCGGCGTGAGAGGGGGGGGTGTGGCGGTGATTACGCAATCGACGATCTGCGGGCCGATGTGTTTTTCCGTCTCGGGGTGGCTCGAGATGTTGACCCCCCTCGCGGCGGCCACTTCGCCGCGGGGGGGCGGGGGGGGCGGGAGAGCCGGCGCTGCTCGACGGCTCTCTCCCCCGCCGAGCAACTGCGCACGAAGCGCGTCGGGGCCGACCGCGAGCGTTCGACTGGAGTCGGACCGTCGACGATGCGGCGATGCGGGGCGCCCGCTGGCTGCTTTTGTTCACCCTGCGCTCCGCTCCATCCTCTCTCACCGCCGCTCCCCCCCCCCGTGTAAATATTGCAGCAACATTTTTTCATTTTTACTTAATCCCCGAGGATTCGGAACTTGGGTGCGGGGAGACAGCAGAAGGGGGACGGGGGGTAGGGGTTTAGTTCCTAATGGCCACGCAACTTCACACAGTCCAGTACAAAGTGGGCGGCTGTCAGGGCAAAACACGAATTTGCGTATTCACGCATCGTCGTCTTAGCTCTGGTTTCGTGCCGGCGAGTTTTGGCAAAGCCGGTTTTCCTCGCGCCGATTCCGTAACAACAACACGACCTCACTCCCAAGCTAGGTTCCCACTGGGTCGTCTTCTTCGTACCGGTTATCTACTCTTGTGTGCGGCCGGAGACAGTGGGCAAACGCAGGCACCATTGCGAGAGACCCGGAGCCTCCTTCGAGTAAACTGTCCGTCCGAAAACATTTCCGAAAAACTAAAAATTCACCTCCCGATCATTTTTTTTTCGCATTGTTCCAGGAGACATCTGTCGATGCGCTTTGTTTGCTCGATTGCATCAACGGAAATGCTGCCGACGTCTTAAAGGTGGCGCGGAGTTCGCCTCCGTAAACAAAAGCTGCCAGATAATGTTGGTCTGGGGAGACCGATTGGTTGATGGAATGCAACAAAGATGGTTTCAAACTTTTATTCTGCGACCAACATTCCCCCCCGATAAACCTCAACGAGACGGAGAATCCGTTAGGAAATATCGCAGAGTCGTGCAACCCTGAGAGCGGAAGCACTGCTCACACATGTGTTGAGTTTTTGTGAAGAGCATTGGGCCAGCAGAAGCGGATATCACAGCGCTACCTCTGAAATCCTTTCAAGTGACATCTGGTCCACCCGCTCCCTGCTATGCAGAGAGCGATGTTTTTTTTTACGTGCCAGTCAAAGTTGTGATTTAAATGTTCAGAGCTGAAACGCATCCAAATTAAGTGCAGAACCAAATTTGATATAATGGGGATTTGTTTATGCATTCTCTACGCCTGAGAAACCGGTTTAACCACGGACGGTTGTGACCTGGACTCAAACCCAATATTGTCAGCAGCACCCGCTCGATTACGACGACCTCTGAGCGCGTTTGGCTACCTCCCAAAACCACACGGTAATGTTTACTTGGAGACACAAATAGGGAGGTCTATTTTAAAAGCGGAACAGGGCGTATTTAGATTCGCTGCTGCCGCTCCAGACCACACATTCCAGCCCATGATCTGGTCGCGGGCAAAACTAACGAGTGACGTGCCTTGTAATGGTGCGACAATCATTTTCTCATCGTATTTGGCAGCTCCTGTTTCCGCGTTCCAGATCACCATCCACTCCGCTCCACGCACAGTTGTTTTTGATAACGCTAAAGAAACACACGTCATAGTGATATCCTGCACAAATGAACAATTATGGCGATTCTCGTGTCCCGTTTTTACAGCCCTGATCTATAGTCGGTAGAAATTCCACATTCCTTTGCCAGGAGCAAGTCTTTCTAGATGTAAACAGCCGTTCAGTTGTGGACCAAGGTGGTTGCTCGTTTGTGTCGACGACGGAGGACCGGATAGGGCCGAGTCAACCCCCCACCCACAACCCCCTCCCCCCCCCCGGCAAACGATCATTCTTAACTCGCAGCATTTGAACTCGCGACCTCCCCGCTCGTGACCGCCGCTCGCTCTCGCGCCGAGTCAGCCACCACGGAAAACATCCCTCGGGAGAAAACGGAAAGTCCACGACGACACGCCGCCACGAAGCCGCCCGGCGCCAGAGAGAAAGCCCTCGGGTGCCGCACGGCTCGAGCGCGCGACGAGAATCGGCTCGGCAGCCGGGGCTCGGCAGCCGGCGCTGCCGCCGCCGCAGCACGGCGGCGGCAGCGGCGGTTTCCTGACGGCACCGATTTGGCAGCGGAGGCGGCAGCGGCGAACGCACCAGGCGACCCCGCGCCGGGGCCGTTTGAACAGGCAGCCGCTCAGCCCGGCGTGACCCCCCCCACCCCCCCTCCGCCGCACCCACGGGGCTGACGATGCGCGCGTGAGCACGTGACGTGGGCGGCCCCCGGCTCCCGCCCCCGCCGGCCGTTTCCCTCTGGCGCGTTGCTTCCCCGCGTCCGAGCCCAATGTGTTTTTGGCGGCGAGCGGTCGGGCCGATTGCCACGCGTGTTTGAACCGAGCCGCTCCCCCCCCCCCCGTGGTTCCGGAGAGACAGCCCCTTCCGGGGAGGGTACTTGGCCTACTTTTCCACGCTGGCCAGACGTCTCCGCAGGAGTTGGAGTTACCCACGCTTGACCCCACCACACGCGACCTGCCCACCTGTTTCACGGAGGTCATAAACGGCGGAATCGTTTTTTTTTTATCACGGGTCGCCGAGCGCGGGCCCTTTAAAGCTCCCCAAAACCCCAACAAACAGCGCCAATGAAGGTGCAAGAGATGAAGATTGAGTGTGCTTCTTGAAATCGAGTAAGGTTAAGAGAGAAGCACCAGGAAAGAGAGACGACAATGGGAGCAGGGAATTCCAAAGTGGAGCAGCGCGGAGGAAGACGCGTGGCGGCCTTCAGCAGAGTGCGACATCACCAAATCACGTGATGCTGTTAATGTCGCTGGCAAGAGGAATGCCGGGTTCGTGGTGCGCCGAGCACGGGAAGAGTGTCCCGGGTCGCCGGCCCGGACACATCCGTCTAAAATTAATCCCGGGGGGCACCACCACGGCTGGGAGTTCGACCGGACCCCACTCGGCGGCCCAAGCGTACAACTAGCACCGCAAAATTTGCCACGAACGTTGGCCGTGAGCGGGGACATTAACTCGGCGTGCACTATACATTCCCAATTATCTAAAAAGTTCCCAATTAAACGAAAGGGTAAAAAAATGAACGTAATGAGCCGATGCTCATCTCCTGTTTTACAGGCCTGAAACAATGGCGGAAATTCCACAATCCTATGCCAGGGACGCACCTCTTTATACAACGACCACCGCGACTTCCTCACAAAGTGGTGATCATTTTATCGACCCCCCGGCGGAATGATGGGCGGACATTTCAGGTGGTTTACTTCGTCCTAATATTTTCCATCGGCAGTTGATCGGCTGTTCATCGTGACACACTTTGAATGGCTTCGTGCATGTATTCTACGTGTCATGGGCAAAGCTGCTGTTGGGCAATTGACACCGAGATCGCCACATGCCACAGGCAAGAGTCACCGCGAGCATCGCGAGGCGCCGAGCATTTTAAAAATAACGACTCGCGGCACCCAAACCGTTCACGTGGATGGAACACGAATATTTAATCTTTTCGGCCGATATTTTTTGTTTTCATCATTGACTGAAAGGATGTGTGACAAAATCTATCTTCCTACTGACGGGACTTTGAGATTCATATTTTTATTTGTCTACACTCGCATCGGCCACGATGATGTCGGGGGGTTTTTGTTCTTTATCTCCGTTCGGTTCAAAGTCGTCGTCGTCGTCGTCGTCGTCAGCAGCAGCAGCAGTCGCGACAATCTATCCACTGCTGGATGAAAGCCTACCGGCAAGCCGTCACCACCTCTAATCTCACGGCAGAGCAATTCACACTGCCGCCGGTTACGTTAACGAGCAGATACGACAGCAGCGCTCCGACGCATCTTTGCCGTCGCACCGCGCGTTGTACGGCACCACGTCCGACGTTTTCGCTCCGTGTGCTTCATCTAGCAGTGAATTGACAAATTTGCTGTAACGTAAAGGAAGCCAGCCCTGCACCATGACGCCACACGGCCAAGCTTCGTGCGACCGATGGAGAGATGTTAACTACCTGGCCTGGTATACAGGAGGTTGTGGGTTCGACTCTAACACCTGTATATTTGGATTCTTATCACGCGTTTAGAGTATTTTGGCCGCTATAAATTTTCACGTGATAAGCCACTTCATTGGGCTATTTCTTGTGGCCAGGTCGCTTATGAAAAAGAGCTGTATAGCTCAATGAGTCTCTCACTGGTAACATTTTTAAAAATTGCGGTACGGTAAAGGTGCAGCTGTGCAAACTCTCCCCCCCCCCCCCAAAAAGATATACATTTTATTTTATATATATACCGCACAGCAAGCGCGGCGTGCGACGCTGGTGCCGTCGACGGCCGTGGAGACGGCACGGGCGAGCGGGGGTCGTTGGTGACGCCGCGGACAAAGCCAGCCGCTTTGTATCGCCGTCAACTCTCCGGGAAGCGTCGCGCTCAAGAATGGAGGGGGGGGGGGCAGGAACGGTCCTCGCTGTCTCACGCTCCTTCGCCCACGTAGAGGGGGGAGACGTGGCGAGCCACTACGTGCGGTCTCGAGAACCGGGGCCCCCCACGCGAGACCCTACGGGGCGACCCGCGAGAACCGGGGCCCCCCACGCGAGATGCGGCGTGCTCTCGCAGGCAACGTCAGGCGATCCGGCGGGCCATTTGTTTAACGGGCCGCGCCCCGCCGATGAGGCGCAGGGAAGTCGAAACCGGGCCGTGTCGTGCACACTTAAAAGAGACGGTCCTCGGGGGCTTTGGGCTGATGGGCGCAGGGCTTTACGCTTCGTCCATTATCGCCGATATTTAGAAGTCTCTCGTGGAGACACATGTCTCGTCTTGTTATTATTCATTTAGTCATATTCCATCGTTGCAGTCGTGTCGAAAGGTTATATTTTTTTCTTTTCCTCTCAGCGAATCGGAAAAGCAAAAAATATTTACAGCTTTGGCCCAAGTTTTCCCACGCGAATAATTTGCTGACGAGAGTAATTTCACCGATTGTGAACGATCCGCTCCGAGGCTCTCGCTCTCTCTCTCTCTCCGCTCGGTCGTCCGTGGCCTGGCGACGACCCTTGGCCACATCGCCAGGTTCCGCGGTGTACATTACACCGCTGGGTTTCCCCAAGTTAATTTTGTTGAACCCGGTTTGAGAGCTCAAGAGACTGGCAGAGGAGTCTCAAAAAATTACAAAAGCAATAATATAAAAAAATATAACGACGACGAAGCAAATAGGAGGAAGCAAACTACAAGTTGCTGATGACTCCTGAAATACACAAAACTCATCTAAGCCAGTCACGACGAACAACCAAGCAACCGTCAATGGAAAATATGAACAAACTGCAGAGGAGAGTCATCCATCGAGTTTCCCGTCACCGCCCGTTAATTGAACAATCTCCAATTTCTCGGCAACACGTTAGCGCCGCGCCGCGAACCCGCCGGCCCAAGTTCGATTCCCAGCAACGGCCACCCCGCTATGCCCGGCGCGGTGAAGTATGGTCAAACAAACGACCCCCCCCCCCCTCCCTCCCATCCCCCCCATCCCACCCTCCGTGCCCCAAGCAGCGTGCGAGAACCCCCTCAAGTGCGTTGTTACTCGGGGCCCTTCCAGAGCAGCGGTCTCTCCAGGTTAATGGCCATCTGTCCGTCACCTCGGTCCATTAACCCACAACACACCTGGGTCTGTCCCATGACCTCCTGCCAGCAAGCCTAGCCACACTTTTGCGCGGCCTCAAAGTGCACCTAGCCTGGCACAAGCCCCGCGGTGACATCACCGTCACTTAGCGGTCAATGGCTATTGTCGTTGTCGTCGTACGTGGCGGTGGCACAGTGGTTAGCACACTGCACATGGAACCCGGAGGATCATCTGAACCTGGTTCTCACCAAGATCATCTTCATCCTCACGCAAGCGCCAGGTGCTGGCCACACCACCACCACCTCGCATGCCGCGACGGCCTTAATGGCTGATCACAAACAGCGCTTGCAGCCATCCGTCTGCATGGCTGAATGGAGGATCTTTTTCTTTGCGTGCGTAACTTGCACAAGCAAGCTTGCCTTGCAGTCGTGACTGATGAGTCAGACTTTTTGACTGGCATTTCAGATCCCCCCCACCCCCACTGATTATTCCTGAGAGACTGGTTTTATTTTCATCAATTACAGGAGAACCAAAACTGCATCGACCCGCGGCCCAAGGGAGAGCGACTGTCAAAGTGATGCTCAGCTTCCGTTCACAGCCCCGCAGAGCCAGTGGTGGAAAATGATGGGCCGAGTTAGCACCCCCACAATCCGGATTGAACTCACAACATTGCGATTGCGCCACGGTGGAGAGACGTTAACGACCTCGCCTGGTATACAGGAGGTCGTGGGTTTGATCCAGACGCCTGCTGTATATTTGGAGTTTGCATGTTCTCCCCGTGCTCGTGTGGGGATTTTTCTCCAGTTCCTCCGTGTTTTTTCCCTCCACGTTTAAGAAAAGCGCGTTTAGAGTATTTGGCTGCTTTAAAATTCCACGCGATAAGCCACTTCGTTGGGCTATCATTTGTGGCCAGGTCACTTCTGAAAAAGAGCTAATATAGCTGAGTGGGCATTACAGTTTTTGTATAGTTAGTAAGATTGCGAGCCGCAGGTTCTCTCATGCTGAGCCAGCCGGCTACATGCACCGGTTCTTGTTACCCAGTCAAGAGGCCTCCACCATCGTTTCATAGACTGCTGGGGCCAGTGCTGTTTTAAGCGAGCACCGATTAAGACCCGGTAGTGTTGCCGGCACCACACCCGGCGGCTGCCTTTCTCTCCCCGACGCAGACGCTTTTACACATCGAAGCAGATGCTAATTTAAGGCCGCGGGGTCAACCCACGACCGGTTTCGTGTCAACGCCGCTGATGTCAGCCATGGCTGGGAATTGAACTCGATTTGCCGGGTTGGTGGCGCCGTGTGCGCTAACTGCTGCGCCACCGCTCCACCCCACAGGGGCATTGCGCAATGACACCTGCGCGTGTCACTTGCGGCGTTAGCGATGCCCTCGAACGAGTCGGGGATTGCAGACCAGGGGTGACGGTGCTGGCACATCGCGAGATTTGGAGGAGAGATATCGGCAAGAGATGGCGGCGATCGAGCGAGAAAAAACACGCGCACTCAAAACCACCGCGAATGTTGGCGGTGGTAGTGGTGGTGTCTTTCAAATGTGAATAATTAACCATCAACTGCAGGACGAAGGCCTCGCCGTGCCTTGTTCGGTCACGGATATTGTTTCACCATACTTCACCGCGCCGGCCAGGGAGGTTAGCCGTCCTCTTCGCCGCATCTGCAGAGACCGATGGGACTGCCCAGACACCCGCAGGGAATTGCAGGCGCCCTCATAACGGACGCACGCACGGACATACGCATTCACGCACGGACGCACGCAACCACGCAATCCTGGGTTGCGAAACCTGCCGTGGCCGCGCAGGCTATTGTGTAAAGAAGGCCTCGGGCCCCGCGTGTGATTTCGCTGATCTTGATTCTGGAGGCTGCGGCTCGAGATTTCGTTGTTGAAATCGCGTATCGTGCGTCGCGTGTCACGCGGCCCGCTCTCCGCCGCTAAAACACCGAGCGAGGACGACGGGAGGGCACCAGGCCCCTCCCCCGGTCAGGCCTCACCCATTGCACGGTCGAGCAGCGGACGCGGGAATCGGTGGATCGCTCGACCGACCGCGCGGAGATCACAAGAGACGGTCGCTACCTCCGTTCCTGTCCATACTTCGCCGCGCCGGTTTATCGCGGGGCTGGTGGATGCGCCGACCGTAGATTTGGGAGCGCGCAGAAGCGCAGTACAACGACGGGTGGTCATTACACACGCGTCGTATCAATTGCTAAGACAGGCAGTCTTGGGAGGCAGCAGAGAACGGGGCCGGAAGGGAACGACTGCTGGTCGAGGCAAGCGGCGGAGTGGCAGCCAAAGGAGGGAAGAGAAATGCTCCGAATGAGCAATAATATTAACAATGTCCAGCACGATGTCTGACGTTGCGCCCCATTTGCCCGAACTTTGTCGTCACGTGCACTGTGCCTCGACGCTCCCGTGTCTGTGGCTGCCCCACCCCCGCCTTCGACAACCCTCGGTGACCAGCGCGGTGAAGTACGGACAAACAACTCCCACAACCCGCGCGGCGCCGGGAGCGAAACGTCGGACGTGGCGCCGTAAAAACAACGAAAAGGAGCGATCCGCTGAGCTTACGAGCGGAGAAAACACCGAAATTAACTGTAAAGGAAGTCCCCCGTTCAGCGTGCGGGGTTCGTGCTGCCCAAGCGCTTGGCCGCCTTATCTCGCTTGTCCCCGCAGCCCAATAACAGGATATCTGCTGGCCCTTACTCTCGCTCTTGACCCTGTCAGAAATATCTTTCGTTAAAAAAAAATGTCCCGACCACACTAGGCCGCGCATGAGCCCAACACCCGCGGGAACCGAGCAATAACTTTCCACTCGCTGCAATAATACAGTTGACCTCATTAATGGGGTTTACGGTAACACTTCTTCGTATGCTCCCAAACGTGCACACCTCAAGTGCCTTTCTGTTGAAACGTTTCCTCTGCAAGATGTGCAAGTGCTTCGCAATTTCCGACAGATGCACCCTGCCACCGTGCTCCTCTGTCTGTGGATGTGCTCCTTCTTTATGGGATGCACTGTAAATGTCCTCCTTTGTGGGTGCACTCTGTAAACACTCCTTATTTTTGGGCTGCACTCTGCAAATGTGCTCCTGTCTATGTACATGTAATTCCTTGCGACTAATTGGGCTCTGATCTCACCCTCCCAACCTCGTGGGATCGCAGAAGCTCAGCGAGGGTTGAGTTCTTTTGAGTGCTGTTTTTTCGCATGCCGGGTTGTCTCCGGTTCACTCCCACACTCGCGGGATTGGCCCAGCATCCCAACGTAGTGGGGACCGTCTTAAAAAAAGGTCACGTGACCCCAGTGAGGCTTTCCCGAGCAATAACGGCGCTTTATTCACGTTATTTATCGCTGTCACAGTACAGCTGTTCCCTCCTTTGGCCGTCACTCCACGGATGGACTGGACCGCCAGACATCGCTCCTGCTAGGGTCAATGTGATGCGTGTGTGTGATGATTACCTGTTGTACTATACTTCCATGCTCCAAACCCAACTGTATGGGTCTATGTAAATCCATGTGTCTCGATGGATTTATTATTAGGTCCATAATTTTGGTTGCGTGGCCACAATCGCACTACTGTGGCATGTCTTTAATGTATCTCTACGTATCTCTATGTATCTCTGTAGGTCTGTGTATATGTATGACCCTTTATGTATCTCTATGTGTCTCTATGTGTCTCCGAGTCTATGTGTATCTCTATGGGTCTCTATGTGTATCTCTATGGGTCTCTATGTGTCTCTGAGGCTCTGTGCATCTCTATGGGTCTCTATGTGTCTCTGAGGCTCTGTGTCTCTATGGGTCTCTATGTGTCTCTGAGGCTCTGTGCATCTCTATGGGTCTCTATACATCTCCGAGTCTCTGTGCATCTCTATGGGTCTCTATGTGTCTCTGAGTCTCTGTGTCTCTATGGGTCTCTATGTGTCTCTGAGGCTCTGTGCATCTCTATGGGTCTCTATGCATCTCCGAGTCTCTGTTTATCTCTATGGGTCTCTATGGGTCTCCGAGGCTCTGTGTATCTCTGTGTGTCTCTATGTGCCTGTCTCTGGCGTAGGCCAATCAGTTTCAAGGACAATGCATATATATTATCAGAGCGTGTTTGTTTGCATGTTCACCAAAGTACGTATTTTGTGTTTGAACACACCTTGTGTTTTATTGCCAGAAAGGGTAAAACCCTATTATTATGATACTGGCAAAAAAAAGGTCCCATGTTTTCAAAACTTTTGTTATTGTTCAATGTAAAATCCTCCAGCGATCCGCCAATCCCCGCGTCCACCGCACCGGGCGCAGCGCGCCAGCACCGGCGCCACGGCGCGCGTTCCGGTGCCGCGTCACACGAGGAGGAAGCGGGCCTCCTCCCGCGCCGCAGCACCTCTTGCCGCGGAAAAACGCGGCCGTTGAACCCTCGACCCCGGCGGCCCGGCCCCACCGGGACCCCCTGCTGCCTCGGGCCGGTCCCCTATTGCAGAGGACGACTATAAAATCGCATCGCCATCGTGGTGGCAAAACACAAAACGGCGGAAACGCAATCGCCGTGGCGGCGACGGCGACGCAGCGTGGCTCGCGGCCCGCACGATAAGACGCGCGCTTGCCCGGCTCGGTCTCCCTCCCTCCCTCCGTAGCTTTTACGGCACGTATCGAAAAAAGGGGCCAAACGTCGTTAGCGGTTACCGGAGACAATCGTGGCGATGGTATACGGCAAAAATCAGCAGCCCTCCCCGCCCCCCCCCCGCTTCGTGTCGCCACGTAAACACGCGAGGCGTTTGAGTCCGCGCGCCTGCAGGCCCTTCCTAGACCTGCACGTGACCTCGGCAGAGCTTCTCTCATCGCCGCGGTCGGGCACACGCTCGGCTAAATGCACACATCATCGCCGCGTGGAGGGGATGCGACTACGATGTTGATGATCATGAACCACGTGCCCCTGGCCCCCGGCCACATTCAGCCGTGCCGTCGCGAGGCCGCCGTGTCGCGGTTCGTTCCCGGTTCGGCCACCCGTACCGCGAGGGACTTCATTAGCGAACGTCGTTTTGATTTGACGTCGAGTTTGTGCATTGTTTCGCGATTTCTTCTTACGCGAAAGGTTCGAATTATTTTAATTTTTTTACATCTCCGATTTCCAACAGCTTAGTTGCAACTGTTATCGCTTTCGTCACTGTGGTTGCCCAGGTCACTCTCACACAAACGGGCATCTCGACAGTTCACCGCCGGCCGAACGAAACCAACTTGAAACTCGGTGGCCCCGCGCTGGCACGGCTCGGACGTGCCAATGGAAAAGCAGCATTGGGAAACGTGCACGAAAACGAATCCAACGAACTCCATCCCCACCCCGCTCCCCCACCGGCTCCGCCACCCGCTCCCCGCTCACCTCTCGTGCGTGCCACGTAGGCGCAGATTTCCTCGGCGACGTACTCGCCGGGCGGGAAGGAGAGGAACTGCGCCTCCTGCAGGCCGTGGTAGAGCCGCACGTGCAGGCCGGGCTGCTCGCGCGGCCAACTATGGCTCAGGGCCGCCTCGCCGAGCTCCCACCACGGCGCCGCCGCCGCCGCCGCCCCCCCCCTCGTTCACTGATCCGGAGCGGTGCAGCGACGCCGAGCCGCCGTTGGGCAGAGGCGCGGCCCGGCCGTCGCCGTTGTCGCCGCGACCGCCGTGGCCTCCTCCTCCGCCACCTCCGCCTCCGCCGCCTCCTCCGCCGCCGCCGCCGTCGCCGCTGTCGTTGCCGCTGCTGCCGGCGCTCACCCTGCCGTCTCTGGTGGCGGCCATGACGCCCAGGCAGGCTAACATCGGCATAAGGAGAGGGGGGGGGTCCGGTTGGCTGGCACGGCTGGAGGGGGGGGGGCGGCTATGGTCGCCCTCCGCTGCCCCCGCAGCGCCGCCGGGACTGGGGGCACGCCGCCGGTGCCGGCGCCGGCAGAGGAGGAGGAGGGAGTTCCGCCACAGCGACGGCGAGGCCCGAGCCGCGGTCCGTCTGGAGACGAAAGACGGGAATTGGCACGGTCGTCTACGTACGGCGCGAAAGAAGTTCAACAAGCATACGTGCGTACAGGAAGAGTGAAACGTTCATTTTTTTTTTGTAAACGCGGATACCGAGCGCAGGCCAAAAAAGGGGCAATCTATAGAGCGGCCAGCAATGGACGGCACCGTCAAAGTTGCGATGGGTAAGAGTGTGACACGTTTCTGAAATTGAGGGAGGTTATTCACTATGAGATCTTGGGAACAGAAAACGACGAGAGGGTGGGTGGATGAGTGGGTGGATGAGTGAGTGAGAGGGTGAGTGAGTGAGAGGGTGGGTGAGTGAATAGGTGTGTAGCTGCACAAGTGAATGGGTGGTTGGGTGAGAGAATGGGTGGGTGGGTGAGTGAATGGGTGGATGAGTGAATGTGTTGCTGATATTGCAATGTGGCTGTTAAACAATTCGTCTGGTTGATTGAGTCCTCAACACGGGAGCACGGTGTCCGCAGTCGGTGTCAGCCCTAGTCTGTCCATGCTCCGTGGACAGATTGTGCTCATCGCTCATAGACCAACACAGACTCACAACGCATTCCAGACTTCCGTTTGACTACGCATATATTACATAGGGTGTATCTACGCTGAAACGCTGACAAGGAGTTTGCGCTCGGAAGCTTATTTGCACCCCCCCCACCCGTTACTGCCCTCCTCCACAACTTATTAGACCCGTGAAATGGTGGCGCAATGGTTAACAAGTACGGTTGCCAACAGTCCCGTGTTACGCCGGGACGGTCTGTAGACTAACATGTGTGTCCGGGTGGCAGGAGTCGATTTGCGCCGAGATCGGGTCCCGGTGTTGCTGCGCTGAACTTTATCGCGAGAAGCTGCTGCACGGTTCCGATAACGGACCCCCGTGCCGACTTGAGAAGCACATCCAGGCGTCGACTACGGTCGGTGGGGAACGGTGGGTGACCCCATTTGGGCGGAATTAAGCCATGCCACAGACACGCACCGAGACCGCGGGACTTGCGTAGACTTGCACAATGGGGACGGTTCTTAATTTATTAGAATGGTAAAAAATGGCCACGTGAGGTGGGGCGTGGCGTTTAGAGGTTAACGCAAAACCACGCCGCGACCCCGACTACGAGCGAGCCACATTTCCGGGGCACGGCCAACCTCATCATCGTCCATATCGGTTGCGACGGGAAGTCACGTCCATGTCGATCACAGGTCGTGTTCGAAAGCCTTTTGCCGCGCGTGCGGCGGCGGCAATGCGGGCAGCCGCCGTGGCGCGACCCCGGCTTCGACCGGGGTCGGGGGTCGTGGATTCTCGGCGACGGAGAGCGCGTCCCCCCCCACCCCCGCCCAAGACCAAGCCGCCCGACGACGGTCAACCGTCGTCCTTCCTGCCGAGCGACTGCCCGCCGAGCACCGTCGCGCGCCGCATGACGGAAACCTCTCGCGCACGTCTAAAACTACGAAACTAGACTCAATTATTTTACCTTGCCACTTGAGCGATGTGGCTCTGTTTCTGAAGCGACCTGGCTATCACGAACGACAGCTCGGCGGGGTGGCTTTTCGCGTGGAAATGTATTGCGGCGGCCAAATTGCTCTTGAGCGCGCGACGCCGATTCTAAATGTGGAGGGGAAAAACCGGAGGACCCGGAGAAAAATCCACACGTTCCTCGGGGAGGGAGGGAGGGTTGGGATTGAACCCACCACCTCCTGCATACCAGGCGAGGCAGATAACGTCTCGCCAGCGGGGCATCCAACTGGCTCGTCGTAATCGTCTGCCCACCCTTGTCCTCACCCACTGGCTCGCCCTAACCTACGACCTTAGCCACATCAGCGGTTTCTACGGGGCAACAAAAGAGCTGAACGTGGACGGCTCAATCTCTCACCGCACCACCGCCCACCATCCCCCACCGCCGTCATCATCATCATCGGCAGGATGTTTGCGTTAATAAAGCATGTGCAGCATTTGCCATTGCTTGCAAACGCCACCGCTAGCAGAACATCCTCGACTGCAAGAGGGAACTGTATGTAGAAGCCCTCCAGACGAGGTCATCGGGGTCTGTACTTCCACGCTGGACGGAGAGAAGTCGTGGGAGTACCCGCACTTCACCCACCTCATACGCGTCCTGCCCATCGCGGACTAACTGTAGTGAACCCATTTCCACCGCTGGCAGGACAGAGGTTGTGGAGTTGCGGCGGGAGGGGGGGGGGTGCATGCGCTTTATTCGCCCGGCAAAGCCTCACCGCCGAGTCTCGGGGAACCTCTGTCAAGGTAGGATCCTGCACCGGGGTGTTTTGCCCACCTCCTTTGTAACAGTCCACAGCAGCAGACATCAGAGAACTACTTCCAAGGTGGGGTTGCTTTACAACGGCGAAAACCAAATGTGAAAATGTACCCAAAGTAAATCTCTGTAAAACTAAGGCCGTGAGAGTGAAATGGTGCACAAAGGTGCTGTGTAACGATGCTAAAGTTGTACATGAGATGAAAGTGGATGAGGTAAAGGGTGGCGGTCATTATTAACAGTGATGGTGTAGTTATGGTGACCGTTAGCAAAAAAACAGCTGGGAGTGGTTAAGGAGGGGTTGGGGTAGTGATAGCGGTGGTAATGACAGTGGTTATAGTAGTGATAGGGGTTGGGGTAGTGATAGGGGTTGGGGGAGGCCTGGTCGTAGCTGGGCGACGGGGGCAGGGAGTAGCAGTTAGGGGTAGTGATAGAAGTTGGGGTAGTGAATGTGATAGAGGTTCGTGACAGGAGTAGGGGTAGGCCTGGTCGTAGCTGGGCGGTGAGGTTTAGGGAGCAGCAGTAGCATGATGGGCGAGGGCAAGAGATGGGGGGGTTGCTTAAAGGGAAGGAACGGAAGCAGGTTGAGGTGACGACGATGGTTTTGCGTGCTGCGGCGTGACTTTGTTATCAGCGAAGGGGAGCACACGAGGGGAAAGGGAACGAGAGAGCGTGACTGGGCGCAGGGCGAGGGAGGCACCGGGAGGGACAGTAGAGATTGGGAGCGGCGAGGGGGTGGCATGGAACCGAGCAAGAGATGAAAGCAGCAAGAACGAGGGAAGAAAATAGCAAGATAAGGTGGAGGGATTTATCGAGTGAGAAATGTAAACAACAGACGGCGATAATAGACAGGGAGCCGGTGGAGGAGAGCCCAAGCGTGGGAATTGAGGTCAAAATAATCCGGGCTGGTGTGTGCTGCGTCCTTTGGCGAGGAGGGTGGGAGGCGTAGGCAGGAAGGCCGCAGCCATGCCACCGCACGGGCGCCAACTCCTGGGCACGCGCGCACAACCGTGCCGCACGGCCGTGTCCTCAACGGCGAAGCAGAGCGGACGGGCCCCACGGCATGCCGTGCATGTCCAAGGTGACGTCACGCAATTATCGCGCGGAATAATTCTGCACGCGGCCTTGTCAGGCGCACGCCACCGGCTCCACGGAGCCAACGCCGGGGCCAGCACGGAGCCAGCACGGAGCCAGCACGGAGCCAGCATGAAGTCAGCACGGAGCCAGCACTGGAGCCAGCACGGAGCCAGCATGGGACTCGTTTGGTGGACAGAGCAGCAGTCGGCGCTGTGCGGTGGCACTGCGTCAGTTCGACCCGTCGGTAACGTGTGGCCACCGCATCGCTGCCCCGTCTACCGCTGGCAGTCGGGCCCCGAGGGCCCCCCCCACCCCACCCCCCACTCTCTCGCTTTTTCTGTGCACTGCGCACGGGCGGGTTCAGAGTGGCCTCGGTGGGGCTGGATTGCCTCATCGGGTCGGAGAGAAAGTGTCTTGAGATTCTTGGGACGCTTTTGTTTCCTCCCCCTTCCCTTCCTTCCCACGTTAATGTGGCCCTCGAGAGCGGGACGCAGAGATGGCCCAACAATTATCGGCCGGATACGAACAAGAAAGATCCGCCTGCAGGGGCGTCGCCGAGAGGAAGGTCGAACAACAACAAAAAGGCAAAAGCACGTGTTTCACGTGGGCGGAAGGTGGGGCAATTCTGATAGAGGGGAATAATGTTTGCCAACGAACGTTAGCCGTGAAATGATCGCCTCGCAACTCCCACAGCCTCAAACAGAACCGCCGGCGCTGCCAGTGGCTGTGCTGGGCGCAAGCAAAGAGCAAGGACCCCCAGCCGTATCCGCGGAAAAATATTTTGTCTTATTTTAAATATGTATATCATAATCTCATCATATCTAATCCATGTCACGAGCCAATGAATCTCTCTCATCCATATCTTGTCTGCATATTCTCTCATCGAACCCCACGTTTTGTCTCTCGTCTCGGACTCATCCGCATCTCACTTCTTTCGACTCGCTGCATCTATCCGTTTCTACCACTCGCTCACCCCCGCTGCATCTCCATCTCCTGTCTAGACGATCTCTTCTGCGGCATCGACTCGTCCCGTCGACCCTCCCTTGGGCGACAGAATGAGCACCACTTCGGGTCGGAGGTCAACAGCGGGGTTTGTTCTACGGGCAGACTCGCCCCTGCCACGGGAACGTGGATGTCCCACCGCTGGCTCTGCGAGGGTGCGCACACATGACATGAGCACCAATGCCTCAATCACCAACTAGATCTGCCAGATGGCCAGATGGCCCCCCCCCCGCTCCGCCACCACCGCCGCCGCCAGCCACTTGTGAACACTGCACACTCAAACGTTGCGGCGGGCTGCCCGTCGCCTTACTTATCGCCGCCGTCATCATCACCATCCGGCCCCGTGGGATGGAAGTGAGCCGCTATCAACGCGGCGTCAGCAGCAGGCGGCATCGCCAAGCGTGTTTTTTTTTTCACACGGGGTTCTCAACCGATGTTCAGATGACCGTTTTTTGTGGAATCGGTCGTCGTTTCTGAAAAAGTCATCAAATCGAGAATGAATGTGGAAGCGACGCGCGACGCTTTACCGCCAGTTCTGGTTTCAAGCCACGCTCTCTGCGATGCCCTCTCGAGTTGTCGAGGTTGAAGCGCCACGCACGATGCTCATGATGCGTCGTTAAGCTGTTTCGTGCGTCGTTAAGCTTCAGCGCCGTTTGAACCCGGCTGAACGATCAGACCGCAGCGTGGCGAGCGCCGCTGTTTAAATGACTTGGCAGAAGCAAGGGCGACCGAGTAGCCGACTGGCCAATTAACTGACCGACTGACCGGCCGACTCACCGGTCAACCGGACTGCCGGGCACAGGCCGTGGGGCCCAACGAGGAAGCAGCGCTCTCCCCACTGACATGGGGTTAAAATAAATTAAACGCGTGGGGACGCTGGATCGGGAGCGGCGTTGTTGTGGGGTTGCTCGACATTTCGAATTGTGCTACGCACCGCTCGCTCGCCCGTGGATTCCTATCGGGTTTTGTTTCGTGCGACCAATCTCAAATTGATTGCGCAAAAATAGAAAAAAAACGAATCAGGAATAACCGACTGTTTCGGCTTTTAACAGGCGCCATAAATGCAATCTTAAGAACACGGCGGGACCTCACCTAAAACCGTTTCTGCCCCCCCCCACACCGTTTTCGCCGCTGCGGCATGGGTGTGGACGGCCTGGGAGATGCGGTGGGCTGGCCAGCAAATGCACGGACGATGCGGGGAAGGCATCCGTGACCTACGGGGGCCCGCGACCGCCGCCGGTGGCCGCGAGGCAGTGGGGAGCGGCCCGCGGGATCTGTCGCGGACGCTCTGCTCCTGAAAAAGTGACCCTCCTGGAGGGCGCACAGCGTCGCGAGAACGTTAAGGCGGCGTGACGGCGGCTCCGAAAACCGCCGCTCTGCAATACCGCACACGTGCGCGCGTTGCCCAAGGACAGAATAGACGCTGGAGCATAGTGCAGTACAACAGCGGATTGTGCCGCCACTGCCCGCGGAGCCCGACGAGACGCAGCGTCCGCTCGTGCACGCGAGATTTCACGACGATGCCAGCGGCCGCCGACTTCGGGCGTGGGCCGGGAATCGAACTCGTCCCGTCGCATCCGTAGCGCAGTGCGCTGAGACCGGCGCGCCACTGCTCCGCACGAGTGTACAGCACGACACGCGCGGATGGGAAGGATTCTTACACGCCACACGCGTATCATTAATCTCAACATCGACGTGACGAACATGTGCCTGGAAAGGCGATTGCCCCCAAACGTTGCCTATTGCACGTTTCCTTTTCGCGCCACACAGCGTTACTGACAAGGAACGCGCCGAGTTGTTCATGTTATCTGTGCGTGTGCACCACCGCCAACGCAGCAAAAACATCATCAAACAACTGAATGATGCATCGATTCATCATTCACATATTTGGTGATAATGCTGCTGCTGCTACAGCACCATCGATGAATCATCCCACCTCTGGTTTTGGCACCACTGCATCTCCCCCCACCCTCTCCAGTCCCCACCCCCCACTAGACACCCCCATATCGTCAGTATTCGTAAGCCTGCTGTAAAGCTACGCTGTAAAGCAATCTAAAAGACCATTCAAATGCGACTTTGGTTACTGGATCCTAAGTAAATTACGCATTGGCCATTGAACGCGTGTGGAAACGCGCCCGCTGTTGCAAGGAGCCAATGAGTGTCATGCACGAAGTGCTTGGCCCCTTGACACTGAAAGAGCCTTGACCCAGGGTGCACATTTTCAAGTTGTACCCAAGTGAGCACACCCCAAAACTAAATAGAAAAGAAAAGGATCGCCCCTCCGCCAGCCTTACAGACCCATGGAGCGAGCGCTGTTTGCAAGCACCTATTAAGGCCGCACGAGAGGCGCGGTGAGCCCAATCCCAGCGCTCGGTCACCTATTTATGTCCCCGGGTAGTGCCAGGCCAGGTGCACTCCGAGTACAAAATACAAAGATTTGATATCGTGCACACACCAAGTACGCACGCACACAAAGACAAAGACCGCCCCACCCCGTATAGCCGCCACAGACTGTCGGGGCAAGTGCCATTAGCGAGCACCTGTGGAGGCCGACACGGCACGCGAGGGGGGTGGGTGACCAACACCACGCCCGGCCGCCTTTGTCTCCCCAGCGGAAATCTTTACACACCGCACCCTGTATTCGGGCCGCCGGGTTCGTAGGCGCAGCGCGCTAAACCGCTGCACCACCGCTCCCCACACGCACTCACATCCCCCCACACCCGCATGCAACAGCCCCAATGGCTCTGCTCCATGTGCCCTTGCCTCTGCGCACCGCGTTCCTTTATATTCTTAGGTTTTTTCGGTAAAGTCACGTAGGTAAAAAAATAAAAAATAATAAAAGTAAAATAAAATATAATAAAATAATGTAATCTCCGAGTGCACCGTACAGCTGTGCCGAATATCGCACTATTGGCTAGGTAGGGTGCGCGTGGGGTCCGCGTGTACATTTCCATTGACATTTGGGTACACTCTGTAGTTCTGCCCCCTATGTACGTGTCATCCCTTGATGCACAACACAAGTGTGCCCTCCTCGATGTAAATGCATAACCCACATTTGCGTCCGCGATGTAAAAAATGTGCCCTCCTCCTCCTCCTGTGTCAAATGTCAACGTGTGCAATCCGCAGTGTCCTGTTATTATCGCCGAAGACAAGCAGGTTCGAGAGCCTGCTTAGTGGGCGACTGGATGGGCGACTACGTTTGTTGTTCATGGGTCGTTAAGAGGCCGAGGGGTCGCACAACAAAAGGGCAGTTGCAGCCAAGTCTATTGCTGTTACCAGCCTTGTATGCTGCCGTGTAGATGCAGCACCCCACCTTCAACAATCGCACAATGACCGCTTAAGTACGGTCTAATAACCACCTCGATCCACATGGCGGGGGGGGCGGGAGAGGCCACTATCCAGCAGTGGATTGAGAAGGGGCTGTGCCCGCTTCAATGGGTGCACTGTGTAAATGTGCCAATGTTACCTCCTAACACGCGCCCCCCTCTCCATGGGTACACTTTGTAAAGACATCTCTCGGACACGAATGTCCCCCCCTCCTCCTCCTCCCTGCTACATGGGTACAGTGTATACAAAGACAAATATCCCCCGTATAGCCTTAACATACTGTAGGGGCAAGTGCTATTAGCGAGCACCTATAAAGGCCGGAACGGTACACGAGGGGGTGGGTGGCCAGCACCACGCCCGACCGCCTTTGTCTCCCAAGTGGCGATGTTTACACATCGCACCAGATACTCATTTTGAGGCTGAGTCGACCTAGGGGAGGACCCGGACCGGTACAGATAATCGTCACCGGTGTTGTCCGTGAGAGCGGGAATCGAACTCGGGGTCGCCGGGTTCGTGGCGCAGCGCTCCCCAGTGTCTCCACGCCTACCCTGCCCCCACACACCCGACCTGCAGCAGGAGACCTGCAGCAGGAGACCTGCAGCAGGAGACCTGCAGCAGGAGACCTGCAGCAGGAGACCTGCAGCAGGAGACCTGCAGCAGGAGACCTGCAGCAGGAGACCTGCAGCAGGAGACCTGCAGCAGGGAAGTGGAGTGGAGAAATGAAAGCTATCAGATTACTCTACTGGGGGGGAGGCAAAGCCTGCAACACGTGGGATGAGCTGTCAAGCCCCTCCCACTCAATTAACTAGCCCCGCCCACTCATCACATAACGCCCGCCCACTTATCGTGTAGCCCCGCCCATAACCCACGTAGCCCCGCCTACTAGTGTAGCCCCCACCCATTGTCAATGTAACCCCGCCCACTGTTTGTGTAGCCCCACCCACTGTTTGTGTAGCCCCGCCCAGTTTGTGTAGCCCCGCCCACTGCTCAGGAAGCCCCGCCCACAGCTCAGGTGAGCCCCGCCCACAGCTCGGGTATATTCATTGACTGCCCAGCAACCATGTGACTTTGCGATAAAATAAACTCGCGAGTTTTGCTCAATATTCCGGACGGACTTTGTATAAAACGAGCTTTACTACCCGGCTTCGCCCGGGACTTGGATTCACCACGCCCGGCCGCCTTTGTCTCCCCAGTGGCAATGTTCACACACCACACCAGTTACTCGTTTGAGGCTGAGTCGACCTAGGGGAGGCCCAGGAGCGGTTCAAATAATCGTCACCGGTGGTGGCCGTGAGCGGGAATCGAACTCGGGTCGCCGGGTTTCATTGCACAGCGCGCTAAGCACTGCGCATACGCGGGTCACATGACAGATGTGACGTCACAGCTCACTTGCCATGCAAAATAAATGCATTATTGAGCCCCCCCCCCCCCCAAAAAAAAACAAAGTCTATTTTTAGAATGTTTGCATGGTGTACAGTCTGTAAAGTACCCACATGGCAAATTTCAAGTTTGTTGCATGTCGGGAAGTACGCTAAACATTTTCAACAGACACACAATCACACATTTCCCTTTTATAGATACAGATAAATAAAATATTCGACAAGTTTTAGTTTTATTCTACCAGGTAAGGCCCACCGAAACCACCAGGACTCTCCCGGCCAAACCAGGACACTGGGTATCTTTTTTTGGCGAGGCTATGGGCGGCTCGAGTTTCCGGTATTGTGTTGAACTTTATTCATAGAAAACTGCGCATTGGAGTCCTCTACTTACGAACGAGTTAGGTTCCAGGGGTCTGTTTGTAAGTCGATTTGTTCGCAAGTCCAACTTTACTCCTGTCGATTCCAAACATGTTGTACGGCGTGTCCACTAAACACGAGGAATGGCTTTACAAGTTGTATACTCTCCTATAGACGTAGACGCCACTGGTTCTTCGTGTTGCGCAGATGTAGATGCCACCACCGCCATCAATTGCGCGGCGGTTGAACTTACGACTCTCGGTCCGAACGGGCAACTGTACATACGGACCGGGTTTGTTCGTATCTCTGAAAGTTCGTAAGTCGAATGTTCCTAAGTGGAGGAGTCCCTGCCCTGCACGGGTTTGATCATTTATAGGCCCTGAGTACCGACTCGTACAGTATTTGGTCCACGGTGGAAGAGCCCGTAAGCCAGGATGTGTGTGTGTAGCAACTTTCTGGAGAGAGCGAATGAGAGAGTTGTGGGTAGAGAGAAAGTGGGGGGGGGCTATGGCGATCATTCACCGCCCTGGGTCGCAGCAGCAGCAGCAGCAGCTGGGGGTTCTGAGAATTGAGTGGACGGGAGTGGGATGACGAAGCTGACAGCAATGCCGTTCCATGGCTTTGCAGCGGCCACAGGAAACCCCCCAGAAGCACCTCCCGAAGTGCGACGCCGTTGCCGGCGGTGTCTCTACCCACGCAGGCGGTGTCTCTACCCACGCAGGCGGTGTCTCTACCCACGCAGGCGGTGTCTCTACCCACGCAGGCGGTGTCTCTACCCACGCAGGCGGTGTCTCTACCCACGCAGGCGGTGTCTCTACCCACGCAGGCGGTGTCTCTACCCACGCAGGCGGTGTCTCTACCCACGCAGGCGGTGTCTCTACCCACGCAGGCGGTGTCTCTACCCACGCAGGCGGTGTCTCTACCCACGCAGGCGGTGTCTCTACCCACGCAGGCGGTGTCTCTACCCACGCAGGCGGTGTCTCTACCCACGCAGGCGGTGTCTCTACCCACGCAGGCGGTGTCTCTACCCACGCAGGCGGTGTCTCTACCCACGCAGGCGGTGTCTCTACCCACGCAGGCGGTGTCTCTACCCACGCAGGCGGTGTCTCTACCCACGCAGGCCGTAACCACAGCCAGCGCCTCTGGTCCCGTAACTCGACCCAGCGGGTAGTGGTGGCAGCAGCAGCAGCAGCAGCGGCAGTTATATTGATGATAATGATGGTGATGATAAAATAATATGAACCTTATGGCGGGACCCCGAATAAACGGAAGTCAAAATTGTCATTGACATTTTTTATTTTCGGCGACTCCCCGTCCCACCGCGCACATCAACACCGTGTCCCGCCTGGCGCGGATCTTTCTGTTGTCGTGTCGTCCAAGCGCAGCAGCGGGGACGAATGCCGTAGCCACGAACAAAACTTTAAAACATTGATTAGCGCATCGTGTAGAGGTCTTCGAGAGGAATAAATCGCCGTGTCGTTCGCCTTCAACGGACATACATTGACGTCGCAACGCAGTTTATGCGAGAGCCGGGAGCTTACGTGACCCCCGGGGTCCCGCCATAAGGGTTCAATTTGTAATCATCGTCACAGCCAGGATCAAAGCACTGCTGGGAGAAGCCGATTCCTTCGACCCCAACACAAAGCTGCCACGGACAACTTAGGGGCCGTCCATAAATGACGTCACGCAATTTTGGACGATTTTTTACCCCCCCCCCTCGTCACACGGCGTCACAAAGAGTCAGACCCCCCCCTCAAATATGACGTCACAAAGCTCTGCCCCCCCCCCCCAAAATAAAACATGCTTCAAATCGCTTTAAACTATTGTCATTGTAGTGCGTATTTAATGTGCCGCTGCACTCTGATGTTGTAGGAGAAAACATTTATTAAAAAGTCTATTTAATTAAGTGGAACGTGTCGTCTATATTTATTTAAAGTTGCGCATTTTGATGTGACGTCACATTTCTCAAACCCCCCCCCCCTCGTCACACATCGTCACAAATGTCTGACCCCCCCCACCCCCTAGGTGCGTGACGTCATATATGGACGGCCCCTTAGGGGCCATCCATTGAGTAGGTACGCAAAAATCTGTCAAAACTTGACCCCCCCCCCTCCCTGTACGGACGCGGACTTCCCCCCCCCCCCCACACCTGCGTACGTATGCCTGACGCACCCCCCCCGAATACTATAGAACGGTCGATATTTAATCCACGTAGAAACGATCAAGGATTTCCGTAATAATATTAACGTGTTTAAGCAAACAGATAGGGCCCCCAGCCGGCTGCATTAAAGAATTAAGTCGCGTACCTCGGCCACTGATGTTGCCGAGCTGCGTGATAGCTGCAGTCAGGGGCACGGTGGCACACGAAGTGACACGTCTCCCACAGTCCCACTTCTCCCGGCAGGGCTTGTTGTCTGACAGCTGGAGACACTGAACTGTGGCTCATTTGAAGGACAATGGAAACAAATTATTATCGAGGCTTCACCCACCCACCCCCGTTTCCTATGCGTACAATGTCAGTAGACCCCCCCCCCCATACGCAAGCGAACGCATTTGGCTTAACCCCACTCCCAACTCCATGTGTCCGGACTCGATGGATGGCCCCTCACACCGCGTTGCCCCTCTCTTCACCTCCTCCGTCATTCGTCTCGACCAGCCCCACCCGTGACGAGTCATCCCTTCTGCAAGCGACGTGTCCCGCCCAGAACCCACACTTTCGAACGTCAACAGACGTCGTCGGCAGTCCAATGACACGAATAAACACATTCCTCCTGCGGAGGGAGCTGGTCGGAACGTTGGGTTGCTCGGTCAATGGCCAGGGTCAACGGCGGCGTGGTGTATTCCGCAAATATGGCCGACTGTGAGGGCGGGCACAAGCCGGCGTGAGTAGGTTAAACGTTGAGTTTTATAAGGGCACCACGGGGTGACCAGCCCCTCCCCACCCAGCCCCACCCAGCCTCACCCTCCCCACCCAGCCCCGCCCCACCCTCCCCACCCAGCCCCGCCCCACCCTCCCCACCCAGCCCCGCCCCCCCTCCCCACCCAGCCCCACCCTCCCCACCCAGCCCCACCCTCCCCCACCCTCCCCACCCAGCCCCACCCTCCCCACCCAGCCCCACCCTTCCCCACCCAGCTCCTCCCCACCCTCCCCACCCAGCCCCACCCTTCCCCACCCAGCTCCTCCCCACCCTCCACACCCAGCCCCTCCCCACCCTCCACACCCAGCCCCTCCCCACCCTCCCCTCCCCACCCAGCCCCTCCCTGCACGACGGACACAATAATCCCCTGTGGGCTGGTGTAACCAGGAAGTTCCTACCAGTATAAACAATGCACTATGCAGCCCTTGGTCAATCCACTGCTGGGTGAAGGCCTTCCACACCCTGTGGGGGTTGTCAGACCCCACTTCGGCGTGCCCCTTTTGTACGATCAGAATTATCTTGGAGCAGCGCGTCAATCTACTCGTTGGCTTACTTTTGAAGACGTTTTCTGTCCGCCGATCGCAAACACAAATGCTCAAGGAGGCGAGACTCTATCTATCCCCGTACAGTCGGAAACAGATGGCGATCAGTCCACTTTGCCGTACCGCCTTTCTCCTGGCGAGAGCCAAGGGTACGATTCCTCCTCGACGCCGACGGGAAGGGAGTTTCGCGACATCCGTGTGCGATCCACCAAACCTCGCTGCTGTCTCCACAACAGTGCTGGGTCTGAAGGCCACGTGCACACTAGCGTAGTCACCCCACGCTACCGTATTCTCATCATTACAAGCGACACGACATTCCAAGCGCCCACTCTTAGACGGTATTTCGTAAATGCCTTCTTGTTTTTTCCCCGGGGGGGGGACGTCGTATTTTCCTGAAAACGAAACCTGCACTTTTCTTCAAAATGACCTCCAAAGTTCGCCGTGAAGAATTTCACCCCCCCCCCCTCCCTCCCGGTAGTATCCCACTCGCACTGCGGAAAACACGCTCACGAAAAATAACGTTGCAGACGACACTCCACTTTTGGGGGGGGCAGGGATTGGGGGGCAGGGGTTGGGGGGCATAGGTTGGGGGGCAGGGGTTGGGGGGCAGGGGTTGGAGGGCAGGCTCTGATTCACGCAGCAGTGCATCGACTCCGTATGGTGATGATTGATGGATGATGATGATTGATGGATGATGATTGATGGCACTACGCTTTGGGGGGGGGGGGGAGCAGGGATTGGGGGGCAGGGGTTGGGGGGCAGTGGTTGGGGGGGCAGGCTCCGATTCACGCAGCAGTGCATCGACTCCGTATGATGACGTCTGATGGATGATGATGATTGCCACGGGATCGTGGTGGTGGTTGGTTGGTGGGTGGGCTGAGTGATTTCCCAATACCCCACACCCCACCCCTACGTCTCTCTTTCTCTGTCCACCATCAAGGTGGGGGCAGGGGGGCAGTGTCAACGCTCAACTCTCCACGGGGAATTCCCGCTGAGCGAAATCGAGAAACGCCGCCGTCACCTTCCTCCTCGGCCCACTTGGCCGGTTTCGCTCTGCCCCCGACCCCTCCCCCATCGACGACGGCTGTTCACCGAATCCCCGTGCGCCGGTCCAAGTTTGATTCCCACCCACGACTTAACAAGCTATCAGTGCCAACAAAATTACGCGCGTGTGATACCCGTAAACTATCCAGTATGCCTATTTAATAAGTCATATTTTTTTGTAAAACTTTTTTTAAAACACGCTTTTATTAAATGTACTAGTAATGGCAGAACTCCACGACTCCAGGAAGTGGCCCCGAAGCTTGCCACAACGTAAGGGGCCGTGGCCGATTACAGCCAACGTCAGTTTACTGTGGACAATTAGACCCAAGCGGAAACATAACATATAAAAAAGATTGTTTAAAATTATATATTTTTTATGATAGAATATACCACATTGGGAAGTGGGTTAAAATTGAGTTACTTGACACAACAACGACAACAACAACAGATAGAGTGAGTTAAATGAAAGCGTGTAAAAAGGTGGTCATAAGGTCACATTTTCCCCACCCATTGTAATTCTAATTCAGAGTCCCATTGTGTTAAGTGCAGCCTCCACCTCGTATCGTCCGTCCACTCTATGCCCTCTCTGTTGATGTGCTAGAAGGGCCATTGCCTGAAACGTCGCCGATTCTACTTTTTTTAAGGCCACAATGTTGTTGACGAATGTGTACAGTTCTGTGTTATCCGTGTGCTACTAACCAACTACACATCAAGAGACCCGTCCCCAGCAGGCTGACGCAAACATATCATGTCCAGTGTGCCACAGAGTGTACCGGGCTCACGTTGGCCTCTCCATTCATCTTCGCTCTCACCATACCCCAGACTCATCCCCAACGAAGCGTGTCAAGGTGATCATCAACCTTGCATGGACAAACAAGAGACTACCAACACAGCAGCAGCAGCAGCATCACCGGATACTTTGTGATGCCTAGGGTGACCTTACACACCACTGTGGGCCAAACCCAGACACGTCTTCCTCCTCGTAAAGTCAACACTCTGTGTGTTATCAACACTGTGCCCTATGCTGTGATGACGTTCAACACCGCACTAACGCCGCCACATCTCGGTACGAATACATTCCTGTCGCGACACGAACACAGCGACAGATACCATTTCCCGGACTGTACCGGGCCAAACCCAGACAGGTGGCAACTCTGGTGATAGATACTGCGCTTGCAGTGGTGCACAAGCACACACGATAATTACTCGGGTCTCTGTGTAAGTCTATGGGTCTCTGTACAAGACTATGGATCTCTAGGCAAGTCTATGGGTCTACGTGGAAGGCCATGGTCTCTGTGTAAGTCTATGGTTCTCTGTGTAAGTCTATGGGTATCTGTTTAAGTCTATGGGTCTCTGTGTAAGTCATGGGTCTCTGTGTAAGTCTATGGGTCTCTGTGTAAGTCTATGGGTCTCTGTGTAAGTCTATGGTTCTCTGTGTAAGTTATGGGTCTCTGTGTAAGTCTATGGGTCTCTGTGTAAGTCTATGGGTCTCTGTGTAAGTCTATGGGTCTCTGTGTAAGTCTATGGGTCTCTGTGTAAGTCTATGGGTCTCTGTGTAAGTCTATGGGTCTCTGTGTAAGTCTATGGTTCTCTGTGTAAGTTATGGGTCTCTGTGTAAGTCTATGGGTCTCTGTGTAAGTCTATGGGTCTCTTTGTAAGTATATGGGTCTCTGTGTAAGTCTATGGGTCTCTGTGTAAGTCTATGGGTCTCTGTGTAAGTCTATGGGTCTCTGTGTAAGACTATGGGTCTCTGTGTAAGACTATGGGTCTCTGTGTAAGTCTATGGGTCTCTGTGTAAGTCTATGGGTCTCTGTGTAAGTCTATGGGTCTCTGTGTAAGTCTATGGGTCTCTGTGTAAGTCTATGGGTCTCTGTGTAAGTCTATGGGTCTCTGTGTGAGTCTATGGATCTCTGTGTAAGGCTATGGGTCTCTGTGTAAGGCTATGGGTCTCTGTGTAAGGCTATGGCTCTATGTAAGTATATGGGTCTCTGTGTAAGTCTATGGGTCTCTGTGTAAGTCTATGGGTCTCTGTGTAAGTCTATGGATCTCTGTGTAAGGCTATGGGTCTCTGTGTAAGGCTATGGGTCTCTTTGTAAGTCTATGGATCTCTATGTAAGTATATGGGTCTCTTTGTAAGTCTATGGGTCTCTTTGTAAGTCTATGGGTCTCTTTGCAAGGCTATGGGTGTCTGTGTAAGTCTATGGCTCTATGCAAGTCTATGGGTCTCTTTGTAAGTCTATGGGTCTCTTTGTAAGGCCATGGGTCTCTGTGTAAGTCTATGGGTCTCTGTGTAAGTCTATGGGTCTCTATGTAAATCTATGGGTCTCTTTGTAAGTCTATGGGTCTCTTTGTAAGGCTATGGGTGTCTGTGTGAGATTTCGGGTGTCTATGTAAGTCTATGAGTCTCTGTGTAGGTCTATGGGTCTCTGTGTAAGGTCTCGGTTTAAGATTGCGGGTCTCTATGTTAGTCTATCTCATGTGTGTGGGCCACTGTAAGCGTGTGGGTATCTGCAGTCCTGCGTTCACCAATGGACTCAACATTCAAATTCAAATTAACTCGTTCCGCGCGCCCGAAGATTGTTCAAACACATCCCACGTAAAGCGCCAAGCAACTCAAGGTGTCTCCGTCAATTGAGCCAACTCTCAGTGTGTGCGTGCACACGTGTTGCCCGTGTGTGTGCACACGTGTTGCCCGTGTGTGTGTACACGTGTTGCCCGTGTGTGCGTGTTAGGACAAGGGTTTGAAGGTTACCGGACTGAAAGTTTGAATGTTGCGAGTCATGAAAACACAAAATAATCACGGGTACCGTCGATACAAGGGGGACACTTTAAGTGGCTAAGGCTATATGGGTCTCTATATTATAAAGTCAGTGCCTCTCTTTGTTAGTCTACGAATCTCTATTAAAGTTTATGAATATCTATGAAAGTCTCTGGGTCTCTGTGAAAGATTCCTAAGTGTATGGGGTATCTACTCAAATCTATATTGATAAGTCTCATTAAGTATATGGGTCTATATGCGAGCATATGGACATCTCTGCAAAAGGTACGATGCTGTGAGTCTTTGGGTGCACACACATACCGGTCTATTTAAGTCTCTGTGGGTCTCTGTGCAAGATTACGGTACAAGCGTGCCCTCTGCGTGAGCATGAACACGTGCCCTATACAAGTGCGTTGCAACCATGCCCTTCGTACGAGCGATCAAAAATTTCATGTTCGGAGCGTCACAGATGCATGCTATGCGTGGTATGAAATTAGTAGCTGCTCCCTCTGTGCACGTGATGAAACATGCCCCACTCACTCTGGATACGGGCAGCAACGGGGCATTGCAAATATGCAGACGTGCCCTCTGCGCAGAGAGAAATCTCATAGGGTACAGCCCGTGCCGGATGAAGCAAGTGCCGGTCCTCTAGCGTATGTTATAAAGGGGCCCTAAATGTAAAGAAAATACAGTAAAACCTTGGATTGCGAGCATAATTCGTTCTGGAAACGTTCTTGTAATCCAAAGCACTCGTATATCAAAGCACTCGTATATCAGTTGTGATCACGTAACGCTCGGCAGACAAAGCGTCTACACGTACTACTCGTTTTGCAAGACCTCGCTCGTTAATCAAATTAATATTTATTTAAAAAATTTGCTCGTCTTGCAAAACACTCGCAGACCAAGTTACTCGCAATCCAAGGTTTTACTGTAAATGAAAATACACAATTTTAACTCGCATAGTAAAGTAATTGTAATTTTTCATTTGCTATACAGCCAGATAATACGACAAATCGCCAACCTTAAACACCCAGTCGTTCATGAAAGTGAAGGCGGTATTGCCTACTAGAATCACCCACAAATGTCTGTCCGTCCCGCGCGTGACGTCACACCACGAGGCACACCTCCCCCGCGTGACGTCACACCACGAGGCCCACCCCCCCCGCGTGACGTCACACCACACGAGGCCCACCACCCCCCTCATCAATATTCATAACGCAGAGGAAGGTCGAGCTGAATTAAATAATTTATTACGCAAAGTCGCTTCAAATATGACGACGTTTCTTTACAAAAAGTGACGGTAAAAATAAATCTACGCGGCACAGTGCTACATCCGTGTGTGACGTCACTGAAAAAAATCCCCCCCCCACCCTTCATTAATATTCATGACGGCGTGGAAATGAACACTAACGCACAAGGTCGCGCACTTCCACATGCCGCACCCCTCTCCCTCATTAATAATCATGAGCGTGTGACGTCACTCTACATGCCACACCCCCCCCCACAACCATGAGCGTGTGACGTCACTCACATGTCGCACCCCCAACAATAAGCATGAGCGTGTGACGTCACTCTACATGCCACACCCCTCCACACAACCATTAGCGTGTGACGTCACTCTACATGCCACACCCCCCCCCACAATAACCATGAGCGTGTGACGTCACTCTACATGCCGCACCCCTCCACAATAACCATTAGCGGGTGACGTCACTCCACATGGGGCAACCCCCCCCCCCTCCCCACATTAATAATAATGAGCTGAACAATTCTTCTATTGGATATTTCAAATTTACTGCAATTCATACACGCATACTTGGACGGGCAAAGCAGCTAGTAGTACTGTACTATAGTAATAGAGCAAGTGCAGAATCAATGAACCGGAATTGATCGCTTGAACGCGTTTAGCGCGGGGCCCTTGAAAGTGCAGGGCCCGTAGGGGCCGTCCATAAATGACGTCACGCACCTAGGGGTGGGGTCAGACATTTGTGACGATGTGTGACGAGGAGGGGGGGGGGTTGAGAAATGTGACGTCACATCAAAATGCGCAACTTTAAATAAATATAGAATTGTTATAACAACACTCCTACAACATCAGAGTGCAGCGCCACATTAAATACGCACTACAATGACAATAGTTTAAAGCGATTTGAAGCATGTTTTATTTTCAAAATGGAAATATGGTTTTGGGGGGGGGGGCAGAGCTTTGTGACGTCATATTTGAGGGGGGGGGTCTGACATTTTGTGACGCCGTGTGACGAGGGGGGGGGGGAGTCAAAAATCGTCCAAAATCGCGTGACGTCATTTATGGACGGCCCCATAACTACTTGTGCTCCGATGATAATCCGGCACAGGGCACAGCAAACACGTGCCCGCCCGCCCGCCCACCCCACCACCACCCACCAGTTCATGCACTGCGAGAGAATGTTAGCCGAGTTCGCGTGCGGTGGCGGCGTGGGGCTTGTGGGGCCGTATGGGGGGAGGGGGGTGTTTGTGAGTGGATGAGTCAGCGAGTCGTGGTGTGCGCGGTGAGCGGGCGGGTTGGTCGCGTGAGTGAGTGGGTCAGTGGGCGAGGGGCGTGAGCGGGTGGGGAGATGCGTCAGTGAGTAGGTGAGCGATTGCGCGAGTTAGGTGAGTTGGTGTGTGGGCAGATGTGAATGGTTTGATGGATGGGTGAGAGTTGGTGTGAGTGTCGGGGATGTGAGCAGGTGAGTTGGTTGATGTATGGGTGAGTTGGTGGGTTGGTGTGAGTGTAGGGGATGTGGACAGGTGAGTTGGTTGATGTATGGGTGAGAGTTGGTGGGTTGGTGTGAGTTTAGGGGATGTGAGCAGGTGAGTTGGTTGATGGATGGGTGAGTTGGTGGGTTGGTGTGTGTGTAGGAGATGTGGGCAGGTGAGTTGGTTGATGGATGGGTGAGTTGGTGGGTTGGTGTGTGTGTAGGAGATGTGGGCAGGTGAGTTGGTTGATGTATGGGTGAGTTGGTGGGTTGGTGTGAGTGTAGGGGATGTGGACAGGTGAGTTGGTTGATGTATGGGTGAGAGTTGGTGGGTTGGTGTGAGTGTAGGGGGTGTGGGCTGGTGGGTTGATTGATCTTTGGGGTAGAGTTTGTGGGTTGGTGTGAGTGTAGGGGATATGGTCAGGTGAGTTGGTTGATGTATGGGTGAGTTGGTGGATTGGTGTGAGTGTAGGGGATGTGGGCAGGGTGATTGGTTTGATAGATAGGCGAGTTAGTGGGTTGGTGTGAGTGTAGGGGATGTGAGCAGGTGAGTCGGTTGATGGATGGGCGAGGTGCTAAGTGGGTCATTCTGGTGAGTGGGTAAGTGGCTGAAAAGGGGGTGGTGGTGGTAATAAAAGTTATAATGCTCGTGGCAGCCACTCCACGCTCACCGGACACTGTACAAGGGCCAGTGCCGGATTAAGCTAGTGCGGGGCCTGTAGCTCATGCTATAAAGGGGCCCTAAATAAATAAATAAACACATAAATATTAAAACACAAATTTTTCACTTGCACAGTAAAGTAATTGTAATTTTTTCATTTGCTATACAGCCAGATACTACGACAAATCGCTCACCTTTAACACCCAGTCGTTCATAAAAGTCGAAGGCAGTATAGTACTATAGTAATAGAGCAAGTGCAAAATTACTGAACCGGAATTGATAGCCTGAAAGCATTTAGCGCGGGGTCCTTGAAAGTGCGGGACCCGTAGCAACTACATATGTAGTAGCTACTACATACGTAGTAGCTACTTTTGCTACGAGGATCATCCGGCACTGACAAGGGCAGCAGTAGAGCCGTCTCTGCAGGCCGCTGAGCGCTCAGTCAGAGCGTGAGGCAGCGCGGGGCAGAGTGGAGCAACGTGGAGCAGCGTGGGGCAGAGTGGAGCAGCGTGGGGCAACGTGGAGCAGCGTGGGCAACGTGGAGCAACGTGGAACAGAGTGGAGTAGCGCGGAGCAGCGTGGGGCAGAGGGCGGAGGACGAGGCAGGCAGAATGGGTGCCTCTGGGAGAATCCGCATTGGGAACGCTGCATATTGACAGCCTGCCAATGTGCGTGTGCGTGGAGGGGGGCTCGTGAAGGACACTGCTGGGCAGTTGGGGCGAGGGGGCAGTTGGGGGGGCAGTCGCCCTCCCAACAACAGCGAGGGGGGGGGCGGTGCAACAGGAGCGACGCTCACAACAACAACGGAGCCACAGGGGGGGGGGGGGGGATAAAACTGGCACAGTCGTGAGCACAGGTGGTGCGCATCTGCGAGCTCGTCTCGGTGAGTCCATGCGTGGCACCTCTGGGTCTGTCACCGTGGCCCTCCTTGCCAGCGAGTCTTCGACACTCCGTGGGGCCCACAAGGTGCACTTAAACTGGCACAATCGCTGGGGTGACGTCATCGTTGCAAATGCCACGTGCTGTTGTGTTAATGCGCGTGCGTGCGCGCGTGTGTGAAAATGTAATGATTTGTGCGAGAGCGTGCGTCTATGTTTTGTCTGTGTATTGTCATCTCAGTCAGTCGGCGAGTGGCACCTGCTGGGTCTGTCACCGTGACCTCCTGCCAGCGGGCGTTCGACACTTCACGTAGCCTCAACGTGCACCTAGCCTGGCACGAGCGTCGTGGTGTTGTTGTTGTGTCTGCATGCAATTCTCGCTCACGACCAACAAACAACACAGGTTGCTGGGTCTCCTGACGTTGACTCGACCCTAACCGAGTGCCTGGTGCAGTAGACACATTGACACACTGGGTGCAGACATACATTCACTCACCACATTCACTCACCACAAAACATAGCTACAAAACAGACACATTCACTAACCACAAACAATAACCACATCCACTAACTACCCTCACTAAGCACATTTACTAAGCACATTCACTAACCACATTCACTAACCATAAACAGTAACCACAAAACATAGCCACATTCACTAACCACATCCACTAACTACACTCACTAAGCACATTCACTAACCACATTCACTAAGCACATTCACTAACCACATCCACTAACCACACTCACTAACCACACTCACTAACCACATTCACTAACCACACACACTCACCACAAAAATAACCACAAAACATAGTCACATTCACTAACCAAATTCATTAACCACAAACAATATCCACATCCACCACCGCCTCTCAGCACCCCCCCCCACCCCACCAGCCCCCCACCACCACCACTGCTTCTCAGCACCCACCACCACCCCACCAGCCCCCCACCACCACCACCGTCTCTCAGCACCCCCCACCACCCCACCAGCCCCCCACCACCACCACCACCACCGCCGTCTCTCAGCACCCCCCCCCCCACCAGCCCCCCACCACCACCACCGCCGTCTCTCAGCACCCCCCCCACCAGCCCCCCACCACCACCACCACCGCCGTCTCTCAGTACCCCCCCCCCACCACCAGCCCCCCACCACCACCACCACCGCCTCTCAGCACCCCCCACCACCAGCCCCCCACCACCAAAGGCCTCCCCTAGTCGCGACGACGTTTCTCGATTCACGAAGCGTCTCGACAACTCCATCGGCGACAACCCCCAAAGGTCTCCACGATCCACCAAACCTCCTTCATTCGACGTAAAAACAACGACAACAACAACAACGACAACAACAACAACAACAACACAAACTCAAGGAGCTAGTCGTGAACACGCAGACAGACGCGGCGTCACGTGGGCCGCGGTAGTCGAATCGAAACAGAAGAATCTATTTCTAACTTTATTCGCGCTGTTTGTTGCTGGCCGCTTGGCACTTTGTTTTGTGGGGTGGGTGGTGATCGGCGGGGGGGGGGGCTTTGGGCGCCTGTTAATGCTCAGCAAACCGCGACAACGCAGACACACAGACAGACCGAGTGTCACACACACACACACAGACACACAGAGTGTCACACACAGACAGACAGAGTGTCACACACACACACAGAGTGTCACACACAGACACAGAGTGTCACACACAGACACAGAGTGTCACACAAACACACACACAGACACAGAGTGGCACACACACACAGTGTCACACAAACACACACACAGACAGTGTCACACACACACAGAGTGTCACACAAACACACACACAGACACAGAGTGTCACACACACAGAGTGTCACACAAACACACACAACAACAACAACAACCGCCATTCGCCACTAAGTGGCGGTGACGTCACCACGACGCTTGTGCCAGGCCATGTGCACCTTGAGGCCACACACAGACACAGAGTGTCACACACAGACAGACAGACCGAGTGTCACAGACACAGACCGAGTGTCACACAAACACACACAGACACACACACACAGACACACACACAGTGTCACACACACAGACACACACACAGTGTCACACACACAGTGTCACACACACACAGACACACACACAGAGTGTCACACACACACAGTGTAACACACACACAGAGTGTCACACACACACAGACACACACACACAGTGTCACACACACAGATACACATACAGACACACACACACAGACACACACACAGACACAGAGTGTCACAGGCTGACGGGACAGTGTCCCTGAGCGGTGCTGTCAGCACGAGGAGGCTGCTGCTGCTGCCCCTGGCACCCCGAGTGCTGTTTGCGCAACAGCCGCTCACCATTGTCCGTCACACGGCCGCGTTCTCATTCTGTTACCCGCATTGACACACACGGACACACACAGATAAAGACCCCCCCGTATAGCCTTAACAGACTGTAGGGGCAAGTGCTGTTAGCGAGCACCTGTGAAGGACGGAACGATACACGAGGGGGTGGGTGGCCAGCACCACGCCCGACCGCCTTTGTCTCCACAGTGGCGATGTTTACACACCGCACCGGGTACTCATTTGAGGCTGAGTCGTCCTAGGGGAGGCCCGGGACCGGTTCACATAATCGTCACTGGGTGTTGGGCGTGAGCGGGAACAGAACTCGGGTCGCCGGGTTCGTAGCGTAGCGCGCTAACCGCAACACTACCGCTCCCCAAACACACACAGACACAAACAGACACACAGACACACACACACAGAGACATTCACAGAGACACACACATACATACACACAGACACGCAGACCCACACAGACACACACACACAGACTCACACACACAAACACCTGCCTAGCTGGCAGGGAAGCGAACCACACGCATTAGCAGCCGGGGTCACAGGAGATGTACATTCATTTATCCGCGGAGTTATTTAAGTTGTAATCACCCCAGGCCACGTAGAGCGGCGTCGGTCACTGCCGAACTTTGGGGGGTTTCTCTCTCTCCCTCTCATCGTTATTTAGTGGTAGGGCCCAAGTTCACCCACCACTCGATCCGGCAAATTAGTCTCTCGGCGTCCCACCTGGCCAAGCATCATGAAGTGCAGGTTCACAGAGGCCAGACGAAGGCTTCGATGCCGTTCAGTGCTGATCACGGAATCTCACGGAGCCAGGCCTCGGAGTGTACCCAAGCCTCTTGTGCACACGAGGTAAATTTCTCATTTTTTTATTTTTTTGCATTTCCTACATCTACATCATTTCAACATCATTTCAACGTCTCGAACACCCTCCCCCTCACCTCTCTCCCCTGTACGTGCAGTTAAATACCCGGCGTGGCACCGAACATCTGCTGTGCCACGTGGGCATCCCTTTAAACGCACAACGGCACGCTGCAGGCGAGTTAATAAGTAACCGTGCCGGTGCAAGAACTCAGTTGTAGTCTTGAAATAAATCAACAAACTGTCTCTCTTGCTCTCTGTATCCCTGCAGGAACAATATTTGCTTTAGTTTTGCAGCGCACCAAGCCTGTGTGTGTGTATGGGCTGTGCCCCCCCCCAGCACCTCCGATTAGCAACGTTGACTACGTAGGGTGCGAAACAAGCGAAACATTTCTACAACATATACAACATCCATTGTTTAATATTTATTGTATTATTTTATATTATTATTTTATTATTTCCCTTCTACGTGACTTTACCGCAAGAACCAAGAATATGAATCCCTGCAGTCACGAAAGCTTTAAATCAAAATTTAACATCCAACAAGTTAAACATATATACAACAAGAACCAAGAAGATATATACAACATATCCAACAATATCCAGCGGTCCTAGGCTCGCGAAACCTCTCAAGCGGCCATCAACTAACGGCACTGTCGAAGGTATGCGCAAGATAGCATACACTGCAATTCGTTTACTTGAATCGATGGAGCAAAGGGTTGTTGTTGCTGTTGTTACGAGAACTTGGGCAGCTATTATAAGAAGAGCCGACAAGGTCAATCAATTCTGCGCCGCATAATTGATCTAAGTGTGGGCACATTGGCACAGCCTAGCAGGACCGGCTTCGGCTTTCTGAGTCTCATCAGCAGGTCTGTAGTCTTGTTTCACGGATGCCGGATTGGGTCTCCTGGTGTCATTGGTAAGAGCGGTTCGTTTGCACTCGAGTGCAGTACTGATATAGAAACCCGCAATTACAGTCCTGCACCTAATATTTCATACATCTATCGTCTTGTTTACATTCTCCACGACGACGCTTGTGATTATTGCGAAATTTGCATTGTAACGCTGTGCCTGGAACTGGCACCCATATCTAAGACAGAGAAGAGACCTTGGCCTATAACAAACCTGTCAACCACTTATCAGTGCCCCCTACCTTATTACGGACCAATTCAGACATTGTTGGTCACCCCGTGCCACTTAGAAATCTCAAAGTTCATCCTGCAAAGTCCCATCACAAGGGAGAAACACAAAGAATGTTTTTGGCCGTATTGAAACGGCCGTGCGCCGTATGGACCTGAAAACTCAATTTCCCTGTACAAGAATACGGGGTAAACCGTACGGGTCGACAGGTATTATAGTGTATCGTGTTGTGTATAAGTGGAGTGTATAGTAGGGTATGGGAGTGTATAGTAGTGTGGAGTGTATAGTGCATACCTGTCAACCCCTTATCATTGCCCTACCTTATTACGGACTAATTCAGACCTTGATGGTCACCCCGTGCCCCTTTATAAACCTCAACGTTCATCCTACAAAGCCCGACCGCAAGGTAGAAACACAAACAAATAGACAAATTATTATTTTGTTTTCCCGCATTGCAACGGCCGTACGCCGTATGGACCTGCAAACTCAATGTCCCCTGCACAGGAACACGGCGTAAACCGTATGGGATTGAAGCGGTGTGCTAGAAACATCCCGACAGGTCACCAACTTCTGCCGACACCGAATGTCTAAACCGGACCTGGGGGGCTCTTAGCCCTCGTCGAACCAAACGAACGATCCGCTCTGCGCGTGCGGAGAGAGAGGTGAGTTCCACGCGGGTTGCAGAAAGCCTGCCCCGAGGATTTATCAGCACGCAGATGAAGGCCGCGTAATTTTCAAGTCGTTATCATCAGCAGCAGCAGCAGCAGCCGTGATCTAGACACTGCTAGATAGCAAGCAGTGACCGCCACAAACACTGGCGGAGCCAGAGGGTGGCACGTGCCCCCCCAAATGAAGCGATCGAAATCCCTAATTTCGATCAAAATCCCTAATTTCGTTCGGATCGTTGGGGTTTATTAGTAATAAATCGGCATTTTGCTACCCCCACGGCCACTGTGTAGCATATTATTACGTGCCAGGGACTCTATGAGATGATCGGACAATAGTCTGAGTCCATAATTGGCAACAAGTAACGGCAAAGCGGTGATAAGTGGCTCACAGAATTGTGCGCAGCAGCGTATACACAGTCCACGACTTCCCTGAAGGCATTCACCTTCAGCGAGCGCGATTCCGATCACATGACGCGGTTCGAATTCGACCCTCGATCGATGGCTGCGCCATCGCCGCACACGCGTCGAATAAAAAGCAAGGGACAGATCCTTACTTACAACTCCTATTAAAAAAAATGTACACGCTTTCTTTTAACTCACTGTCTGTTGTTGTTGTCGTTGTTGTTGTTGTATCCTTAAATCTTGTAACTCAATTTTAACCCAATGTGGTATCGACTGCAAACTTGGAATACTTATGTCATACTGATGGCAATACTATATTCTTATCATAAAAAAATCTATATTTTTAAACATTATTTTTTACATGTTATGTTTCGGCTTGGGTCTAATTGTCCACGCTCAACTGACGTTGGCTGAAATTGGGCACGGTCCCTCACGTTATGCAAGCTTCGGGCCACTTCCTGGAGTCGTGGAGTTCTGCCATTACTTGTACATTTCATAAAAGCGTGTTTTTTTAAAGTTATTTTTAAATATTACTTATTCATTGCTGGATAAGTTGCCCCACACCCTACCCGAAAATCCTGTCTCTGCCATTGGCCACAAGACGTTGTCATTCATGCCTGACGAGTGAGTAGACGACCCACTGCGCACATGTCTTTAACAAGTCGAAATGACACGTGTATGTACTGCAACTTCTTTCGCACCGTACACAGCCAAACGTTGCTGATCGGAGATGCGGCGGCGTAGGTCGGAGGTGGGCTGGAGAAGGTCAACAAACGACACAAAACGCATATTGTATCCCACGAAATGTGAAATACAATATATGTGCTGTACGCGCAGATGGCCAAAGCGATGTGGGGGGATGAGCTCCATCGAGGTCAAGCTCACGCAGAGTTGGAGCACTACAGGGCGACCACGCCAAGCGTGACCCAGGTGCTATAGGCTGCGGGCAGCAGAAGGCGATGCCAGCCAACATCCCACCCCAGACGTCAACCCGCATTGACCAGCGTGGTGAAGTATGGTGAAATAACTAAGCGTATAGTAATAGGTTTTTACCCTATCAACTGGCACAAAAACTCACACCTTTATACAAGGCATCATGTTTGCAATAACCACAACACAAGCAGTCAAAATGCAAACAAAAAGAAACAACTCTGATGATGATAATGATATGCACTGCCCTAGAAGTTGATTGGTCCACACCCGAGACAGCTTTTCTTAGAGCCTAGTCTCCATTGGTGTTGGACCAGGAATGACGCCAAAAGGCGTACAACTCAAAAACAACGCACTATCAGAGTATTGAGAGCTCGGGGTAAGCATTTACACTATGAGACATCTCCTTTACCAGTGGCAAAATATAGTAATAGGTTTTTACCCTTTCAACTGGTACAAAAACTGACACCTTTATACATGTTTTTGGGGCGACTGGTCAAACCCAAACAAAAGCAATTAACTTGCAATGATGAAGAGTTCATAATGTGACGTTAAATGTGCGTGGGGGGTGTGCATGTGACGACGCAGTCGCATTGCGAAATCGGCCTTCGAGCAGATACAGTAAAGCAAACACACCAACAACAACGTCACCACCACCAACCACAACCACGTCACCACAACCAACCACCACACCACCACCAACGACGACAACAACAACCATCAACGGCCACAACCACACCACCACCACCAACGACAACAACAACAACCACCATCAACGGCCACAACCACACCACCACCATCAACAGCAACAACTATACTACCATCAACCACGCCACCAACAACAACCACCACACCACCACCAACGTCAACAAGAACAACCATCATCAACGGCCACAACCACACCACCACCAACGACAACAACAACCATCAACGGCCACAACCACACCACCACCATCAACAGCAACAACTACACTACCGTCAACCACGCCACCAACAACAACCACAATCCCACCACAAACGACAACAACAACCACCATCAACAGCAACAACTACACTACCATCAACCACGCCACCAACAACAACCACCACACCACCAACGACAACAACAACCACCACCAACGGCTACAACCACACCACCACCATCAACAGCAACAACTACACCACCTTCAACCACGCCACCAACAACAACCACCCCATCACCACCAACGACGACAACAACCACCATCAACGGCCACAACCACACCACCATCATCAACAGCAACAACTACACTACCATCAACCACGCTACCAACAACAACCACCACACCACCACCAACGACGACAACAACAACCACCAACGGCCACAACCACACCACCACACCACGCACTTGCAGGAAGTCGCAGGCGACATTCGGCGACCACACAAATCGCCATGCAGAATCAACAAACAACGACGACGACGACGTTTCCCTTCACGAGGGGGCCCTGCACTGGAACGTCGGACAAATGACGCCCTTGAGGTCGTGTAGCGAGTGCGGCGTTGGCTCCCAGTCGCGTTGCGGCCAGAGGTAGCAGCAGTCAACAACTCACCACGCGTAATGCCACCCACTACCTACTACCAACCACCCACTAATCCAACCACCCACTAATTCAACCACCCACTAATTCAACTACCCACTAATTCAACCATACACTAATTCAACCATCCACTAATTCACCCACCCACTAATCCAACCACCCACTAATTCAACTACCCACTAATCAAACCACCCACTAATTCAACCACCCACTAATTCAACCACCAATTCAACCACCCACTAATTTAACCACCCACTAATTCAACCACCCACTAATTCAACCACCCACTAATCAAACTATCCACTAATACAACCACCCACTAATCCAACCACCCACTAATTCAAACACCCACTAATGCAACCACCCACTAATTCAAACACCCACTAATGCAACCACCCACTACCTCCCACCTGGATTCCTACTGCGCACATTCACAAAGCGTCGCAACTACATTCCGCCTCTGGGCGGATTTGAAATGAAATATAAAATACTGTACTGTGTGTGTGTGCTGATATTCACTGACCACGCAAAGCCCACTGGGGGCTTACCCAGAGCAGACATCAACATGACGACTTCCATAATACACAGGGCCTCGTGTGTTCAAAGTGAGACACATTCTGAACCTGTTTCAATCGTCTGGGTCACGATGGGTCGTGCGCTCTCTGAACTCACTGTCTGAAAGGGCAGTAACCACGGGCCTACTTGCTGTACTGTAGAGCTGTGTCCTTCAACTTTCACAGATCGCTACGTGATCCACCAACTCTCGCTCTCTCTCCCCGCTTAAGCGCTGCCAACAGTGGCATTGCGCAGCAGCTACAACCACCGTCGCCACCACAACAACCCATCATCATCACAACAACCACCACCAACAACCCATCATCATCACAACAACCACCACCACCACCAACAACAACCACCACCACCACCCACCGCGCCCCACGTTCTGACCCATCTCGGATGGGGTTCGCCCGTTCCGCACAACCAGAACCGAAACCAAAGAGGGGGGTGTGTAGGGGGTGCCACTGTAGCACGGTGCCACGGTAGCACGGTGCCACGGTAGCACGGTTGCCACGGTAGCACGGTTGCCACGGTAGCACGGTGCCACGGTAGCACGTTTGCCACGGTAGCACGGTGCCACGGTAGAACGGTGCCACGGTAGCACGGTTGCCACGGTAGCACGGTGCCACGGTAGCACGGTTGCCACTGTAGCACGGTTGCCACTGTAGCACGGTTGCCACGGTAGCACGGTGCCACTGTAGCACGGTGCCACGGTAGCACGATGCCACTGTAGCACGGTAGCACGGTGCCACGGTAGCACGGTAGCCACTGTAGCACGGTGCCACGGTAGCACGGTTGCCACTGTAGCACGGTTGCTACACTGCCACGCTGCCACACTCACCGAGTCGAAGGCTCCGCGGAGGTCGTCCGATCAACGCTGGTGGTTGCTGCTGCTGCTGCGGTATCCGTGCCTCTGTGCCATGGGGCAGAATCGCGAGGCCTCGCCAACACGGGCGGTGGTGGTGGCGGCGGCGGTGGTGGTGGTTAGAACCTTTCTCGCCCACGAGACGCTTCGCGAACGACGCCGACTACGCGCAGCGAGCGGGAAGGGTGGACAAGATTGGAGGGTCGACTATGGGAGTAGCTACTCAGATCCTTCTTCTTGCTGCTGCTGCTGCTGTGGACGATCTCTGGCGTGCGCGCTCGCCTCTGCTGCTTCCTGCGCCCTAGAGAAGGAGGAGGATGATGATGATGGGGTGGGGTCTGGGGAGAGGAGGAGGAGGGATCATGTCGCGTCACACGCTGGCAAGCACGAGGCGAGAGAGAGGGAGGGGAGAGGGAGGGGAGAGGGAGGAGAGAGGGAGGAGAGAGAGGTGGGTGGGGTAGCTACGAGGCAGAGGCACGAGGCGCTATTGGACGGGGGAGGGAAGAGGCGAGCCGTGTAGCCGCTTGCTGATTGGTTCGCTTCACTCGCCTGCGCCACGCCCTTGGCCACGTGGGGGGCGGGCCCTGCTCGCTGCTGCTGCTACTGCCTCTGTGATCGTGGTCTGTGGTGGTGGTTGTGGTGGTCTGTGGTGGTGGTGGTGGTTGTGGTGGTGGTGGTTGTGGTGGGGGTTGTGGTGGTTGTGGTGGTTGTGGTGGTGGGGGGGGTGTGGTGGTGGTGGTTGTGGTGGTGGTTATGGTGGTGGTTGTGGTGGTGGTGGTTGTGGTGGTGTTGGTTGTGGTGTGTTGTGTATATGCCCCCTTTTTAATTTTTTTAATATTATTTTTTTTAAAGAATTATTCTGCTAACATATATAATATCGTTTTTTAATAGACACGCGGCAACGTGGGAACGAACACGCCCCACACTTCCACAGATGCGCATACACCATATCAAAAGACTCGAGGACATGAAAAAGGGCAATAAAGGTAATACAAACTCCCCTAATTTCACACAAGAGGAACAAGGGAGGGGGGAATTGCAGGCGGGGGGGGGTCAGGAGGACATCCTGTTGTTAAAAAAAACCCTTTGATAAATACAAAACCAGGCCACGAAATATAATTATATTCTTAACAAAGGAAACAACATTGACGATAAAAAAAAGCACAAACGGGTTTTGAACCATGTTAGATAAACAAGTTACCAACTTAGCCATGAAGAGTAAGCAAACAGTATCCATCCTCACTCCAATTGGAAACCAGACTACAGTCTGCACCAGCGTCGCGATTCATCAATTGTTACTTAAATACTGACCTTATTTACTTTAAATAATTTCTACGCGGCCGGGCCGAAGCATCAAAGAATAATTATGGCTTGGGTCGCTCCAAAACAAAAATTCCTAGCCGGGATATCAGATTAAATAATCACAAGAAGTCAAATAATAAGTACGGAATTAAAGTGGATCTCTTAGAGGAGCTAAGGGCGGAGAAGCCTCTCATAATTAACCAAACGCAACACGGCCGTCTTTGTTTTCCCGAAGAGGATCTCTACACTCACACGCCAAAAGCCAGGAAATGACACCAATAAAGGTTGGGGCAATGGCTCAAAGGAAATTAACACGTCTTCGGAAAATAAATAAATAAGCGCATGCGCCGGGTGCTCCCACTGTGGAAACAACCGTCTTTGTCTCCCCGCAACACGGACAGCAAAAATTGCACACGCGAGCAAATAACATTTCCATGGGAGATCGGGTCACGATAAAACATCGTGAACACGGTTTCGGCATAACTTGGGCATAATGGAACCAAGCAGCAAATAAGTCGCATTTCAACTTCCAAACCAAAACAACTTAAGCTGTGTGAGACAAAAGATATGATCCCCGAGCAAGGGAGGGAATAATTAAGCTCGCTTAACGCGTAGGTTTTCGCGACAAATATTATTCAGTAACAAAAACATGGATTCGAATATTTATTTTTATATATATAACTCGACGCGAATCATCGGTCTGGCTAATGGATAACTTAGGTGGCGCCGTCACGAGGCCCCCACCCCCCCCTTCCAGAACGACACACAGCTGTGTCTTCAAAGCTAATAAACACACGGACAAACACGCACGTGAAACACACGGACGGACACGCACACGACACACACACGGACGCAGATGGTTCACACCCACAGGAATGTTTTATGACAGACTTTGAACAACTCGGGAAACTGAGTAGAATTTCTAGATATAAGCCAAAGAAAAATCCATCTAAAGCAGATTGTCCGGGCCACGGGCCCCACCAGAGATCGTCAAGAAGTTTTCGTCATCCAGAATGACGAGGTTCGCGGGGTAGCGACGTGCCGCTACAAGCCGAGGTCTGCACCACCTGAGCAGAATCGCTACCCTGAGTCGCCGAGCTGCGAGTGAAGCCAACAAAGACGCCAACGTCCACCCTGCCACGAACGAAGCATCGCTCCTCGTCAGAGTGACGACCAACGAACAACCCGCAGGAAAGGCGGAGGTTGTGGTTGTGGTGGTTGTGGTGGTGGTGGTTGTGGTGGTGGTGGTTGTGGTGGTGGTTGTGGTGGTGGTGGTGCAGGCACCGCCCCGTGTGGACCCGAGCTTCCGCGTAGGAAGATCACGAGGGGAGGGAGGGGAGCGAGAGAGGGAGGGGGGTTTACATAAAGCAAAGCATTACAAAAAATACGAAATGATGAACGAAGCAAAATGCCGACTACACCGAGCATCTTCTTGTTTCCACTGATCGTAAAAAAAAGAGGGAGGGAGGTTGATGGCCTGGGGGGTGTAGGGAGCTCGTGCAGAAGATGGGGAGTGGGAGGTGGGGTGCACAGGAGGGATCGAAATGAAGAGGGGGGAGGATTGGGATGCTAGAGACAGGTAATAGAGATGATGATGATGATGAAGAGAGGGGTGATAAGAGAGGAGTATCATGGTGATCGGGGTGTCAAAGAAAGCCGTGGGAGGTAGGGGTGAGTGGGGAATGAAGAGGCGTTGTTAGGAAGAGACGACGGGGTGGGGTTGATGATGGATGCTGTTTGACGATGTGTCGAGAATGAACTTGGAATGGTGTGGGAAGGGAGACTGATTGTGTTGGGTGATAGTGGCCGTGGTGACGGGGAAATTAAGCAGAGGATGAGGAGGGAGAAGGTTCAGAGGGTCGGTTGGTGGTTGATGTTTGGGTTGAAATGCTGACAAGGCAATGAATATGGCATCAACTGTCGACCTCCCACCGAGTACAACTCGATTTATCGACCTCGGAGGGGATGATAGGCAAAAAAATACGTGGCAGCTATTATTGTATTTCAACAAAAAACAATCATCGTCTGCCATCATCGACCCACAGCTTACGAAGCCGCCGCCGCCGCCACCTCTCACGATCCTGCAAGAATCCATCCAGCACGAGCTGCTTTCGCGGCTCCATCTCCTCTCGGGGACGTCACCGGTGCCCACCGTGGCGAGATGTTAACTACCTCGCCTGGTATGCAGGAAGTCGTGGGTTCGATCCTGACCCTGACGCCTGCTGTAGATTTAGAGTTTGCGTGTCTCTCTCTCATCATCATCAGTGGCTAGGAGATGTTGACTACCTCGCGTGGTATACAGGAGATCGTGGGTTCGATCCTGAGCCTGACGCCTGCTGTAGATTTAGAGTTTGCGTGTCTCTCTCTCATCATCATCAGTGGCTAGGAGATGTTGACTACCTCGCTTGGTATACAGGAGGTCGTGGGTTCGATCCTGAGCCTGACGCCTGCTGTAGATTTGGAGTTTACGTGTCTCTCTCATCATCATCAGTGGCTAGGAGATGTTAACTACCTCGCCTGGTATACAGGAAGTCGTGGGTTCGATCCTGACCCTGACGCCTGCTGTAGAATTGGAGTTTGCGGTGTCTCTCTCTCTCTCTCCCCGTGGTCGCGTGGATTTTTTTCTCCGGGTCCTCCGGGTTTTTCCCCTCCACGTTTAGAGACGCGTGTTTAGAAGATTTGGCTGCTGCTGCTGCTGTAAATGTCCACGCGATAAGCCACTCAGGTTGAGCTGTCATTTGTGATGACCGGGTCGCTTCTGAAAACGAGTTGTCGTAGCTCAGAGGGGGCCTTACCTGGTAACGTGAAAAAAATAGTTGAGTTGACTTTAATTATGTCGGAACGCGTTTTGTCCTTTAGTTGCAGCTCCCATGATCATTCTCGACCATCGGCATGTCGTCCCTTCTGCCAGCGACGCGTCCAAGGCCCCGGACGCGTATCCTTACCCCCCTCTTTCAGTTTCACGGTCCAATTCCAAGCTCGCGTCTCTTCCGTGAGAATGAGCCGATTTGTTCAATGCAAAACTCTCCGCACAAAATGTAATTTCTGAGAATGTTCAAACAGCCCAACTTCCCAACACCACCACCCTTCCTTGTGACGTTACGTGGGCGCTGGTGGGGGGGGGTGTTTACAGAAACCGTCATGCGCTGAAACTTCCCTGCCAAGCTGTGCAGAGAAAGAGAGAGAGATCCGTCAGCTAAGAGTGCATGTACTTTTTTTTATCCAACCAAACAATAAAACGAGCGGACGAAAATCATCATCAGGCATAGCCAATGACTACTACTCACCAATATACCCCTCATCGTCATCATCACCACCACCAACATAATCAACACCACTCGATCTGGCTGCTCCTAACACATTCCTGCGGAGGGAGCTGGTAGGAACGTTGGGTTGCTCGGTCAATGGCCAGGGTCAACGGCGGCGTGGTGTATTCCGCAAATATGGCCGACTGTGAGGGCGGGCACAAGCCGGCGTGAGTAGGTGAAACGTTGAGTTTTATAAGGGCACCACGGGGTGACCAGCCCCTCCCCACCCAGTCCCACCCCTCCCACCCCCACCCTCCCCACCCAGCCCCTCCCCAGCCAGCCCCTCCCCACCCAGTTCCTCCCTCTCCACCCAGCCCCACCCCTCCCATTTCTGGATGCACGACGGACGGACGGACACAATAATCCCCTGTGGACTGGTGGAACCAGGAGGTTCCTACCAGTAAAAATTGACCACGTGATGAGCCACTTCGTTAAGCCATCATGTGTGGCCAGGCCGCTTCTGACAACAACAAAACATAGCTATGGTTCAGTAAAAAAAGGTGTGAAGCGGTTAAATCGTTTACCAGTCATCACCGCCGCTAGACTACGACTGCCTCGGCCAAAGACCAAAGCGTGACTGACCGTGACCAGACAAAATTACCGTGTGTGCTTGCAGGCGAAGCAGCAGCATGCGGAGATGATATAATCTCGCCTCGTCGCCGGCTCCGGAGAGCAGAGGAGGAGCGCACGCGCTAATTGGCTCCGCGTGATCATCAACACATCGTAAACACATCAACAACACATCATCAACACGTCATCAATACATCGTCATCCGCGCGAGAGTTCCCCAAACGAAAAGAACCGAACCTTTAAACACATTCGTCAATGAACACCGGGGGCTTTAAAAAAAAAAAGGTTAAACGTGAAGACGCGACGTTTCTGGCAATTGCCCTTCGTCGGGACACGTGCGTTATATTCTGAGTTCACCGATTGGTTCTGATCTGAGAAATATTGGTAATAAAATAGGTAAATAAACGAGCAGATGAATTGTCTCCTTGACCAAAAGTTAAAATTGGGGATAAGGAGGAGTGGGGGGCGAACTCGATTCCCGCTCACAGCCGACACCAGTGACGATTATCTGAATCGGTCCTGGGCCTCCCCTAGGCCGACTCAGCCTCAAATGAGTACCTGATGCAGTGTGTAAACATCGCCACTGGGGAGACACATTTGACCGGGCGTGGTGCTGTCCACCAAACCCCTCGTGCGCCGTGCCGGCCTTCATAGGTCCTCACTTACAGCACTTGCCCCGACAGTCTGTTGAGGCTATACGGGGGCTCTTTGTCTTTGGAGAGCGCGTGGCTGCCAGAGTCGACCAGACGGAGGAGAGAGCGACTCCGTGACCCCCGCCCACTGAGACTTGATGAGAGCTCCGCAGGTTTTAGTCGTGTATAATGTAGTGTATACTAGTGTATAGTGTAGTGGTGTATAGTAGTGTATAGTGTAGAAATAGTAGTGTATAGTAGGGTATAGTGTAGTGGTGTATAGTGTAGTGTATAGTGCAGTATATAGTAGTGTATAGTGTAGTGTTTAGAAGTGTATAGTAGTGTAGTATATAGTAGTGTATATTGTAGTGTATAGTAGTGTATAGTGTAGTGTATAGTCGTGTATAGTGCAGTATATAGTAGTGTATAGTGTAGTGTTTAGAAGTGTATAGTAGTGTAGTGTATAGTGTAGTATATAGTAGTGCATAGTGTAGTAGTGTATAGTGTAGTGTATAGTAGTGTATAGTGTAGTATATAGTAGTGTATAGTGTAGTGTATAGTGCAGTATATAGTAGTGTATAGTGTAGTGTATAGTAGTGGAGTGTATAGTAGTGTATAGTGTAGTGTATAGTGTAGTAGTGTTATAGTGCAGTATATAGTAGTGTATAGTGTAGTGTTTAGAAGTGTATAGTAGTGTCGTGTATAGTGTAGTATATAGTAGTGCATAGTGTAGTAGTGTATAGTAGTGCATAGTGCAGTATATAGTAGTGTATAGTGTAGTGTATAGTGTAGTGTATAGTAATGTAGTGTATAGTGTAGTGTATAGTAATGTAGTGTATAGTAATGTAGTGTATAGTGTAGTGTATAGTAATGTAGTGTATAGTAATGTAGTGTATAGTGTAGTGTATAGTAATGTAGTGTATAGTAATGTAGTGCTGGAGAGTGTCGCCAGGGAAAGGGAGGTCTGGACCGTCCGACTCGCCACTCGGCGTTCTGTGTAAAACAACGCCACCTACTGTGCAGCCCGCGCTGTTACAATTAAAAAAACAACTCCCTACATAATAGAGGGTTTTTTAGGGTTAGGTCAGGCAAATATGTGTCGTTTGTTGCCAGAATAAAATATTTAAAAATACTTTTTTTTTAAACACGCTTTAAAATGTACTGTCCGAGCTGCACCTCCCCCTGCCCCCTTCCCCCATCGCCCCTCCCCCTCCTTCCACATCCCCCGCCCCTCGGCGTGGCTCCACCAAGGCTTGCCGTGACGTCAGGGACCACGTGGTGATTTACAGACAACGTGAGTTGAGTGTGGACAATTGGAGCCGTAAAAATTGTTTAAAAATATTTATTTTTTATTTTCAAACCTATACCAAGTTTGCAGTCGATACGACATTGGGAATACAGTGGAAATTTAGTTACAAGATTCGTGGATAGGACAACACATACAGTAAGTTAAATAAAAGCGTGTAAAAAGTTTCAAAATATTTATTTTTAATTTCCAATGATAGAATATCGTGTTGTCGTCAGCATGACATAGCTATACCAAGTTTATAGCACATTGGAAAGTGTGTAAAAATTGAGTTACAAGATTTTTTTTTTATGATACAACAGACGAAGTGAGTTAAATAATACAAATAAAATCGTGTAAAAAAAGGGGAAAATCTCTTCTTATATTTTGACACTGGCAAAGGAGGTCCCATGATGTAGCTGCTCAGCCCGAGCTCTCAATGCCCTGATGATGGCATGGTCTTTATGATGTTCGCCTTTTGGCGTCGTCCTCTGATCTAACACTGCACCCCTAGCTGCCAGCGCTATTCAGTGGCCTAAAATAAAATGTTTCGCTCCGGATGACCGCTGCAAAGTATGATCTGTGTTTTGATTTAGTGTGCTGATCTTAAAGGTGCATTGAAAAATTATAATACTCCGATTGATGCTCCTGCTGTTGTGGAGTGACTCATGCAGCCAGCTATGGCTGCAGGGTTTTGGTAGTGCATGTTGTTTATGTCGTTTATTGTGAAAATTCCATCACAGTTCCTATGAGCACTGTTTCATTGCTTTCATGGCTTTATTTTGGTGATTTCGAGAAGTTTTTTGGTTTGGCCATGTTTGTTGTAGTACAGAGTTAGACTGATGGCCTTAATCTAAGTTGTCTTGTTGTTGTTTGACATGCATCCCACTGGTATGTTTGCACACAGCGTTGGTGTACGGTGATTTTTCTGGAATATTTTGCTGTCTTTTCTTGGATTTTGTGTTTGCACCTAGTCACATTCACTTTAAGATGTTTTCTTGTTCATGGTTTTTTTTTGTTTGTTGCGGTTGCACCCGATTCAAGAGCCAAATGGCTCACAGGGCTACACCTAATAAATGAACTTGAACTTGAGACGAGACGAGGCTCTAAAGAAAGCTGTCTCTGGTGTGTATCAATCAGTTTCAAAGACAATGCAAATACTGTCAGAGCATGGTTTTTTGTTTGTATTTTCACCACAAGTATCTGTGGTTAATGCAGACAGGATTCCCTTGCAAAGGGTTTCAGTTTGGTGTTTTTAACATCTTAACACAGCTGTTTTATTGCCAGTAAAAAGGGGAAATGATGTCAAACCCGCCACCACCCGACACAGCCAACTAGTAAGGGTTGTCACGTAAACAGAACGTGCCAATTCGTCACTAGTACAGCACACCGATGTGTTGGAGAGCCAAGCCACAACATTTACTATCTGAGTACGACGTTTCGCCAGTTATTACAACTAGCTACATCAGTCGACAAATGTTCTGTTTACGTGACAACCTTACTAATTGGCTGTGTCGGGTGGTGGCGGGTTTAACGACACATTTATACATTTACGCAATCTAACCCCCCCAACAAACAACCTATATTTTGGACGATATTGGTCGTGAAAGCCTGCTACTACGTGTTAAACTAACCAACTCCCTAAACACCAATAAACCGAACTCATCCGCTGCGTGCGACGAGTTCGTTGTGTGTTTTTATTTTTAACTGAAACTCACAATCTTGGCGTCGTACCCAAGACGAACCAGGTAGAGACCCCCTTGATCGCGAACAGCTGCAGTCGGCTTCACCAGATGTCTGGTTCAAGCGAGCCCCCGACTCTGCCGATGAGCCGTTGAATGTCGAAGTGTGAGTGCGCGTTTTCGGCATCAGAATCTGTTTTTTTTTAAAATCCTTTATATTAAGTTCACTTGCTCGCTTGCTTACGACCGTGCAAATCTTTTGGTCGTTTTTTAACCCACTTCCCGTGATCCAATCGAGCTGACATTTTGCACACAGACTCGTTGTGCGTGACAATTTATTTTCGTGAAAAAAATTTCCATAACTTTACACTTTTTAGGAATTTTTTTTTTATATTTAATTACCAATTGCTTAATGGTGCAATGCAATCATCTGACCCATAGGTGGCAGCCATCTCAAGCCAGAGGACGAGAGGACTCTAGCCGCCACGTATATAAAGGATTTAGAGTGAAAAACTTTGTTTTTACGGGTTAATTTTTTATTATCCATGGAAGACATCGCCACGAGCTCACGAAGCTCTCTCTTGGTTTTCGCGAGATGTCCAGCGACGGCCGCGGTGTGCCAGACGGCATGAGTATAGACGAAAAAGAACCCAAAAAAATACAGCACGGAGCGTCTCCTAACGCCCTGCGACTCTTGCGAGGTGTGTGAATCGTCAATGTCTTTCGGCACCGTGCGGGTTTAGCGCAGTTGTGTGGGAGTCGCGGTGGAATGCACCACGGAAAAAAACATCAAAGGGCACCGTAACCCACCCCCACCCAGTCACCCCCCCACCCAGCTTGTTTTTTTTACGTAGCTCTATATCTCTATGATTCGAAATGTATCTCTATGAATATGTGTATCTCTATGAGTCTCTGGATTATATGTGTCTCTTTGTATTTGTATCAGTCAACGTATCTCTGAGTCTCTATGTATCTCTATGAGTCTCTATGAGTCTCTATTTATCTCTATGTATATCTATGAGTCTATATGCGTATCTATGTATCTCTATGAGTCTCTGTGTATCTCTATGAGTCTCTGTGTATCTCTATGAGTGTGTATCTCTATGAGTCTGTGTATCTCTATGAGTCTCTGTGTATTTCTATGAGTCTCTGTGTATCTCTATGAGTCTCTGTGTATCTCTATGTATATCTACGAGTCTCTATGTATCTCTATGAGTCTATATGAGTATCTATGTATCTCTATGTATCTCTATGTATCTCTATGAGTCTCTATGTATCTCTATGAGTCTCTATGTATCTCTACGAGTCTCTGTGTATCTCTATGAGTCTCTGTGTATCTCCGTCTCTATGGGCTTTCTATCCGGTCCACGGCAGGGTTGTCGTCCAGGTTCAGACGTTCTGACCTCGAGCTTGACCTCATGGTACGGGAAGAGGGTGTGGCTATCTTCGTGCTGCCTGCCCAGTGGGCGGAGCTATGTAAAAGTAGGCGGGGCTGTTGAGCCGCAGTGGGCGGTGCTATACATCTGGTGGGTGTGGTTATTTAAAATGGGCGGGGCTAGTGAGTCTTGCTCCTCCTCCTTACACGTCTCCACCGATTCCTTGGGATACGTCGATTAATCGAGTCGCTGGCATTAAACGACAACATAGGCGCACACTGAATGAGTTTGAGCTGGTGGACTGGAATCGGCTGACGGGTTTTTTTCAACACGTGATGGTGCACATATATTGCGTGGTGCTAAAACGCGATGAATTCCGGCCCGGATTGAATTTTTTTTTTGTTGTGATTGGTTTTCTAAACAACACCGTGTGTGGCTTTAAAAAGGTAAACACAAAACAGCATTAGGCGACATTTGATGGCCCTTCGCAGCACATACAATCTATTGAAAGTATTTTTTTAAATTTCATTAGGTAAGGCCCACTGAGCTGTATCGCTTTTTTTTCAGTAGCGATCTTGCCACCCACAAATGATAGCTCAACGATGTGGCTTATCATGCGGAAAGTTACAGCAACCAAATACTCTAAACGCGTGACGTTGATTCTAAATGTGGAGGGAACAACCTGGAAACCCGGAGAAAAATTCACGCGACCACAGGGAGAGAGAGAGACGCGCAAACTCCAAATATACAGCAGCAGGCGTCAGGGTGGGAATCGCATCCACGACCTCCTGTATACCGGGCGAGGTAGTTAACATCTCGCCACCGTGGCGCAGAGAGACAGCGTGGACGATAAGAATTGGACACTTGCAGTCGCTTACACCACGGGTGCCTGATGATAATGACATTTCGAAAAAAAAATTTTATTGATGACACCAGTTTTCAAATCGGCGTATGAATCGTGACCTAATAGCTCCTGGGTAACAGATAGAGCCTGGGGTGGGATGGAGTTTCTAGTCATTTACAGATGTGAATAGTTGGAACTCTTCCAGCGGGTGTCGTGATGCGCTTGCGGCAATCGTAAAACATGCGGAGAACGTGAAATCTCCATAAAACATTCCCCGAGTGGCCATGTTATTTATGTATTTAGCTCGTGTTGCCGATGAAAATCCTGGGGATTGGCGTGCCGATTAATCTCCCCACTGTCAATTCGCGCTCCCCTGCCTCTCCCTCTCGTCTCCCTCGCCCCTCCACGAAATATCCTCTCACTCACCCCTCCCCACTCCACACACTCTCCTACCTCTCCACCCCCCCTGATCACTCTCCTACCTCCCCCCCCCCACTCCACACACTCTCCTACCTCTCCCCCCCCCACTCCACACACTCTCCTACCTCCCCCCCCCCACTCCACACACTCTCCTACCTCTCCACTCTCACCCCCCCCCCACTCCACACACTTTCCTACCTACCCCCCCCACTCCACACACTCTCCTACCTCTCCCCCCCCCCCACTCCACACACTTTCCTACCTCTCCCCCCCACTCCACACACTCTCCTACCTCTCCCCCCCCCACTCCACACACTCTCCTACCTCTCCACTCTCACCCCCCCCCCCCACTCCACACACTTTCCTCCCCCCCCCCCACTCCACACACTCTCCTACCTCTCCACTCTCACCCCCCCCCCCACTCCACACACTCTCCTACCTCTCCCCCCCCCCACTCCACACACTTTCCTACCTCTCCCCCCCCCCCACTCCACACACTCTCCTACCTCTCCCCCCCCCCACTCCACACACTTTCCTACCTCCCCCCCCACTCCACACACTCTCCTACCTCTCCCCCCCCCCACTCCACACACTCTCCTACCTCTCCCCCCCCCCCCACTCCACACACTTTCCTACCTCTCCCCCCCCCACTCCACACACTCTCCTACCTCTCCCCCCCCCCCACTCCACACACTCTCCTACCTCTCCCCCCCCCCCACTCCACACACTTTCCTACCTCTCCCCCCCCACTCCACACACTCTCCTACCTCTCCCTCTCATCTCACTCTACTCCCCTCCACACACTCTCCTCTCCCCCCCTCCACGCACTCTCCTACCTCGCCTCTCTCCCCCCCTCCACGCACTCTCCTCTCCCCCCTCCACGCACTCTCCTACCTCGCCTCTCTCCCCCCCTCCACGCACTCTCCTACCTCTCCTCTCTCATCCCCCCACTCCACACACTCTCCTACCTCTCCACTCTCATCTCAATCTACTCCCCTCCACGAACTCTCCTACCTCTCCCTCCCCTCCACGAACTCTCCAACCTCTCCCTCTCGTCTCACTTCCCTCCACGAACTTTCCTACCTCTCTTCTCTCACCCCCCCACTCCACACACTTTCCTACCTCTCCACTCTCATCTCACTCTCCTCCCCTCCACGAACTTTCCTACCTCTCCCTCTCATCTCACTCTACTTCCCTCCACACACTCTCCTCTCCCCCCCTCCACGCACTCTCCTACCTCTCCTCTCTCACCCCCCCCCACTCCACACACTCTCCTACCTCTCCACTCTCATCTCACTCTACTCCCCTCCACGAACTCTCCTACCTCTTCCTCTCATCTCACTCCCCTCCACGAACTCTCCTACTTCTCCCTCTCATCTTACTCCCCTCCACGAACTCTCCTACCTCTCCCTCTCATCTCACTCCCCACCACGAACTTTCCTACCTCTCCCTCTCATCTCACTCTACTCCCCTCCACACACTCTCCTCTCCCCCCCCTCCACGCACTCTCCTACCTCGCCTCTCTCCCCCCCTCCACGCACTCTCCTACCTCTCCTCTCTCATCCCCCCACTCCACACACTCTCCTACCTCTCCACTCTCATCTCACTCTCCCCCCCTCCACGAACTCTCCTACCTCTCTTCTCTCACCCCCCACTCCACACACTTTCCTACCTCTCCACTCTCATCTCACTCTCCTCCCCTCCACGAACTCTCCTACCTCTTCCTCTCATCTCACTCCCCTCCACGAACTCTCCTACCTCTCCTCTCTCATCCCCCCACTCCACACACTCTCCTACCTCTCCACTCTCATCTCACTCTCCCCCCCTCCACGAACTCTCCTACCTCTCTTCTCTCACCCCCCACTCCACACACTTTCCTACCTCTCCACTCTCATCTCACTCTCCTCCCCTCCACGAACTCTCCTACCTCTTCCTCTCATCTCACTCCCCTCCACGAACTCTCCTACCTCTCCCTCTCATCTCACTCCCCACCACGAACTTTCCTACCTCTCCCTCTCATCTCACTCTACTCCCCTCCACACACTCTCCTCCCCCACGAGTCGCCCTCGCCTAGGAGGTGACCTTAGCTGACCCCGGGCATCACCTGGGCAGGTCACCAAGGTCACCTGGGCTGGTCACCTGGTCAAGACTGTTAAGGCGGAAAGCACCAACACCTGCTAGAGGCACCGCCGCCTCTAGCAATCGCTCTCACGATACCAACACCGATCCACTGCCTGTATGAAGACCTCCCCAAATCCGCCCGCTCATCACAATCCTGCGACCCTTGCAGGAATCCACACTCGATGGCCATGACGCAATCCTCGCTCCGTCTCCTCGGTGTGCGCGGTACAATACCAACAACGGGTAAACAATTGCACGTGCGCAGCCTTCAACAAGCTCCCCGGATCTCAAAATACAAACACGCCCACCCCTTGCCGATGGGTAGAGGGGGGGTAGATCTTGATCCAAAATTAGCTCGCGACGTCTGCTGAAGATGCAGCAGCAGCAGCAGCGAGCGGCTGTCTGCGTCGCTATATTTACGATGACCGTGGCAGCAGCGCGTCCCGGGCTGTGTCACGCCGTCGGGGATGGCCTGTGGCAGCAGCAGCAGCAGCAGTGGAAGGAACCTGCACCCCACACTCCCCTCGTGCTCCCCACCCATTCTGGCTCGAGACCACCTCCCCCGTCCCTCGACTCTCCCTGCCCATCTCCTGCTCCCTCCCTCTCACTATCCTCTCTTTTTTTAAATCCTTTATATTAAGTTCACTTGCTTGCTTGCTTGCACGCGTACGACCGTGCAAATCTTTCGGTCGTTTTTTAACCCACTTCCCGTGATCCAATCGAGCTGACATTTTGCACACAGACTCGTTGTGCGTGACAATTTATTTTCGTGAAAAAAATTTTTCCTAAATTTTACACTTTTTAGGAAAAAATAAATTATATTTAATTACCAATTGCTTAATGGTGGCAGGCAATCATCTGACCCATAGGTGGCAGCCATCTCAAGCCAGAGGACGAGATGACTCTAGCCGCCACGCATATAAAGGATTTATAGTGAAAAACTTTGTTTTTACGGGTTAATTTTTTATTTTTTACGATCAGTGGAAACAAGAAGATGCTCGGTGTAGTCGGCACTTTGCTTCGTTCATCATTTCGTAAAAAAATATTTTATTTATTTAAACTTTGCTTTATGTAAACCCCCACCTCTCGTTCACTCTCTCGCTCACTCGCTCTCTCTCGTTCTGCACCTCCCTCCTTCCCCTCTCCCTCCTTCCCCGCATCACTCTCTCAGTCTCCCCCCCCCTTTCTCCCGCACCGCCCTCGCTCCCTGCGGTCGATTCGCTGTCACGTCCATGGCTGCGCGTGTCCCCGTGTCCCGGCTGGCCCTACTCGGGGCCCCGGGCTCGGGCAAGGGGACCATGGCCCACAAAATCCGCCTCCATTTCGGCATCACGAGCGTGGCGAGCGGGGAGCTACTGCGGGACCACATCTACCGGAGGACCGGTACCACCCCTACACCTCCCCGCCCCATCTCATCCCCCCCCATCTCATCCCCCTCGCATCCTCTCTCGTTCACTCCCCCCCTCTCTCTGTCTCTATTTATCCCCTCTTATCCTCTCGTCTCTCATCCTGTGTCGCTTTGTTCCGCTCTCTCTCATCCCCTCTTATCTCCCCTCTCTCACCCCCTCTCTTCACTCCCTCTCTTCACTCCCTCTCTCTATCCCCTCTCTCATCCCCTCTCTTCACTCCCTCTCTCTATCCCCTCTCTCATCCCTTCGTCTCTCATCCTCTGTCGCTTTCTTCCGCTCTCTCTCTCATCCCCTCTTACACCCCCCTCTCTCTCTTCACCTCCTTAAATCCCTTCTCTTTACCCCCCTCCCCCTCTCATCCTCTGTCTCCCGCCTCCCCCTCTCTCATTTCCGCCCTCTCTCTCTCTCCATTCACCCACGCGACCGCTGCCCACCCCTAATCTCTCTCTCTCCGTGGCCGGCACGAGGAGCAGACACGTGCTCGCCCTGCCCGGCTGCCCCGGGGCTGCCAGGGGACCCTTGGCACTCTAATCCCGGAGTTATTTTGGGCGCCCCACGGTGACCGCCACGGTCGTGAGTCGTCACACGAACGGGACAGTCTGCGCGTAACTTAATTATGTCCCGACTGTGTGTGACATAATCACGTTCGGAGGGTAATTACAACCTTTTTTTTCTGCGTGTTATTAAAATCACGAGAGCTTCTTTTTAATTCCTTTATATTAAGTTCGCTTGCTTGCTTAGGACCGTGCAAATCTTTCGGTCGTTTTTTAACCCACTTCCCGTGATCCAATCGAGCTGACATTTTGCACACAGACTCGTTGTGCGTGACAAGGCATTTTCGTGAAAAAAATCCTAAATTTTACACTGTTTAGGGAATTTTTTTTTAAATATTTAATTACCAATTGTTTAATGCTGCCAGACAATCATCTGACCCATAGGTGGCAGCCATCTCAAGCCAGAGGACGAGAGGACTCTAGCCGCCCCGATGCCACGCATATAAAGGATTTAGAGTGAAAAACTTTGTTTTTACGGGTTTACTTGTTAAGTATAAGGAGACGACTTTGATTTGTTTCACCATTTATTTTAAAATATTTTTTTGTTATCGCGATTTCGGGGAAGGAACGTGAGACCCGGACACGTGCGTGCTTGACCTTGGGTTGGTGAACCTCACAACAAAAACAAAGATCCCCCGTATAGCCTGTAACAAACTGTAGGGGCAAGTGCTGTTAGCGAGCCCCTATGAAGGCCGACACGGCACACGAAGGGTTGGGTGGCCAACACCACGCCCGGTCGCCTTTGTCTCCCCAGTGGCGATAATTACACATAGCACCAGGTACTCATTTGAGGCTGAGTCGACCTAGGGGAGGGCCAGGACCGGTTCAGATAATCGGCACTGGTGATGTCCGTAAGTGGGAATCGAACCCGGACGCCGGGTTCGTAGCGCAGTGTAGCGCTAACCACTACACTACCGCACCCCACACACGCTACACATTTGAGAAACTCCCAGAAGACAGCAGTGCAGCAAGAGTGTTGAATCAATCTGTGCGGTGCTTTCCGTGTTAACCCATTCCATTGCGTGGTGGGGGGGGAGGTCTCTCCGTGCTTTCCCTGTTTTCCTTCCAACCCGAAGCTAAACTCTCGTGAACGGAGTTGACCGTAAGGTCGCGAGTGTGGCAGGACCCTCCTGGGCAAGAGTTCACAGACTCGGCGAAGCTTCCCTATAGTGGGCAAATGCCGTGCATCGAATTAATCACGCGGTGATCCAGCAGTGGATTCTGTTGTATTCTTGACAGCAGTCTGGTTCAGGAGCTAGACACCAATGTGGAGATGCTGCTGCTGATGCTGCTGCTGCTGCTGGCCAGGGCGAGAGAGCTTCAGGAGAGAGGGAGAGAGTTCGTGTGGTGCTGATGCTCCTCCTCCTGCTCTGTTGAAGGACTCCACTGCAGGACCACATTGTAAAGCAGGGCAGTGGATTAACAATCGGGCTATACATCATCATCATTATTATTTACAACTACACGTTTCCTATCACAGAAGTAATCATTCAAGCCGGACAACTGCCCCCCCCCCCCCATCACCGTCCCTGCCCCAAAGGTAAGAAAGCAGTTGCAGGGCTGCGCCTTCACCTACAATATCGATTGGGTGCCACGGGCTCCTCGTGTGGCCCACGTGGTGGCCACCTCCCTCTCTCTCCATCCCCTGCGGCTCCGCGCGTTCCTCCCACGATTCTTCGTATTCCTACCCACTGCGAGCCGCCGTGGTAATGGCTCCCTCGTGGGTGATGAGTGTGACACCATGAACGTTGCCCTCCGGCTTCCCGGAACGCGGTCAACGCCAGAGAGTGGTGGTGGTTGGGTGAGCGAGCGGCAGGGAGTAGGGGTGGTGGTTGGGGTGAGAGAGCGGCAGGGAGTGGTGGGGGTGGTGGTGGGGGTGGGGGTGGTGGTGGGGGTGGGGGTGGTGGTGGGGGTGGGGGTGGTGGTGGGGGTGGGGGTGGTGGTGGGGGTGGGGGTGGTGGTGGGGGTGGTGGTGGGGGTGGGGGTGGTGGTGGGGGTGGGGGTGGTGGTGGTGGTGGGGGTGGTGGTGGGGGTAGTGGTGGGGGTGGTGGTGGTTGGGGTGAGAAAGCAGCAGGGAGTGGTGGGGGTGGTGGTGGGGATGGTGGTGGTTGGGGTGAGAGAGCGGCAGGGAGTGGTGGGGGTGGTGGTTGGGGTGGAGGTGGTGGTGGGGGTGGGGGTGGTGGTGGGGGTGGGGGTGGTGGTGGGGGTGGGGGTGGTGGTGGGGGTGGGGGTGGTGGTGGGGGTAGTGGTGGGGGTGGTGGTGGTTGGGGTGAGAAAGCAGCAGGGAGTGGTGGGGGTGGTGGTGGGGATGGTGGTGGTTGGGGTGAGAGAGCGGCAGGGAGTGGTGGGGGTGGTGGTGGGGGTGGTGGTGGGGGTGAGAGAGCGGCAGGGATCGTCGAGGGTTACGGTAAGGGCGGCCGCCCGTGCCGGAACACGGAGCCGGGGTCGCGCCGGGACCCGCCTCTCCGTCCCTTGCCTCCACGCCACTCGTATAACAACAGACTGTGGGGGGGGGGGGGGTCAGTGTTCTGTTGTTGTTGTTTTGTTTTAGCGAGCAGCACCGATGAAGGCCAGCACGGCACACAAAGGGGGTGTGGGTATCCAGCGCCACGCGCGACCGCATTTTGCACAATGCTCATACACCCACACCACACCAGGTACTGATTTAAGGCTGAGATGACCTAGGGGAGGCACAGGACCTTGTTCCGACACCGCTCGCCACACCGACATTGTCTCTTGCCGCCAATCCAAGCCGGCTTGTCTGGTTCGAGTTGAACGCCTTTATCCAGGCGAGCAAGCAGGGTTACCCGTGTGACCCCAGGCATCACCGTTGTGCTGCGTGCTGCGTGTGTCCGCGTGCAGAGATCGGGCACCGGGCACGCTCCTACATCGTGGCGGGTCGCCTCGTGCCCGACGACTTCATCACGCACCTCGTCATGCGGGAGCTGCAGCGGCGCGGTGACGAGGGATGGGTGCTGGACGGTGCGGCGACACCCCACACGTGACCCGGCTGACACCAGCAAACTCGCTGCACTTGTGAACCCGGTTTAATCCGAGTGGGCAGGCTGTAAGCTCCGAGTCGAGTCCATGGATCTCAGCGATAGCTGCTCTGCGAACTCTGATATGCTCGTTGTATGGTTGCCGCACGTGGCTTTTTAATTCTCAGGACCGGGATTTGATTTGAATTTAAGTGACAAATTGATTTCACGTGATTTTAAAGCTTTCATGACTGCAGGAATTCATATTCTTTGGGTCTTTCGGTAAAGTCACGCAGATAGGATATTTTCTTTGAACCTATCTACGTGACTTTACCGACAAACCCAAAGAATATGATTTCACGTGGTGTGTACTATATATATAATTAAATCCTTTATATTAAGTTCGCTTGCTTGCTTGCTTAGGACCGTGCAAATCTTTCGGTCGTTTTTAACCCACTTCCCGTGATCCAATCGAGCTGACATTTTGCACACAGACTCGTTGTGCTTGACAATGAAATTTCGTGAAAAATTTTTTCCTAAATTTTACACTGTTTAGGGAATTTTTTTAAAATATGTATTTACCAATTGGTTAATGCTGGCACACAATCATCTGACCCATAGGTGGCAGCCATCTCAAGTCAGAGGACGAGAGGACTCTAGCCGCCCCGATGCCACGCATATAAAGGATTTATAGTGAAAAACTTTGTTTTAACGGGTTAATTTTTTTTAGTATTATTCTAACCGAGCTGACACCGGAAAACTCACTGCACTTGTGAACCCACTTTAATCTGAGTGGGCAGGCTGTAAGCTCGGAGAGTCGAGCTCAGGATCTCAGCGGTACCGGCTCTGCGCCTCTGATATGCTCGTTGCATGGTTACCAAACATGGCTTTTTAATTTAAGTGACAAAGCTGATTTCACGTGGTGTGTGGATATATATACACATTTTCTTTTCGTGTTATTCTGACCGAGGTGATACCATCAACTCGTTCCGCTTGAGAATCCGGTTTCAACGCGGCTGTAACTCGGGATTCGATCCCAGGCTCTCTGCGGCGCGGGTTCAGCGAGTCCGTGGCTCTGCTACGGACATTATGAACCCCACCACCCTCTCCCACAGCCAGCCTCACCAACTCAACTTCCATCCGATAATTACACTGGTCAACAAAACAAAAAATTCTGGCCTGGACTTTTGCAGCTGTTTTAGACTAATTTCAGGGTGCTGATTCCAAATCTGATCTCAGATTTGCTCTATCACATCTTATTTTTATGCTATCGGCATACCCCATTTTCATTGATTTTACCCGAAATTAACTCTGTCACTTATGATTGCAAGTTGTTGCCTGTCAGTGACTGCTTTAGTGTTAAAATATGGTTCTGTATTTTTAGGATAGTGTGTTTATAATATAATTTAATGTAGATATCCACATTTATTTAATATTTTTCTTCTGCAGTTTTTATTGAAATTGCAATATTTGATATCTCCTGATGTGATTTGGAATCGGCACCCAAAAATTACCTTAAAACCGTTGGAATACCTTATGCCAGAAAAAGTGTGTTGACCGGTGATAATTATCAACGATGCCGCGCGGGTCTCGGGATCTTGGCGCGAGCTGCCGGGAAAAGAACGGAAGCCGTGATTTCCAGCGGGGGGGGGGGGCAGGGGGTAGGGAAAAAACTGGAAACACTCCAACATGTAAATGCGACCACACAGCGCGAAACCGTGGGCCGCGCATTAAATCCGCTCGTCCCTTGTGGGATTCTCGCTCCGAGTTCCCCGTCTTGTGCGGTCGCGCGGCTTTTGCGGTGGGGGGGGCTGGCCGAGGTAGTTTCTCTGCAGGCCAAAAACCTCCCCCCCCCCCCAACTCTCACCCTCACCCATCACCGCTGGGGCAAGTGCTGTTAGCGAGAGCACTCATGGCAGGGGCCGGCACGGCACACGAGTGCGGAAAGGGGACCTCCCCACTGATGTTGTTTACGCGATGTGCCGGGTACTTGCATGCCCCTGCCATCTAAATCATTGTATTCTTTCACAGTTTTTTTGCTAGACTAAACTTTTTTATTTTTACCAGGTAAGGCCTACTGAGCTGTTGAGCTCTTTTCCAGAAGCGATCTGGCCGCAAATGACAACTCGACAAAGTTGCTTATCATGTGGAAATTTCGATTTGAAGCTTCTTTCGTGACTGCAGGGATTCGTCTTCTTGGTTCTTTCGGTAAAGTCACGCAGAAGGGAAATGATAAAATAATAAAAATAAAACAATACAATAATTCTCACGATTTAAAGCTTTCGTGTTTGCAGGGATTCGTCTTCTTGGTTCTTTCGGTAAAGTCACGCAGAAGGGAAATAATAAAATAATAAAAATAAAAATTAAAATAATTCTCACGATTTAAAGCTTTCATGACTGCAGGGATTCGTCGTCTTGGTTCTTTCGGTAAAGTCACATAGAAGAAAGAATAATAAAATAATAAAAATAAAACATAATAAAATAATTCTCACGATTTAAAGCTTTCGTGACTGCAGGGATTCGTCTTCTTGGTTCTTTCGGTAAAGTCACGCAGAAGGGAAATAATAAAATAATAAAAATAAAACAATTAAATAATTCTCACGATTTAAAGCTTTCGTGACTGCAGGGATTCGTCTTCTTGGTTCTTTCGGTAAAGTCACGTAGAAGGGAAATAATAAAACAATAAAAGTAAAATATAATAAAATACAATTCTAACGACGTTTCGGCCACAACGCAAGCTGCTGTCCTCAGGTGAAGAACAGGTCTGTCAGAAAGACAGCGTCTGAATGTCTTTCCGACAGACCTGTTCTTCACCTGAGGACGGCTGCTTGCGTTGTGGCCGAAACGTCGTGAAAATTGTATTTTATTATGTTGTATTTTTATTATTTTATTATTTCCCTTCTACGTGACTTTACCGAAAGAACCAAGAAGATGTGGAAATTTATCGCAGCCAAATACTCTAAAAGCACGTTTCGAAATGTGGAGGGAAAACCCGGAGGACCCGGAGAAAAATCCAGGCGACCACGAAGAGAGAGAGAGACAGACACACAAACTCCAAATATACCGCTGTCAGATTCAGGATCGGAACCCACGGACCTTCTGTATACCAGGCGAGGCAGTTAACATCTCGCCACCCTGGCGTTCCCATCTCCTCGTGTTTGCGTCTCGGCCAGGATTCCCGCGCACGCTGCCCCAGGCGCACGCCCTGGAGTGCGAGCGCGTGCGTCTGGACGCGGTGCTGTGCCTCGATGTCCCCGCCGACACGATCCGAGAGCGCCTCTCCTCCCGCTGGATTCACGCCCGTAGCGGCCGCGTCTACAACACCCACTACAATCCCCCCAGGAACGCGGTACGGACCGACGGACTATAGGTGATGGTAATGACTGTAGGTTATGGTTACTGGTCATAGTTAGCGAATGTGGTTATTGGTTATTGATAGTGAATGTGGTTATTGGTTATTGATAGTGAATGTGGTTACTGGTCATAGTTAGCGAATGTGGTTATTGGTTATTGATAGTGAGTGTGGTTATTGGTTATTGATAGCGAATGTGGTTGTTGGTTATTGATAGTGAATGTGGTTGTTGGTTATTGATAGTGAGTGTGGTTATTGGTTATTGATAGTGAATGTGGTTCTTCTTAACCTGGGGGTGTGAGAGACATGGGCAGATTTTTTTTTTAGAAGGTAAATCATCATAAACGCAAATTAAGCACGGTCATGTAAGTACAACTTACTTTGTTTCATCAAACCCTGTGCATGTATGAACATTCTACATTTAGTTTTGTACGACTGAGATCCCAAATGGGTGCAAGGCTGCAGTAAAGGTCAAGAACCCACTGCTCTAGTGGGATTCTCTCTCTCAGGTGGGGGAGGTTTGGGGGCCAACTCTCTCATGACCCCCCGTGGCCCCCCTTCCCCCCGCCCCCCACTCCCCTTCCCCCCCCCCACCACCCCCAGGGCCGTGACGATGTGACGGGGGAGCCGCTGACGCAGAGGCTGGACGACCGACCCGACACGGTGGTGGCGCGACTCCGCGAGTATCGCGAGAGGACGCAGCCGCTCGTCAACCACTTCGCGTGAGTACGCTCGTGTGAGTACACGTGTGAGTAGGCGTGTGAGTACACACGTGTGCGTACACGTGTGAGTACGCTCGTGTGAGTACACGTATGAGTACGCTCGTGTGAGTACACGTGTGAGTAGGTGTGTGAGTAGGCGTGTGAGTAGGCGTGTGAGTAGGTGTGTGAGTAGGTGTGTGAATAGGTGTGTGAGTAGGTGTGTGAGTAGGCGTTTGAGTAGGCGTGTGTGTAGGCGTGTGAGTAGGTGTGTGAGAATTTCAGTAGTGTAGCGATAAGCGCTACGCTGCGCTACGAACCTGGCGACCCGAGTTCGATTCCCGCTCACGGCCAATACCAGTGACGATCATCTGAACCGGTCCTGAGCCTCCCCGAGGTCGACTTAGTCTCAAATGAGTACAGTAAAACCTTGGATTGCGAGCATAATTCGTTCCGGAAACGTGTTTGTAATCCAAAGCACTCGTATATCAAAGCACTCGTGTATCAGTTGTGATCACGTGACGCTCGGCAGACAAAGCGTATACGTACTGCTCGTTTTGCAAGACCTCGCTCGTTTATCAAATTAATATTTCTTTTAAAAATTTGCTCGTCTTGCAAAACACTCGCAGACCAAGTTACTCGCAATCCAAGGTTTTACTGTACCTGGTATGATGGGTAAACAGCACCACTGGGGAGACAAAGGCGGCCGGGCATGATGCTAGCCACACCACTCCCTTACGTGCTGTGTCGTCCTTTATCCCCATTTAGCCGCTCGCCAAATCGGGGATATTTATTCTTGTTTTGTCAGCATGAACTCCTGCAAGCGAGCCTTGAAATGCACCTAGCCTGGCACAAGCGCGAAGGATGATGTCGTCACCACCACTTCGTGGCGGATGGCAGCTGTTGTCGCTGTTGTCAGCGTGCGCGTCAGCAGTTGCAACTGTCACCATCATCTGCAACCCTCCACCAATCGTGCATCACTATCATCCATCACTTTCCAGCGTCATGTTGTCATCTAATCGTTGAGACAGAGGAAGCTCCCAGCCCCAACCGCGAAAACCTTTGCACGACCATCTCGTCTTCACCATCGCAGTAGCGATCCATCGTGTACAACCATCGCCCTCGACCAATCAACATCACCATCATCACCATCATCATCATCCATCATGCAAGCAGCATCACTTCACGTCATCGTTTTCACCCAAATCGTCATTCATCGCCATCTTTCATCACCATCCTCCACCCAGGGATTCATTTCAGCGGCATTATAAAATATTTCCAGACCCAGAACACCACGTCCAGTATACCCTCTCGGCTGTGGCAGAGGCCGCCGGTCACGTGTCATCTACCCCAGCCTACCCAGCGGCCCGGACAAAATTCAGTGAGAAAACACGTAGCTTGGTGTTCGGTGGGGAGGTGCTTGGGTGGGCGGAATTCCGGATATGCACGACAGACAGACAAATAATCCCTGGTGGGCAGTGTGGAACCTGTTGTTCCTACCTGTATTAAGCCCCCGTCCTCCACCGTTCACCTGCAGCCATCATCCATCATCATCACCACCACCGTGACCACGCCGCCCGACCTGCGTGCGACAGCGTCACCCATGCCCCTGTCGTTGTTGCCATTGTCCTGTGCGTCGAGCAGCAGCAGGGGCCTCCTGCACACCTTTGCGGGCACGGAGACCAACAAGGTGTGGCCCGAAATCCACGCGTTCATCTCCAGCCAAGTCCGCTCGTTCGTCTGAAGGGGACCCCCCCCCCGCACCTTCCCCCACCAAGGCACACTCAACATCAACCTGCTCACCACTCCCCCAGCTCTCACCGCCACCTATCCATCGTGGGACTCGATAGAAAGGACGGCAAATAGCAGGCAATGCCGCCGGAGACGGAGGAGGAAGACCTAAAGCCAGATGTTTGTGGAGGTGATGGCACTGTAAGAACAGATCTTGAAAGTCCGGTGTGTTAAGGAACTGTGGACACGTGGAGGCCGGTGCGTCAGTGGCACGGGATGGACTACGTGCAAAGTAAAATTGCGCACTCGGAGACTCTGCTGCACACGGACACATTGGCTCATCCTGACCCTGGACGACTTGTCCGAGGAATTTAAATGGCAATGCCGGACAGATTATTTTTTAAGCTTTGGAAATGGCAGCGATTATCCGCTCTCGATGCCATAACATCACTTCCAATTACGACACTTGTCTGCAGAGTAAAGCGAAGCATTAAAGCGCGCTAATTTCACAACGTCTGGATGGAGTCTCAGTTTTCTCATCCGCTTGGCTCATGTGTGTCTCTGCGTGGAAGGAAACGTCACGCAAAGCCTCTGTGGGTTTCAACTGCGACGATTGACACACCCGGCCCGTGGCTCGGCAAAGTGTCAGATGTCACAACTCGGCGGTCGCGATTTGACTCATCGAGATATCATTCGTTGCCCTTTCCAATGATGGCCGAGAGTCCGAAGGCATTCGCTCCGCCTGTCTGTCTGTTGCGGTTGTTCAAGTCGATTTTGTTTGACCGTGAGAATTCTGCAGGGCGAGTCAGCGGGGACATTGATTGCCAGTCGGGGCGTAGTGATCGCCACGATTGCTAATTTGCAGGTAATTTTTGAATTGGGAAAATTTGGACTCTGTCGCCAATAACTCATCGTAAAGATGGTCCCATATCGGGTGTGAGACTGATGCCTGAAACCGCCAATGCCCCTGCAACTACTGCACAGGACGTTGATCTGTACCCGTCAATGTATGGTGTGAGGGAGGATGTGGAATAAAAAAGATATTTTATATATATATAACAAAAAGATGGTCCCATGTGATGAAATTTTTGCATAGAGTTGTGTTGCTATTAGAGGCTTGCCCTAGAGAAAAAAAAAAGAGTGGCCTCATCGATCAAACGGTTGCCCAGAACTTGGATTATACGAACCACCGCTATCGGGAATATTAGCTAATATATGCAAACGGCTTCTCCATTTCGGCTTCTCCATTTCTCCCTGCGAGACCGATGGGGCCACCATCGTTATTTTTGCAAGACCGCAGCTGTGCGCTCACCATAAAAAAAAAGTCACCACAGTTGGTGTTTCCGTTCCACCTTCCACGGACCAAATCCTTTCTTCGTGTGCCAGGTTTTTTTTATTTTTAGCGGTTTAAAATGCGCACGGGAAGACTTGCTACCCACGGCCACATTGGCCGGTCCTGAACCCGCCTAACTTGTTCAAAATGTTTAATCATCTCAAATGGCAATGCCAGACAGAGTGGGGTTTTTTTAGCTTGGGAAATACCGGCGAGCGTCGGCTTTCGATGCCACTAAAATGATTTCCAATTACGACACTTGACCATGAAGACAAGCAACATGTGCGCCAATTTCACAATATCCACACGGAGTCTTCCTTTCTTTCTCATCCTGATACGTACGGTTGGCTACGTGCAGTTCCAGAGAAGTTCAACATACATACATATGCCTGCAACTGAGCCTGGTTGTATGACGACGCCTTAAGTTAATGGGAGTTCACTTGGTAAAAGGGCAGCCCTACAATGTCTTGCTCATGCCACTGATTGCACAAGGGGGCCTTCCTCTCGTCGAAGGTATTTGGCCTACTCTTCCACGCTGGTGAGATGTCTTGCTCGGTGATCTGTGGCTTCTAGGCCTTGCGTATTATGGCAGCAATATGGCTCAGGAGCTATAGGCGCCAGTGTCATGGTCTGCTGCTGACCATGAGAGGGCATCAGGAGAGATTTCGTGGCGTTTTGCTATTCCTTCTCCTCCGTTGAAATGGGTTTATTAAATTGTTCAGGGGCTGAGACAATGCCGGAATGAGGTAGTGCGGGGCCTGTAGCATATGTTATGAAGGGGCCCTAAATAAAAAGCACGTAAATATTAAAACACAAATGTTTTACTTGCACAGTAAAGTAATTGCATGTTTCCATTTGCTATACAGCCAGATAATACGACACATCGTTAACCTTAAACACCCATTCTAGATTTGAAGCTTTCGTGACTGCAAGGATTCATACTCTTAGTTCTTTCGGTAAAGTCACGTAGGTAAAAAATGAAATTAAAATTAATAAAAAAATATTTAATTTTAATTTCATTTTTTACCTACGTGACTTTACTTAAACACCCAGTCGTTCATAAAAGTTGAAGGCGGTATAGTACTATAGTAGTAGAGCAAGTGCAGAATCACTGAACCAGAATTGTAGCTTGAAAGCATTTCGTGCAGGGCCTTTGAAAGTGTGGGGCCTGTACAGGACCGGATTAATATATTTGTAGGCCCCTGGGCTGCATGTCCTGTGAGGGCCCCCAGTAATATTTTCAAAAGGAAAACAAATCTTCTTGGTTCTTTCCGTAAAGTCACGTAGAAGGGAAGTAATTATTTTTATTATTTTATTACTTCCCTTCTACGTGACTTTACCGAAAGAACCAAGAAGATGAATCCCTGCAGTCACGAAAGCTTTAAATCGAAATTTAAGGAAAACAAAGTTAAAGAAAAATTTAATTAACTTTTTTACAAGGCTAACAACAAATAAAATTCAGCATTCACAAATGAAATAACTTTTCACTTATTCTCTGGAGGCCCTCCATCTGGCTGAGGCATCTGGGCTGCATCTCCTAAAGCCCCGTGCCCTGGGCCCGTAGCATGTGTAGCTACTTTTGCTACTACGATAATCCGGCACTGAGCTGAGAGCTCTAGACGAACATTCGACGAGCGGGTCTCTCATCACTCGGTCTGTTTGGTGATTAATATCGTTGAAAGTTTCTATGAACGTTGGCCGTATCGCTGCCCCTAATAGCAGCAGATTAAAGATGCGGTTTTAGATGTTGTTAGGGGCCGTCCATAAATGACGTTACGCGATTTTTGACGATTTTTGACCCCCCCCCCCCCCTCGTTACACAGAGTCACAAAAAGTCAGACCCCATTCTCAAATATGACGTCACAAAGCTCTGCCCCTCACCCCCCAAAGAAAACATGCTTCAAATCGCTTTAAACTATTGTCATTGTAGTGCGTATTTAATGTGGCGCTGCACTCTGATGTTGTCGGAGAAAACAATTATTAAAAAGTCTATTTAATTAAGTAGAACGTGTTGTCTATATTTATTTAAAGTTGCGCATTTTGATGTGACGTCACATTTCTCAACCCCCCCCCCTTCATCACACATCGTCACAAATGTCTGACCCCCCCCCCTAGGTGCGTGACGTCATTTATGGACGGCCCCTTAAGGCCTTTCGAACCCACAAAAGAAACGTTTTAGGAGTTTGATGTAACCAGTAAAAAAAAAGATCTCTCTCCTGCGCACGTAAAAACACCGCACAGTTTGACACGCAGGCTTTCGCGACCAACGCTTATTCATAATAACGCGTTTTAAGGGTTCGATCGAATATACGGGGTGCTTAATTTTTTTAATACTTCTGAGAATTTGCAACAATATCACGAGAAATGTGTCTCCGTGCTCTGGAAACCACCTGCAGAAGATTCCAGGCAATGCGTTGACAGTGATGGCGAGTAAGTGGAGACTTTGACTTTTTGAAGCTTTTAACATTACATTTGTTATCATGTACTGGTAGGAACCTCCTGGTTACACCATCCCACAGGGGATTATTGTGTCCGTCCGTCGTGCAGGGAGGGGCTGGGTGGGGAGGGAGGGGCTGGGTGGGGAGGGAGGGGCTGGGTAGGGAGGGGAGGGTGGGGAGGGGCTGGGTGGGGAGGGTGGGGCTGGGTGGGGGGTGGGAGAGATGGGGCTGGGTGGGGAGGGGAAGGGCTGGTCACCGCGTGGTGCCCTTATAAAACTCAACGTTTAACCTACTCACGCCGGCTTGTGCCCGCCCTCACAGTCAGGCATATTTGCGGAATACACCACGCCGCCGTTGACCCTGGCCATTGACCGAGCAACCCAACGTTCCTACCAGCTCCCTCCGCAGGAATGTGTTTACAGTGCAGTAGTATCTGTTCTTTTTCCATTAAAAACGATAGTCCCATGTAAATGTTAATATTTTTTTGAAGCACTCTGAAAATCACACGGGGCCTAGTCGTGGCACCAGCTCGCCGCTCGTCGTGAAGGTTTCGCGGTGCGGTGCCCGCAGGCCGCCCTGGTCAATACTGCCGCGTGTATGCATGTGTGTTGAACTTCTTTCGCACCGTACGTAGCCAACCGCGATAATCGGTGGTGTCGTGTTTAGGTTCGTGTAATGCGTATGGTATAGTGATATCATGTATAGTGTTATTTTGTTGTAATTTTTTTTACCTATCTACGTGACTTTACCGAAAGACCCAAAGAATAGTGTAGGGTAATGTAGGGTGGTGTATACAAGTGTAGTGTATAGTGTAGTGTATGGTATAATGTACGTATGTTGAACTTCTTTCGCAGTAGACGTTAAAGATCCCGAGGCGTTATTCGAAGAAACATCGTGACCTACATTTGCCAAATGTCAACGTTTTACACGGCAATGTCTTTGGAACACAAAGCAGCAGCAGCAGCAGTGGCAACCATCGCCCCCTACTGAAATAAAACTTGGCATGACCCTGTTGCAGAACACGCGGGTGAGGCTTGCAAACAATTGTAAGCAAAACACTGCGACTACTACGTGGACACTTGAACCTTCGACCATCAACCCAATCAGGACCGCATACCTGTCAATGTATGATATAGTAGTGTATAGTGTAGTGTATAGTAGGGTTTCGTGTATAGTAGTGTGTAGACGTGTAGTGTATAGTGCATACCTGTCAACCCCTAATCAGTGCCCGACCTTATTACAGGCCAATTCAGACATTGTTGGTCACCCCGTGTCCCTTATACATCTCAACGCCCATCCTACAAATCCCATCACGAGGGAGAAACACAAACAAGTAGACACATTAAATGTTGATTTAAAGCTTTCGTGACTGCAGGGATTCATATTATTGGTTCTTTCGGTAAAGTCACGTAGAAGGGAAATAATAAAATAATAAAAAATATAAAACAATAAAAATTCTCACGACGTTTCGACTGCAACACAAGCAATCATCATCAGGTGATCATCGTCAGGTGATTGCTTGTGTTGCAGTCGAAACGTCGTGAGAATTGTTATTGTTTTATATTTATATTATTTTATTATTTCCCTTATACGTGACTTTACCGAAAGATTCTGTCTGCTTATATGTCTGTCTATATGTCTCTGGTTCTGTGTTTGATCTCTCTCTCAAATTTTGCATTCTCAGGAAGAACGTAATCAACCAGGTAGGGTGTTGACTGTTATGTTATCCGACTCTCTGTTGTATTACATTACATTTCTAAGTATACTAGATTTGTGTTTCTATTTAATTTATACCTGATGATGATTGCTTGTGTTGCAATCGAAACGTCGTATGCTAGTATTTAATTTAATTTATTATTTTATCTTGATACGTGACTTTACCGAAACAACCAAAGAATAATACCTGCAGTCACGAAAAGCTCCAAATTAAGTTTTTTTACCGAAAGAACCAAGAATATAAATAGACACATTCTTTGTTTTCTGCCCGTATTGAAAGGGCCGTTCGCCGTATGGCCATGAAACCCAAACCATCGACCCGCAATCGTAACCAGTCCCGAGGCCCACTCTGCTTCTGAACAGACAATTGAGTGGATATGGGGCCGTCCATAAATGACGTCACGCACCTAGGGGGGGTGGGGTCAGACATGTTTGACGAGGGGGGGGGGGGTTGATAAATGTGACGTCACATAAAAATGCGCAACTTAAAATAAATATAGAATTCATAATATAGGTTTTTGGGTCAGATCGCGTTATTTATAAATGTGTCGTAACCCTCCACCACCCGACACGGCCAAACAGTAAAAATGTGTCACGTTTTCAAAGGACAAAATAATTCACTTCTTTAGCCCATCTATATTATGAATAATATTGGTCGCGAAAGCCTACGTGTTAAATATAGAATTGTTATAACAACACTAATTGTTATAACAACACTCCTACAACATCAGAGTGCAGCGCCACATGAAATACGCACCACAATGACAATAGTTCAACGCGATTTGAAGCATGTTTTATTTTCAAAATGGAAATATGGTTTTGGGGGGGGGGGGGGGGGCAGAGCTTTGTGACGTCATATTTGGGGGGGGGTCTGACTTTGTGACGCCGTGTGACGAGGGGGGGGGGGAGTCAAAAATCGTCCAAAATCGCGTGACGTCATTTATGGACGGCCCCTAACAACATCTAAAATCGCATCTTTAATCTGCTGCTATTAACCCATACGAAATAAAGAATAAGATAATGGACACTGATATACTTTAAGCTAAGCAGGTTTTGAGCCTGGCTAGTGATTTGCATGGGCGACCCCTGTGCATAACGGGTGCTATAGGCTGCTGCGTTCCTACGTGGCGGGCAGCAGAGGGCAGTGCTGACACATCCACTCTAAATTGCTGTGCTCCAAGATTCACCAACTAGCTGTGACCGGTGTGGTTGATAAGCCACTTCGGTGAGCTATTAATTGTGGCCAGGTCGTTTCTGAACAAAGCAGCTAACAGCTCAGCAGGCTTTAACCTCGTAAAATAAAGTAAAAAATAGTAAAAAATATTTTTTAGTGATTTGCTAAACTTTCCTAAACGTTGCACTGTCAAAAAAAGATATTCACAGCTCATCGGATATCTCCAGGATAAAAATGTATAAAAATGTCCGGGTCAATTCCAGTGATGGGGGTTGCTATGGTTACCCCCCCCCCGGGCACGACGTACCCCGCCCCTCGCGTAGGATGACGTCACAACAGCGTGTCACCGCGCTGTTGACGTCACCACACATTAAGCACGTCACGCTCGCCGGCACGCGTGATGACGTCACCGCGCGTGAAATTTCCGAGGTTCGTTTCGTCCGCGCGGGTGACGCTTTGGCGCGATGACGTCATGAGCGTAATGACGTCACCACGTTAACCCCTCCTTCCTCCCACTCGAACTTTAGCCCCCCTATTTTCTCGAGCCACCACCCCCCTCCCCTCGTTTCATATTTCCCAGTCTGCATAAGTGACGAATCACGAGGTCTCACGCGAGCCAATGTGGCGGCGGCGGGTGCGCGCATCCGCAGTGGGAAATACAAACCGACGCGGATCCGGAAACGCGGACGCGGGGCCTCGCCGGGCCGGGCCACCTGAGCCAACATCGCCAAAATCATCGATATCATCGATAACATCGATAACATCACCACCTACATCACCGATAACATCAACAACATCACTACCAACATCATCAACATCACCACCAACATCACCAATACCATCACTAATACCATCACCAAAACTATCCCCACTAACATCACCAATACCATCACCAACATCATCGATAACATCGATAACAACAACATCACCACCAACATCACCGATAACACCACCAACACCACCAATACCATCACAAATACCATCACCATCACCAATACCATCACCACCATCAACAATACCATCACGAGACACCACCAACAACATCATCACCATCAAAGCCATCACCAATATCGCCACCAGCTAGCACCACCATCAACACTCACAACGTTTCTCACCATCACCCACATCATAACACCATCCCTGAACTTTTTAACATCACCAAAAACGGATCACACTTCATCACCACCACAATGTCTATCCTGCAGTCGGCCTTCGATTTCTTCGGAGGCAACGTGGCCCGAGACGAGAAGGACTTCGTGGGCAACACGGTGGAGCTGGGCAAGCAGAAGCTGCGTGTCAAGGCCGTACTGGCCGAGGGTGAGAAACCACAAAGCCAAATTCGCACCCACAAATCTGCCGGCCCATCACGGCTTTTACCCCCGCTGTGTGTGTGTGTGTTCTTCTCGTGCAGAGACATTGATCTTCTTGGTTCTTTCGGTAAAGTCACGTAGAAGGGAAGTAATAAAATAATAAAATACAATTCTCACGACGTTTCGGCCACAACGCAAGCAGCCGTCCTCAGGTGAAGAACAGCGTCTGTCGGAAAGACAGCGTCTCATTCAGAACAGGTCTGTCGAAAATACAGCGTCTCATTCAGACGCTGTCTTTCCGACAGACCTGTTCTTCACCTGAGGACGGCTGCTTGCGTTGTGGCCGAAACGTCGTGAGAATTATTTTTGTTATGTTTAATTTTTATTATTTTATTACTTCCCTTCTACGTGACTTTACCGAAAGAACCAAGAAGATGAATCCCTGCAGTCACGAAAGCTTTAAATCGAAACAGAGACATTGAGTTTTCATGTCCACACGGCGTAGGACGTCTCAATGCAGGGCAGAAAATGTGTTTCTCCCTCGTGATGGGACTTTGTGGGATGAACGTTGAGATTTATAGGGTTTTACGTAGTGACCAATAAGGTCTGGGTTGGTCTGTAATGCAGGGCACTGATAAGGGGTTGACAGGTATGCACTACACACTACTGTACACTCCTATACCCTACTATACATTACACTACACTATTATATCCTACACTATACACTACACCATAATACCTGCCGGCCCATACGGTTTTCCCCGTATTCTTGTCCAGGGAAATTGAGTTTTGAGGTTCATACGGCGTACAGCCGTTTCAATACGGGGAACAAAGTTGTGTTTTGTCTATTTGTTTGTGTTTCTCCCGTGTGATGGGACTTTGTAGGATTAACTTTGAGATGTATAAGGGCACGGGGTCACCAATAAGGTTTGAATTGGTATATAATAAAGTAGGGCACGGATAAGGTGTTGACAGGAATGGGATATACAAAGCCGATGAGCTTTGAAGCGCTGTTTGTGTTTGTTACAGATGATAACAACTTTGGTTAGGGGGAGCCTGTGGGTGATGATAGGTGTTGGGATGGACTCACTTTGGGTTAGAACGCAAGAGTTTGCGGGCTAGGTGTTAGACATTGGTGTCGGGTTTAGGGGTTAGAGGAGACATTGGGTGAGGGTCAGGGGGTCGAGAAATGGATTTGTGGGTCAGGATCAAAAGTCGGAATGTTGACTATCACGGGTGGGAACTCAGACGGTGGGTTGAAGCTGTGGGGATGGTATAAATCCGCGGTTAAGTGTACGGAGTAAGTCCCTTATCAGTGCCCTACCTTATTAAAGTCCAGTTCAGACATTGTTGGTCACCCCGTGCCATTATAAGGCTCAACGTTCATCCCACAACATCCCACCACCTGAAAACTCAATTTCCCTGTACAAGAATACGGAATACGCCATATGGGTTTCGAGGTATGAGACATTGGGATAGGTCAGGATAGGGCAATCAGGATTCGGTGCGGCGGGGATCGATGCAGGTTTATGGTTAGCGGTAGAACAAGACGAACAAATGGGCTCGTTGCTTCTAGCGATGGCCAGCCATTGATACACAACAGCGGCGGCGTTGTGTGGCTTTCAGGGCCGTGAACTTAGCCTCTCGTCACCAAACCCCACCCATTGACATGCTGCCTCTGACGTGTCATTGGTAGGTTTAGGTAAACGGGCAGAATGAGTAAGGCGTTGCCAAGAAATGCCAGAAACCAGTTTTGCAACCGAATGAATGAGATGTGCGAGATTTTAAAAGCCGGTCAAACACCCGGAGGGGTTTGGAGTTGCCGCAGCATATGCACGCGTATGCTGAACTTATTTCGCACCGTACGTGGCCAACTGTGCTAATCAGCGCGCGGATCTCATTATACCGGGTCACTCCAAACGCATGTTTTTAATGTACGCTTTAATTCCGTTTGGAAGCCTTCATCCAGCAGTGGATTAACACCCGGCGGCATGAGTTCAAATCCTGGCTGGGGGTTGGTGAAAGTGTACAAAATAGTACTACTTTGTGGAAGTATACAGTGGTTGTTCTTTGGATAGACTGGCCCCCGCCATAGCAATGTGGCATTTCCACCACTGGCTCAGGGCTGTAAACAGGGCATGAGCATTGCACTGCCGCAACAATAATTTGAGCAAGAAATCACTTTTATTTTTGTATTTACATTTTAGTGCAATTCTCTTACCCTGTTGAATATTATATATTTTTCGTTTGTCTATTCATAACTGTTTGGTTGGCTCAAGGTATTCCTGTTTATGCCAAAGGACTCTGAACTGTTGCCTTGTGTGTGTGCCTCTTGAGAAAAGCTGCAGAGATGTACTGTTGGCTAAAATGATTCTCAAGGAAGAATGGGCAGTTGATTTAGCGGCTAATTTTTAAACGAATGTTGTGTTCTCGCGTTCACAGGAGGCTTTGCATTCGTCTATGAAGCTCAGGATGTCGGCAATGGCAAAGAGTATGCCCTCAAGGTGCACCCAAACTTTTATTCAGTTCAATCATAATCATTGTTTTTTTCTTAAAGACGTTTTCCAAAAATCCTCTCCCCTCCTCGTAGCGTGAGCGTGCGATCGGTGTCGTGCCCCAGAAAATGTTTAGAAATAATTTTGAACCAAATTTTTATTCCGTCATAATTTTACCTGAAATCTACAGTGCAATTAGATTTTTGTAAAACGCTTCAGCATGACCGCGCCTAACGATACGAATACATCAAAATAGATGTGCTCTTGTTGAAATTGTGTGATGTCCCGATTGTGCAATCGGCGGCTTCTTCATGAGACGCAGAATTCGTTGGGAATTCTAGCGCGGCGGTGCAACTCCTCCGTGTTAGAAAATGTGGAACGGTCGTCAATAACACTGCAGTCGTAAATGTTCGAGAACAGCCCTGGTAAACAGATAAGAGCTGTTAATTAAATACATCTGAAATACTTCTGGAGATACTTGCACATTTGAAGCATTACTGAATCCATTCGCGTGCGTGACTTTTCCCGACTAGGTTTTGTTTGTATGTTCTTTTTACACGCTTTTATTTAACTAACCTCTATTGTTCTTGTTGTCGTATCTTCAAATCTTGTAACTACATTTTTACCCACTTCCCAATGTGGTATCGACTGCAAACTTGGTATACTTATGTCATACTGATGACAATACTATATTCTATAATAAAAAAAACATATATTTTAAAACATTATTTTTTATATGTTATGTTTCGGCTTGGCTCTAATTGTCCACGGTAATCTGACGTTGGCTGTAATTGGCCACGGTCCCTTACGTTATGGCAAGCTTCGGGGCCACTTCCTGGAGTCGTGGAGTTCTTCCATTACTAGTACGGTACATTTAATTAAAGCGAGTTAAAAAAAAGTTTTTTAAAATATTACTTATACTTTGCCACCGCACTCTTGGCCACCCCGTGGTCAATCCCTTGCTCGAGTTGACTGACGCTCATTTTGATCACCGGCAGTCACTCTTGTAAATCATAATACTCTGGCCTCTTTTGAGTTGTCACCTCGGTTGAACAGGATAAACGTAGCTTGCCTTGCCTCTGTTTTGAATGGATGTCTGCACATTGCAGAGGCTGCTGTCAGATGAAGAGGAGAGGAGCAAGGCTATCATTCAGGAGGTGCACCTGATGGTATCCTTGGCTGGCTATCACCGACGGTTTTGAGGTTAGAGTGGCCCAGTGTGCTCAGGATAAGTTCAGATGTCAGTGCCAAATTCCAACAGCTTATTATCTGCACTGCACTAATGGATGGGGGGGGGGGTGGTTGTGGGGTACAGGGAGGTCATTGGTGCCCTAAATGAGACTTTTAATTTCACAAAACTTCGGAACCCAGTTCCATCATGGGTGCTGCCCCGAGTCGAACCGAGAATCTCTCCGGAGGTTCTGGCTCGATGCTCTTGACACTGAATCGGCTATCTGAGCACCCCGCAACCACCGCTACTGCGAGTTTGGTTTGCAATGACTGGTGACCGGTGTCTGCCTGAAAAAGTGTAAAATGTAGAGGTTTTCGCTCGTTTCTTACAGAACGTCATTGTGAAATTCGAAGTGGCGATTTGGCAGATGAAACGGGCTTTCACCTTCACAGTGGAGGAATGGAGTCTCGTATCTGTACCCTCATGTGTTTTCAAAGTGCTTCCTGAATACAAGTGCAGAGTTCACATTCAATTGACACGTTAAAAGCTAAAGCCAATTTACCACTCGTTGAAGTGAAAGTAATTTACATTCCAGCATCTCTGCCTTCATGGTCTCTTGGAGTTTCGTTTTTTATTTGACATTTCATGAGATGAAGTGTCCATTCAGATTTCTCTCAGAGCAGTGCAACCTTTTCTTATCTAGATGTGTATGTAGCGCGTTTATTGAACGTGCTACATGACAGCGACCTCTGATATTCCTTCAAGTGACCTAAGGTCTACTCACAGTCGGGAGCAGAACCTTCCCACCCACTCTGCATATGAGAGTAATATCCATCCCATGACAGGTAAACCGATAATCGATAATCGTTGAATTCTTGGGAGAGTTGGAAGCAATCCAAATTAAGTACACAGCCACATTTAATGTCAAGGTTGTTTCTTCTGCGGTCTCTTTTGACTGGACCAGAGCCATCAACTTGAGACCCCATTTAATCATAACTCGGTCTGAGTGAGACTGTGGGTCTCTGCCTGACGTTGGGTCTCTATGCAAGTCTAAAACTAAACTATTTTTATTTTACCAGGTAAGGCCCACTCAGCTAAATATCTCTTTTTCAGAAGCGATCTGGCCACAAATGATAGCTCAATGAAATGGCTTATCGCGTGGAAATTTATAGCAGCAAGATACTCTTAAACGCATGTTTTAAATGTGGATGGGAAAAACCGGAGGTTCCGGAGAAAAATCCACGCCACCACGGGGAGAACATGCAAACTCCAAATATACAGCTGTCAGGGTCGGGATCGAACCCACGACTTCCTGTATACCTGGCGAGTTAGTTAACATCTCGCCATTGTGGGGCGCCACGAGTCATTGGTGACTGGGCTGAGTCCATCAACCCGCGACACTTGAGAACCCGGTTTAATCACATGCAGCTTGCCCTGATCTGAACCCAGCATCTCAATGGTACTGGCTCATCGCTCTGACCTCCGAGCCCCCCGGTCACCTCAGCTCTCCCCTTGTACTTTCAAAAAGCACAGCGATTAAAATCGCGGGTGCCTCGTGTTCACAGTAGACACAAGATGCGTTAAGTGGCATATCCTGTTCTTGAGCCTCTTGGCTGATCAATAGCCCGAACTGCTGCACGGCAAACTGTCCATTTAATGATCAGTATTCATTAAAATATGTAACAAAGCCTTATAGACTCAGTTCTGTTATACTGTGTAACCTCGAAATAACACGAGCGGGATATACCGTGTCCCGCATGTAACGGAGTTTGTGGTGGGAGGGGCCGTTGAGGACCCTATAAGTTGAAAAAAATAAGTAAACTTGCGCTGACGAAACTCGCTGGAGTGAGCGGCAGAGCAGTGCCGGCTGCGTCTCCACGCCGCGCGCCAACGTCGCGCGCCAGTGCAGCCCCCCAGCTCCGCGCTGCAGAAGTACCGACCGTCACGTTAGATTCCGCGCTCCAGAATTGGCTCGTGATGTTTCGGTGCTTTTTAGCGGTGTTTTGTCGCCTCTGTTTCGTATTGCTTTTAATACTTGTGTGATTTGAAGAAGAGCAATATCAATAACATTTCAAGCCGCGTGTGGGCTACATTTGGTGTAAATCATCAAACTGAAATACCTTGGCACACCACCCCTGGATCAGACCGGAAATTCGATGATGCTGTGTAAGCATGTTAAACTGACGAAGCATTATATTCTTAGATTTTTTCGGTAAAGTCACGTAGGTAAAAAATAAAATTAGTAAAATAAATAAAAAATATTTTACTTTTATTAATTTAAATTTACATTTTTTACCTACGTGACTTTCCCGAAAAAACCTAAGAATATGAATCCTTGCAGTGACGAAAGCTTCAAATCTAGAATGATGAAGCATTAGACCAACCGCGTGTTCTTGTCATAACGTCACACGGCATTGTGCAGTTTGTCTCATTATCCTGTTCATACCGTGGCCACGGTTGTACTGAAATGTGTGGAACTGCTGATGCCGTCAAGAGTGGCACTTAACTTGCCGCGCACCCAGAAAAAAGTGTCCGGGCATCCAAACATTGTGCAGTTCAGCTCGGCAGCCTCCATCAGCAAAGAGGAGTCCGACACGGGCAGGGCTGAGTTCCTCATCCTCACCGAGCTTTGTAAAGGTCCGTCGCCGATGCACAATTCACGCGTCGTCTCGCCGAGTCTCAAGACACTTTCTCAGGAGGGTCTTGCCAAGTTTCCGCAGTCGGGGGATGATGTGGATACTGCTGCTACGCAATCTCAATGGAGTCATTTGCAGTGTAATTTCAGCATTGATTACTTTGGCCAATGGAAGTTAGTTTGTATGTTTTTTTTTGTAGCCTTCAGAGGAAACCGGAGAACCTTTAGGAAACCTATCCAGTATAGGGGAATAATTTACAAGCTCTACACGTTCACACACTCGTACATGCGCGCACACACCCTGCAGAACAGCGGTGGGGGCGGCTGGGATTGGCGGGTGGGTGAACACACAAACTCCAGACAGAACGGCGCTCGAGTCTGGAGAAACGGATTGTCGCCACCGCGCCGGCCTGTCCCCGTGCTGCTGCTGCGGTGCCGTTGCAGTGGCACACACGAGCGCGCACGTGCCGCTCCGCAGGTCAGCTCTCGGACGGGCTGAAGCGCGTCGAGCTGCGGGGCCCCGTGCCCTGCAACACGATCATCAAGGTGTTCTACCAGGCGTGCCGCGCCGTACAGCACCTCCACCGCCTCAAGCCGCCTGTCATCCACCGAGACCTCAAGGTGCGTTCGCGCGGACGGTGACCCACGACGTCACAATCGTCTTGGCAAGAGCGAATGGGCTTGAGCAAGACACGTCGCTTCATGGAATGATAACCGATGGTTGAGACTAATGATGGAGTGGCAGACAAAGGAGGGAATACACCCAATGGCATGTCCACCGAGCAGCAGACGGAGCGATGAAATCAGCTCGCGTGCCCGATACTAACCATAGATCGTAAATCGGAGGCCTGTGAAACGTGGCGACAGCTAGGGGAGGCTTTCATCCAACGGTGAATAACTCATGGCTGACGATGGTGAAGACTGAGTGTCATGGTGCGGTGGGAAGCTGCGGCTCACTCCCGCGCGCTGGCGAGTCCGGTTGTCCGGTCGGCTGCCCTTCAGAACGTTTCGTATAAAAACCTTAAGGCGCTGAATCTGCAGCTCACCAACTCTCAGGCTATGCAACTCCTCGGGTGTAAATAAATATTCTCATTCTGTTTTTGAACCGAACGGCTCAACTACTTAGAATTGAATTTGCGTTGGCCGTTCCAAATCGTCGTCGCCGTGACCGATCATCGTAGCGTCGCATTCAAGATGTCGCGGCGCTTGCCTCTGCAGGTGGAGAACCTGCTGCTGAGCTCGCAGGGCAACGTGAAGCTGTGCGACTTTGGCAGCGCCACGACCGTGTGCCACTACCCGGACTACAGCTGGTCGGCGCAGAAGCGCGCCGAGGTGGAGGAGGAGGTGGGTTGCCCCGACGCGCCCCCGCCAACAAAATACGACGAATACACAAGATGTTACCGCTCTGCACAGTTACCGTGACTCCGGCTTCTCCCCCCGACATCAGTGTGGATGTGAATACAGGTAGTCCTCGACTTACGATGGAGATGCGTTACGACGACCCCATCGTAAGTCGAAAATATCGTAAGTCAAAGATGGCCTAGCCTACACAGGAGTCTTAAAGAATGGTGATAATTTAGCAAAACAGAGCAATTTCCAGCACCGTACTGGATAAACGATATACTGTATGTAATTATTAATTACAATACTGTATTGCACAGTACAATTTAAAATAATAAACAAGGTAAATTCTTAGCCTACCTATATGAACTGCAATTTAATAGAAAGTTTTTTTCAGGAAACAATCCTATCTGCTATAAAAACTTTTAGAATGCATTGAACGTATCGTATCGTGGTAACCCTCAAATGAAATCGCTAAAGCTACGTATGATACATGCATTGAACGTATCGTAACGTATCATATTGTACTGTGCTCACCAATATTCAGTCCGTCGTCTGCACACTTGAACGATGTTAGGTTGTTGATGGCTACATTAACTTAGTTGTCGGAAGAGGAGGATGGTGATGATGAAGTACAGTATCGTACCTCGTACGCTGCTGCGTTTGCCTGCCGCGCGAAATGTAAAATATCTTGTCGTATCGCTATCGCCATCGTAAGATCGAAATATCGTAAGTCAGACCATCGTAACGCATGTATTCCTGTCTAGATCATGAGGAACACCACTCCCATGTACCGGACTCCGGAGATGCTCGATCTGTATTCGAATCTTCCCATCACAGAGAAGCAGGACATCTGGGTGAGTCGCGCGACGTGACGCCACTTCACGTACTCGTGTGTCCACGTCAAAGTTTTTCGATAACTGCGTCGGCAGCAGTGCATCGACCCGTAGATTCGCATAGAAGTTCATAGACCTGCATAGAGATCCACAGATTGAAATAGAGATTCACAGATTCATGTAGAAACCCCTAGACTCGCACAGAGACACACAGCCTCACGGAGAGATGCAGGCTCACAGACACACAGCTTACACAGAGACCTATAGAATCATATATAAATCAATAGTTAGATTTCGGCCTATGTATTTACATAAAAACCCGTACTCACTTAGAGCTCCATGGATTTACGTAGACTCACATTGCAATTCATAGATTTACATAGAAAACCAAAGATTTACATCGAGACCCGCACACTCGCATACAGCTCATGTCTGTGTAGCACAAACACAAATTCCAACACAAACTCAACACTGCTGTGAAGAAGGGCCATTCCCCGAAACGTCGCCTACTTACTGCCTCTGTCTGTTCCCCTTTGGGGGCAGTGTTCGTGATGAGCGCGAGTTTCCTTGTTTTACTGCTGGCTTGTAGCCACCCTCCCTCTCTCCCCGCCCTTCCTGTTTACGCGTGGCTGGGTATTTACTTGTGCGGCACGATGCACCGACGATTGCGCTTTGCGCAAGCAGCCATTCCCGACGCGCTTGCCTCCGCCCTGGAATTAAACCCTGAAGCTTTTATCCTCCATGTTGGCGGTCCACAGCGCTTCTTGGTGAACGCGTACGCTTATATATCGTCTTCTTGGTTCTTTCGGTAAAGTCACGTAGAAGGGAAGTAATAAAATAATAAAAATAAAACATAATAAAATGAAATAATTCTCACGACGTTTCGGCTACAAGGTGAAGACGGCTGCTTGCGTTGTAGCCGAAACGTCGTGAGAATTATTTCATTTTATTGTGTTTTATTTTTTATTATTTTATTACTTCCCTTCTACGTGACTTTACCGAAAGAACCAAGAAGATGAATCCCTGCAGTCACGAAAGCAGCTTTAAATCGAAATTTAATTATTTTATTATGTTTTATTGTTATTATTTTATTACTTCCCTTCTACGTGACTTTACCGAAAGAACCAAGAAGATGTATCCCTGCAGTCACGAAAGCAGCTTTAAATCGAAATTTAATTATTTTATTATGTTTTATTTTTATTATTTTATTACTTCCCTTCTACGTGACTTTACCGAAAGAACCACGAAGATGAATCCCTGCAGTCACGAAAGAAGCTTTAAATCGAAATTTATATATCGTCGTTATATGCATTTGTCGTACATGCAATTTTTTTCACGCAGACGTGTCTTCCTGCGATGAGGTTACCGCATGCCACGCTGCAATCGTTTCTTGGTCTTGTGGAACGGGTGGGTGTGTGCTGGTATTTTGTACCATCAGGCACTCCACCCCCACAACTCCCAATCGGTGATGGGGTAGTTGTGGAGAGTTTCCCATACCTGAGCAGTGTGCTCGTGACCGGCTCCGGTTTAACAGCGGAGGTCTCATTCCGAATCAGTCGAGCGGCATTATCTCTTCATCGGTTGTGTCACGCTCTGTGGAAGCTACCTGGTCTGTCGTTCCACACGAAGCTTCAGGTCTTCTCGGCCACAGTCATTCCCTCCCTTCTCTACGCTTGCAGAACGTGGACCCCCCTAATGGAACATCTCCGCCGGTTAGAAACATTTAGGCTGGCCGGCTTACGATCAATCTTCACGTGGCCTCAAGGTGCACATGGCCTGGCACAAGCGTCGTGGTGACGTCACCGCCACTTAGTGGCGAATGACGGTTGTTGTTGTGTGCATCTGGGTCTGTCCAGAGACCTCCTGTCAGCGAGCCTTCGACACTTCACGTGGCCTCAAAGTGCACCTGGCCTGGCACAGGCGCCGTGGTGACGTCACCGTCACTTTGTGGCGAATAGCGGGTATCGGTGTGTGCCTCACCGTATCCCACTCAGCTTCTGTTTAACTGTTCCGAGGGAATTGTTGCTGCATATTGCAGGGTATATATACGTGTGTGTGTGTGAATATAGTGTAGTGGTTAGCCCGCTGCGCTACAAACCCGACCTCTTAAGGCTATACATGGGAGCTTTGTCTTTGTATAAACATTGGTGGAGGTGTAAGTGGAGAAGTCGCAGGATGAAACCTATTCTTCCTACAGCACACATACGTGCACAAACACAAATATCCCCCCGTGTAGCCTTAACAGACTGTTGGGGCAAGTGCTGTTAGCGAGCAGCACCTACGAAGGCCAACACGGCACACGAGGTGGTGGGTGGCCTTCACCACGCCCAGCTGCCTTTGTCTCCCTTCTGGCGATGTTTGCACATCACACCAGGTACTCATTTGAGGCAGAGTCGACTTAGGGGAGGCTCAGGAGTGGTTCAGATAATCGTCACTGGTGTTGGCCATGAGCGGGAATGGACCTCGGGTCACCGGGTTCATAGTGAAGTGCGCTAACCCCTGCACCACCACTGCCACCGATCCAATAACAATACCAGCCATTCGCCACCAAGTGACGGTGACATCACCATGGCGCCTGTGCCAGGCCAGGTGCACTTTGAGGCCACTTGAAGTGTCGAATGCTTGCTGACAGGGGTTACGGGACAGACCCAGGTCTGACTGGTAGATGCACCAGCTGTACCCCCCCTACTGTGCCAACTTGCTACATTTTAGGAACCACTGCCACAAAGACAGACAATCACAACTCTGCATATACCAAATGTGCACACTGAAATGAAAAGGCCTTGGATCTATTGAAAACATAATAACATAATAATATTTCCTTTTTTGTCCCACTCGACCAGGACACGTATATTGATGTCCTGTCCAGAGGTCGTTTGAAGGGATCTCAGATTTAGCTCCGCGATGTCCGTTTCCGTGGGCCGCTGTCTTAACACAAAGGATCGCATTTCCGAATGGATCCTTTCGTCTCACGACGTCATTTGTTTCGTGTCCATCAAGCCAACTTGGAACAATGGCGACCGTTTGCGACGGGGGCCGCGGGCCCACGGCACTGTCGGCATCGGCTCATGTAACTTTCACCTGAAGGCTCTCAGACACATACGTCCTCTCATCTCTACTGAAATTGGCATGTTGCATAGTTGGGTCTCGCCTTGACTATTGCAACTCCGTCCTAGTCCGGACCTCCGCTGGCAACCTAAAGAAACTTCAAAGTCTCCAAAACAACCTAGCACGCATCGTCATTGCCCACACTCATCCCCGTCTCGACTCACTAGCCTGTCTCCGTGCTCTCAATTGGCTACCCATCGCCAGTAGGGTCACATACAAGACCGCCTGCCTCTGCCACAATGCCTTCACATCCGCCTGCCCGCCGTACCTTTCTTCATTATTGACAACTTGCAGCTCAGCGCACGGCAGAAGCCTGCGCAGCGCGACTCACGACCTCCTCTTGATACCAAGATCCAGGATGGTCATCACGTCTATGCGCCGCTTCTCAGTGGCAGCCCCAACAGTCTGGAACGATATCCCTCTGCACATTCGCAGCATCACCTCAATCGCCTCCTTCAAGAGAGACTTAAAAACTCACCTCTACTATCACGCTTTCGAGCGACTCTGAGCTTGGCTCCGCGCCTTTGAGTTGCGGCCACTACGTCCGCAAATTTGCACGCGTTATAAATTGAACTATTATTATTACTATTATTATTATTTTACATCGTCAGCCGTGCGTGGCTTCTCCCGTGGGAGGAGAGTGGGCGAGAGCGAGGAGGCTTCGTCTGCTCCTCTCGCCGCACACTCGGGTGAGGTTCGGGGCCGGGCCGAGAGGCACCCAACTCGCCGATTTCGCTCTGCGGCGGCGACGCCAACGGCACGGTCAGGATAAAACAAAAAATAAATGTGGGGGAAAAGACAATGGATGATTTATTCAAGTACACAGGCTTGACTGGAAACTCAATGCATCAAAGAGAGTTGACATCTGCATGCTGATTATTGCATGCTCGGTCACTGCAATATACAACGTGTTACAATGCATTGGTTCGCAGATTTTGGTGGGTTTCTAAGCTCCGTGATACGTGCATTGGATAATGCGTGGAAGAATGGACTATTTACAATTCATGCGAACATATTTGCCAATGCAACGTGGAGGATAATGGAGTGAAGGAAACTATACAGTTGAGACGGAACATTTTTAGAAACGGCAGCTGAGAAGGCGAACGCGAGAAAATAGACGAATTGTTCCTTTAAAATCATTCGCGATGCTCAATGTTTGACAAGTCATCAAAGCATTGGTGTGTTTGGAGGGTGAATCATTTCGTGCCGAATATAAAAAATGATTCCAATCATTCTCATTCGGATGGATGAATGCGTCCCCATGCTGTGTCAGTTGGTGGGGGTGGGTTGACCATATTTCACCACTTTGGTCAAGGTTGGTTGTTGATGGGGGAGGCAGGAACAGTTCTGACATCATTTGCCACTGGCTGGGAATTTAGCTGGGCTCATAGCGCAGCATGCGAACCACCATGCGCCATTATTCCACCCACTGACATGACACCAGTACAGGAGGTTGGTGCACGCTCTTAAACTCTTACAAACCCGATAATTAATTGTGCAACGCCCGGGCGTCTGGCACGGGCTCCGTCCTAATTAGCAATCGAACGCGTTTCCTGCTCAGCCATGCGATCGGATCACATGATCTGCCGCTGCCCTGTGACCCCCCTCTGTGGGTGTGGCCGGGATTAAATCCTTGAGACAAAGGTCGCACCGCGTCTGCCGGTTGGCCCCGGCGCGAATAAAAATGCCTCTCGCGTAGCACAGGGCGGCGGCGGCATTGCCAGCAGCAGCGGCGGCAGCCCTGGAAGCGTTGCGTATTTTTATCACGTACCAGCGCGAGAAGGCGCCTGGCCCTGCCCCCCCGTTCGCACGGTGAGCGAAGCGGCGGCGGGTGGAAATCCGTCGCGACAACAACCGACGGACACTGCGGCTGCGCGCACCGCCGTGATGCCGACGCCAGTCCTGCTGCTGTAGCCGCTCGCCGGGGGTTTTCGTTCTCGGCTCGTCGCTCGCCCCCCTCCCCACCCCGGCGAACGGTCGAAGCGCGTTGCGAAATCTGCCTCGATTACGGTGAACGGTTTGTAACATGCGCGCGATGTTGTGTGTCGAGCGCGAGCCCAATAGCTCTGTGCTGCTGTCAGCGGTTAAGATGAATGTCGGTTTACTGTATGGTGGTGCTGTGCGTCGCTTGGCTTCGGCATTGCGGCACTTTGTGCTTTGCAGTCATTATAAGTTGAGCATTTTGTTGTGCTTCATGCTTGGTGGTTAATCTTTAGGTTGCTTCGCTTCCAGCGATGAACGCTTATCTATCCTTTACACCCTCGGGCTGTGATTCTGAATAGTTATTAAGGGCATATTGTTATCCCTTAGAGACTCTGACATCCATTGTGCCTATGTCACATTGACACATGTGATTCACCCCACGTATAAAGATTCTCAATGGCTATTTAAATGAGCATTGTAGTAAACAATTGCATTCATTTACATTTAATGCAAATGTTTCGATTTGTTAGGTCACTGCTCTCTGAACCGGGCTGCCCGAGTTCGATTCCTGGCCATGTCTAACATTGGTGCTGTACCATCTTCCTTTGCCAATCCACAATAACCATTGTGGGGAAGTATGGTAAAAAAAAGCATTTGTGATGTGTGGTAGAGAGGTTTTCATACAGCATTAGACCAATAAAGGGCTGGAAATGAAACGCAAACTACCGTAATGCCCATGTGCCTTGAGGCTAATGGTATGGCTGAGACAGAACCATGGTGATGGTACAAACAAGACAAAATATAAATCCACTCCTGAGTCAAATTATAACTTCACATTGTACCGATCCGTTGAACCACCGGGGGTACGCGTACAGCCTTTGGTTAATCCACTGCTGGATGATGTCCTCCCCGCGCCGCGTGGGTCATCGTCGTGATCTGACTGTACTTCACGCCCAGCAGAGTGGGCTGGTGAAGGAAAGGAGCATTTTGATTCAGTACAGTGCATCAACAAACATGGCTGCACTGCCCTCTGTTGTCCACCACGCAGCCCAGCAGCAGCTGGTACCAGCAGGTGGCTTGATGCATGACGCCTACCCATCCAAGCACTCTGCAGGCTTACCCCTGCTTAGCTTCCGAGATCTAACCAGGTCGGGCGCATCGCCCGGTGATTCGATTGCAGCATCCAGCACCGAGGTCCTCGGCCTAAAAGATGAACGGCGATCGACCGCCGCCTGGGTTGCCTTGTCGGTCGCGGGGCGACCGTTGTCGTCCCGGCGTCCGCGTTCGGTTTCCCGTCACCGCTGAATGCCGCATGCCCCCCCCAACCCCCCCTTCCCCCCCCCCCTCCACTTGTCGTGCAGGCGCTGGGCTGCGTCCTCTACTTGCTCTGCTTCCAGGAGCATCCGTTCGAGGACGGGGCAAAGCTGCGGATCATCAACGGCAACTTCAGCATCCCGCCGGGCGACACGCGCTACGCCGCCCTGCACCCGCTCATCCGTACGCTCTCACGCCCCCCCCACCCGCGCCCCCACTCAGGAGGCCGCGTGTGGCCGATGGGATGTGGAAAGAGAATACTTTGATATTTTTCGATTTAAAGCTTTCGTGACTGCAAGGATTCATCTTCTTGGTTCTTTCGGTAAAGTCACGCAGAAGGGAAATAATAAAATAATAATAATAAAACATAATAAAATAATTCTCAAGACGTTTCGGCCACAACGCAAGCAGCCGTCCTCAGGTGAAGACCAGGTCTGTCGGAAAGATAGCCTGATTGCTGATCATTCAGACGCTGTCTTTCCGACAGACCTGTTCTTCACCTGAGGACGGCTGCTTGCGTTGTGGCCGAAACGTCGTGATAATTATTTTATTATGTTTTATGTTTATTATTTTATTATTTCCCTTCTACGTGACTTTACCGAAAGAACCAAGAAGACTTTGATATTTTTTATCTGGAGGGGACGGCTGTGCTAAGTAGGCGGGATTTTCCTGCTTATTTGCTTTGTTGCTTATTTTCTCCACGACGTTCACGATTGTTGTGTTACGCGGCGTGTCGTTTTGCGTCGAACTCGGACCCATCTATAGCAGAATAGCGTCCGCGCCTGTAAACATTGGGCAGTTCACCGGTGTTGACTCAACCAAGCCTGATTGCTGATGAGACGCTGTACGTCGAAATCGGTTTCAGAGTTTGCTTGCTTTGAACCGACGCTGCTGAAATGATGCGCTCCCAGAACGCCGCACGGCTGATGAGAGGTTTTTACACTTTCATCTGGTACAAAAACTGACACCTTTATACAGAGTAGAGGAATGAATATGTTCGCCATCGGCAGCTCGCACTCGGAGATTGAGGTGCAGCGGTTAGCGCGCACCCCTCCATGAACCCAGCGACCTACACGTCAACGTCTCCCGTGTGTGAAACCTGCTACGTGCATCAGGAAATAGCATGTCGGGATGATGTAGTTCGAGCAAGACTTGCTGTCCTTCCGCAGGGCTGGGTGAACCAAGGTTGAACGCAGCATTGTTTATTGACGCGGCTATATTTGCGTGACCAGCGTTCGACGACTCCCAACTCTGGCGTCCAAAGAGAGCGACATCTGAACCGTTCCTGGACCGTCTCCTGTCCCCAACTTCACCGACCTGTCCCTTTACAGTGTGGTGAAGTACGGTACAACCACATCCACGACTCTAGACAGCACGGGTAGCCCTTTGTCCAGGCAGTGTATGGACAACAGGCCTGTAGGATTGTCGTGCCGCAACCTGGCCCAGTGATGGCACCTTCACCCCCGCCTTGTTGCAGAGGTTTGCGGATGGAATCGGACAGGCCACCCCGGTTATTACTGCGGATGCATTGACCATAGAATAAGCGCCGTCTGCTTCACAGTGGACGTTAAAGACCCCCCAGCGGCCACTCGCTGTCGTCTTCATCATTGTTCTTAAACCAAGACCCCGGGCACACTGGCACGCATGTCTACACTCTCTCTCTCTCAAGGCTCTATGCTGAAGGTGCACCCAGATGAACGGCCAGGAATAGCGGAGGTCATCGCTCAGCTGCAGGAGATCGCCACTGCGCGCGCCGTCAACCCTAAGCTGCCAATCACAGAGGTGAGCGGCCGCCCCCCCCCCCCCCCCACCGTCAAACCCAAACGCCCGGCGCGGTCTCTAAACGCGCACTGATGCATCGACTTAGCGGCGCCGCAGCGGCCAATGGAAGCGCAGAGGTCGCAAACGGGTTTTGATTCCTTACCCGTACCCGGCCGCACCAAAGTCGCAAACGGGTTCCCGTACCCGGCCGGGTACGGGTAGCCGGGTATCGGGTAGGGTACGGGTATCGGGTACCCGATTACGACCTCTGGGATGAAGCCATGTTGCAAGCGCGGGTGGGTTGATTATAGAAACTTGAATTGTGAGAAGAGACAAGACGTTGGGAAATGAGTGACAAACGGTTACTCACCAGTGACTCACAGCCTACCCGTACCCGGCCGCAACAGGGTCGCAAACGGCTACCTGTACCCGGCCGGGTACGGGTAGCCGGGTATCGGGTACCCGATTGCGACCTCTGCTGTGTGACTGAACCGTACGAAGGTGGCGGAGGTGGGGGCCAGCTGACTTGGGGGGGGTAGGGGGGCAGCGAGAGGTGGACGTTGTGTCGGCCAGGGCAGGAGAGGAGGAAGATCGCCACGTCGGCACAGGCCCAAAGGTCTAAAACGTCGAGCGGCCAGCAACGAATAGCACCGTCAGAGTTGTAATCGATGAGAGTCGAGGACACGCGTGTTGAATTGAGCAAGGTCATTGTTATGAGACAGAAACGATGGAAAGAGGGAATCCAAAGTGGAAAAGTGGGAGGGAAGCAGCAAAAAGAGAAGTGTTGGGGTGAGCGAGTGGCTGGATGAGTGTAGTGAGGGAGCAGACGTGTGAGCGAGTGGGTTGATGGGTGAGTCAGTGAGTCGGTGAGTTGTTGTGACCTGCAGTGTGGTGGTAGAACACAGTGTGGCGGATGAGACGACAGTCAGCCTGGTAGAGACCGACTGTGTCGTCGAATCGGTGTGTTAAGCTTGCGGGAACAGTAACCATTGCAGTAGCGATAGTAGCCCGAATAGGAGGCGTCTGCCCATGCAGCACACTCATTACACGTGATGCAAGGGATTCCTCCAACCGAGTATCGGTTGGATTGCTTGACTAATCAGCCACTAACCCTAATTGTTGGGCCGGAGGTTCAGAGAAACGTCTCTGTTCACCTTGACAAACAAACTCGCACGAGCCATCGAAGATACTTTAAGGAGTTACAGCGTGGGAAGGTCCTCTCAACTTGGTCTCCATTGCTTCTGCCGGAGCAGCTCGTCGCAACATCAGGGAATCACTCGGTTTCGGGCACGGCCCCGAACCCCCGTCTCTCTCCGCTCTTCGTCCTTCCTGAAACTCTCCCCGACTCCACCAATCCGCTTCGTTCATCCCAACGGGGTGAGCCCCTCGTTTGCATTTAGTTTTCCCCGCGTCCTTTCAAATTTACCCTGTTGACCAATCCGATTTAAACGGTTGTCCACCTTCAAATCCGGTTGCGTGGCCCCACACCGGCTTTCCCCTGTGACACGCTCCTAGCCAATGAGGGTCGAGCGCGCCGTTTGATCTCGCAAGCCGTTTGAGCCGGCGAGCGTTTGTGTATTTATTTTTTGTTACGGTTCCCCTCTCGGCGTCCCTTGCAGCTACGTACAGAATAGCCGCCAGGACAGCGCGTAGTGACTCTTTGATGCTCCCTGCAGTTAGGGACAAACACTGGCGGGGCATGTCTGCTAGCTACCGTGTCGTTTGGTTCTGAGAGCACGGTGGAACAGCTCGCGTTTCCAGGGCAAGGCTGCCGTTTGCGGAGTGTGTGTGCACGCGCGTGCGTGCATTTGTGGTTGTGTTGGCACGTGGGTGCATGTGCGCGCGTGCGTGTGTCTATACGTGTGTGTACGCGTCCTTTCTGCGGTAGTGTAGCGGTTAGCGCGCTGCGCTATGAACCCGGCGACTCGGGTTCGATTCCCGCTCACGGCCGACACCAGTGACGATTATCTGAACTGGTTCTGGGCCTCCCCTAAGTCGACTCTGCCTCAAATGAGTAGCTGGTACGGTGTGTAAACATCGCCACTGGGGAGACAAAGGTGGTCGGGCGTGGTGGTGGCCACCTACCCCCTCGTGTGCCGTTCTGGCCTTCATAGGTGCTCGCTAACAGAACTTGCCCCTACAGTCTGTTCAGGCTATATGGGGGATCTGTGTCTTTGTATGCGTCCTTTCTGCTCTGGGCTGCACTCTGAATTTGGCATAAATATCAAGGTGATGTCATCGCTACATAGTGTTGAACGACTGTTATGTGTGTGGGTGTGTGTTATTGTGTATTATTGTGCTTGCGTGCCATTGTGTGGGGAGCTGTAGTGTAGCGGTTGGCGGCGCTGCGTTACGGACTGAGTTGCGACTCCCAGCCATGGCTAACAAAAGTGGCCAGTGCTATCTGAACCTGTCCAGGGCCTCCCCGATGTCGACTCAGCCGTGCACGAAGACCAGGTGTGGTGGGTAACAGCAAAACTAGGGAGACTGAAGGGAGAGTTAGCAGAGTGCGTGGAGAGCAGTAGAGAGAGGTGAGATGGGAGAGTGCGTGGAGGGCAGTAGTGAGATGAGAGAGGAGATGGAGGAGAGTTTGTGGGGGAGTAGAGTGAGATGAGAGGCAGGCAGGGCCAGGCCAGTCTGGAGGATGTGGAAGGCATTGAGTGCGATCACATTTGTACTTCTGCCTGTGCTTCCTCAGTTGTTTGACGGAGGAGGCTCCCTGGGCATTGGAATTTCCCCGTCTGTCACCGCTAATTTCCAGCCAGCGCCCGAACACCGCATGGAGCCACACGGTTCGTATCAAAACACGGCACGCGGGGGCGCGGGGACATGGGGACATGCCTGGGCACGGCGCACGCGGGGACACGGCACACGTGCTCGACCCATTTTTGGTTGTTAAAATGTCCCACCTTGTGGGTAAGTCAACAGCGGCTGTCCTTATGAGTGGACTCGCCTCTGCTTTTCGGAATGTGGAATTTCCACCACCGGCTCTGCATGGTTGGAAATGGGAGATGGACCACGCCAATGGCTCAATGCTCATTTGAGCAAGGAATCACTTTTGACTTTGTTCATTTATAAATCCTTTATATTAAGTTCGCTTGCTTGCTTACGACCATGCAAATCTTTCAGTCGTTTTTTAACCCACTTCCCGTGATCCAATCGAGCTGACATTTTGCACACAGACTCGTTGTGCGTGACAATTAATTTTCGTGAAATTTTTTCCCCAAAATTTTACACTTTTTAGGACAAAAATATTATATTTAATTACCAATTGCTTAATGGTGCAATGCAATCATCTGACCCATAGGTGGCAGCCATCTCAAGCCAGAGGACGAGAGGACTCTAGCCGCCACGCATATAAAGGATTTATAGTGAAAAATGTTGTTTTTACGGGTTATATACAAGTCATCGTCATCATCAGCAATGGTCAATCCGCCGCTGGATGAAGGCTTCCCCAAGCCGCCGACGCGACACCTCTTGCTACCGCGGCGACGTGATGGCAAATTTTTTTCGTAACTCGCGGCGCCATCCTGCCCGCAGGCCCCACGAGCTCGGAGGGCGACCCTCAGCAGGTCGGCGGGCTGCTGGACATCATGAAGGGCGGCGCAGGCCGTCTCTTCAGCAACATCAAGGACACGTCCTCAAAGGTCATCCAGTCGGTCACCAGGTATGCGCCCCCCCCCCGCCATGGTGGTGAGATGTTAACTACCTCGCCTGGTATGGAGGAAGTGGTCGTGGATTCGATCCCGACCCTGATGGCTGCTGTATATTTGGAGTTTGCTTGTTCTCTCTCTCTCTCTCTCCACGTGGTCATGTGGATTTTTCTCTGGGTTCTCCGGTTTTCCCCTCCGCGTTTAGAATCGACATCACACGTTTAGAGTATTTGACTACTATACATTTCCACATGATGTTAAGTCACTTCGTTGAGCTATCACTTCTGAAAAAGAGTTACATAGCTCAGTGCTACAATAAAAATAGTTTAGTTTATGTGTCCGCCGTGGCCCTGTACTTTACCCCGTGCGTTGCCCCCCACCCCCTCACCGCGTGCCCCCCACGTGCCCGAACAGTTGTTATGCCGGCGTCACGATTATTGCGTGGTGAGGTAGGGCTGGCTCGTTGGGCGTGCCACGTTGGAATGCGCTGTCCGTGTGGAATGAGCATTCCAAAGACCCTGGCAAAAAAACACCGCCGCAATCTCGGAGCGTTTATTTTGCGCCGGTTTTGGTAGTTAAAAAAACACATGGTCAGCCATGGTCAATCCACTGCCGGACGAAGGCCTCGCCAAGCCACCACCGCCACCTCTCACTATCCCGCCATGTAACGATGCAGCGGGTTTGAATGTTCGCTGCGCGTGACGAGCGGGTAGGGGTGACGCTCGCAGCCTCGCCAGCCCGTGGGTTTGTGAGACGACGGCGACGTCCGTATTGGATTGGTTGGCGCTGCAGAGCGCGCAGGGTGAAGGTGGGGGGAGAGATCATGTGCGTGAGCGAATCTAGCCAGAGCCGTGGACTGAAGTTAAACACATGTCCAATGAAACGTGCAGAAATGAGAACATTGAGAAATTAAGTGAAATGATAGGAGCGTTGCAGTGGACAGCGCAGTTAAATGGTCGAGTGAGCGGCTCGCAATCAGAAGGTTGCCAGTTCAAATCCCAGTTAGGGGGGGTTGGCTCGGCCTATCATTCCTCTGGGGGTCGATAAAATGAGCACCGCATTTCGGGGAAAGTCAACAGTGGTTATTCTACGGATAGGCTGCCCCCGACATAGGTTTATGGAATTCCCACCCCTGGTTCCGCCACCAATGCCTCTCTAAAGCAAGGGTCGGCACGAGTGACTCGCACGGCGGTGATGGTGGCGCCGGTGTGTCGCTCGCAGCTCCGTGCAGAGACCTCCTCTCTCTTTCCCCGCCGCGCCGATCGCTTGGTGCACACCCTCGTCGGCGTGCAGTGGCGTTCACTCCCTCGCCGCCACGCGACGATTCGTCACGATTTTCGGTTTCGGACAGTTGCCTCCCATGTTTGCTTTCGAACCTTCCCCACCCCCCCACTCCCACTTTCAATGCACTCTTGACCCCCTATGCTCGTTAATGAATTATAATTAACTTAAAGCGGTGATTTAAATTCACCAATTAGGTTGTCCGAATTCGTTGCTTAAGAGTCAACCTCCGATCGGCGAGCTGCTGACCTGGATTGTAGATTTTTAACGATATTGGTTTTACACCCTTTTCGTGGTGCCCCGATCGAAGTGGGGGGTGGTGGGGGGGGGTGGTTGTCGTGGTCATGCATGCACATTTGTCTGTGTGCCACGAGGTGGCGACATATCACTTGATTTGCATTTTGCATTGATCGTTTTTTTGCGTGTTTTTTGTTATTTATGCTTCTGCAATCGACTTTAACACCCTGCTTGGTTGCTTTCACCTGTGAATAACCATGTCCATCTCGCCGATTACGTGCTCCTGCCACCCTCAGCACCAGGTAAATCCCATTGCCTCTTCGCATGATTTTAACTTTTTATTCGCGCTCAACATCAGCTTCTGTGTACGCGTAATGCCTTCGCTTGTCATCTCGGCTTTTGACCACCGTGCGCCATCGGTCACCCGCCTCCTGTTGAAGTTCCACTGTGATGAACGTGTGAAAAAATGGGGAGCTAAGGTGCTGGCAATGCCAACTTTTGCAGCACCCTGGCCACGACGCTCACTTACGGCCTACCAAATATCGGGGAGGAGGCTCAACCAGTGACACGTGATGACAGAAGAACAGGCTTTACCCTTTGCGGAAAGAACACAGGCGTTAAGACTTGGCAACACCAAATAGACACCCATCGCAAGGCATCGAGGACACGTGGTCTAGCTGGCACCCACTCCCACCCTCGCCTACTTTTACATAGCCCCGCCCACTACTCACGTTGCTCCGACTGCCCAAGTGGAGACAAAATCCTGATACCGGGACAGACCTTTTGAAAGCACCGGGACTCTCCCGGCCAATCCAAGATGCATTTGCAGCCTCAGGCTCCCTTCCTCTACTTGTCCCTGGCCGCCAGCTTCTCCGAGCGAGAGAAGCTCATGGGCGGAGGAGGTGGAGGCCGAGGAGGTGGCCGGAGGTCTCGCGAATGCGGCAGATTTGCCGCTACAGTCGAGACTCGGCGATAGGGAGGGGGCTCGCTTTGGGGGCTTTGCTTGGAGGGACCCCTGGGAAGAGGGCTCGCTTGGGGGCTTTGCTTGGAGGGACCCCTGGGAAGAGGGCTCGCTTGGGGGCTTTGCTTGGAGGGACCCCTGGGAAGAGGGCTCGTTTGGGTGCTTGGGGTTGGTGCCGGAGGGTCGAAGCTTGGAGTAGAAGGGCGCTGACCTGACTGTACGCAGGTTTTGCGGTAACGCTCAGGTGCCTCAACTGCCGTATGCACACGGTGCCGCTCCTCGCCGAGCCGCTGCTGGAAGAGGGCTTCCCCATGCCACGCGAGTCTGTACGGATTGGCGAAGGCGGGGAGCGCACACGTGAAGCGCAATGAATTCCCTTCGACGATAGACGTTGCTGCACCGCCCTCTGCTGCTCACAGCGTAGCACCGCAGCAGCCTAGAACGCCTGTTGTAGGCCGCTGCAACACTCATTGTAGTAGCCTGCACCTCCGATTCACACCCCGCAACTCCGATTAGCACGGTCGGCTACGTACGGTGGTGCGAATGGAGTTCAACGTACGTACACACACACCTGTTGTGACCCGCACGGTTTGGGGAGGCCCTCATCCAGCAGTGGATTGACGCGAAGGCTCTACATGTGTTGTATACATTACCCAGTGTAGCACTTCAATTCAATTCCATTGGTGTCCTCATGAAAGTTGTGCGGCCACGAGATTGTTACGTGCAGTTTAGCTTGTGAAACGGATTGTATTTGCAGCTGAAGGCAGAGAGGCGGCACAGTGGCACAGCGGCAACACTTGTGCCTCAAAGCAAGAAGGGCCTCGGTTCCATTACCAACTCGGGCACCTTTCCGCGTGGAGATTCTAAGTTCTCCCCCGGTTCTGTATCTCTTTCCTGCGGGTTCTGCGATTTCCTCCCATAGCTGCCAAACATAAAACATTCAGTGTAACTAGTCTGGGCCAAACACCGCAATGCATAAAATAAATACCTGCAATTTACTCAATAGGAGGGCACCCTCTTGAAAATGACTCTTGAGACTCAGTGATGCTTTCCTGGGTAGACAAGCGTAGTAATAATAGTAATAGATGAACATGCTTCAGCGCTGTCCAGTTTTAGCTGGACAGCTTGTTAGTGAACCAAAACCCCGAAGACAAACTCTACATTTGAACACTTTCCGATTAAGGTTGAAACCGTAATGCATTCGCTCTCTCCGTGCGTCTGCTCGATCGCTCCTGTCCGTCTGTCCGTATCAGGATGGGGGTCACGGTAACTCTCTTACAGATGACCCAATATGAACGGAACTTGAGCGTCAAGTTGTGTCGCTATTAACGAACTCGCCCGAGAGGTAGCCGGCCACATTGATCCAGGGGGGTTGCCCTAGCCCTCCCTTGGCAGCGCCGCTTTCGCAGCCGCGCTGTCTCGCCGCGGCCTACGAACAGGCTCCTGACGGCCTCCTTTGTATTTGGATTATCTGCAGTGCTTCCGATGATTGATTTGGTGAAGTGTGGAGGGCCAATGGGCCGATTCACTTAAAAAAAAAAATACTTTGGAGGCACTGACTGTAGGTTGATGGTTGTGTTTTGTTTGGTGGCGCTTCATGGCGCACGGAGCGCAGTGCTTTAACAAAATGTGGTCATCGTTTCAGTTACACGAAAGGAGACCTGGACATCTCGTACATCACGACGCGGGTAGCAGGTGAGTGCGGCCTTGAGTCCGTGGACCAGTGCATCGACATTCACTTGCGAGACGTGCATTTCGCAACCTCTCTCTCGAGAGAGAGAGAGAGACGCGGCCAATCGCTGCTGGGATATTTATGAGGCGTTCTACTTGCGCATCGTATTTCAACCAATTAAAACAATGATTTTCACAGGAATCTTTATCCATCTCCCTTGATGAGAGCAAAAATGCTCGTTAAATACCGCGGTGTCGGACATACTGAGACGAACCGACTTGTTTATCCTCGCTCGGATAGTGGTGGTGCATTTAGTTTTGTATATCGTTTTGTATATGGCTTGTGGTGGTGTGGACGACAATGGGGAGGCTGCTGGTGATGGTCTTTCTAAGAGTGCGGTGTGAGGGTACGGTGAGCGTGTGTATCGGTTAGCAGACTGCGCTAAAAACCCGGCGACCCGAGTTCGATTCCCACTTACGGCCAACACCAGTGAGGATTATCTGAACCGGTCCTGGGCCTCCCCCAGGTCGACTCAGTCTCAAATTGGTACCTGGTGTGGTGTGTAAGCATCAACATTGGGGGAGACAAAGGCGGCCAGGTTTAGTGTTGGCCACCCTCCGCCTCGTGTGCCGTGCCGGCCTTCATAGGTGCTACTCGCTTACAGCCCTAGCTGTCCGTTAATTTGCGACACGGGGGATCGTGGGCTTTGTGATCGCTGCCGGTGGCCCTGCGCTCGAATCGGTGTGGCTGTACGCAGTTGGTTTAATCGCTGTGTGTGTTGCTGAGGTGGTGTGGGCTGCAGTGGTGCGGCAGGGAAACGGCGTGGCTGACCGTGGTACGGCCAGAGTCGTGTGGCTGACCGTGGTACGGCCAGAGTCGTGTGGCTGACCGTGGTACGGCCAGAGTCGTGTGGCTGACCGTGGTACGGCCAGAGTCGTGTGGCTGACCGTGGTACGGCCAGAGTCGTGTGGCTGACCGTGGTACGGCCAGAGTCGTGTGGCTGACCGTGGTACGGCCAGAGTCGTGTGGCTGACCGTGGTACGGCCAGAGTCGTGTGGCTGACCGTGGTACGGCCAGAGTCGTGTGGCTGACCCGCGTTGTGGCTGTACGCGTTGTGGCCGCATCTCCCCAGTTATGTCGTACCCGGCGGAGGGAGTCGAGTCGGCGTTCAAGAACCACATTGAGGACGTCCGCGCGTACTTGGACTCGCGGCACCCCGACCACTACGCCGTCTTCAACCTCTGCCAGCGTGGCTACCGCCCCGCGCGCTTCCACAACCGGGTACAGCCGGCTTTCCGTGCCACAGCTGCCGCTAGGAAGCGTTATCATCGTAGCCCTTGTCTGCGGCGTTATTGTGATCTTCGTCGTTTTTGAAACCATCACTGTAGCTATTGCGATTATTGTCTTTGTAATTTTCCTTGACGCCATTGATATCGTCATCACCAAATCTTGTCTGCGGCGTTATCTTCGTATTCATCATTCATGGAGTTGGCTAAGCATCCCAATGTAGGATCACAGAACTTGGGCAATCGCTGGTGCTGGTTCTGGTCACCTTCCCAAGCGCGTGTCTGTGCCTTCCCGTGCCTCCGAGCGAAAATTGAAAAGCATTACAAATTCGGCATGAATGACGCCGCTATGTATATATATTTTAAAAAATCATGCAAATATTATTATTTATAATTTGAGCATCAGCATTGATGTCATTGCCATTTTGTTTGTGTTATTAGAATGTTATCATCGCCATTCATTATCACTGACATCATCATCGTCGTGAATATTGTCATCATCGTTTTTATCATCATTACATTTCTTGTCCGTCGTCACAGTCACCGTCATTTAAACGTCGCCCACCTGTGTTGGCTTGTGCGACCATCGCGCTTCAGCCACATCCCGGTGAGCGTGGGCTGCAATTGTGAAGTCATCGTGCTCGGCTGCGCAGGGACTTGCAAACTCGCTGGCACATGTGCCTTCATTGAGCAAAGCAATTAACCACCCCAAGCCGTTATCGACATGACGCCCATGACCATTCCGCATCCCTGTCTCGCTCCACGTGATAGTTTTAATTAATAACAGTAATTACGTAAATATTTCTTCGACTGTAGGCCTTGTTGTTACATCTGACGGTGTTTCTACAGAAAGCAAAACGCAGAATTGAAATGGTTAACGAAGCCTTCGGAAATAAAATCCTGGACTCGTATTTGTCGAAGAGCGTTCCAGTTTCAAGTGTATTTGCTTTCACCAGCTGATAACCCAAGGGACGAGGATAGAGTCTCATTAGCGAGCATGACCTGGTTCGCATAGAATGACACAAGCAATCGTATGAAAAACAAGTGCAAAAATGAAGCATTTGTAAATCGGAGCAAAAAACAACCGAATAGAAATCAAAGCAAAAAAGAAGGGTGTTTGCCAAGCATGACTCGGCTGATGAGATACTGGATGTCGAAGCCGGTCCAGAGTTTGCTTGCGTCGAATCGACTTCGCTGAAATTGCATGCTCCCAGACGGCCGTGTGGCTGATAGGATGTGTAAAAATAGAAAGAAAAGATTTGTTCATGTGGCGAGACAAATGTGGGAAGTCGGAGGCGAATTGTCTGAAAGAATATCGACTGAATGGTCGCAATGAAGGATCGCAGTTGGATTCAAGTTGTTACATTGCGGTGAATTGTCGTGCCTCAAGTGGCTGTAGTAGGAGTCGCGCCAACCTGTCACGTACAACGTACGCCACACGAAGTATATGAGTAGTCACGTACAACTTACACAACACAAAGTATGTCAGCAGTTACTAACAACATGCACCACACGACGTATGTGAGTCGTGACGTGTGACATCCAATATGTGTATTTTGAGTTGACGAATTTGCCGTGTATCAATGTACCACTCCACTGCTATTGGACGGTATGGAATTTACAATAATGATTAAGGGTCTTCTTTCTATGGCTGATGTTGATGTGGAGCAACTATGGAAACCACTTTGGACTCGGAAAGAGATGCGCCTTTACTGTAAAAAAGGAGTTATTGTGGCAGAGCTGCTCTTTGTATTACTGAAGGGTTCGGATGGCTGGACAATAAAGCAAAAAAAACAGTTTTTTGGATTTGAGCCCAGTAATCTGAGATAAATGCTAGGTATGTTGTTGGTCAGACAGGATGAGCAATGCACAAGTCTGGTAGAGAGCATTTGCACGTAATTTTAAGCTATAATTTTCATCTATAATTTCGCAACAGCAAGAACAAAAAACACATCACCCCCATGCAAGACAGACAAGGGGGCCGATTACAGGAGACCGGCATCGGAGCGGCCTCCTCGAGTCCGGCAACCGATGGGAAGAGAGGACCAAAGAGCAGACGGCGGGATGAGACTGTCAGGGCGGGTGTTTGAGGGCACGTCTCTACGGCTGCGTGGCAGCTGCAGCATCTGGAAAGAGGGGGGTAGGAAGCGTGGTGGTGGTGGCAGAGGTCGCAAACGGGTTTTGATTCCTTACCCGTACCCGTACCCGGCCGCACCAGGGTCGCAAACGGGTACCCGTACCTGGCCGGGTACGGGTAGCCGGGTATCGGGTAGGGTACGGGTATCGGGTACCCGGTTGCGACCTCTGGGTGGTGGTGACATCAACGGCCTTGGCTCCGTTGACATCTTGATCTTGAGTCGCAGATGGAACGAGCAGATAAGCAGCAGAAGAAGATTACGGGAATAAAGTCCGCGAATAACAGAGCGACTCATTTGACTAACGCTCCGTGATGAGGGTGGACGTGGGCACCCCACCTCAGCGACTCAACAGACGTCGCACTTAAGCCGCAGAGAGATTTTTACGAAGGTGTTAATTTTGTTCAACCGAAGCGGAGAACTCAAGAGACCAACTTCGGGGCCTCATTTGCAAGGGTGACCTGGGTCCACACCGTGACAAATGTACTTGCGCGTAAACAGACTCGAAGAATGTGCGTCAAATACAACGGCGGCAGAGCAGCGCGCGCCACGCGTCTCAGCCATCCGTGTCGTGGTTTGTTCCGCGCGGTTCAGGTCTCGGAGTACGCCTTCCCGACGCGCCGCGCTCCCAACCTCGGCTGCCTCTACACCTTCTGCAAGGACCTGCTCGTGTGGCTCAAGCAGGACCCCAAAAACATCTGCGTCGTGCACTGCCTGGTACGTGCGAGTGACAGCCGCGTCGTCCCCTCGCGGGCATCGTCGCTCGCTCGGAATTCGCCCTCCGAGGTGGTCGGTGGGGTCGGAGGGGGTCGGGGGGGGGGTCTGTGGGTTTGGTGGGGTCTGCGAAGTCTGTGGGGTCGGCGGGATCGGTGAGGTCGGCCGGGTCGGCGTTTCTCTCAGGACGAGGAAGCGATGGCCTGCAGGCTGTACCGGGGCGCGGCACGGTGGCGCAGTGGGAACGCCTGTGCCTCGCTGCCTTGGGGAACTCAATTATACGTTGCTCCACAGCTGTAAAAGGACAAAAATAAAAGCGTTGACCTTTTAGGTTACGGCCCTTTTTAAATAGCATGTACAGAGAGAGGCCAGGGGCAAGACAGAGTGGATGGAAAGAGTATGGATTCCTGCAGTCACGAAAGCCTGTTATCCAATAATAGGCGTTAGACACTGCACTTGTTAACACCATGGTGTTCAGATGATAATTTTTTAAATTGTTGTATGGCCTTTTTTTTATTGCCATACGACTAGTTCCGCTATTATTAGCCATTGAGCAACAGACATCCACTTCAGTAATCAAAAAGTATACCTGCCAAATAAGCAGCTTTTTATTGAAAGTAATAGGGTAAGATGTAAAATTATAAATAGAGCAAGAAGGGCCTGGGTTAAAATCCCGACTCGGGCCTAACCTGTCTCAGGTTAGGTGCCTGAGTTCAAATAAAGCGCTTTTCTGCATGGCGTTTGCACGTTCTCCCCCCTGTTCTACAAGGGTTTCCTCTGGGTTCTCTGCTTTCATGAACCCAGAGCGAAAGCACACAGTGTCATCGGTGTTGGCCAAACATCCCGATGTAGCAGGAACCTCCCTCGGACTCGGCGTGCTTTTCCGAGGAAGTCGCCCCCGCGTACCTCTCATCGGCACGGTTGGCTACGTACGGTGCGAAAGAAGTTCAACATGCGTACACACAAGGTGTAAATCCTGGCCCGCTGCTTCATTCGTACGGCCCGTGGCCACATGACGCCCACGACTTCGAAGCGGCACGCAAGTGATATACAGTGAGGGAAAAAAGTATTTGATCCCTTGCTGATTTTGTACATTTGCCCACTGACAACGAAATGATCAGTCTATAATTTTAATGGTAGGTTTATTTGAACAGTGAGAGACAGAATAACAACAACAACATTTTTGCAGAGGGGTCAAATACTTATTTCCCTCATTAAAATGCAAATCAATTTATAACATTTTTGACATGCGTTTTTCTGGATTTTTTTGTTGTTATTCTGTCTCTCACTGTTCAAATAAACCTACCATTAAAATTATAGACCGATCATTTCTTTGTCAGTGGGCAAACGTACAAAATCAGCAGGGGATCAAATACTTTTTTCCCTCACTGTACCCATCGCTGCAAGCTTCTTGGCAGCACTCATCGGGAACTAGAGGGGGCGGCGGTGGCAGCGTTGGGGGGGGACGGAGACGACGACTATATCCGACACTGACGCGTTTCCCGTTGGACTAGGACGGGCGTGCCGTGTCGGCGGTGGCGGTGTGCTCCTTCCTGTGCTTCTGCCGGCTCTTCAGCACTGCCGAGGCGGCGCTCTACATGTACAGCCTGCGCCGCTGCCCTCCTGGAATCTGGCCGTCGCACAAGCGGTGAGAGAGAGAGAGGCGGCCACGCGACGCCGCGCTTGTTTCGGTGGGGGTCGCGTCAAAAATCCCGCCGGGCATCATTCGCAAGAGGAGGCCCTCGTGAGTGTGCCAGCAGCGTCGGGGTTGCCAAACTCGAAACTGACACCGCAAATTGCTCGATTGGAACTATGCGTAGCAATCATCGCCCCCCCCCACCACCACCACTACTGGCAGACCAAATGCTCTAAACAGCTAATTTCGAACGGCACTCATCCTGTTTTGTCTCGAGTTCTCAGGAAGTTAATTAAACTACGTTAGCTTGAAAGTTGATGGCACCCCGCGTATGTGTACGAGTGTGCGCGCTGCGCTCCGAACCCGGCAACCCGGGTTCGATTCCCGCTCACGGCCAACACCAGTGACGAATTTCTGAATCGGTCCTCGGCCTCCCCTAGGTCGACTCAGCCTCAAATGAGTACCTGATGCGATGTGCAAATATCGGCACTGGGGAGACAAAGGCGGCCGGGCGTGGTGCTGGCCACCCACCCCCTCGCGTGCCGTGCCAGCCTTGCTAACAGCACCTCCCCCAGGAGTCCGTTGAGGTTATACGGGGTCTCTCTGTCTTTGTGCGTGCGCCGCCGGCGCTGCTGCAGCTACATCGAGTACGTGTGCGACATGGTGGCGGACGAGCCCATCATCCCGCACGGCAAGCCCGTGTGCCTGCGCTCCGTGACGCTCTCTCCCGTGCCGCTCTTCAACAAGCAGCGCAACGGCTGCCGCCCGTTCTGCGAGGTCTACGTCGGGGAGGAGCGAATCCTCACCACCTCGCAGGAGTACGACAAGATGAGGTGGGCGCGCCGCGGACGCAGGTGCCCGCTGTTCGGAGTCGCCCGACGTCGGGAGGGGGCTTCCTCGGGAAGTTAATGAACCCTTTTCCCATTCCGATGACGGAATACGCGTACGTCAGCAGTTTTTTTTTCCGGATCTGTTACGATAACGTACGTGTACGTCATCACAACGGAACCGCAAGAAAAACTGACGTTGATTTTTCTTGACCGAGGCTCCCGCAAGGCCATGCGGGAGGGAGTGTGGCACAGTTTGGCGCTGCTATCGTAGTGTGCGGAGGTCGTGTCGCTACGGTTCTCTGCAGGAAAAAGAACGGCGCTTCGCTTCTCTGCATAGAATTAACACCGAACCGCTTGCGTGTACCAAGATTCATTGGTGAACAGGAGCCACCGTGCAACTTGCGGTTGTCTCGGATCGGGAAAGGGTTAACATTTTTCTGTTGATAAAATCAACGATTTTTGGCTTTTGATGGAGCCGCCCTCTCTACGCGCGATACGCGATCTTACATCTCTTCCCAACACATTTGAAAGGGGACCCCCCGTGGCAGCTGTCCCTGATCGGCACAAAGTGACTCAGCACCTGGCCTGCAAACGGGGGGGTAGGTGGGGGACGTTGGGATTAGTCTGCCACTAGGAGAGGGGGGCGGCAATTTCTCCGTGTAATCCCAGTTGATAAATTTGAATTGACGAACGGCTCGGCAGCCAATGGATGGGCAGCTCTAACCGGAGGTGGCGGGAAGAACTCGGGTGAGGGGGAGGGAGGTGTGGGGGGCGGATGGTCTAAAACGTCGAGCGACCAGCAACAAACAGCACTGCCAGAGTTGTTAATAGATGAGAGTCGAGGACACGTGTATTGAATTGAGCAAGGCTTTGAGGGTTTGGGGACAAGAGACGCTAGAGGAGGGAATTCCAATGAGGTGCAGTGCGTGGGAAGAAGCAAAAAGTGGAGTGCTGTGCCCTGCAGTGACGGCGGAGGTGGTGGCGCTGGTGGTGGTGGTAGTGACAGCGGCGGTGATGGTGGCGGTGGCGGTGGCGGTGGCGATGGTGGTGGTGGTGGTGGAACACCGCGTTGGTGAGACGACACAGTCGGGTAGTGTGGGTGCGCAGCCTCTTTCGACCGACCCGGCTGCCTCAGTGAGAGTGATGCCCGGTGTGGTCTGTTGGGCACGGAAATCCGTTCCGGGTCGCTGACGTGGCTGCCGCGCTGCCAGCTCACTGCTCGGACCTCCGAGCCTCCCAGCCCCCCCTTCAAGTGAAGGCGCTTTTAAAGGGCATTTAGGCATTTAAAGGGCATGGACACTGGTAAAGAGCATGGACTCTGGGTAAAGGACATGACGCTGGGTAAAGGACATGGATGCTAGGTAAAGGGCATGACGCTGGCTAAAGGGCATTGACGCTGAGTAAAGGCATGGATGCTTGCAGGGATTTCCAAGTGGAGGACAAGAAGGCGGTGATTCCCATGGGCGTGACGGTGTCGGGCGACATCCTGATCATCATGTACCACGCAAGGTCCACACTCGGAGGACGCCTGCAGGCCAAGGTACCCGCCATCGTTTATTGACACCGGCAACGTCATCGTTGGCCGTGGTCAATCCACTGCTGGACGAAGGCCTTCCCAACGTCGCCACCATCTCTCGCGATCCTGCGATGCACACGAACCGATCTCGTCACTCCATCTCCTCGGCGGACGTCACCCGCGGAGACGCATTCCTCCCCGACGGATACATAAAAAAAAAAGTTAAATTGTCGACTCGTTCAGCCGAGCAAAACATGCGTAGGCACGCGAGACGTAACGTGTTACTCCCCCCGCCGTGTGCTTCTCAGATGACCTCGATGAAGGTGTTTCAGATCCAGTTCCACACGGGCTTCATACCAAGGAACGCCACGTCCATCAAGTTTTCCAAGTGCGTATTGTGTTGTGTTGCGTAAATTGCTTCGCTCATCTGCACGCCCACATTAGCTGAAAAGCCGGTTTGGGTGCGGATCGTGTTCCTGAGCGGCAAACTGTTTTGTTCTTTAATTTCACTGAGAAACGGTACGGCCGTCGCGACGTGACAAACACAAGAAATCCAATCCACGTTAATCCATGGTTGTAGTGTTGTCTGTTTCTCAAAACATGGTTAAGTCACGATTGTCCTTGGAACCGTAGCTCCCAACGGTTCCAACCACACGCCCAAAGATGGCCCAGCTTTGCACTTTGACCTCGTACTTTACTGCGTGCTGGCATTTAATCTTTCTGATGAACTATTCAATTCTCTGACATTCGTGAAATTGCAAATTTGGTCATCGCAGTTGTACACAAATAGCTTTTATCTGTTAAAGGAGTGCTTTGCAGTGTGTTTTTTCTGAGTAATTGATGGTTTGGCATTTATATAACTTCATCATTTTTGTAATTTAATTATTTTGTGTGGATCCGACAGAATGTTCGCTAGCAGCGAGGGATCATCAAGTTGTAACGATTGGCGCAGACCTGCGCAATGACTTTGCTGCGTGAACTCCAGTTGAATAGCTTTCAAGGCGGCTTCATTCCTGAGCAATCAGTTGCGCGATTCGGTTGCGTGCAACCGAATCGCTTGCATGCAAACGTCTGCAATCGGTTGCGAGCTGTTGCGCAACCGGTAGATTGACGGACTCGACTCTCAAGAGGGGCGATCCTGCTCCGCGATCTGTAGTGACGCGTGTCGTCGCGTGCTCAATCGTGAGCTACGATTTCGCTCGTTAGATTCCTGATATAGGGAGTTGGGGGGGGGGCGGAGCTGACAGAATAAGGGGCGGGCCTATGCCGTCGAGGGCGTGGCCAGACACCACGTGCTTTGCTGCGCAACTTTCCGCTCGGGTGCGGACAAAGCGGTCGCGGGCGATCGAAGTTGCGCAGTTTGCAGAGCGATCCGGCCGCGCGGCCGTTCGGAAAGTCAGCGGGGAGGACGAGCGAGCCGTTGGCGCCGTCCGAGGGTGGCACGCCGATGACCCCCGACCTCGCGGACGCTGCGTCGGTCGCGCAGGTACGACCTGGACGCGTGCGACATCCAGGAGAAGTACCCGGAGCTCTTCCAGGTGGTGTTGGAGCTCGAGGTGGAGCCCCGCGACCGCCCCTCGCCGCACCCGGCCCAGCCCTGGGAGTCCTTCTCCGCGCGAGGCCTCACCCCCAAGCCGCTCTTCTCCAGCCGCGACGAGCAGATCAGCACTCTCGCCTCGTTCGGTGCCCACCGCCTAGACACGTTTTGTCTGTTCGTCCGTCTCTTGCCCGACAGCTGCCCGTCAGCTGCCCGACTACTACTTAAGTGCTCTCTGTGTAACGGGTGTGGGAGGTGGGCAAACCCTCGCGAAGGTTGATTGATTTCGAACTCAACTCTTTCTGTCAACTTGTGTTGCTATGAGGCAGCACAAGTTGTTGACACTAAGAGAAAACGGAAAAAAATTCACGAAAGGAGTCGCCCAGACGTGGAGATGGATTCTCTAGAGGGATAGAAGGGTGTTGGGCCAATGAGTTGTGTAAAGAATCCTTTATTTTTTTTACGTGGAGAGATGGATAATGAAGGAGACCTGTTGTGTGTTTTGTTATTTAAATTCTCTGCAAGGACGCTAATGATTATTTTGCGTTACGCTTGACATAATTTTGCCTCAAGGTGTGGTAGCTCCCCAGCTTTGATGATACAAGCGAGCCCAGCTCTCCTGGCGAGACACTGAACGTCGAAAACAGTCCAGAGTTTGTTGGTGCCGTGGGGCAGATGGTCACAGGAATGTAACAGAGATGTACCCTGCGTCTGCTTTAATTGTGTTGTCTGACGGGCTTCAGGCATCTACTTGACGCTTCGCACAACCAACCAAACAGGATTTGCGAGAGAACTTCCTAGAGGTAGTGGGGGCGTGGTGCTCTAACCCCGAGGTCAGAATTCCACGGGGTGGAACTTTTTCAAATACCGATCTGCCCCCCCCTTTGTCGTTCCGTCGCGCCAGAATGGATTAACCCGCGGATTCTCCGCACCCCGTAACTGGAATCTTTCGGCGTGATGCACCGGGCTCGCGTTTTGTTGCAAAACAATATAAATACCGATCTCACTCGAGCCGCGTGTGGGGTGTTCCTGCTTCAGGCAAACCAGAGCTGCCCAGGGAGCCCGGATCCGGCACGCAGTACGATTCCGGAAGTCCAGCGCAGAATCCAAGCGCGGTGGAACCAGACGAGCCGGGGAGCAGCAACTCCCACTCCAGCGCCGCTTGGGAGCGTGGGTCCCACTGCACTCAATCTCACAATCTCACACAATCTCACACTCGCTCACTCACACTCTCACTCACTCTCTCACAATCTCTCACTCACACTCTCACCCGCTCTCTCACACTCTCACACTCTCTCACAATCTCACTCAATCTCACACAATCTCACTCTCTCACACTCGCTCACAATCTCTCACAATCTCTCACTCTCTCACAATCTCTCACTCACACTCATCCACCCACTCACACTCACCCACTCTCTCTCTCACCCACTCTCTCACTCTCTCACTCTCTCTCACAATCTCTCACTCGCTCTCTCACACATTCACTCTCTTCTCACACTCGCTCTCTCACACTCGCTCTCTCACACTCTTACTCGCTCTTTCACACTCGCTCTCTCATGCTCTCGCACTCCCTCACTCACAAAGACAAAGATTCCCCCGAATAGTCTTGAACAGACTGTTGGGGCAAATGCTGTTAGCGAGCAGCACCTTTGAAGGCGGGCACGGCACACAAGGGAGTGAGCCACAAGCACCACGCCCGACCATAAATCGTGACCGTGAACCTTGACCATAAATCTCACCTGCCGCCATGCAGTAGATTCAGCTTAAGATTTTCACCAGTCTGCTTTTTTTTTTCTACAAATACTCTTGCGCTGCTCATTCGGGGCTGCGGTAACGGCGTCTGTCACCGCTGTGAGGAATGGGCCCCGTTTAAAGTAGGCTCCAGAACATGTTTACAAATAGTTTTTATAGCTTTGGTTTTACTATGCTTTTGACATTCCTTTACTATACCTTGCAGACAAAGTTCTTTTGTAAGCCAAAAATGTTGTCACATTTTCAGAGCTATAATTAAATTGACAGTGACTCAGCCGGTTTGAATCCTGCAACACCCGTGTATATCGATGGTGTTATTTGGTAGACGATTGGTGATAGATGGTCAAGTCCACTTACACTTCAGAACCTCCGCGCGTATATATTTTAGGCTATGGGCCTCTGTGTGTGCCTGCGTCTCCATGTCGGTCTGTAGGCTTTGTGTGTGAAAGCAGTGTCCGTGGGCTCGCACTTCGAACGATGGATGATCAAAAGCACAGTGACTAAGCACACGCGGTTCCCCATTCACAGAGCACCAGGGAGAGGAGGCGGAAGCGTTGTGCAGCGATGGAGAAGGCAGCGACGGCGAGGCCTATGCCGACTCCGTGGAAGGGCTCGCCCCTGCCGAGGACCGGCACGGCGCCGAGAACCTCTTCGACGCCGACTTCACCTCCGCTGCGCCGCCGGCATCGCAGCCGGAGGCACCGGCGCCGACCGTCGACTTGCTCGGCCTGGGCACCCACGACGGGTCGCCCTCCATCGCCGCCGCGACGTCGCAGATGAAGGCGTCGGGGAGCAACGCCGACCTTCTGAGCGACCTCTTTGCCGGGGAGCAGCAGCAGCAGCGCCAGCAGCAACGCCGGCAGCACGTGACGGAAACGGCCACCGCCGACTTGCTCGGAGGAGGAGGAGGAGGAGTCGCCGATTCGGAAGGTTTCTTCTCCGAGTCGGTGCCCGTCGCGCCGCCGTCGCAGCCCAGCGTGCAGCCGCCACCCCAGGAGTCGGGTGCGTCGATCGCGCACGCGTTGTGTGTCTGTGCGAGTGTTCGGACGTGCCATTGCACAAGCGGTGGCATTGTGAGCACCGTGCCGGGAGGACTTCCTCTGCAGACAAAAGCATTCGTCACCCTCCTCCTCCTCGTCCTCCTCCGCCCGTGTGACCCCGTGTGACCCCGTGTGGCGCTGTAGGTGGCGTGTTCGACCCCTTCTCGCTGGGTCCCACCCCGAGCGTGGCGACCGGTGACCTGTTTGGGGGGTTCCTCTCTCCCAACGCCCCCCTCGTACACAGCGCACACGGCTCCAACTCCGACCTCTTCAGTCTGGGTGAGATGCCGACAGCCCCCGCGATGAGCAACGCGGCAATGCTTGCGTGCAAATTGCGATTCCCGTTAGACGGCACAGTGGCGCCGGCACGCGATGACCCGCTCTCTTCAATGACGTCACGCAGGCTCTTTAACGTCCCCCGCGTAGCAGATGGCGAGACGTACGTTCACGGTTAATACACCCGCAGCGTTAACCGGGGCGGCCCGCCCAATTCGATCCGGCGAACTCGCCGCCGCCGGGCCGCGTCGCCGCCCGTTCTCGCTGGCCGAGGTCACGGTCGCGAACGAGACCTCCGTGTGCCCTTCGAGTCGCTCGCCTCCTCCGAGTGAAAGTGAACGCCCGAGACCTCGTGAACTTTGAGCGCGCAGAACCGATCCGGGGGAAACTTCGCTTGCTTGCGCGTGCGCTTTGTCGTTTGCTCAAGGAGGGTTTGCGCCGCCCGCCGTCGCCAAGACCCCCGAGCCCGGCAAACCGGACCTGATCGGCGGGTGGGACATGGGGCCCTCTGCGTCCACCGCGAGCGTGCCGTCGCAGCCGTGGAGCGCCGGCGGCGGCGGCCAGCCGGCCACTGGGGGTGAGCCAACTGGCGCGTTGCGCACGGCGACGTAATCATCGGCGGCGGTGGCGGCGTCCGAGAGAATATTCGCGACAAACTAAATAAGCAGCCAATCGACGCGCCCCCGTCACAGATCTGTCCCTCCTCGTGAAAATGTACGCAGACCGTCAGCCACACGCGGCTTTCTGGGAGTGCATTATTTCCGCAGTATTGGTTCAGTTTAAGACATAGGATTTCGCGACCAATATTACCCATGTCCTTAGGTTTTTTCGGTAAAGTCACGTAGGTAAAAAAATTTAAATTAATAAAAGTAAAATAACCATTACAGGTTGGGTTATTCATTAGGGTAATTTTACTTTTATTAAAAAAAATTTTTACCTACGTGACTTTACCGAAAAAACCTAAGAATATGAATCCTTGCAGTCACGAAAGCTTCAAATCTAGAATTATCCTTGTCCATAAAAGATGGGGTTTTTTTGGTTAGATCTCGGAAATAAACGGCCGATTAGTATGGTTCGTCGCTTAAACAAAACATGCCAATTCGTTGCTAGTTCAGCACTAACCGGTGGGTCGGAGAATAAACCTACAACATCGACAATTCGAGTACTGTGACGTTTCACTGTTAGTTTCAGTCATCGTCATCAGGCGACAGCCAGTGTTATGGAGAAATCCTCTTGTTGAAATAGATGGGGGATAAATGTGATGCCGTCACCTGTGAACCAATCGGGTGTGGGAGGAGTTAATGTATTTGCATATAAATTACAATGGATACACCATTACAGCTTGGGTTATTCATTAGGGTAATCAAACATACATTATGCATTTGCATTATGCATGTACATCGTGCCTGTACAAGAAATGGCAGTGCCTGTTGTCTGCTCACAGTCATCACCATCAAAGTATGGTGACCTGTATAGGCATGCAGTTAAAACGGTGTAGAACTTGATGGTTCGCTGCCAAGCTGGTGTTTTAACATCTTAACACCTGTTTTATTGCACGAAAGGGTTAAACCTATTGTTATGTTCCAGGTGTTCGTCAGTGCGGACGTTCCCACTGTTTGATGTGGATCCGAGTTGTAAAATACGCCGCGTGGCCGATGGGATGTGTGTAAAAAGAAAAATCTGTTTCGCTTCGGCACCACTCCGAGCCTTTCACCAGAACACTCATCGTCCCGCTGGTTTTGTTTTTGCCGCAGCCTCAACCGGTGTGACGGGAAGCTCCACGGCTGCCCCCCAGCCCGGCAAACCGAAAACCTTTGACCCCTTTGCGGAGCTGGCCAGCCTGGGATCCGGCCTACCTGCAGGTCAAATGCCACACCCTCACCTCTGTGCTTTTCTTTTTTTTATTTATGCTATTGTCTGATCAGTAAAGTCCAGAGGGTCCTGTCAAGTATTTTTACAATTGGGGCAGGTGTTTTTGTGTGCGACCGCGAATGGAGGAATTTGCAGGTCGTTTGTCCAGCAATTAGAATGTGTGAATGTAATTTAGCCAACACATTGTATAGGGATTTGTTTTTAGCTATGGGAGGAAACCATCTGGAGGTAACCCACGCACAAGATGGGGAGGGAACATACCAAACCCACACGCAGACAAGCACCCGGGTGCAGGAATTGACCCCTGCAATTTCTCACTGTGAGGCACAGGCATAACCACTGCGGCCTCCGCCCTCTGTCATTGCGCTCGGTGGGACGCACGTGTGGGAGGGGGTAGAGGGCCGATTGCTGAGGCAATGACGGTGGGATGAGAATGTCAGCGCAGATCTGTGGGTCTCTGTGTCAGTCTGTGGGTCTCGGTGTGAGTCTATGGGTTTCTCTGTGTCTATGGGGGTCTGTGTGCGAGTCAAAGAGCAGATGTCGGGATGAGACTGTCAGGGCAGATGTCGGAGGTCACTGCGTCTCTCCCGTGCAGCGGCTTGCGGGATTTGGCGTAGAGTAGAGCACGCGGGTAGCGAGGAGGAAGTGTGGTGGCATCAACGGCTTTGGCCACGATGACGTCTCAAGCCTCAGAGACGTTACCCGCACGTGGACTCGCAATCCCGTCCGTTGTCGTCCGTCTGTAAAGCCGGAGCCGAGATAAGTCTCCGAGAGATTGCGTGCGTGAGGTCCCGTTAGCGCGCCCGTGACCGGACGTTGTCGTTTTAGGTGGCAACCTGTTTTCTCCCAAGCAAAGTCCTCATCCGGCGAGCAACCACCAGCCGAGGCCCGGCCAACCACAGGGCTCGGCGGCGGCGGCGACAGCGGCAGCAGCGCCCGGAGCGGGGCAACCCAAGCTGAGCACGGCGCCGAGCGCAACTCGAGCTCCGCAGGCGCCGACCTGGCAACCGCAGCAGCAGCAGCAGCAACAGCAGCAACAGGCTCCGGCGAAGCCCAACTACAACGTCAACCTGGGCAGCGTCATCGGCAGCCGGGAAGACCGCGGCAAGAGAGCCGCGGGGTTCGGTGCGTTCCCTGCGTGGCCGCCGTTGTTTATTTCTGTCGTAGTCTTCGTCCGCCAACCCTCCGCAGACGTCGGTGCGTTTCACCGAGTTGCTCTCTTCTTCGTCTGGATGACGAGAACAGGGGGTGGACGTTTAGTCAAAAACGCGAATCCAGTTATTTCTCGGTGCTGCGAGGGGCGTGTAGGATTTCCCTCCAGGCTTTCTGTGTAATAAAACACTGCGGTGTTGCGCATTACGCAAAAATAAAAATTAAAAGGTCATGCACCTTCAGGGATCCACTGATGGCGTATTGCATAATGGTTAAAGGTGGAGTGTCGCGCAAGTTTTTACTGCGTGTGTTTTGAAACTCATGCTTTTCTGGCGTGATGTATCGGTTTGGAAAATGTTTCCTCAAGGTCTGGACGCGTCACCGACGCCAGTGTCGGTGTGTTTCTACGTTCAGCCATAGCCATCGTCGCGCTCGCTGACTTTTTTTTTTATCCGCCCGTAGTCGCCGTTAAATTTACAAAAACACTTTCCGTCGACGAAAATTTTCGTCGCGAATTTTGTTCAACAATCCGCTGCCTGCTGGGGGCGTAGGCCACCGCGCGACAAGAGCAGTGTGGGTAGGGGGGCGGGGGGGGTGGGGTGGTCTCGGCTCGATTCGCCAACTCGGACCGTGTCCCCCAGCGTCTCTCGTAAGAGAGCTGACGAGCTTGTACCCGGGCCGCCCCCGGAACCAGGCGTATCCGATGCCACGTGATCGGATCGCATCGGAGCACGGGGGAAGGAAGAGATGTCGGGTCGGCAGAGGTCGCAAACAGGTTTTGATTCCTTACCCGTACCCGTACCCGGCCGCACCAGGGTCGCAAACGGCTACCCGTACCCGGCCGTACGGGTAGCCGGGTATCGGGTAGGGTACGGGTATCGGGTACCCGGTTGTGACCTCTGCGGGTCGGTGGCGTTTGCTGTGTACAGCACAACCTCACCCAAGAATGTGTTCAGCCACACGTGCTGTCATTTTCTTCCTGATTGCAGCGCCGGTTGGTGAATGGGGAGGGGCGAGGGCAGGGACCCCTCTCCGATGTCACTCGCCACCCACCGTATCTGTGACAGGGCGTGCTCACCTCTGATGACCGCCGCTCAGAGGGCTTTTAGCTGATCGTGAATAGAGGCTATTTGTGTATGTCATAACACAGTTGTTTAAAACATAAACACAATTATGTTTCCTTGGTTATTGTGAAGCAATTTTTACCTTTTTGACACGAACAGTCGAGTCAAATGTGTTCCAAGACCAGCATTTCCTTACGATTATAAACAATTATAAATAACATCTCAGTCCTTTGTTAATCCACTGCTGGATGAAGGTGGTCCCCTACACAGTTTCTACCATGGGGGGTTGTCTGCCCATACTTGACCACGCTGGTCAGTGTTGGTTGGTAAAGGTAGGGTCCAGGACTGATTCAGATAATAATAACAATACCTTGCCAAGCCATGCCCTTGCCCCTCCACCCCCCCTCGCAGTGCCAGAACATGCTCCCTGGACAGAAGCTCACTTCTTCTTCACTCTGCTGTCCAGATATAGAACTGCCTCTCTGAACACATTGTTGGCGATATCACCGTTTCTGGTCTTCAGGCCTCCAAATGCCGAGCACATGGGCACCTCCTAACCTTATGGGACCGAGTCTTTTGAGCTGCAGTGAACCAATGATGATGCCGGTTAGATGTCCTGATGTCCGATACGGCTATCGTTCACACTTGCATCCAATAAAAAAAAAACTAGCTATTCCCTTTAAACAAGGGGCAGCCTTACTGAGTCTCAAGACTCTGTATGCAGATGTAGGCATCGTAACGTCTAACGGGGATGAGAAGCACGGGGCAGCGTTCAAAGAACTCGCGAAATAAAAGTCGAGTTGGCAAACCATTTGAGAAATCTGAACTCGAACCCAGGATCCTTGGCGTGCCAACTCTCAAGTGCTCGGAGCTTTGAGCCACGGGGCAACGTCAAGTTTGTAGTATTAGTTCATGTCCATTTTATGAGTGCGTTTCACGCCTATTTTACACCTTAACCGGAACATTCGAGGTCATGTTGGTTTGTCAGAGTCCACAAAAGCACGCGTGATGTTTCGGCGCAGTGAGTTTTCTTTGAAATGTGATTTTTTTTTCCCCCCTCTTTTCATGCAGCCACGCATTTATTTGCTTTTGGAGCTGGCGAGCAGCCCATTGAGCGTTGTGTGTGCTTGTCCGCTCTTGTTTTGACACCCCACCGCATGCTTTCTCAGTGTTTCTATTCAGTGGAAAATTCCATTGAGTCCGATGTTAAAGGCAGTGCCGAGTAGGCGACATCGCCCAATTTATATGAGTGTCGTACGCCACGCGCGGGCACGGCCCCAGGGTGTACAAATTACTCCGTGTGCCGATAATGGACTTCAAGCTTAGGGCTGACCCTGTTCCTCTGAGTGAGGCCAATCAATTTCAGGTTTGTACATTTTTATTTTTTCCAGTCATAAGCAAAAACTCAAAAAGACTTTGGAGCCAATTTTAGGTCGCCCTTTTAGAATACCATTAGAATTCATGTCAGTCGATCGGGATCATCCACATGTATTCCACGTGTGATGCGTTTTTTTTAAAGACCCTTCCTCAGAGAACATCCCCGGATGATGACATCAAAGATTGGCCACTCCAATTATTCACTTATCCCCACAATAGGCAGTGTCCTTGTCTGCCCTGCACGAATATGCGTGTCATGTCATTCAAAGTAGAAACATAGCAATACCATTGTCTACAATTAGCCAAATGGCATGAAAGGCTAAATATAAATATATGTCTACGTACCATCAATAAGATAATGATCAGGCTGAGACGATCACTTGAGCATCCGGTTTAATCACGAGTGCGTGAAATGGGAATTGGAACCCAGGATGTCAGCGGTGCCGACTTGACACTCAGCGGTGCCGACTTGAACCCTCTGATTCACCCAGACCCCTCTAGGCAAGGTGGAGGTGCAGCCCAGCAATGGCTTGCTAACGACACCGCTGGCAGAAGGGACTCAACTCGAGGGAGCTCTGGAGAGGCCTCTCCAGATAGTAGTTTGGCCTACTCTTACACTCGGGCCAGGCATTTTGGAAGAGGTGGCAGTCCCCACACTTTACCACCACCGCATGAGGCCTGCCAGTCTAACTAACCGTGGTTGGATCCATCTCTACTGACGGGCGGACAGAAACGGTTGGCGGGGATTTGATTAACTTTCTCCATTGACGCGCCGGGAGACCGAGTGAAATGGGCGACCTCTGGTTTGCAAGTCCGGTGCGCTGTTCACCATCGCACCACCACGGCACCGTCCCGGTGGGATTCCTTCCTTACGCTCGATCGCCCAGGAAAGCCTCACTGAGGCTCAAGGCACTTTTATCAGGAGGGCCGTGCCATTTATTTGCAGCTAGGGATGACGTTGCGATGTGTGATCCCAAATGAGTAGAGTAGGTAATTTTCCAGCATTGAGATGTTGCACCAATAACCGCTGACATAGTTACATTTTGTTAAGCTATGGGAGGAAACTGGAGAACCTGGAGGAGAAACCCATGCAGAGCAGGGAGGAAAAAAGATACAAAATTCTCACAGAAAGGCGCCCGGGAGCGTGAATCGAACCCAGGAGCTTATTGCTGCGAGGCACGAGTGTGGACGCCGCCGTTGCCGCCCTGCCGGAGCGGTTTGTTGTCGGCGCTTGACAGAGGTGCTGAGCTGAGCTCGCTGTGCTTTGTGTGCGCAACCACGCAGGGGCGCGGCCCAAGGTGCTGGAGAGCGACTTTGAGGACCTCCTCTCCAAGCAGGGCTTCTCGTCCGCCGGCGGCAAGGACCGGCGCCAGCCTCGCACCATCAAGGAGATGATGAAGGAGGAGATGGCCAAGGACATGGACCCCGAGAAGCTCAAGGTGGCTTTAAAAACATCTCTTTTTTTTGTTTATTCAAAAACCAAGCACTGCCCACACATTTGCGCGGACGCACACGATATGGCTGAGCCCTGCCAGCGAGGCCAGACCTCCGCCTCGCCCCTCTCTGTGTGCGCAACAGCGTGTTTGCGCGAGCACGCGATGCCCCGAGTACGCCACCAGTCTCGCTCTTCGCTGCACGAGGCGCCGCAACCTTCAGACGAGGCTGCCGTTGGACACTCGGGCCCAAGCCCGTCCTGACGGAAGGCGCCCTTTGCGGCCCCGTCGCACGCCTCTCCAGCTCGCGTTGTCCCGCGGTGTTGCTTGCGGTCTCGCACGCACACGGAGATGCCGTGGTCGCGGCTCGGTTACGCATCGTGCGCCCTTCACAGGGACCACGCCAGGGTCACCTTGCCCACCGGACTTGGCTGTCCAGAGTGAAGTTAACCTCTTGCGAATTGTACAGAGGTGCGGGCCACGTTGATAACGGCGAAAGCTTTTCTAGTAAGCGCGCAAACAGAAATGCTGCAATTCGCCACAATTCAATGGGCATGTCTGCTGTCGAGTGCGCTCAAAAGCAGTGAATTGACCTGGGGTTTGGGTGTGGTTCCAGAGCTGCGCTCGATTCCCAGCGCAACAAAGGGGAGTGCAGGGAGCGGCTCGTTAGCGATCGCTCGCTCCGCATTGTGACGGCGTTGGGCTCACAGCTGCTTGGAAGCGCACACTGTGAATGGACAGGGTTGCGTCCGCTCGCGTTGCCTCCGCTCGTAGTCCCGCTCGGAGGCTGTGCCTTGTGCAGTCGCTCGACAAGCTGGACGAGCAGCGTACTCGGAGCTCTGCGAGAGCGGCAGCTACTTACACGAGCAGTGCTCCACTTGCATCTTGCCGGAGCAGACGCCGCGAGTCTCTTCTTTCCCAGTGGAAGTTCTTGAATAAGGATTCCTCGACTTGAACCGCATGGGGGCAGGGGAGGAACCGGTCTTGCAGTTGATATCTCAGCGGGACAAAGGAACCCATCATTCCAGCGGTCACTTCAGTTGTAAATTGCATCGCCCATGGGCAGTGTTAATGCAGGGTGTAGTCACTTCCTTTCTCTTCATCACCATCCACATGCGGGGTTGTTGTCTTCGCCCTCTCCACGATCCTCCCTTTGCGACTCCTTGAGGAGTTCCACGCATTTGTAAGGTTGGTCACCACCCGGTCGCCCCGTTCCCATGCGCTGAGCGGACACAGAGGCGGTCGCACAGAGGCGGCACAAATTCTCAAAGTTCATCTTGACGTGCTCTTTGGTTCTTTCGGTAAAGTCGCGTAGGTAGAAAATAATAGATCACGACCGTCATCAGGTGAGACAATCACAGCGGGAAACTGCTGAACCAGGATTCCTGCAGTCACGAAAGCTTCAAATCCAGATTAACCTTAACATTTATGAACTTTATATAATTAAGTTCTGGAAATAACGCCATGACGCACTCGTCAGTAACACCGTGGCCTTTCGTCGCAACGTGTAATACATGTACACACACAATATGTGGCCCTACTTCACAGCGAGGAAATAGATAGAGAGGCCTGAGAGATGGGGCGCACGACAAGAGTTGGAGAGTGCTCGTTACCACGTGGAGGCAGGCAATCCTCGTGGCTTGCATTGGCGTGTCACACCCTGTAATCGTTTTTTTTTTCTTCAAAACGCCGTCCCAGCGCTTTCGGCCGCCTGTTTACTTCGTCATTTTGATCCCTGGCCCCGCCGTCAAAACTGCCTGCCCTGGGTTTACATTGCACGGAGTTTTTTTTTTTGTTACGGCCGCGTCTCTCTGACGGATTGCTCCGGCTGTTGAGAAGTCTCGTATGATGATGATAAATAATAACCTGTTCTGTCACACTTGACACTTGGAAGCCTGCAGGGACGCACAGGCATTGATGGTTGAATGGTTATTTTTTTTTCTTTGCGTGTTACGTCACGTGTGGGGATATTTTTTCTGTGAAATGGTCGCAAGCGGTTGTGATGCGATTGTAAAAAAAAAAAACGCGTATGTGTTGGCACAAAAAAATAATGTTTTACTTTTAAATTCCGAGATTACTTCATCACTATTCAATGTGCTGGCTGCGTGGCTGCACGCGACCTACGGAGAGAAACCCTTCGGGTTATCGCAACAAGGGCTGCGCTTCGTGCAGGGTGCGACGCGTTTACTCTGAGAGTGCCCGGTCTCTCGCCAGAGCTCGCAACCCTTTGGCTCGTCAATTGAAATCAAGTCAAGCTGGAGGTGATTCAGTTTGACCCGGGGAGAAATTGATAGGACCAAAGATGGGGGCGTTCCCGCTGGCGAGAGTGACCTCGTCGCCAAAAAAATTACGGTAGCCAAACGACGGCAAAAGAGGTCCGGCGCAGAAGCGAAAAGAAATAAGAACAAAAGCACCTGCATGGGTATTTTGTTCCATTGGACACTCCACCCCCACAACTCCCCACTGGTGATCGGGCAGTTGTGGATAGAGTGGAGAGTTTCCCATACCTGGGCAGTGTGCTCATGACCGGCTCCGGTTTGACAGCAGAGGTCTCACTCTGAATCAGTCGAGCGGCATTATCTTTCATCGGTTGCGTAACGCTGTGTGGAAGCTACCAGGTCTGTCGCTCAACATGAAGCTTCGGGTCTTCTCGGCCACAGTAATTTCCTCCCTTCTCTACGCTTCCAAAACATGGACCCCGCTCATGGAACATCTTCGCCGTTTGGAAACGTTTAGGCTGGCCTGCTTACGATCCATCCTGGGTTTAATCAGGCTGGATTGTGTGAGGAGCTCACAAATCCTTGAAAGATCTGGACAAAATCCCATCGGTGAGCTCCTCCGGCAGGCAAGGCTGCGTTGGCTGGGTCATGTAGCCCGCATGCCCAGCCACCGCATGCCTAAACAGCTTTTATTTGGCGGATCAAAGGAGCTAAACGGGCGCGGCATGGGCTAGAGAAAAGATGGAGTGATGTGGTACAGGAGGATGTGGAGCTGAGTGGACTTGCCGATGACTGGTACCAGCGGTGTCAAGATCGGCCTCTGTGGAGGAGGCTCGTGAAGGATGCTACTGGGCAGTTGGAGGCAGTCGCCCTCCAACAGCAACGGAGGGCAAAAGAGCGACGCTCACAACAACGAGCGGAGCGCCAGGTGGCTAAAACACAGCAAGTTGGCACAGTAGGGGGCACAGGTGGTGCATCGGCCACTCATCTCAGTCAGTCGACCCATGGCACCTGCGTCTGCCCCGTGACCTCCTGCCAGCGGGCATTCGACACTTCACGTGGCCTCAACGTGCACATAGCCTGGCACAAGCGCCGTGGTGATGTTACCGCCACTTAGTGGTGAATGGTGGTTGTAAAGATGAACTTGGCTCAATGACACTCCCTCCTAGTTAAAAGGAGGAGATAACCGGTCTTGAATGTTTAAGATCACAGTCATAAGTGAAGCAGTTTGCTTGTAGGAGTGAAGCATGTGGCAGAACGGAAGGATTTGGCAAATCAAAAGTAGCTTTCAAGATGACGGCTACTTTACTATACAGCTCTGTTTCGGAAGCGTGACATCAGCTAAGTCGAGGAGAGGCAACAGGTTTGGTTGCTCACCCACGCGGCACACGATTATTGAAGCGTGGAACTGATTAAATTTCTACGAGATAGAGAAATCAAAACTAAAATGTGATGCAAATCACGAACCCCCCCCTCCCCAAATCCAGAGTTGGGGTGCCGTGGGTGAATCATCCTTTGCATATTTTTTGTTACGTGATGAAGCCATTCTTGTTATTTGCGAAAGACGCCCACAGGATTGTGATCGAGACAAAACATTTGGGGGGGGGCACTTCCTCTTTGTCTGCACGGTCGCTTGCAGCGAGTCGCAAAGCCGGCGGTAACAATGCCGCGGCGCGTCGTCGGATCGAAAGCAAGCTCCCCCACGCTCGCGGTGCCCTCGCTGATCTCTGTAAGGACCGAGTCGGAATACGCTGAAGCTGTTCTGCATAGAAAGTTTAATTGTAGACGGTGAACAATGGGAGGAACAAAACTGTTGACGGAAATATTTCAAACAAAGCAAGTTTCATCATGATAGACAAAAGCTGATGCCAGATTTGGAATCAGCATCCCAAAATTACCTTAAAACCGTTGGAATACCTTATGCCAGAAAAAGCGTGTTGACCAGTGTTATCTGAAACGAGCCCATGTGCGCTTCCCCTTGCTCGACCCAACCGTAACTGGCTCTTCCCGTATCGGCGTGTAAACGTCGGCGCCAGGGAGACAAAAAGGCGGCCAGGCGTGTGTGTGCTCGCCAGGCCCCCGCACCCCGCCCACTGTTGCGCCGCGCAGGCCTTAACGGGCGCCCGCAAACGGCGCTCGCCCCCGAACAGGCTGTGCTGGGGCTGGCGCTACCCACCGTGACGGGCGACTGCGTGAGAGAAGCCGACGCCCGGGTCGCCGATAAAGGAGCCGACGATACGATGCGCGCCCCACGTTCTTTCGGTCGTGCCAGGGGAGTCCGGCCGCAGTAGGCAATCGCTATGGGCGAGACGCAAGCGGCCCAAGAGCCAAGGCTTCCTTCCTCTACGATTTTTTTTTTTCGAATGAAATGCCGAGAAAACGAGTCTGTGACAACTCGACTGGGATAATAAACAAAAATACGTGTAATGAAATTAACAAGCCGACTGCACCTCATTCATATTTATCTGTCCCTCCATGTAAAACAATTCAAACATTTTGGTTACACTTCCCATAAGCCACACGGCCTTCTGGGAGTGCTTAATTTTAACAGCATTGATTCAACACAAGGAAACGTCTGGACCGGTTTAGACATTGTCTCATCGGCAGTCCGGCTCGCTTGAATCAATGGTGGCGAAACTGCCAGATGTTTATAGACAAAGGAATCTCTCTCAGATTTGGGTCGTGATGCAATGCAATCTTGCATTATATATATTTTTGTATTTCGCAATGACAGTTAACAGACCAGTTTTCGTAGCCAAATATGACTTATGAGATACTTTCTGGACTGGGGCCACGTCGTGATGTGGCCACCACTTGGACAGGCAGCCGATTTGTTCCCGTCCGTTTCATCCCGTCTACCGCTGAGTTGAAGAAGGACTCTCACAGCCCAATTCGGCACATATTTCCGCGACGCTTCACTTGGAACTGCCTTACACCATTTGAACCTCCTTTGCCAGTAGCAAAATATGATAATTGTTTTTTTACCCTTTTATCTGGCAACAAAACTGACACTTTTTTTTACAAGGAGTCATGTTTGCATTGACCACAATACCTGCGGTCGGAATGCAAACAAAAAACACAACTATGATAATGTATGCACTGTCCTTGAAATTGATTGGTCCACACCCGAGACAGCTTTTCTTCGAGCCCAGTCTCACATGGTGTTGGACCAGATGACGCCAAAAGGCGCCTCTTCGGGTCGAGGTCTGGAAACCAGAAAAACCACGTGACCTGAACCGGCTTCTTGAATAGGCGTCGAGACATTTATTTTGCCGTGAACCCTGCAACCGCGAGTTTGATACCGGGCCACGGCTGACCATCGGTGCTGGTGAGCTGCCGGGTTTTTCCAGGCAGACGCCTTGCCCGTTAGGTACGGCTCCCAGTTTCAAGCAAAGCCACGTGATGCGTAACAAAGCAGTAATTTGCAATGTGTTGTATCATGCCCAGTGGCGCTAATGATGAGTCTTATGGTAAACTGCGTGTGGAGTGTCAAGCCCCCTCGGCCGTGAGCCGTTTACGACACCGATGACCCCACGCTGACCACCGCTCCTTGACGAAGAGCGGTCCTGACGTCGGCTGACTGGGGGGGTGGTCAAGGTCGAGGTCGCGTGAGTGCCAGCTAGCCCGGCTCTAATGGCTCTGTGGGGTCGGCGGTGGGGGTGCTCTGTTTGTGTTTTTCAGCTTCTTGAATGGATCGAAGGCAAGGAGCGGAACATCCGCGCCTTGCTGTCCACTCTGCAGGCCGTGCTGTGGGAGGGCGAGTCCAAGTGGCGGCCAGTCACCATGGCCGACCTGGTCACGGCCGACCAGGTGAAGCGAGTCTACCGCAAGGCGGTGCTCATCGTGCATCCTGACAAGGTGACACGCGCACGCACCGCGCACACGCACCCACGCGCACGCACACAATTACTCTGCTCCCCCCGTGTAGTCTACACAGCCTGCCGGGTCAAGGGCCATTCGTGAGCAACTCTTAAGGCCGCCACGGTCTTAAGAGTTGCCAAGCATCCACGGAGGAGATGCTTGGCACCGGTTACGATATTTGGCACCGGTTACGATATTTGGCACGGACGATGGTTTTGAGCGGGAATCGAACTCCGGTAACCGGGGTTCGTAGCGCAATGCGCTAGCCACTGGACGAAGGCAAAGGGGTGGGGAGGTACGGGCTTTGGAGGGCTAAGGGGAGGGGCTGCGGGCAATGGCGGAGCCAGGATTTTCATGTAGGGGGGGCAACCCCTCCAGCAATGAAAAATGATAGAGGAGTTGTTAGTAAGGAAGGACTTGTCCCTTGCTTTTTATTCGACGCGTGTGCCGCGATGGCCGCGATGGCGCAGCCGTCGATCGAGGGTCGAATTTGGACCGCGTCGTGTGATCGGCATCGCGCTCGCTGAAGGCCTTCAGGGAAGTCGTGCACGTGTATACGCAACTGCGCACAATTCTATGAGTCACTTATAACCGCTTTGCCGTTACTTATTGCCAATTATGGACTCAGACTATTGTCCTATCATCTCATAGAGTCCCTGACACGTAATAATATGCTACACAGTGGCAGTGGGTGTTGCAAAATGCCGATTTATTACTAATAAACCCCAATGATCCGATTGAAATTAGGATTTCGATCGGATCATTGGGGGGGCACGTGCCACCCCACCCCCCCCACTGGCTCCGCCAGTGGGCGTGGGGGACATATGAAGGGGTCGGGGGGGGCCGCAGAAGAGGCGGACTAAGAAGGGGACGTTTTTGCTCAGCTACTAGGGAATGCATTAAAAGCATTCTAGACCCAGACCGTCGTGACTAGAAGACTCGTGACACACTATTGTTGATTAGAAGACTCGTGACACGCTATTGTTGAGAGAGAAGTGCAGTTGAAGCGCTTTTTCAGGAAATGTTGACTCAAACGGAAAGTGCAGCGATGCGTACAAAATAAAACACAACATCACGAAACGCAATTACCGTGTTCATTTCTTTACAAGGAAGATGGAGACCGGAACAAATGGACGGAACACACGCGGGACAGAACGTCAAACACAGAACACATAATGCAGTAAAAACAAGACGGTACAAATAGCCGAGAGACGGAACATGCGGAACGGGCAAATACAAAGGAAGGCGTTTGTTATTTTGAAATGGATAATCCATTAAGACTGATTCACTTCTTCTTGGTTCTTTCGGTAAAGTCACGTAGAATGGAAATAATAAAATAATAAAAATAAAACGTGATAAAATAAATTCTCACGACGTTTCGGCTACAACGCAAGCAGCCGTCCTCAGGTGGAGAACCGGTCTGTCGAGAAGACAGTCTGAATTAATTCACTTCTTGGATTGCAAGGAGGTGCCTTGCGACACACGTACAGCAAAAAACACGTCACGACACCGCACACACACGCAGCGTTACGTATACAACTCGTGGAGTCGCACGTTCGAAGGGAGTCAATCGGGCGGAGTTCGCTCAAGATTCAGGACCGACCCGACCGCAGCAGCGCGGGCGAGCGAACGGAGCATCACGGCGCCATCGCGCGTGCATTCATAACAACACGTGAGCCCCCCGCACCACGCGGGCCGTGCGGAACGATCCCTAGCACTGGCACGCGTTTCGCGTGCGTGTTCTCACTGCTCGACTTTTAAAATACGGCAAGCTTTCGCTTTGGTACGTGTGCGTACGTTGAAATTCTTACGCGCAGTACGGGGCCAACCGTGCTAATCGGAGGTGCGGGGGGAGAAGGACAATAAACTCACCACAAAAAGCAGTTTTATAGAAATGAGTTTTTTCAATCTTGCTTTCAAAGTGCATTGATCCAGTGGCTTGTTAACGCGTGGTGTTCACACTCCATCGCGTTTTCGCCACGATGCGGTTCTTCTAACGTAAAACGTGCGCACCCTTATTGCGTGTTTTCTTGAGCCGTTGATGACGGACTACTTCCTTGAGCTGCGTTGGCCGTGCAGAGTGACACGGTATGTGGAATGATACAGTAACGCGGCAGCATACCCCCAGTTGTTTGTCCCGCCATCTCACTGCGTGTGCGTAGTAGTACATCGTATCTCGCCAGACTTTAACGTTACATTATTTATGGGGACATTTTTTTTTGCTTAACGCGTTTTTCTCTTAGCGCGCGGCACTTCACAGGAACGCATCCTCCCCGCGCTAAACGAGGACTCGCTGTAACACAATTGGAACCTCATTTGCCAGTAAAAAATATGATAATTGTTTTTTTACCCTTTTATCTGGCAACAAAACTGACACTTTTTTTTACAAGGAGTCATGTTTGCATAGACCACAATACCTGCAGTCATAATGCAAACAAAAAACACAACTCTGATAATGTATGCACTGTCCTTGAAGTTGATTGGTCCACACCCGAGACAGCTTTTCTTAGAGCCTAGTCTCACATGGTGTTGGACCAGATGACGCCAAAAGGCGCACAACTCAAAGACAATGCACCATCAGAGTATGAGAGCTCGGGGTTAGCATTTACACCATCGGAACCTCATTTGCCAGTAAAAAATATGATAATTGTTTTTTTACCCTTTTATCTGGCAACAAAAAAGGTGTCGGTTTTGTTTGCCAGATAAAAGGGTAAAAGACTCACTGTAAGTCGCGACTCGTGACGCGCCTGTCCTGCCGTGAACCGTGATACCGTAACCTCGCACGTCTTTGCAACTAACGCCGTCACGGAAATCCGATTAACCAGCGAGATGTGAACCCCCCTGTGACCCCCTCTGACCCTTTGCAGGCGACGGGACAGCCCTACGAGCAGTACGCCAAGATGATCTTCATGGAGCTGAACGACGCGTGGGCAGAATTCGAAAACCAGGGCCAGCGCTCGCTCATGTAGCACGACGCACGCGACCGGCTGACGGGCACGGAGGGCTCCGATCTCCGTGGTCTTGGCGCGGTATTCTGCGTAACGCGTGCGATGTGCCGCGAGGTCACCTGCCGCGGAATGAGTGAGACTGCGGGGTGTAAATAAGGGTACCACGCGCGGCGGGAAGTTAAAACATTTCCAAGAAATCGGGAATTGCGGGACACTCGCCTTTGAGGCTCGCTGCTGCTGCTGCTGCCACGGCAGCTGCTTGCCGGGGGGGTGGAATTAGTATTTTTTTTTTACTTGCACATTTCCTCCACAACGATGTTGTTCATGCGTACGTCCGGTATACGCGCAACACGCACAGTCCGAGTCTTCTCAATGTGGCATACACTGTGTGTGGTTAGTATACCGATAATCTACGCTTATATAATACCGTATAGCGTGCGGAGGTGGTGAAAGAGCAAGATAGGTGTGGAGCGAGTGACCTGTAACGTAACCCATGGCAGACCGTGGCAATATCCCTGCTGCCTTGTCCTAATACACTTTCCCAAACGGCGACGCGCGGATCGGTGGGTCGCACAGCCTCCCGACGGAACAACTTTGGAATGCAATCGGTCAGATGGTCGTTGACGTTCTTGGTGGGGACAGGCTTCTTCTATCTGTGTCGCGTTATATATATTTTTTCACACGCTTTATAATTTATCTCATCACGACTTAACCTTTTGGGGGGGGGACGGGGGGGCAAACATATTTGAGTTACCTCCTCTGCGAATGACATCGGAATTAAATCGTTCAAATGATCGTCGGAGTTTTTGATGGGACAGGGTTCTTTAGAAGCCGTCGTGTTGTTTTACACGTCATAATTTATCTCACCGTAACTTAACCCTCTCGAACGGATGACGTCGGCGTTCATTCGCGTGCACACACACAGCCATGCGAGTCACTGTCGTGTAAAGTTGTGAACCTTGACGGCGCGATGGGCCTTGCGTCGCGGGACCGGCTCCTGTGAGACGTAGATCGGCACGTGCAGTCGGCACAGGCGTTCGCCGCCGCCGTCGCTTGTCCAACATCAAACCACCGCGCTCAACTGCAGCTGCTTCCGCGCCCGTGGATGTGAAAACTACGAGGTGGACTCCACGCAAGCGGAAATTTTCGCCAGCCACAAACAGCAGCATCACTCGGTGGTCGATCAACATCCGCTCGTCGCTCGAGCCGAGCCACGGAACCCAGCGCCCCCCGCTCCCCCCCCCCCCCAACCTGCGGTTTTGGGGCGGTAGCGGTGATGCGGGTAGCGCTGCCTGGAATCTTAACCTGACAGAGCGCTGGCACGGAGCGGGGGGGGGGGCGCGTGCAATCGATGGAGCGACACACCGAGTGGAGGAGCCCGGCCGGCGAGACGTTGCAAACAGCGAGGTCGAATCATCGCAGCCACCTGCACACGCGTCGGACGCGCGTCATTTCTAGCGAGCGATTCACACGACCTATTTAGCCGCCGCTTAGGTTTTTTGCATCGCACTTTCCCCCGCAACCCCCCCCCCTGTCACCGTGGCGTCATTCCTTCGTGTTGTGTCGTAAACGTAGCGGCGAGCCTGATCGATGGTTATGATGTACGTTTGACTGTCGGGCCGGCTTGCACGCGTCTGCAAAAGCTGCTGGGTGGGATGGGGGTGGTGGGGGGGTGGGTGGGTGGTAACCTCTGTAACGTGAGCAGAACGGTCGGCCGGAGCTGGAGGCGTTTAAACCGAGCTCACCTGGGACAGTTTGTGGTCTCCCCTAACAAAGCCCACGGAAATGTAAAAGCATCGGTCTTGAAAGTGTTGTGGTGATAATTATTTCACGATTGGCAAACACCGGGACTTTGAAAGCCCTGGGAAGACTCGCAGGTTTCCCAGGAGGGCCGCCACTTCACAAAGAGGACGACCATGACGGGTGGCAACCCCGGGTTGGCGTGCGGGAGGGGGGGGGGGGGCGGCCTGTCCTGGGTGTGGGGATGTGGGAGATGAGACGGCCATCCCCACGCTAATCTGGACGAGGTGGGCAGGACAAGCAGTGGCCTGTCGGTGGCCTGCTTCATGGGCCATCTTGGCTGCCCCTCGTAGCGGAACGACCCCTCACCAACTCCGAGATCGTTGCCGTGCGTCCGACCCCGATGGAAAGAAACTCGGCTCGAGCTCTCGGACGATGTCTCGTTGTGTAACGCGCTTCCGGCGGAAGAGCGGGCGTTTCTTTTTTTTTTATTATCAAGAACTGAGTTTCTTCAGAGAAGTTATTTACGTCGCAATGCTTTGCCGTTGTGGTTTCGACACGGTTCCGTGGGGAATGGAACAGTATTTTGAAGAGAGAGGACGAGTGCTAAGGTCGCATCACTGAGCAAACGCCAACGGCAGGTTTCCCTTTTCCCACCACTGCCTACGAACCTTGGTCGAGGCCGCCGGTGCCGGGCTCACGCAGCTCGCTCCGTCCATTCGTTGTGTCGAGCAAAGCTTCGTGGTCGCTGCGCGATCCGGCAAAAGGATTATTTCACGGTAGGGGGGTTGAGTTCCCCCAAATTATGGATAAATTTGAAAACTGCAAACATTGGGCCTGAAATTATTTTTGCTTTCGGATTCGAACAAAATTTGAATGGCGAACGACGTCGCGCTCACAGCGTCGCTTCCCGGGCACAGAGCGGCGCAGTCACTCCCGCGACCTGATGGCACGCGATGCGAATTAATCCGAAATGAGATCACACGTCGTCCTGGCTCGATCTAAACTCCAAAGTTTTGAATCGGGGACGCTCGTCCCCTGTGACTCGCGCCGCGATCATGAACGCAACGCAGCGCAGTTACGAGGTGGAATCGTGCGCGAATTTATCACCCCGGAAAAAAAATAAAACATCTCAAGTGGGGCTCTCCACCAGAGAGGGGGGTCTGCTTGTGCTCGGCAGCGAGCAGATCAGGGGATGAGTGAGGGTCGACAAACCGACTTTAAGCGAATAACCTCTCGGAGTTTGCCAACCCCAAGGTACAGTTCGCTGCCATTCCGCAGCAACGTTTTACGAGCGGCGTTTGAAGTTATATTGTCACGGGGGGGGGGGGGGGGGTGACAATATAACTTCACAGCCAGTTTTGGTTGTCTAATTTTACCCAGCTAGTTGAGCAACAAGCCACGGGTTACCAACGGCAAACTCGAGAATGCAAATTCGCAGGCATTTCGCGCTTTCATTCCACGGCATTGGCAGCATTTGCTTGACGGGCTACGCACACTGCTGTGGGAGAATTCAACTGGTCTCAAGTCCACATTCTTAACTAAACGATGCATTGTTCAGGAGGCTCAAAGGCTGACCGACTCGATATGTTCTTTATTTTTGGCCAAAAATTAGCAGCCCCCTCAAGGTGACCCATACATTTTTTTGGACCCATCCCTTTTTTTTTTTTATCAGGGCGACCTGTCTTTGCCCTTCTTGTGGAAGGTGTGCCAGGCTGCGGGCGTGCCACCAATGTCGCAAGGGCAGAAAGTGCACACCGAGTGGTAGACGCATCATGAATCGATCGTTGTGATAACATAATTCAAAGTCGCGAGTTCAATAATCGAATCGCGGTCATGGTGGGAGTTTCCCTCCGCCCCCCCTCCCTCATCTTATCGCACGCGAAACACTCCTCATATTTAACGGACTTGGCCCAACGTCCCAAAAGCAGGGGGACAGCTCTTGGGTAAAAAGCCCTTGAGACTCGGCGATGCTTCTCCGGCCAAAAATGTTCCCGTGACCAGATCGCGTTGAGCGTGCCAAGTGCCCGCATGGGTGCCGGGATGCCAGGTGTGAGACGCCCCGCCCCCCCCCCATCCGCCAAACCTGGCAGACTCGAACGGAACAAAAAATATTGAATATTCGAAGTCACAATCCATCATAGTGAAAGGTATCCAAGATGCGGTGTGATATTTTATCTGGGGTGCTGGTAGACTGTGGGGGGGGGGGGGGGTGCAGGAGGTGGCAGCGCATGTGAGTTGGAACCACTTCCACAAAAGTCAAAGCTGCCGTGGACGCGGTGTGCAAAGCTGTGGAAAATCCCTTTTATCCGGGTCGCCGGATGTCTTGATACACTGAGCCGGCCGGCGTGCGTGTGGACGTGACCTAATTGCGCCGGTGTGACACGGTCCATTGCTCGGTGCGATCGCTACCGAGTGCCAAAGTGGCCGTCGACCTTCCACAAGCGCAAGGCAGGTTTTTGTCGGGGTTAGAACGCGTAAATATAAATGTGTCGTTAAAACCGCCACCACCCGACACGGCCAATTAGTGAGGTTTGTCACGTAAACAGAACGTGGCCAATTCGTTACTGGTACAGCAACACCGGTGTGTGTGGAGGGCAAAGGCACAACATTTACAATCTGAGTATGACGTTTCGCTAGTAACTACAACTAGCTTCATCAGGCGACAGCAAGATTCGTGATCTGGCTATCGTACTCTGTAAATGTGGATTTCCTCTCCTTACTAACTGGCTGTGTCGGGTGGTGACGGGTTTATCGACACATTTATATATTTACGCGATCCAACCCAACCGACTACGTGTTCAACTTCACACAAGCGACCAGCGGAAGAGCGGTTCAAACGGGGGGGACCAGAAGCTGACCTCATGGTTAGCGCTAATTGTCCTTCCGGGCGGAGGGGGGTGGTGGTGGTTAGTCGATGCGTGTAACGATTAATCGATGACCGCCTACGAGCTCTTGCCGTGTTTTCCACGCCGCGAGGCGCATCCCACCCCAAGCCCCATGCATTTCAAAGCAAAGGCGGTGAGGAGTGCGTCTTATAATCCGGTGACCATGGCGATTGTCCCTTTTGTGCGAAGGGTATGTCCCAGAGCCCTCCCGAGGTGGGGCACGGCGTCTGGGGCCATCCATTGAGTACGTGCGCATGGAGGGGGGAGGGGGGGTTAACCCAAATGCGTTCGCTTGCGTATGGGAGGGGGGTCTACTGACAATGTACACATCGGAGACGGGGTGGGGGGGGTGAAGCCTCGATAATAATTTGTCTACATTGGCCTTCAAATGAGTTAGATAGTCCGGCGGTGGACTATCTATTTGCTTAAACACGTTAATATTATTAATGCTTGATCGTTGCTGCGTGGATTTAATATCGGCCGTTCTATAGGATTCGGGGGGGGTGGGGGGGTGCGTCAGGCGTGCGTACGTACGCAGGTGGTGGTGGGGGTCTAAAAAGTCCGCGTGCGTCCAGGGAGGGAGGGGGGGTGGTCGAGTTTTGACAGATTTTTGCGTACCTACTCAATGGATGGCCCCTATCTGGGCGACTGCCCCGGGCCCCGCGCTTTGGCGATGGGGAGGGCGTGCTTTGACTTCACGGTGTCCGATGTTTATACTTCCAGTTTATTTTGAAGGCGTCTGTGGGGCCCACAGTTGGAATTTGCCGTGAGCCCCTGCAGCGACCCGTTAGACGTCTCTGGATATATATTGTGCTCCTCATGCGGGGTGAAAAACTACAAATCCATACAACAACAATAAAATGTGAAAACAATACAAAGGAGAGAGAAGGTCATAATCGAGTCATCCAATCAATACAATCACATTTTTGTTGTTGTTACCAGGATCGTGACGCTCTATGGGGGGGGGGGGGGGTATCTTCACTGCGATGGACCGAAGCGGTTAAGGAGGGTGGGGGTGGGGGACTGTGAAGTCGGCAGGGCGAATTCCTTGCTCGATCAAGCATTGATTTATCTTGAGCCATCGGTGCCCATCTATTGAGGCATCCGTGCCCAACTCCCGTTTACAGCCCTGCCAAGTGCGTTCTCAGTGGCGGAAAGTCCGCATTCCGGAGGGGCACCGTATCCACACATCCGATAAGCACGATTGGCTACGTACGGTGCGAAATACGTTCTGAATACATATGACACCTACTGTTAACTTCTTCACAAAGTGGTGCTTATTTTATCGACCTCGGGGGGGGATTGATTGGGTTGAGTCAACCCTCACCTAATAGCTTGTCCCTACTACCCGAAGTCCAGACCTGGTGTTATTTCGCTTTTGATCCGATGCTCGCTTGTGATGATGTGATGGCACGCGACCAGAGGGAGAGCTTCATCATCACTGATTATTGAGCATCAATTGATTAATTCCCACTGAGCAATCTCGCAGTCGGACTGTTTTGCCCCCACTACTCTCTCTCTCTCTCTGTTCACACCAGAGGTCGCAAACGGGTTTTGATTCCTTACTCGTACCCGGCCACACCAGGGTCGCAAACGGGTACCCGTACCCGGCCGGGTACGGGTAGGGTACGGGTATCGGGTACCTGATTGCGACCTCTGGGATGAAGCCATGTTGCAGGCGCGGGTGGGTTGATTCTAGGAACTTGAATTGTGAGAAGAGACAAGACGTTGGGAAATGAGTGACAAACGGTTACTCACCAGTGACTCACGGCCTACCCGTACCCGGCCGCACCAAGGTCGCAAACGGGTACCCGTATCCGGCCAGGTACGGGTAGCCGGGTATCGGGTAGGGTACGGGTATCGGGTACCCGGTTGCGACCTCTGGTTCACACCCAAAACAGCTTTACACGCAACTTCTTTGATTTTTTGTACAATTTTGACATTCCTGTGTATATATACGATAGAGTCTACGTGTGTGTGTGTGGTGGGTACGTTTGTCCTAAGTATTCCGGATCCTAAATAAACAATAAAGACAAGTAATACAATACCGTGAAGACCCTGGAGTGCTCGGCTGGTGTGCGAGATGACAACAGAGCAAAGTGGCTCTGCGTGGATCTGTTGAGTGTTGCATTTGTAGAGAAGTTCCAACGGACGCACTCTGAGACGGAGGTAAGTCAAGGGCTTTCGCCAGGGTTTATTAAAGCTTATCAATAATACACAGCAGGGTACACAACTCCCAAGGGCTAGGGGTCCTACTCTTGAGTCCGGGTCCCTGCCGGCTAGCTCCGGTCTCTCTCTCTCTCGTGTCGGATCGTGGACTCTGCCGACTCCACCGAGCGGAGAGAGAAGCACCTCTACGGCTACCACCGGCTTCTCCCCAGACTCACCACTCGACCCCTCTCTCTACCCCTGGCTCCCTCTTCACCCTACTTAATCTACCCGTTCCCACAGTGACCCCGCTTACGTCACGGGGTATCCCTTAAGTACCCTAGGAGACGTGACGTCACCGCACTGAACGGCACACCTGACGTCACGTCCCCATTTTACTCTACACATTGTTAGATTTGGCTGCTCTAAATGTCCACGTGATAAGCCACTTCGTTGGGCTTCCATTTGTGATAGCCAGGTCGCGTCTGGAAGAAGAAAAATAGCTACACAGCTCAGCGGGGTCTTACTTGGTCAAATAAAAACAATAGTTTAAATTCTAGTTTTTAAATCCTTTATATTAAGTTCACTTGCTTGCGTGCTTACGACCTTGCAAATCGTTCGGTCGTTTTTTAACCCACTTCCCGTGATCCAATCGTGCTGACATTTTGCACACAGACTCGTTGTGCGTGACAATTTATTTTCGTGAAATTCCAAAATTTTACACTTTTTAGGAAAAATAAATTATATTTAATTACCAATTGCTTAATGGTGGCAGGCAATCATCTGACCCATAGGTGGCAGCCATCTCAAGCCAGAGGACGAGAGGACTCTAGCCGCCACGCATATAAAGGATTTATAGTGAAAAACTTTGTTTTTACGGGTTAATTTTTTACATTGGCAGATTATACACGTGATTATTGACCGATACGACTCTCACGAGTTTATAATTCGACGCGTTTATAAATCACACCCCCACCCCAAAACATTGGCACCGGAGCGCATTGCATGGGAATCTGTCTTCATGATGTTACACATATATGTAAGATACTAGCAGGAAGTACGCGACGTTGCCCGGGTCTTAAAAATATTTCAAAACTACTCTTAAAAATGTAACAGCAGTGCGTACTGACTGGTGGTACCTGCTATGATTACAGCAGTACATATTGTGGTGGTACCTGCTATAATTACAGCAGTGCATACTGACTGTGGTGGTACCTGCTATGATTACAGCAGTGCATACTGCTGTGGTGGTACCTGCTATGATTACAGCTGTGCATATTGTGGTGGCACCTGCTATGATTACAGCAGTGCATACTGCTGTGGTGGTACCTGCTATAATTACAGCAGTGCATACTGACTGTGGTGGTACCTGCTATGATTACAGCAGTGCATACTGCTGTGGTGGTACCTGCTATGATTACAGCTGTGCATATTGTGGTGGCACCTGCTATGATTACAGCAGTGCATACTGCTGTGGTGGTACCTGCTATGATTACAGCAGTGCATACACACTGTGGTGGTGCCTGCTATGATTACAGCAGTGCATACTGCTGTGGTGGTACCTGCTATGATTACAGCTGTGCATATTGTGGTGGCACCTGCTATGATTACAGCAGTGCATACTGCTGTGGTGGTACCTGCTATGATTACAGCAGTGCATACTGACTGTGGTGGTGCCTGCTATGATTACAGCAGTGCATACTGACTGTGGTGGCACCTGCTATGACTCTACAGTAGTATCTACTGACTCTACAGTAGTATCTACTGACACTACAGTAGTATCTACTGACTCTACAGTAGAATCTACTGACTCTACAGTAGTATCTACTGACTCTACAGTAGTATCTACTGACTCTACAGTAGTATCTACCGACTCTACAGTAGTATCTACTGACTCTATAGTAGTATCTACTGACTCTATAGTAGTATCTACTGACTCTGTAGTAGTATCTACTGACTCTATAGTAGTATCTACTGACACTACAGTAGTATCTACTGACTCTACAGTAGTATCTACTTACTCTACAGTAGTATCTACTTACTCTACAGTAGTATCTACTGACTCTATAGTAGTATCTACTGACACTACAGTAGTATCTACTGACTCTACAGTAGTATCTACTGACTCTACAGTAGTATATACTGACTCTACAGTAGTATCTACTGACTCTATAGTAGTATCTACTGACTCTACAGTAGAATCTACTGACTCTACAGTAGTATCTACTGACACTACAGTAGTATCTACTGACTCTACAGTAGTATCTACTGACTCTACAGTAGTATATACTGACTCTACAGTAGTATCTACTGACTCTATAGTAGTATCTACTGACTCTACAGTAGTATCTACTGACTCTACAGTAGTATATACTGACTCTACAGTAGAATCTACTGACTCTACAGTAGTATCTACTGACTCTACAGTAGTATCTACTGACTATAGTAGTATCTACTGACTCTACAGTAGTATCTACTGACTATAGTAGTATCTACTGACTCTACAGTAGTATCTACTGACTCTGTAGTAGTATCTACTGACACTACAGTAGTATCTACTGACTCTACAGTAGTATCTACTGACTATAGTAGTATCTACTGACTCTACAGTAGTATCTACTGACTCTACAGTAGTATCTACTGACTCTACAGTATTATCTACTGACTACAGTAGTATCTACTGACACTACAGTAGTATCTACTGACTATAGTAGTATCTACTGACTCTATAGTAGTATCTACTGACACTACAGTAGTATCTACTGACTCTACAGTAGTATCTACTGACTATAGTAGTATCTACTGACACTACAGTAGTATCTACTGACTCTACAGTATTATCTACTGACTCTACAGTAGTATCTACTGACTATAGTAGTATCTACTGACTCTACAGTATTATCTACTGACTCTACAGTAGTATCTACTGACTATACAGTAGTATCTACTGACACTACAGTAGTATCTACTGACTCTACAGTAGTATCTACTGACACTACAGTAGTATCTACTGACTATAGTAGTATCTACTGACTCTACAGTATTATCTACTGACTCTACAGTAGTATCTACTGACACTACAGTAGTATCTACTGACTATAGTAGTATCTACTGACACTACAGTAGTATCTACTGACTATAGTAGTATCTACTGACACTACAGTAGTATCTACTGACTCTACAGTAGTATCTACTGACTCTACAGTAGTATCTACTGACTCTACAGTAGTATATACTGACTCTGTAGTAGTATCTACTGACTCTACAGTAGTATCTACTGACTATAGTCGTAAAATATATATATAAGGGAGGGGGGGGGGGGTCGGGAATTATAGGAATCCTTTTAGATCGACTATTTACCCGCCACTTTCTATTACTTTTGGATTCAGGACTTCTTCAAGCATCTTATAATTTTTATACTCTTAGTTCTTTCGGTAAAGTCACGTAGGTAAAAAAAATTATAAAAATAAAACAATAAAAATCACGACTTTTCGGAGGCAACACAAGGCAACACAAGCTTCCGTCTTCAGGTGAATCTTATAATTTTGTTGATGGACAAATGGACAGACAAACGGCACGCCGGGATTTCACAATAGCTTATTGTGTGTGTGTATTTGTTATGTTTTTAAGAGAAGTTTTGAAATATATTTCCCCGCCCCGGGCAACGCCGGGTACTTCCCGCTAATATAATAATAATAAAAGGGAATGCATTGTCAATTTTTAACGACTTTTTAAAGTGCTGCAGGCTCACCACCACGGTTCGCGTGTTAAATTCGTCACAAGTTTCGTCCACACTCAGACAGAGAATGACTATTACAGGTAAGATAATTTGTATATGTTTAGCGCATAAGCTATTATATGTTAATTAGATGTAATCTCTAGTATACAATCTCCATGATGTGTTTTTATTATTCATGTCGCAACGCGTCAATAGAGTAGGGGTTGGGGGAGGTGGTGGGGGGGAGGTGGTGGGGGTGGGGAAGGTGGTGGGGAGGGGGGAGGTGGTGGGGGGAAGGTGGTGGGGGGAAGGTGGTGGGGGGGGTGGGGAAGGTGGTGGGGGGGGTGGGGAAGGTGGTGGGGGGGGGAAGGTGGTGGGGGGGGAGGTGGGTGGGGGAAGGTGGTGGGGGGGGGAGGTGGTGGGGGGGGGGAGGTGGTGGGGGGGGGGAGGTGGTGGGGGGGGGGTGGTGGGGGGTAAGGTGGTGGGGGGGGGAGGTGGGGGGGGGAAGGTGGTGGGGGGGGGGGAGGTGGTGGGGGGGGGGAGGTGGTAGGGGGGGTGGTAGGGGGGGTGGGGGGAAGGTGGTAGGGGGGGTGGGGGGAAGGTGGTAGGGGGGGTGGGGGGAAGGTGGTAGGGGGGGTGGGGGGAAGGTGGTAGGGGGGGTGGGGGGAAGGTGGTAGGGGTGGGGGCTCCGATATGACGCCACGAGTGATCCCACGAGTGATCCCGCCCTCTCGTCACCACCACCACCGCCACTTCTGCTGCGCCTCCCTCGGACCTGGTGACTCCGTTTCGCCATCGCTCGAGTCCCACACGCGTCCACCTCTCCCCGCTGCTGCTGCTGCTGCCGCTGTAGACAACAATGACGGCTCCCCGCAGTCTCCCCACGTGGCTGCCCGCGTGCCTCTTCCTCCTGATCGTGGCCTCGGGCGCGATCTACAGCCAGGTGGGGTTGAGCATCACCTTCGTCAAGTTCCCCACCGAGCGCTCCGAACGCGACGACTCTCATCGCGTCGCCGCCGAGAATTGCGACGGCGCTCGAGACTGCGGCGGCGGTGACGGTGGTAGCGACGGTGGCGGTGGTGGTGGAGGAGGTGGAGGTGGAGGAGGTGGAGGAGGGGGCGACTTCGATCGCGAGAAGGACCTCTTTCCTAACTTCTGGGAGGAGCGCTCAGCCGGCTCGGCGCCCAGCTGGGACGGCCACTCGGACCTCTGCGTCTCGAACGCGAGCGTGGCTGCCGCAGTGGAGGGCTTTTCGAGCTTGCCGGGGATGATCCAAAACTTCCTGACGCACCGCCACTGCCGCCGCTTCGAGCTTGTGCTGGAGCCGCGGCGATCCAAGTGCGACCCGGGACCCGTGACCCTCCTCATCGCCATCAAGAGCGACGCCAGGAACCTTGCACGCAGGGATGTGATCCGCAGGACGTGGGGACAAGAGCGAACCATCAAGGTGAGACGACAACCGGCTTCATCATCGCCACCACCCACCCACCACCGCTATCATTCGGGCGTGATTCGAATTCGCGACCCCTCGGTCTCGTCTCTGGATTCGGGACTTCTTCACCGCGGTCCGCGCTCATTTTCGGACTCCTCGTAGAGACCCACGGAGAGACATCCGTGAAGATGAATCGAATGGATTGCCGCAGTGCGATTGTGGCAATTAAACTCATACCGTGGAACACACGAACAACTCCATTGTATTATTTTATTATGTTTTATTTTTATTATTTTATTATTTCCCTTCTACGTGACATTACCGAAAGAACCAAGAAGATGAATCCCTGCAGTCACGAAAGCTTTAAATCGAAATTTAACTCCATTGTAGCCTGCGTTTCTTCCTCGGACGACGCCAATGATCTCCGTAAGCCCCTCCCGCTCGTATCCTTTAACTTCCCAGCTTATTGCTGCCATCGCACCGCGCGTTAGCAAATAAATGTCGAGCATGGTCAATCCACTGCTGGATGAAAACCCTCCTGACGCCTCCAGCCGCCGCCATCTCGCGCTCATGCGATGCGACAATTCGCCTCGGCTTCCTCGAGACGATCTCACGGATCCATCTCCAGGGTGGTGGAACCCCTCGTCCCGTCTCTCCGGAGATGCAGCGGCCCCCTCTGCGCATTGAGTCTCGACCCCCCCCCCTTCACGGGCCATAGTCGCCGTCTCTTATCCATCCCTGCGCAAAGTGCGTGTGGGGAAATCGCATGCAGCGCGCTACTGTGTGGAGATGTATTTGTGTTACTTCCTGCTACGATTAAGGGACATTGCCCTAAGCGTATCCCATTATGGGGTTTTGTTTGTTTTGTTTATCATTGAAGGCCACCGTGTTAGTGACGAATGTGTTGTGCCAGGGGGCCGGGGGGGGGGCATTGCTCGAAACGTCGCCGATTATATTTCCTGTTCGGGCCACACAAATGTGTGGCCTCGTACAACGCTGCCCACGCAGCGTCTCGATCGATCGGTTTGTTGAACTTTTGAGGACAAAGGTTTACGGTTTATTTTTTTTTAAACAAATCCAACTTTGTAAGCTTTTCGCCCCGAGACGACTCCACGGGCGAATGTATTAATTCGTGGGTTGCTGCGACTTCCTCGTGCGCCTCGCTGTTCGCTCGACCTTCGACAAAGTCGCATTCCTCCTCCTCGAGCCTTCTCGCCTGAAGCGTCGTGGCGGTGTCCCCGCGTGCGTAGGGGTCCCATCCCCGCGTGCGTAGGGGTCCCATCCCCTCGTGCGTAGGGGTCCCATCCCCTCGTGCGTAGGGGTCCCATCCCCTCGTGCGTAGGGGTCCCATCCCCTCGTCCGACCGTAGGGGTCCCATGCCCCCTCTCTCTCTGTGCCTGTCGACTCGGGGCCGGAGTATGGCAACGCTGTGGCCCATCGATGGATCTTAGATATTTCTCGTCTTATCGGAATTAAATTATCTGTTTTAGATGATTGTACATCCCCCCCCCAATCCTTCTTTATTGTTTTCATCCGACTAACTTGAAACTTCGAATTATGTGCTAATCGTTTTCGTATTTCGAGGACCTCTCGTGGTGCGAGGCTGTAGCTTCCACTATTGCCAGTTTTAGTACGTCCCTACCTCCTGCGACTTGTTTGTTAATACGCTGACCACCAAACCTTGTCTGGGGGAGGAGGTTACCTTTCTACGAGCCGATAAAAAAAACTTCCGAATCGAGCAAATGCCCTTTGGCTCTTGTTCCTCAAAAGGAAAACGATGCAGAGAAAACGCGGTCTTCCCTTCCCCAAAAATATCGGTCGCGAAAGCCGATTCCGTGGTTAATCTGTCGCTTAGTGGGTTCTTTTGTTTGCTTAAAATCCGCCCCTTGCCTGGAGTCAAATTGCCAATTGCCTTTAAGGCGTCCATAAACACTGGAACGTAGCAGTGAACCATTGTGAACATGCTCCCCCCTTCAACGGGGGAGAGAATATTCGTCGTGTAACACGTGGTAGACTTTTGCGACTAATATAATCAAAAAAAAACTCTTATGGAGACGATAATCCCTAAGCGGCTTGCATCGCGCTACAAACTTCTAAACAGACCCCACCCCTCCCCGTGTTATAGCCTTTAACAGACTATTCTTCGTTCTTTCGGTAAACTCAGGTAGATAGAAAATGTAAAAAAATAAATAATAAAATATTATTACAAACCATACATTGAAAATAATCATAAAAACCCACGACGTATCGATCGCAACACAAGCGAGTTTTCATCAGGCGGAAATACATTGTTTTATTTTTATATTTTCTATCTACGCGACTTTACTACCGAAAGAACCAAGAATACGAATTCCTGCGGTCACGAAATCCTTTCGCAGACTGTTGCGACGTTATCGAGCAGCACCTCTGAAGGTCGTCTCCGGCACACGAGGTGGCCAACGGGTGGCCAGCACCACGCCCGACCGCCTTTGTCTCCCTCGTGTCGATGTTTAACACACCTCACCAAGGTACGAATGTGAGGCTGAGTCGACCTAGGGGAGGCCCAGGACCGGCTCTGATAATCGTCACCGGTGTTGGCCGTGAGCGGGAATCGAACTCGGGGCAGGGCCGGGTTCGTAGCGAGAAACGCTGCACCACCGCTCCCCACTTCTAAACAAAGACAAAGATCCCCTGTGTAGCCTTACCAGACTGTTGGGGCAAGTGCAGTTAGCGAGCAGCACATATGAAGGCCGGCAACTGCACACGAGGTGGGGAACGGGGGTGGCCTTCACGGCCGACCGCCTTTGTCCCTCTCGTGGCGATGTTTAACACACCTCACCAGGTACGCATTTGAGGCTGAGTCGACCTAGGGGAGGCCCAGGACCGGTTCAGACACACACACGCGTGTGTCCTCATTGTTCCATTTACTCAACGAAATGGGTCGGCGTCTTATTTTAAAAAGCAATAAAAATCGAGCACTACGCTTGCCTTCGTGCGCGGATAACAGTCAGTTGTTAGTTCGCATACGGTGTTATTATCGTACCCGTGGATGGACTCCACCTCGCCGCACGAATGTGTAATTTCCACCACGGGGTGTGGGGGGGGGCTCCCAAGGTTACCCCCCCCCCTCAAGGTTATTTTGACAAGGAAATGTTCGGGACGGGTGTTGCTTCATCTGGACCAGTACCCCCCCCCCACTCATCGTTGTCAATAGTTTCGAACAAAAAGTCGAGTTACCCAATTTATATACTATGTATAACTATCTAAAAGGCAGAGGTGGGACAAAGTCATTGTTATGCAAGTCGAGTCGCAAGTCATCAAATTCATGACTCGAGTCTGACTCGAGTCCAAGTCACATGACTCGAGTCCACACCTCTACTAAAAGGTTACTCCTTTTATATGCTATTTATAACTAGTTAACAAGGTTACCCCCTTGTACTTCCTCTCTAATAAAGTTAGTAAAGTGACCCATTTTATGTACGATCTAAAAGGTTACTCAAAAAATAACCCCTTTATATACTGTCTAAAAAGTTTACAACACATACGTCTAGTAGTTTGTGTCGTCTGATTTGTGTCTAGTTTGTGTCGTCTGTCTAGTTTGTGTTGTCTAGTTTGTGTTGTTTGTGTTGTCTAGTTTGTGTTGTCTGTGTTGTCTAGTTTGTGTCATCTGTCTAGTTTGTGTTGTCTAGTTTGTGTTGTCTGTGTTGTCTAGTTTGTGTTGTCTGTGTTGTCTAGTTTGTGTTGTCTGTGTTGTCTAGTTTGTGTTGTCTGTGTTGTTTGTGTTGTCTAGTTTGTGTTGTCTGTCTAGTTTGTATCGTCTGGTTTGTGTCGCCTGTCTAGTTTGTGTTGTTTGTGTTGTCTAGTTTGTCGTCTAGTTTGTGTAGTTTGTGTTGTTTGTGTTGTTTAGTTTGTCTAGTTTGTGTAGTTTGTGTTGTTTGTGTTGTTTAGTTTGTCGTCTAGTTTGTAGTTTGTGTCGTCTAGTTTGTGTCGTCTGTCTAGTTTGTGCTGTCTAGTTTGTGTTGTTTGTGCTGTCTAGTTTGTGTTGTTTGTGCTGTCTAGTTTGTGTTGTTTGTGCTGTCTAGTTTGTGTTGTTTGTGCTGTCTAGTTTGTGTTGTTTGTGCTGTCTAGTTTGTGTTGTTTGTGCTGTCTAGTTTGTGTTGCTTCAGAGGGGCGCGCGGTTCTTCTCCGTGCGGTTCCGTGGCTCATCAAAGCCCCGCCACCTCCAACCCCTCTCCTCTCCTTTGGACAGACAGACACACGCACAGACAGACACACACGCACAGACAAAGACAAAGATCCCCCGTGTAGCCTTAACAGACTGTTGGGGCAAGTGCTGTTAGCGAGAACCTATTAAGGCCGGCACGGCACACGAGGGGGGTGGCTGGCCAACACCACGCCCGGCCGCCTTTGTCTCCCCAGTGGCGACGTTTATACACCGCAACAGTCGAGCAGATTCACAGACACACATGCAGACACGACTCTACTCGCAGACAAAGAGACACGGAAACACTCCGAGATTCGTGTCCGAGATTATCTTGTTCCCCACAAGCCAGATGGCGTCGGCTCGCACGCACGTGCGGCGTGGTGGAATCGAACCCGGCCACCCGAGTTCGATTCCTGTTCACGCGCAAAACCGGTGACGATTATCTGAACCGTGATCTGGGCATCCCCTAGTTCAACTCGGCCTCAAATGAGTAGCTGGTGCGGTGTCTGAACATCGCCACCGGGGAGACAAAGGCGGCCGGGCGTTGTGCCGGCCACCCACCCACCCGTGTGCCGTCCGCCGTTCATAGGTGCTGCTCGCAAACAGCACTTGCTCCAACAGTCCGTCACAGGCTTGCACGGTGCGGTGTGGCATGGGGGGGAGAGGGTTGAGGAGCCCTGACAACGACCGTTCAAACACTGCGCTGGTGCAGGAGGGCAAACGGCTTCATGCGCTACACAACTGCAAAGCGTGCGAATCTTTGTCTCCATTAAACAAACATCCGAGTCCCACGCGAGAGTTCCGTGCCCACGATGGCACCGCGCTGGTAGCGGCTCTCCCGCCGCACGCTTCGGTCCGTGATGCCGCGTCTCCACGCCATCCCGCTGCCGAAAGCGTCAATTCGTCGGTTCCTGTCGAAGGTTCCGCACCGGTAAGCCGAGCGAAACTTCGGACACCGTACTGCCACGAGGCACGGCAAGAACGCGCGGTCGGAGGGACGAGCCAAACCATTTTGTTATTTGTGGCCAGGTCGCTTCTAAAAAGGAACTGTATGGCTCAGTGGGGGGGGGGGGCTTACCTCGTAAAATAGATTTGTTAAACCGCATGTGCATTTTGTGCGTGTTTTGCGAGCGATAAAATGTCCTCGCCCCGGAGTGCCCTGATCGCGCGGCAAACAAAGCCTTTCTGTCCGCGTGTTTTACGGCGGCCCTTAATTTTCGCCGTTTGTTCGGTTCGTGTAAAAAAAAAAACGTCCGGGTGACGCACGTGGCAACTGCAGACAAGCCGAACGAACGGCGGGACGGAAACCGAAAAAGTGTGCGAAGACGACGCGTGCCGTGGAGTCGCCCCGAGAGACGCGAAAGGAAGCGAGAGTGGCTGTTGAGAGAAGTGAGGGGGGCAGGGGGTGGCAGGGAGGGTGGCCCACGCAGGCCCACGACGACGCGGCGGTTGAGACTTAAGACACGGGCGGTACCCCGAAGAAACGGAGCGCGCACGAGAGGGAGGAGAGGAACCCCCTTCCGCTGGCGGAGACGGAGCCGACCGAGATCGGCTCGCGTTCCGGGCGGCCCGGCGGGCAAGCCGTTCCGTCGGCAGCGTCGCGAGAGACGGTGACGACGTTGGGGGGGTGGGGGTGGTGACGAGGAGGAGGCGTTCATCCAACAGTGGTGAGATGACTAGGGAGGAAAACCCCTGGTGCTCACCGTCACACCGGTAGCAGGGTCGTGGAATGTTCAGATTGGCGAACAAACAAATGCATTCCAGAGTTTAGGCACCGTGGCTGTGACCCGTGTTGAGCTCGAATGTTTGGAATTGAGAACGAAATTGATCGGGCCACCCCCATCTTGAACGTCACGGTGGCGAGATGTGAATAACTCGCCTGGTATGCAGCAGGTCGTGGGTTTGATCCCGACCCTGACCGCCTCTATTTAAGGAACACAAATCTGGCTGTCGCCTGATGAAGCTAGTTGCAATCACTGGCGAAACGTCGTACTCAGATTGTAAATGTTGTGGCTTGGCTCTCCAACACACCGGTGTGCTGTACTAGTACGCTATACACTACACTACTACAGTATACACGAGTGCTGTACTAGTATACTATACACTACACTATACACTACAATACTACACTATACACTACACTACTAAACTACACACTAGTGCTGTACTAGTGACGAATTGGCCACGTTCTGTTTACATGACAACCCTTACTAGTTGGCTGTGTCGTGTGGTGGCGGGTTTTAACGACACATTTATATATTTACGCTATCTAACCCAAAAAACCTCTATTGGTCGCGAAAGCCTCCGTGTTAAACTGTATATTTGGAGTTTGCGTGTCTCTCTACCCCTGTGGTCGTGTGGATTTTTTTCCGGGTCCTCCGGCTTCCCCCGCCACATTTGAGAAATCGACGTCGCGCATTCAGAGTCTTGGAACCTCCTTTGCCAGTAGCAAAATATGATAATTGATGTTTTACCCTTTTATCTGGCAACAAAACTGACGCCTTTTTTTACAAAGAGTCAAGCTGTCTCGGGTGTGGACCAATCAATTTCAAGGACAGTGCATACATTGTCAGAGTTGTGTTTTTTGTTTGCATTCCGACCGCAGGTATTGTGGTCAATGCAAACATGACTCCTTGTAAAAAACAAAGGTGTCAGTTTTGTTGCCAGATAAGAGGGTTAAAAAAACCCAATTGTCATTCGCATTCAGAGTATTCGCTGCTCTACATTTCCACGTCGAGCTATCGTTTGTGATGGCCAAGTCGCTTCTGAATAAGAGCTGTACGTCGCTCAGTGCGGCGGTTGGGTTGGGGGGGGCAGTGTGCCTCTACCTCTTAAAATAAAACAAATATATAGTTTAGTTCGGAGACGCCGAACGGAGTCGGGTTCCGTCATCCGTTGACGGTGAACAAAGCGCGGCGTTCATCTCTAACGCGACGCACACACCGAGAGGGGCAGTGCATCCAGGCCGGCGGCAAACGTCGGCACTTGTGCTCGGCTCCTTGAACCGCATCGCCGCTGGCGACGGCAACGGGTGGATCGGCTCGTCGCGGCGTGAGCGAACGTGACAATTGAAATCCGCCCAGCGTCAACGGAGGAGAGGAGGATGAGGAATATTGAAAAGCCCGAGCAAAATATTGACAAATACTTCCAACGTTCCAATGGTCCAACATTCCTCCTCCTCCGGGTTTGCTGATCAACCAAATCGGCTGGCACGTTTGCCCACGTCGTGACAACTCCATTTGGTTGGCTCCGTCGTCTGTGGTCTCAGCCTGGTTCCCCAACGACCGCACGAATTCGGTTTCGTTTCTGCACTCCGGCTGAATTTCTGCTCTGGGAATGAGAAATAATGTTCTGTCGCGCGACGAACAATTGCGCTCACGTGGGGGGGAGAGGTGGGAGAGTGCTGCCCCCCCCTCGCCCTACGGTGTAGATGTCACTTGACGAAGAAGGGATATCGGAGGTAGCTCTGCGTTTTCCGCTTTCACGTCTTTTCACACGAAGGGTGCCGCTGCCTCCGACGGAGCTGCGTTTTTTCGTCTCGCGCCACCGCCGCCGATGGCACAAAGTGGGGGATGATTTTGGGGGTCAAGGGAGCGGCGCCGTTGACGCGCCCTGCCCTGGACATCTGTGGAAGAAAAAAAAAGCTTCGTAGCTCATCGGATTCCTCCGGCGTGACGTCATGTGGCGACGTCGCTCCAGCTTCCACGTCGCGTTTTGTTTCATCTCGGGGGTTACTTGAAAGGACAAAACTACGACCATGCCGGGTTATCACTACATTTTTAAAATTCTCGACATTTCGCGATCGCTCGGCACCACGCTGCCTCCCAGCAGCCCGTGGGAAGTTTCCATTTTTCTCAAGAATTATCCGTCACCACCCCCCCCCACCCACCACCGCCCCCCCCCCCCCCTTGCGCAGGGCTCGATCGTGCGGCGCGTCTTCCTCTTCGGCGTGGTGCCCGACGTGCCGGGCGATCGCCGCCTGCGCCTCAACGCGCTGCTGCAGGAGGAGTCGCGCCTCTACAACGACGTGGTGCAGTGGAACTTCTTGGACACCTTCTACAACCTGACGCTCAAGCAGCTGCTCTTCCTCGACTGGATGGCCGAGCGCTGCCCGCTCACGCGCTTCATCTTCGACGGCGACGACGACATCTTCGTCAACAGCGACAACATGGTGGAGTACGTGACGACGAGCGCGGCCAGCTGGGACCCCCCGTCGTCGTCGTCGAACGAGACGCCGGGACACCATATGTTCGAGGGCTACGTCATCGCCAACGTGGGGCCCATCCGACACACCTGGAGCAAGTGAGTGCCACTGCGTAGCCTGGGTTCTTAGCGTGGTGTCGGGGTTCTTAGCGTGGTGTCGGGGTTCTTAGCGTGGTGTCAGGGTTCTTAGCGTGGTGTCAGGGTTCTTAGCGTGGTGTTGGGGTTCTTAGCGTGGTGTCGGGGTTCTTAACGTGGCGTTGGGGTAATCCAGGGTTGGAGGATCACAGATCGCTGAAAACTCCTCTCCCCGTGGCCATTGAGGAGGTTCCGTACCGTGGCTCGGTCCATCAGGTGGACCAATCGCCGCCTGTTTCCATCTGTACGGGGATCGAGCGTTGCACCCTTGCGCGAGGCATGGCCTTTCTCCGGGAGCTCCGGTTTCCTCCCGTGTGGATAATTCGGCGCGTCGCGGCCGAGCTTGAATGCGTTGCTACGTCGGCTCTCGTCCGCAATAGCTCGGTGTACCTTACCTGGTAACATAAAAACAGTTGAGTTAATTTAGTACGTGGGCCGACCATCCGCCGACAGAACACTGACACGTGGATATTTGTCCTTGTGTATCTGGTGCTCTGTGTGGAGGCCACGCGTGAAAAAGCATTCGCTAAATAAGCAGCAGCGAGAGACGCAACTGTCACAGTGCTGCACGGAACGCTGCCTCTGCGTCCACCCTGCTCCACCCTGCTCCACCCTGCTCCACCCTGCTCCACCCTGCTGCTCCCTGCTGCACGCTGCTGCACACTGCTGCACACTGCTGCACCCTGCTGCACGATGCTGCTCCCTGCTGCTCCCTGCTGCTCCCTGCTGCACGATGCTGCACGCTGCTGCACCCTGTCCCACCCTGTCCCACCCTGCTCCACGCTGCTGCACCCTGCTGCTGCACCTTGCTGCACCCTGCTGCTCGCCCATAGGGCCCGGGCACCGCGCGCGAGACTCTCCCACGGCGGCAGTCGAACCGATCTATTTTATTCTCCGAGCTGGAGTATAGCCAAACTTTCTAAGTTGTTTTTTTTTTCTTCGTGCGGCCTTCGTGTGACCATCAACTTGCCACACTCCAAAATCCGGTTTGGCCATTCTCCCATTCTGAGAATCGATGCGAGCCTGTGCGGGGTTCACCGCGTAAGTCATCGCCGACCTGCCTAGGACCGTCAACCCGATGCGGCCTTAACCCGGATTGGAGCCCAGGAGCTCGGGGGCTCCTCCATCTCACCGTGCGCCATCCGTGTGGCCCTCCCCGCCCCCAGGTACTACGTGCCCGTGCAGGTGCAGCAGAGCGAGCGCTACCCTCCGTACGTGGGCGGCGGAGGGATCGTCATGAGCGGCCACACGGCCCTGCAGATCCGCAAGGCCGCCCCCTCCGTCCCCTTGCTCCCCATCGATGACGTCTTCTTCGGCCAGGTGAGCGCGTGCGTCCGTCGGTGACTGGGCACCATCGTTCCTGTGAGGATGATCCTCGTAAGAATTATAATAAGTCGGTTATTTATTCAGGAAAGCCGCACGGTTGTGGTAGGAATCTTTTCTCAGGAGGGGTGCTGCAGCTACGTTGGGTTTCTATTTGTCTCGGGACGTTTTCGGCCAATTCGTGACCAATCACTATGAGACCTCCTTTACCAGTGGCAAAATATAGTAATAGGTTTTAACCCTTTCAACTGGTACAAAAACTGACACCTTTATACAATGCATCATGTTTGCAATAACCACAACACAAGCAGTCAAAAATGCAAACAAAAAGAAACAACTCTGATGATGATAATGATATGCACTGTCCGTGACTTTACCGAAAGAACCAAGAATATGAATCCCTGCAGTCACGAAAGCTTTAAATCAAAACATCCCCATCCTACCAGACGAAGTCCACTGAGGTATTCACTTATTGTTCAAAAACGACCTGGCCGCAAATGATAGCTCAACTAAGCGGCCCAATCATGTGGACATTCATAGCAGCAAGATCATCGAAATAGTCTCAACGCACGTTTCTAAATGTGGTGGGAAAAACCGGAGGACCCGGAGAAAAAAATCCACGTGACCACAGGGAAACCACGCAAACTCCAAATATACAACAGGCGTCGGGGTCGGGATCGAACCCACGACCTCCTGCGTACCAGGCGAGGTAGTTAACATCTCGCCACGGCGACGCAGCTTGATGTGGTCCTGGCTTCCATCCGGACCGTGACGACACCTCCCTGTGGTGGCCACGTGGAATTTTTCACCGGATTCCCTTCCGCTTTTGCGCCCCCTCCACATTTAGAATCGACACGCGTTCATTCGACTGCTTGTTCTCCCTGTGGTCGCATGGATTCTTATTTCCACACGACCATGGAGAGAACACGCAAACTCCAAATATACAGCAGCAGGCGTCAGGGTCGGGATTGAACCCCCGACCTCCTGCATACCAGACGAGGTAGTTAACATCTCCCCGCCGTGCCTCGCGACGCCGCATCGCCCTCCTCATCTGCACCACCAACCCCACCCTGACGCGGACGATGGGAAGTCGGACGCGTCGCCAATGTCTCAACGTCTCAATGTCTCCCTCCCTCCCACCCCCCACCCCTCCTGCCGTGGTTGCTCAGTGCCTGGAGCTGTTGGGCCTGGGGCCTCGGCGCAACGCCGAGTTCCGCACGGCCGGCATTCACAACCCCAAGGCCGGCGCGGGCGACGACGGCCTCTCGTCCTTCCACCCGTGCTACTACCGCGAGGTGCTGCTCGTCCACAGCCTCGAGCCCTTCGAAGTGCAGCTCATGTGGGGGGCCCTCAAGCGGCCGTGGCTGCGGTGCGGCCGGCCGCCCGTCCCCATCCCGGGGCCCGTCGAAGCCGCCGTGGTCGTGGACAAGCAGAAGTGAAAGCCGCTGGCGGCGCTGCCCACGCTGCTGCTCGGTGTTTTTGCGACCTCGTCGAATTGTGGCCATGGAGTGTTTTGACCCCGGGGTTGAAATCCCAATGATGGCAATATGACTCGTTTTACGTGGGTCGGTTGTTTTTTTGTCTTTCTTCGTTCAGTAGATTTTAATTTTATTCACCGCACGCACAACTTACGCCACGGCCCGAAGGGATCAGGAATGTGAAAACGGTCGACTCGCGACGGTGCGGAGGCACGATCGGCAGGGACGACCCGGATAGAACAACGCTCGCATGAGATCAGGCACACGGCCGCGATCGCCCCCCCCCCCCGCCGCCCCACTAGCGGCCTTGTGCCCGCCTGCAGGCCAGGTGTTGAATGATGTCGTTCTGCACACGGGAACAGCTGCTGCCTCTGTGGTGGCGGGGGGGGGGGCGGCCCCCCATTCAGATGTCCTTGAGGTGAGATGCAGGTCGGTCATCGCGCGGACAGCGCTCCAATCTGCGATCGTCCGTGACGTTCGCGAGGTTGTGGATTCGTATTTATTTGTTTACATTCGTGGGCCGTTGGCGAATGCTCGTCGCGTGTCGTCGGGTTTCGTTGCATACAGCAAAAGCTGCTCGATCTCGGGACAGGAGTGGGCGACGCTTCGATGGGCGAGAGAGGTGCAGGCGTGGGACGAGTAGCGGACGAATGTTACCGATTCGGGATTGGGTTCAATCAATTCGAGAATTTCTCTCTCGCTCGCTCGCGCGCTCTGGCCGTCTCGTTTCTCCATCGCCGGCGCATCTCAATCGCCTTTGGTTGTTCTCGCCGCTTTGTGCAATTCACCGTGAAGCGTGCACAGCGAGTCCCCGTTTAACGCGCGGTAGATGCGTTCGTGAAAAGCGTCGCGTTGAGCGGAAAAAGCATTTGTAAGCAAAAACTATTTCCCCATGAATATATTCGGTTTGGCGAGATACGGTGTTACTCCTACACACACAACTTTGGTACTACACCCCGCTGCATCACTCCGCTCAGCCGAGCAGCTCAAAAAAGTAGTTGATAGTCGACCGTTCGGGAAACCGCGTTGTACTGGGGATGCGCGTTCCGAATTATGCGAAAAGTATTCCCAAACGCAGGAGAGCCGTGTTATCGCGACAACGAGTTGTGTGAGCGCCGCCACGCGTTAAGCAAGGACCAGAGGTCGCAAACGGGTTTTGATTCCTTACCCATACCCGGCCGCACCAGGGTCGCAAACGGGCACCCATACCCGTACCCGGCCGGGTACGGGTAGCCTGGTATCGGGTAGGGTACGGGTATCGGGTACCCGGTTGCGACCTCTGGCAAGGACTTACCGCAGCCTGGCCACAATTTGGATAATTAATAAATATTCGATGTGCACATTAAGAACGCAGGGAGACCATTTTAAATCGTTGCACCTTGATTTGGTTTGTGCTGTAACGCGGATTTATTTATTCCATATTTGTATGGTGGGTGTTCCATTTACAGATCGCGTCGTCTTCCTGGTACAATATTTAGTGCATTGGATATTTGTGCCATTCTTCAAGCGCAAGGCTAACAAGGACAAACGTGTTTCACCCCGCGTCGTCTGCAATGGTTTTGCCGTGTGTGTGTGTGTCAATCCCAGTCGAGCGCTGAAATCTCCAGGTAATCTTTTCAAACGTGGACCTTGATGCCCGGGCACACACTGGCCTAATCTTGCGAGTTCCCACAGTAGTAACCGGGGCGACCCGCTGGAATCGAACGAGCGGCCAACGCTCGACGGGCACCAGGCCGGGCCCCGTCGCAATGACCCTCGGTCATGGTCACTCCACTGCTGGATGAAAGTCTCCCCCCAAACCGCAACCGCCTTTCACGGTCTGGCGACGTGGCATTAATCCACCCGGCACCGTCGCGTGTGCCGATTTCATTGCCATTTTGCTAATACGTGAAGCCCACCGAAAGAAAACGGTGGGGAGTAGGAAAAACAACAGTAGTGTTTAGAAAGCCCCGCTACATCTCAACACGCTCGTGACATCTCTAAAACCCTCTGCTCTGTGAGACGGGGCAGCCATCCGCTGTCACGGTATCCACGCGGCCGTTGAGAAGGAGGTTTCGGAGTGACATTCGAAAATCGGTGGGGTGACTGTAAATGGATCGCCCTGTTATGAGACGCAAACTAAAATACCCCTTTTACCAGCAGCGAATGGATCGCGTGCAAAAATACAGAGTTTATCTATTTACAGATACCCCACTATAATTATTGGGGAAGAAATTCTAGACTTAGATCAGATTCTGATTGAAAGCTTTCCGCGTGTCTCCCGCGTCCGCAACCAAATCTCGGTCAATTTACACAAGTACGGTGTTGGTGGGGTATCTATGAATGGATCGCCCTTCATCCGTAAAACACCTGCCAAAAAACCCAAACATGTGATTTTATTTATTTCTTATTTATTAGGTCGATTATCGGCGACCTCTCGGTATGGGGAATTGCCTCCACCCACAATATTGTCGTGGTTGTTATCGGCTCTAGTCAGTGCTGCTGCTGCTGCTGCTGCAGTTGGGTTATCAGAATGCACAGTGGAACTCGCGCATTGAGTGCCACGGTGGCGAGATGTGAACTGCCTCGCCTGGTATGCAGGAGGTCGTGGGTTCGATCCCGATACCCCCTGACGCCTGCTGCTGTATATTTGGAGTCTGCGTGTTTTCCCCGTGCTCGCGTGAATCATTTTCCGAGTCCCGGTTGTCCCTCCACATTTAGAAACACGCGTTTAGAGTCATTTGGCTGCTGTAAATTTCCACGTGATAAGCCACTAAGTTGAGCTGTAATTTGTTGGCCAGGTCGCTTATGGAAAAGACATGTGCAGCTCGGTGAGTAGAATAAAAAGAGTAAGTTTTATAGCTTAAACGTTAGCTTGCTATTATTACCGACTGCCACTGTCGTTCCTGTGCAGTCCCGCCGGGTGCAGCAATTCTTGAGCGGCGAGCTCCAAGTGGCCTCCGCAGGTAGAGCGAGTGGTGTCCGATCGAAAGCTTCCGACTTCTCACATCCTGGTTGGGGGTTGACTTCGGCCCATCGTCCCTCCTCGGTGTGGTTACAACGAGCACAGCATTTTGTGGGGAAGTCAAATGTGTTTTGTTCTCTGGATCTACTTTCCCCCGCCATAGGAATGTGGAATTCCCACCAACCGGCGATACAGGACTGTAAACAGGAGATGAGCCCCCCCCCCCCCCCCCCGAATGCTAATTTGAACAGGGAGCCACTTTAAAGTTTGCATATCGAACCACTGTTATTGCCATGAAATGCATTTGCTGCATATGATGTAGCATTTCATGAAAATTTTAGCCCGATTTTTTTTCTTCTTCTAAATCCACTGCTTGGATATGCGCCTCTTCGCAACTTGCGGGTCGTGGGATTTGTTTGACCACGCCTCGCTCACCTCGTCGCTCGGTGCGGGTTGCTGGGTTATAACGCAACGCGCAAACCGCTGTGCCATCACTGCCGCCCCCTCCCCCCAACACCGCAGTACGTGCAATGTGTGTGTGTGCGTGTAAATCTTTATAGCCCGGGATTTCTGCTCTTCAGATTTGACATCTGGTCGCGGGTTGGAGCGAGAGTAGATCGTCGTGCCCCCCGCGCGTACCAACTGCGCACGGTTGCGGCGATGGGCGCCGCTGATTTCGGGCCGCGATGTCCGACGTTTCGCCCGGGTAACTTCTCCAGCTCCGTCCCAGAATAAGCGGCGGGGCCCGGCTTGCAGGGCGAAGCGCACGGCTTGCAGGGCGAAGCGCACGACGTGGAAGCGCGTCGGCGAGCGTAAGCCAGAGGTCGCAAACGGGTTTTGATTCCTTACCCGTACCCGTACCCGGCCGCACCACGGTCGCAAATGGGTACCCGTACCCGGCCGGGTAGGGAACGGCTACCCGTACCCGTACCCGGCCGGGTACGGGTAGCCGTTCCCTACCCGTACCCTACCCGAAATGAGTGACAAACGGTTTCTCACCAGTGACTCACGGCCTACCCGTACCCGGCCGCACCAGGGTCGCAAACGGCTACCCGGCCGGGTACGGGTAGCCGGGTATCGGGTAGGGTACGGGTATCGGGTACCCGGTTGCGACCTCTGGCGTAAGCCGTGCCGGCCCCAGTTTGTCCACGCCACGTGTGATTGTGCTTCAGATTCATTCTGTTTAGCCAGACGGCAACTCGTCAGGTTGGAGCACACGGGTTCCTCCGAGTTCACAACTTTGTGCGTGAGCAGGATTGTTGGATCAGAGATAAATACCGCTCGACACGTATGGACAGTGTGTTTGCTTTTATAATAAGGTCTAAATGTAGGAGAGGGCTATTTGTTCAGTTACATGATTAATGTGGTGCGCGTGCAAAGGGGCACAAGGGTAAGAGTGATTTATTGCGTCATAAAGGACACTCTTGTTTTTAAGAATTTACGTGGTGAAATCGATGCTTGGATGGAGTTTGTGTTCAGCGATGATTCGCTCTTTACACATTTTGACAAAAATAAAAAGGTATTTTGGCGATAACATCTCGATTCTGGAATCGTTCTTATTGTTATTATTAAATCCTTTATATTAAGTTTGCTTGCTTGCTTACGACCGTGCAAATCTTTCGGTCGTTTTTTAACCCACTTCCCGTGATCCAATCGAGCTGACATTTTCCACACAGACTCGTTGTGCGTGACAATTAATGTTCGTGCAATTTTTTTCCCAAAATGTTACACTTTTTAGGACAAAATATTATATTTAATTACCAATTGCTTAATGGTGCAATGCAATCATCTGACCCATAGGTGGCAGCCATCTCAAGCCAGAGGACGAGAGGACTCTAGCTGCCACGCATATAAAGGATTTATAGTGAAAAACTTTGTTTTTACGGGTTATACTTGTGTATTCATATTTAATGGCTTGTGCAAAGAGCAGGAATTTGCATAACCATTGACTGGTCCTCGGTTACCAAACTCACGGGATAAATTATAACATTTATTAATTTGGGAGCTTTCGTGACTGCAGAAATTATTCTTTGGTTCTTTTCGGTTAAGTCACGTCTAAAAATAAAATAATAAATCAAAATAAAACAACACATTACGACGTTTCGATTGCAACACAAGCAATCATCATCAGGCATAAAAGAAATAGCAACAAAAATCTAACTAGAAAACTATAGACCGACATACAAGCAGACAGACATCACAACGGCACACATAGAGAGGAGTATACAGGCACACGAAAATTAAATAACCTAGTAAAATATTGAAATGTGATGTAATACAACACAGAGAGTCGGTTAACACACAATTAACGCATGGCCTGGTTGACTACGTGTTTCAAAATTTGCTAAGTTAGAATTTTAAGTGTGAGCAACAAATATCTAACTAGAAAACTATAGACAGACATACAAGCAGACAGACATCACAACGGCACACAGAGAGAGGACACAAATCGGCTGTGTGAGCAACAAAAATCTAACTAGAAAACTATAGACAGACATACAAGCAGACAGACATCACAACGGCACACAGAGAGAGGACACAAATCGGCACAAAGAGATGGTCGTTTCTGTGACGGTCCCTTAAATATAGAGAGGGGGGGGAGGGAGAGGGCGGGGAGATCAATGGGTGCACGCCAACGTACTCCTATTGTAAGTGAGATGATAGACGCGGCACGGGAGGCAAACCTGAAAATTAGGAGACAAGCACACGAAAATTAAATAACCTAGTAAATTATCGAAATGTGATGTAATACAACACAGAAAGTCGGTTAACACAATTAACGCATAGCCTGGTTTATTACATGTTTCAAAATTTGCTAAGTTAGAATTTTAAGTGTGAAATTTCAAGGAGAGGACACAGGCAGAGAGAACAAATAGCCAAAATGAAAAAAGGATAAGTTTAAAACTTCCCCGTAGAAGTGGTTCAATCTTAATTTGGGAGCTTTCGTGACTGCAGAAATTATTCTTGTATGTCTGTCTATAGTTTTCTAGTTAGATATTTGTTGCTCACACTTAAAATTCTAACTTAGCAAATTTTGAAACACGTAGTCAACCAGGCTATGCGTTAATTGTGTGTTAACCGACTCTCTGTGTTGTATTACATCACATTTCAATATTTTACTAGGTCATTTAATTTTCGTGTGCTTGTCTCCTAATTTTCAGGCTTGCCTCCCGTGCCGCGTTTGTCCTAATTTTCAGGTTTGCCTCCCGTGCCGCGTCTATCATCTCACTTACAATAGGAGTACGTTGGCGTGCACCCATTGATCTCCCCGCCCTCTCCCTCCCCCCGTCCCCTCCCCCCCCCTCTCTATATTTAAGGGACCGTCACAGAAACGACCATCTCTTTGTACCGATTTGTGTCTTCTCTCTGTGTGCCGTTGTGATGTCTGTCTGCTTGTATGTCTGTCTATAGTTTTCTAGTTAGATGTTTGTTGCTCACACAGCCGATTTGTGTCCTCTCTCTGTGTGCCGTTGTGATGTCTGTCTGCTTGTATGTCTGTCTATAGTTTTCTAGTTAGATTTTTGTTGCTCACACAGCCGATTTGTGTCCTCTCTCTGTGTGCCGTTGTGATGTCTGTCTGCTTGTATGTCTGTCTATAGTTTTCTAGTTAGATATTTGTTGCTCACACTTAAAATTCTAACTTAGCAAATTTTGAAACACGTAGTCAACCAGGCCATGCGTTAATTGTGTGTTAACCGACTCTCTGTGTTGTATTACATCACATTTCAATATTTTACTAGGTCATTTAATTTTCGTGTGCCTGTATACTCCTCTCTATGTGTGCCGTTGTGATGTCTGTCTGCTTGTATGTCGGTCTATAGTTTTCTAGTTAGATTTTTGTTGCTATTTCTTTTATGCCTGATGATGATTGCTTGTGTTGCAATCGAAACGTCGTAATGTGTTGTTTTATTTTGATTTATTATTTTATTTTTAGACGTGACTTAACCGAAAAGAAGCAAAGAATAACATTTATTCACGCATTCATTTCGTGTACATAAAACCAACTCGGATCAATGGTAACCGTTTGCGGGATGGGGCGTATGCCTCCCACACCTCATTGGTTATGGAGATTGTTTGACCATACTTCACCACACTGGCCGGTGTGTGTGTTTTGCTGACCTGAGGTCGGGTCACACAGCACTCGCTGTTGATGTTAGCCAAGGTTTATGGGTTCATTTTACAATGCGCTAACCATCGTGGCAATGTTAAGCTGTAATGGTTTTAGAACGGCAAATAACTTGCGCAAGATGTGCCAATCCAAAGCTCAAACATTTCTTCTTTGAATACTGCATCATTGAGACATTAAACCAACAGCTTATGGCCAGTTATATCAATGGATGGCTCGCTTGGCAATTTACACAACTTATCTCTCAACAGGCAGCAAAGAGGCTTACAAATTGGGTTCTGTCGGAGTTCACTCGGAATTGCATTTGTCGATTATTTTGGGCTCGTCTTGTGCAGTGATCATCGCGATGCGAACCCGGCGACCCCAGTTCGATTCCCCGTCAAGGCTCGCACAACAACAACAACAACAGCCATTCGCCACTAAGTGGCGGTGATGTCACCACGACGCTTGGGCCAGGCTAGGTGCACGTTGAGGCCACGTGAAGTGTCGAACGCCCGCTGGCCGGAGGTTACGGGGCAGATCTTGACACCACTGGCGGGGGAGACAGAGCCTCACCTGTCGTACTCCAATGAAAATAGCTGTTACGAAAAGTAAAAAAACAAAGAATAATCAAATCAAATAAATATAAAGTTTTCAAGCTAGATGTCATTTCTGTACGATTCCAATCATTTTTATCGTCAAAATCGCCAAATTTGCGGAGCTCCGCTGCAAATACAGGAAGAGACGAGAGGTGAGGCAGCGACGAGCTCAGCCTCCCCTCTGATTGCGCAACCCCTCTGTAACTGGATGGAGCACGGGCAATAAGCGCGTGCCTGTTACTATCTCAGTATGTCACCAATGTAATGTTTGTAGACCCCTTCATTTCATGTCCTCGCCTTCCATACTCCAGGTAACTTATTTCACGTATGTGTATAAAGATATTTAGGCTCGCTGGTCTCGTCATGAAACTGCAATTAAAAAGCACCAGGGGAGGCAGCTATCACATCTGCCTCACTGAGGAGGACGTGTCTAACACGCCCCCCTCAGTGAGGACACGCCCCCCTCAGTGTGTGAATCTGGCTCTGACACTAGCCAGTGCCTCCCCAGTCATTGACCTCAAAGCACGTCACTGGGCAGACCCAGGTGCCATGGGCCGACTGACTGATATGACTGGCTGATGCACCACCTGTGCCCCCTACTGTGCCAACATGCTATGATTTAGCCACCCGGCGCTCCGCTCGTTGTTGTGAGCGTCGCTCCTCCGCCCTCCGTTGTTGGAGGGCGACTGCCTCCAACTGCCCAGCAGCATCCTTCACGAGACTCCTCCACAGAGGCCGATCTTGACACCGCTGGTACCGGTCATCGGCAAGTCCACTCAGCTCCACATCCTCCTGTACCACATCACTCCATCTTTTCTCTAGCCCGTGCCGCGCCCGTTTAGCTCCTTTGATCCGGCTAAACAAAAGCTGTTTAGGCATGCGGTGGCTGGGCATGCGGGCTACATGACCCAGCCAACGCAGCCTTGCCTGCCGGAGGAGCTCACCGATGGGACTTTGTCCAGATCTTTCATGGATTTGTGAGCTCCTCACACAATACAGCCTGGTTAAACCCAGGATGGATCGTAGGCAGGCCAGCCTAAATGTTTATAACCGGCGAAGATGTTTCATTAGGGAGGGGGGGGGTCCACGTTTCGCAAGGGGCCATCCATTTAGTAGGTACGCAAAAATCTGTCAAAACTTGACCCCTCCCCCCCTCCCTGTACACACAGCGTACTTTTTACACCCCCACCCACCTGCGTACGTGCGCACGCTTGACGCACCCCGCCCCCGAATCCTAAAGAACGGATGATATTTAATCCACACAGAAACGATCAAGGATTAATAATATTAACGTGTAAGAATAGGTTTTTCCCCTTTTCTAGCAAACAAAACGGAAACCTTTTGACAAGCAATGATGTCTGCATTAACCACAATACTTGTGGTCAGAATGCAAACAAAAAACATCCTCTGATAATATATGACTGAACCCAGTCGAACAGGTTACGTATTCTAGGAATTTCGTCAACACGCGCAGTGTCAGGCTGCAGCACACCAACGTCAGTTGCAGTCTGCTGGGCCACCTCTTCAATATCCACAGCATCGCTGACGTGATCATCATCATCCAGCATTTGATAATTCTCACTGTCAGTTGACTCAGTAGTGTCAATGCGCTGGTGTCGTTTTACTCTTGAGCCAGCGGCAGTCTGCAGTGAGGCCAAATTGAAAGATGTGTAATCCACGGGGCAGGCCGCCACACTATGCCAGACTCACTGCTGAGTTGCGTGATAGCTGCAGTCAGCGGCACGGTGGCACACAAATGACACCTCTCCCACAGTCCCACTTCTCCCGGCAGGGCTTGTTGTCTGGCAGCTGGAGACACTGAACTGTGGCTCATTTGAAGGCCAATGTAGACAAATTATTATCGAGGCTTCACCCCCCCCCCTCCGTTTCCTATGCGTACAATGTCAGTAGACCCCCCATACGCAAACGTACGCATTTGGGTTAACCTCCCTCCCCCCTCCATGTATACATACTAAATGGATAGCCCCCAAGCGTAGAGAAGGGAGGGAATGACCGTGGCTGAGAAGACCTAAAGCTTTGTGCGGACTGACAGACCAGGTAGCTTCCACACAGCATTACGCAACCGATGAAAAGATATTGTCACTCGACTGATTCAGAGTGAGACCTCTGCTGTTAAACCGGAGCCGGTCATGAGCACACTGCGCAGGTATGGGAAACTCTCCACTCTGTCCGCAACTACCCTATCACCAATTGGGAGTTGTGGGGGTGGAGTGTCCAATGGTACAAAATACCCAGGCAGGTGCTTAGTTTTGGTGGGGCTGATGGTAAGGTCCCACCTCTTAGTGGCAAGCTCCAAGTTCAGCAGCAGCGCCTCCAACTCCTCCTCTGAGTGAGGAGCTATTACCAGATCATCGGCATACATAACATGGTTGACAACTAGGGAGCCATCCCTTGACCGCACCCGGGCATCGATCAGCCTCCCATTGTATCCGTACCAGATGGAAAATACTCCAGTACAGTTATTGAAGGCTTCGCAAACTACGTGGTCGAAATGGATGTTAAATAATGTGGGAGCCAGAGGACATCCCTGTCGCACCCCAAGGTGTACAGGGAATGGCTCCGACTCCCGGCCACGTAGTTTTACCCGGGAACTCTCACCATCATGAAGGTCCTTAATGATCATGAGCAGAGGGTCAGGGACTCCGAAAGCACAATGAACAACCCAGAGCCCATGCCTACTGATGGTATCATAGGCCTTGACCAGGTCAATAAAGCAGAGATGTAGGTCTTGTTGGAATTCCCTACACCTCTGCTGTAGCAGACGAACAGAAAATATGGCATCTGTGCAAGACTGCCCTTTTCTGAAACCACATTGGGGCTCCGCAAGCCTCTCCTCAGCGTGCCTGGCAAGGCGATGTTGAATAATCCTTTGCCAGGACCTTTCCCAGCACACTGAGGAGTGGGATGCCCCTGTAGTTGTTAAAGTCTGTGCGGTCCCCCTTCTAAAGAGGGGGGCCACCAGGGAATCCTTCCAATCCTGCGGAACCCGTACAATGGTCCAGACTGTTGTTATGATGTCATGTAGGGCAGTCTGTCCACAAACGCTACCCTCCCTCAGCATTTCGCTTGAGAGATCATCTCTGCCCGGTGCCTTTCCTGGTCTCAGACTCCGGATCGCCTTCACTACTTCCTCAACAGATGGCACCTCAACCAGCCACTCACAGGGGGTGACTTCTTCTTCCCATATTTGAGGCACCGCAGCCTAAGCAGGGTCATCCCCACTTTGTACCATGTTGTTTTCCAGGCTGAGGGATTTCCCCTCCCCCAGGACCTCACAAAAATGCTCAGCAAATCTGCAAACCTATTCCTGGGGGTCGGAGATTGGATCACCGTTCTTTCCCCTAATGATGGTAATAGGTGTGGCGCTGCAGGTTACTTTTTTGATGGAGTTAAAGAGCGATTTGTGATCGCGGGCCATTGAGGCAGACTCCATCTCCTCAGTAACCCGCGACCATCACCCATCCTTGGAGTGGCTCACGGCTATCCGAACCTCCGACCGAAGGCTGCTGTAATCCTCCTCTTTCTCTGACGTGGGATGCTGTAGCCAATGAGAGTGGGCCTGTCGCTTTTTTTCAGCCAGCCTGAACACCTCCTCTGTCAGCCAGGGTCTCTGGGGAGGTCTGGACCATGTACCCAAAGCAGCCATTGCAGCTGCATGAGCCACAGTCCTAAACCTCACCCATTACCCCTCGACATCAGGAGTGGGGGACAACACCAACCCCAGCCGCAAGCGATGATGAAATTCTCACTTGCAACTTTCATCAGCTAGCTGAGACCATGCCACTATAGGTTTGAATGGGGTCCTGGATGTACACTCACCATCGAAGGGTAAGAATGGCAGGCGCATCTTACAGATGACTAGTCGATGGTCAGAGGGCAGATCAGCTCTACGGTAGGTCCTGGTGTCAAGTACATGTGCCAGCATCCGCTGTTCCGTCACTATGTAGTCCAGCAGATGTTCTTGCTTGGACCCAGCATGCATCCATGATGTTGTGTGGATGTGCCGATGCCGGAACAGAATGTTGGTAATTACAAGCCCATGGGGTGCACAAAAATCTAGCAGCCTCCTACCGTTGTTATTGAGCTGACCTGGCCCATGCCTTCTAATCACTCCAGACCAGGTGCTAGCATCATGACCAACTTGGGCATTGAAGTCACCCAACAAGGTGACTCTATCTCGAGGGGCCACTTTAGCTAGCACTTGTGACAGGAGGTCATAGAAGGCATCTAACTCATCGGCCTTACCTGCATCCCTCCATGGATGTTCGTCTTCGGTGGGGGCATAAGTAACCACGACCACCACTCCTCGTCTCTGGTTGATGGGAAGGTGAGCCCAAAGCAGCCTGGGACTTACAGCTTCCCACACCTCACCGCCACACTCCCACACCCCCTTCATTCTTTTGTTCAGAGGAAAAACCACTCCCTGTTGTTTGGCAGTCTCCTGCCCCGAGTAGAGGATTGTCCACCCCTCATGGTGGCAGGAGCCAGAGCCGGTCCACTGGACCTCCTGAATACCACAGAGATCCATGTGGTACCGGTCCAGCTCCCGACAGAGGAGTGGCAGCCTCTCCTCCGCAGTGAGCGTTCGTGGGCACCCGTAGTGGTTTTTTGTTGTTTCTGGAGGAGCCCCGAGGGTAAGGATTCAGTCTCCTGGCTCCGCCAAATTGGGTTTGGCCAGGAGACGTCATAGACGCTTGTCCCCCCCAGGGCCTCTGGCACAAGCTTATTAATAAAAAAAATTAAACGTGGTTTGGTGGTAATTAATTGAAGGTGGAGGGGTTACCCAGCCCCTCGCACGGGTCCAGAGCCCCCATTTGGCCGCTGTGGTGGCTACAAACGCCATGACGCCAATCTAAACTGGCTCATCCCCCACGGCACTGCCCACCACAGCGTTGCTGTCCGACACCAACGAGGAGGTAGGGGGTTGTTTTGTCCAGACTTACACTCACACCGAGACTCACACACATCTATAGATGACCATGCAGAATTAATACACTCACACCGAGATCCATAGACTCACACACATCTATAGATTATCATACAGAACCGTACACTGAGACCCATAGACTCACACACATTTATAGATTATCATACAGAACCGTACACTGGCACTGAGACCCATAGACTCACACACATCTATAGATTATCATACAGAACCGTACACTGAGACCCATAGACTCACACACATCTATCGATTATCATACAGACCCGTACACTCGCACTGAGACCCATAGACTCACACACATCTATAGATTATCATACAGAACCCGTACATTTTTCGATTTAAAGCTTTCGTGACTGCAGGGATTAATCTTCTTGGTTCTTTCGGTAAAGTCACGTAGAAGGGAAGTAATAAAATAATAAAAATAAAACATAATAAAAATAAAACATAATTATTATGTTTTATTTGTATTATTTTATTACTTCCCTTCTACGTGACTTTACCGAAAGAACCAAGAAGAAGAACCCGTACACTCGCACTGAGACCCATAGACTCACACAGGAGCTATATGAAGTCGCCAACATCACAACATCAGCCCTACTGGACAACTGATTCCTCCAGTCTAAATAAATGACTCTGATTCTGCAGACGACAATGCAGAAGCGTGTATTTGTGGCACGCGCCAATGGGGTGCGGGCTCCCTCTACAGAACATCAGCGCCGGTGCAGCCACCACGACAACTTGCCACGTGCACAACACCCACCACCACCACCACAACCTGCCACGTGACCACACCCACCACCACCACAACCTGCCACGCACACAACACCCACCACCACCACAACCTGCCACGTAACCACACCCAGCACCACCACAACCTGCCACGTGCACAACACCCACCACCACAACCTGCCACGTGCACAACACCCACCACCACCACCACAACCTGCCACGTGACCACACCCACCACCACCACAACCTGCCACGCACACAACACCCACCACCACCACAACCTGCCACGTAACCACACCCAGCACCACCACAACCTGCCACGTGACCACACCCACCACCACCACAACCTGCCACGTGACCACACCCACCACCACAACCTGCCACGTACACAACACCCACCACAACCTGCCAAGTGCACAACACCCACCACTACCACCACAACCTGCCACGTGACCACACCCACCACCACCACCACAACCTGCCACGTGACCACACCCACCACCACAACCTGCCACGTACACAACACCCACCACCACCACAACCTGCCACGTGCACAACACCCACCACCACCACAACCTGCCACGTGCACAGCCCTTGGTGCAGATCCACTGCTGGATGAGAGGCCTCCGCATGACCGGAATGTTGTGGGCAGAAGAGGTACACCCCGTGGCACGGCTGCACTCCGCTGCCTTGTCGACGCATCGCCCCTGAAACCTAAGGCAAAGAATGAATTGGGGGATACTGTGGATATCGACAGCAGAGATATCTGTGCACTCGAGATATTCATTGAAATGTGTTGATAGTTTAAGCAATGAATACTATTCTCCAGAGGTGGGACAAAGTCATTGTTATGCAAGTCCAAGTCGAGTCGCAAGTCATCAAATTCATGACTCGAGTCTGACTCGAGTCCAAGTCACATGACTCGAGTCCACATCAGTATTCTCGCGTAATCGTTTGTTATTGCAATGGTTGTTCTATCGTATTTTGCCAATAATAAAAGCAATAATGCAATAGAAAAGCATCATTAAAATGAGCAATATTCGTATAGTATGAATAACAAGTGATTTATAATACAGTAATTTAAAAACGTAAAATGTACGGTATATATCAACTACAGTACTATATACTGTTAAGAGAAGCCACTTTGTTGAGCTATCATTTGTGGCCAGGTCGCCTTTGAACAACAATAAGATCATACCTAAGTGGGCTTTAAATTTCGATTTAAAGCTTTCGTGACTGCAGGGATTCATACTGGTAGGAACCACCTGGTTCCACCAGCCCACAGGGGATTATTGTGTCCGTCCGTCGTGCATCAAAAAATGGGAGGGGTCGGGCTGGGTGGAGAGGGGAGGGGCTGGGTGGGGGGTGGGAGGGGTGGGGCTGGGTGGGGAGGGGCTGGTCACCCCGTGGTGCCCTTATAAAACTCAACGTTTAACCTACTCACGCCGGCTTGTGCCCGCCCTCACAGTCGGGCATATTTGCGGAATACACCACGCCGCCGTTGACCCTGGCCATTGACCGAGCAACCCAACGTTCCTACCAGCTCCCTCCGCAGGAATGTGTTATTAATTGGTTCTTGCGGTAAAGTCAAGTAGAAGGGAAATAATAAAATAATAAAAATAAAACAAGAAAATTCTCACGTTTCGATTGCAACACAAGCAATCATCATCAGATTACAATCGAAACGTCGTGAGAATTTAATATTTGTATTTTTATTATTTTATTATTTCCCTTCTACGTAATAACTTTACCGAAAGAACCAAGAATATGAATCCCTGCAGTCACGAAAGCTTTAAATCGAAATTTATTTTATCGGTTTATATTTTTATTATTTTCGAAATTTATTCTTGTTATTATGAACATAGCTCCTCCCCCCACCCGGGGTCACGTGATCAAACCAGTAAGCCGGCCCCCCATTGGCCGCTACGGATTTTAAACTGACCAATGGGAGCTGCGCCTTTCCAACGCCCGTTGCCGTTGGCGCCATTTTTTAGCTCGGTCGGCGTTCTCCTCACGAGGGCCCCGACAAAGTTTAGCAAAATTTACAAAATTAATCGCTTAAACTTCGGTTCTCAGATTTTATGAAGGAAAAGGAGCCTCGCCGGAACGTCGTTCTTGTGCCGGCTTTGACTAGACGACTATGGTAAGTGAGTGAGCGAGTCGGGGGGCGGTGAGTTTGCGATGTCTCTACCGCGAGCTTAATCCGTGTTCGTTGTTTAAAAGTCTTAACACATTCTACAAAAATACTTTCGTGTGCGACTCGCTAACGCAGACTGTGCACACTCGATAACACTATCAACCTTTTGGAGCTTACCGCTGTTGCACGAAGAAGGCATTTGTCTCACGATTCTGCGTGTACCGGGGGGTGCATCAGCCACTTATCACAGTCAACCTCAAGGTGCACCTAGCCTGGCACGAGCGTCGTGGTGGCGTCACCGCCACTTAGTGGCGAGTTGTTGTCGTGCTGGTTCCACAGCCAACATCGGTGGGGTTCTCGCTCTCCCCGCCTTCACTAATCCAGCAGTGGATTGAGCACGGGGTGATGATTATAATGGTAATAGAGGCCGTGGCCGTGACCCTGTCATAGCAATGTGGAATGACCGCCGCTGCTTCGGGGATTGGACCAAATTAGCTACGTTTCAAAAGGGGATCGTAGTAGCGGTAACCTGTATAGAGTCCCCGAGTTACGACGGTCCGACTTACGCTATTTCGATCTTACGATGGCGATAGCTATACGACAAAATTGCCATCAACAACATCGTTCAAGTTCGCAGACGACGGACATAATCTTGGTGAGCACAGTACAATATACGTTAGGATACGTTCACTGCATGTATGATACGTAGCTTTAGCGATTTCATTTTAAGGTTACCACGATACGATACGTTCAATGCATGTTAAAAGTTTTTTTTATAGCAGATAGGATTGTTTCCTGAAAACACTTTCTATTAAATTGCAGTTCATTTAGGTAGGCTAAGAATTTACCTTGGTTTTTTTTACTTTACATTTTATGGTGCAATACAGTATTGTAATTAATAAATACACATAGTATATAGTTTATACAGTACGGTACTGTAAATTGCTCTGTTTTGCTAAATTATCACCATTCTTTAAGACTCCTGGAGGGTAGGCTATTTTCGACTTACGATGGGGTCGTCGTAACGCATCTCCATCGTAAGACGAGGACTACCTGTATATTGTACACAACAGACATCGGTCCCCGCTTCAAAAACTTGGCAGGACCCTCTAACTAAAGAGTCACGAGCCTCAGTGAACCTTTCCTGGGTAAACAAGTGCAAATATAAAGATATAAGATTGCAAATATGAGTTTGCTCTCCAGCACACCGGTGTGCTGTACCAGTAACGCATTGGCATGTTCTGTTTACGTAACAAACCTTACTAATTGGCCGTGTCGGGTGGTGGGAGGTTTAACGACACATATTGACGCGATCTAACCCAAAACACACACATGTGTAATATAAGAGATGGTGGCAATGTATGCTGCATTATAATGTCCTCTGTTTTGGTTCAATGGAGACAATCTGGTTCCGTATTATGATTGTCCTGTCCCACGCGTCTGGCTTGGGATTTTGAAGAGGGCTAACACCGGTCACACCATTGAATGCAAGATTAAAAATATGCTCCACAGGTGGACTTCGTCATTCAGGAACCGTAGGGGAAGGGATATTGTTATCCAGCAGTGAATAGGCCATGGTTACTGATTATTAGAGAGGTAAATGACATAAACACTAAAATAGCAGATAGGCATTGTTTTGCAATGTATCATTTACCATTTCTGTTTGGTCGTAAATTACGTACGCGACGAATGTAAATGTGTGTAATGTCACGTGTACAACGATTATAGTAGAACTCCAATTAATCCACGTTGATGTGGGTGGGAGCATATCGTGGATCGGATCCTGTAATCCACGACGCACCGCTAGGGGTTGGATAGAATAAAACGGCGAAAGATGTGCATTAATAGCCGAAAATAAAAAAAAATACAGGGAAATATACGGATTACAGAGCGTGACACGAGACTAATTCCACGGAGGTGGATACCCGCGCAATGAATGAGGCTGTCCACATAATCGGACGCAAATTTCCGCACTTCTCCCTGAGAAGAGGAGTCAATTGGAGCTGCCGCAGAAGCATGGAAATTGGTGCCCACATCCCAGATGGAGCGAGGGTGAAGATGTAATACATATCAATGGCAAAAGCGCACCGTCAATGCCTGCAAAGTAAAATGAAATGTTACCTCCGCGTTTCACTGCAGCGCTGCGTTAGCCCCACATCTACGGTTTCCAGGTCATGAGCGTTTTAAATCCACCGCGGATTACCAGAGCAGTCGGACTTCTGTTCTTATTTTAGTCGCTTGTGCATTTGACATTCATTTCCAGAGTCGTCCACAAAGTATGCAGAGGAGCCTATGCCCGGACATTCGTTTTGGAAGGTGAGTGGACATGGAGTGGAAGGGATTTTCGGCTCGAATGAACATTGAGGTTGTGTGCGTACCTCCAGTTTACAGCCCTATCGAGCCAGTGCAAAGTCCAGATTAATCCATCCATAGGGTAACCACTTTTGAATTGGCCACAAACCAATGAGTATAATATCGACCCCAGAGGGATGATGGGTTGATTCAACCTCCCCAACCTGCCCGGACATCCTGTCTGAATTGTTGTTGTTGTAGCTCTATTCACATTCAAAATTGTGTTTGTCTCCCACTTGTATTCCAATTGTGCTGTCAGTATCAGTTCATGATACGGATGATTTTTACTTCCAATTTACAGTGAGAAGAGCAGAAAATTACGTTACAAAACTTAAGAGAGGCACGGCTCAAATGTACTTTCATTTGTTGAATTTCGGAAAAACAATCTTTTATTATGTTTTTTTAAATGTTAGCATTGGAATGTATCCAAATGAAGTGAAATGAAGACAATGTGATGTTTTTTTGTGCATAACGAGCTGACCCCATCCACATGAACCTGGTTTAATTTTGGGCAACTGCAACTCAGATTTGAGGCCAGAATCTCAGTGTGGTATTTAACCCCCTTGTGTCTCATCACATTTTTAACACCTTGTGTCCCTTCTAAAAAATTTCCACAGGCGGACAGGGAGACAACTTAATATAAATGTTTGGGATGGTGCTGCAAACATCAACGACTACTTTGCTGATTTACGTGAGTCAAAGTTTACTAATAATTGTTATAAATTTTTAAGCATTACTAGCCTGACTTTGTAATAAGCTTGTTTGTGTTATTGTTGTTTTTGTTCAGTGGCTTCTACAATATTTGTAACATCTTGTTATTCTGTGTAAAGAACAATGAACATACGCCGTTTGCCTGGTCTGACGTAAGTAAAGCTTGCGTGTATTATATGTATGTTGAACTTCTGTCGCACCGTACATAGCAAGCCGCGGTAATCGGAGATGCCGGCTACAGGGGTGCATTTCTGATGCTGCCACGTTTGTGCTCACAACCTCTTGTTGCCTTTGCAGCTGAGGACAGCGGTGACGAGATTTCCTTCATCCCAGAAATCGGGTCCGAAAACAGGAGCAATGTTCACAAAAGCCCAGCCCCGCATGCCGACTTGCGCAAAAGCCTACACCGATATGACCCACGAAGAAGCCACGTGGCGGTTGACGTGCACAGAAGCCAAGCGCCGCCTGATGCTTGTGAAAGTCAGATGCTAGCTAACGCACGCAGAAGTCTGGGACTGGCTGACTCTGTGAAAAGGCCGTCAACGAACAATGTTCATAGGACCTTTGTTCAAAGAGAGGAATCCTTTGGCCAGTCACTGAAGCAGGTAATGCTTTGTTCTATATTTCAATTTCCCGTTTGTTACGATTCAAGCTTTTGAAGCGTACTGCCGTAGTTCGATAACAGCGTTGCTTCTTTACAGCAGAGGGAGGAACATTTGAAGGAGCAGGCTTTTGTGGACCGGCTGAAATTGGATGAAATAGAGACTTTGGATGAAGGTAAGCTCAAGGAGTGTTTCGGGTTGTCTGACTGGAGAACATTCGTTTTGATAACCATGTTTGTGGGTACTTAAAGCGATGCCAGCCAGAAATTCAGGCATGAAGCCAGCTAGCAATTTAAAAAAATATATAATATTGTATGATGATATGATATCCATCAATCAAAGGGCCTTTTGGGTGAACGTAATTTGCTTAGCTCATCAATTGCTGAACTATTTCCATCTTTTCATGTGCTAGGATTGCATGATGTGTATTGTACTGAATGTTCCACAGTATTTATGGAGGGATTTTGCCAATAAATGACATATGAGTTTAAACACGTCATACAATCCTAGCGCATGAAAAAATGGAAATAGTTAATAAGTTGATGAGTTAAGCAAGAGACGTTGATCCAAAAGGCCCTTTGATTGATGGATATCAAAATAATCGTACATTATTATTTTTCAATCCTTTATATTAAGTTCGCTTGCTTGCTTGCTTGCGCGCTTACGACCGTGCAAATCTTTCGGTCGTTTTTTAACCCACTTCCCGTGATCCAATCGAGCTGACATTTTGCACACAGACTCGTTGTGCGTGACAATTTATTTTCGTGAATTTTTTTCCCACTTTTTAGGAAAAAAAAATGTTAATTTAAAATACCAATGTGATAAAAATGAAACTCTTACTCAAGAAAAACTGAAATGAATAATAAAATAAAACCGATGCCACGCATATAAAGGATTTATAGTGAAAAACTTTGTTTTTACGGGTTCATTTTTTTCAATTGCTTGTTGGCTCCATGCCTGGATTCCTGTCTGGCTGGGTGGAACCCACAGCGATGAGCCGAGTTTGTGCGTCGCGCTGACAATATGCCCACCCTCCACCCCGGCCATACTACATATTATTAGACAAGCGTTTAGCTGGAGGAAGGGACAGACGGTCACGTGCAAAGGAAGAAATTAAAAATTGCGTAGGATTTTTGTGATTGAGCTGTGTACAGCTCTCCATTGTGTCTTCAGGTTTTTACCGGTGTGTTTGACACGATGTCCAATGTTTCGCTGCTGGGAGCTTATTTAGAAAGAGTTCTGCACGTGGCACAACCTGAACACACATCACAACTACGAAAACGGACCCTTTGTTTAGATGTTATTTTACGCATTCTGTGGTAATCATTTGTGAATTGTATTGAAGGTTATGCTGCTCTTAATCAGTGCTGATTTGCGTTTTATCTTGGTTATGACGTAGAACATGATGCAGTTCCAACCAGGCACAGCGCTGTTCCGGACAAGATTGTTTCCACCTGCAAGTTGTTGTCCAAGGTTTTGAATAAGGTCACTCCCCGTGTCACCAACGAGTTGGACAGAGGACAGAATCCCACTGGTTCGGTGTCGCGAGTCCATGAAATGCCGAGTCCCCGCTCCGTGCTCAAGGGCGTTGTTTCCAAAAAGAGGCAAGCAACTCCTTTCATCTTTTAAAATATATATTTTGTTGTGGAAAGCACATAACTTTTAAGCCTGAATCTGTAAATATGCTATTTGATGCGTTCATTGTGACTGCAGTCAGTTACACCTGAGGAGACGCAGCTTTAGCCACGTCACCTATATGCGTTTCTACTCGTTTATTGTGCATGACGTCAATGACACTGCTCTGTTACTGCAGTGGAAAAAAAGGACAACCTGGTGCCTCCTGAGGCCTCTCCAGGTTGGCTTGGCATGGCCACTGCACGGCTCGGGTTGCACAGTGGAAAATGGGAGTTGTAGTTTATGGATCTGTATGAATGACTGCAGGATTGTATTGTCCCCAGGTTGATGTTCGACGATGTTGAAGGCTCGGAAAAACTCTCTGTGGCAGCTCCACCTCATGGTGTAAACCCTCCGAAAACAACACCATTGAAGGCCACAGTCTCAAGGTACTGCATGATGCCATCTGTGTGGACCTTTTGTTATCCCCTCATGCTTGGGTTTTCTTTTAAGTATTTCAGTTTTCTCCCACACACACAACAGTGCTTTGTAATGGAATTGGCAATATATCTCAATGTCGCACCCTCCTGAAAAAGTGAGATACAGCAAGACTTTGCTGGATTAATTCATTAGAAAAAATGTATTCGAGGAATCCCCATGTTGATCTCGGCATTGTTTCTCAACAGTTGCTTATTCTATTTGTGAATTAACCCAATGCTGATAAGTCGGCAAAGAAGGCAGAGAAAAAAACAAGATTTTGCCCTCTTGGCAAAAGGCAAGCTTTCAATGAACAAATGTGTCAATCGGATTGCATGTATTTGATGTACAATGACTTAACGTTCGTCTCCTTCCATTGTCTGCTCGGGGCGAGCAGCGTGGCGCCAAGGCCAAACCTCTCTACGAGCAAGTACCTTGCCATTCTTGAGGCGGACGATGAGTTCTGCGACGACTTTGAGGTCATGGATGATGACATGAGCTCAGAAGGGTGGCTCTCCCTGCCGCGCTCCAAGAGGAAGAATAATGCCAAGGAGATCTGGCCTGCCAAGCAAAACAATGTCCGAAACCGAGAGGTAATGAGAAACAAAAGTGTGAACGCGGACACGCGTGCTGCTGCTACTGGCCCATCGGCCCTTGCTGTTACCGCCACAGGCTCGCAGGCGAATGCAAGGATTGCCACACCCAGCGGCGAAGGTAAGAAGGCATACAAGAAAGACTCTGTAGCTCCCGCCTCGAATGTTACGACAAAATCGTTATCCAAGTCGCAGGCTGTGGAAGTGGAGGAAACCGAGTCTACTCGTCACCTCGGGAGCAGCAGATTGGTGAAATCGAGGCCGAGCACTTTTCAGCCGCCACAGATAGCGAGCGTGGCTGATAAGACCACAGAACGTGCGTCAAGTTCCGTAAAGGTGCAGCGCACCAGCGCCTCTTACCACGTAGCGGATAAAAGCAACCCGAAGAGCACGAACAAGAGGCGAGCAGACTTTGAGGACGATGAGAAGTCCGAAGAGGAGGAGTTGCAGGAAGAGGAGCAGGAGAACGACAGTGCCGAGTCATCGTCACTGTCCGAGGTAAAGGGCGGTCGCCCAGTCCAAGCCAGCCGACGTTTTGTGGAAGACGATGAATCCACGGATTCTCAGGCGGAAGGTGAGCACGTGGATTTGTGTTTTGGGTAATGGGTGCAGTAAACTCAATAATCCGGCCTGAAGAAAATCATGTGTAAATGAGACTATAAAACCGTATGTTTGCCGGGGTGGTGGCATGGCACTGAAGTAATGCGCTTGCTGCTTATTGCAGAGATTGGGGCGTTTCCAGCCCGGCAACCACCCTGGTTTTTACTGCGGGTGTATTCATCGCAAAATATTAAGTGCCGCCTGCTTCACAGTTGATGTTAATGCTCTCCTCCACCCTCCCTATCTTTGCCCCCCCCCCCTCATCTATATAATCCCTTGTTACCAGCAGCTCTTATGCCTATTTCAGCAACTGCTTTTTGCTGTGGTTATTCCACCTGATGATGGACGCTTGTGTTGTGTCCGAAACGTCGTGATTTAATTGATTTTATTTTCTTTACCTACGTGACTTTACCGAAAGAACCAAAGAGTAGACTCATGTCTATTTGCTGGTTCAGTGCTGCATCACCTTGTACTCACGGGAACAGCTGCTACAAGGGGGGTACCTTTTCAAATGTTTGACATCAGATCTGATGGAAGTTGCTTACCGTGTGTTAAAGTGCTATGTGACGCCATGGTGAAAAGGCCGCTTTAAAAAAAAAAATGTGTCTATGGAGAACGTGCATTGTCTGTGAGTGTCCGAGATATGGGATACATTCCTGACAATATGGATTTGGTCGGATTAGCATTTCCTTACACAGAATCAGTTTGTTACCTGGCACCTCAAACAAAAAACCCTGAAATTTTCCACATATATTAATCTTGTTGGGTCAATTACTTGTAATGTGTTTGCTTTAGATCGCCGTGGGGGCGACATCACCGGCAAGGCATTGCCTTCAAAGAATAAAATGTATCAGAAGGAAGCGATGAGACCGACACAGGCTATATCAAAACCAAAGCAGAAACAATCCAAGACGACGCTCGGCCGTCGCGTATCCAAGCCACCAGGCAATTGGTGGATTGTGACGGATATCGACCCCTCCACTGTTCCCAATTATGATCGCAGTGGCAGGCAGGCGGCGGTCTCCACCCCCCAGCAGCCTCCGTCCCACTCGCAAAATAAGTATAAGTCCTCCTGCCCACCGCATTCACCGCCATCGCCCTCTCCATCATCACGGTCTGCATCACCGTCCCCTCCGGAAAAAGTTGCCAAGTCTGAGAAACCGAATCACTCGGCCAAGAAGCAGAAGAGGGAAAGCCGTGGCCGAGAGGAGGCCCCGATCCCAGTTTACACGCCAAAGTCCATTCTCAAGCAGGGCAGCCATCACGTGCGAAAGAGACAGCGGGAAACGGTGAACTTTGTCTCGAGCCAGAAGAAGTGGGACGAGCACATGCAAGGAAACCAGGAGATGGGTGGCAATGAGGGGGGCAGCACATTGACCTCGCAGTCGCCGACGCCACCCCCTCGCAAGTCCACCTTTGGCACAAGGCTGCCCATGCTAGCCCAGAAAGGCCATCGCTCGGCCTTCTCCACCTTCAGTGAAGTCTACATGGATACCCCAAACTCGGCGTCAAAGAAGGACTGCTCGCAGCAGCAGCAGCAAAGCCGGTGAGGTTTAGCATGGATGGTCACGTTGGAGGATATAAGATAACAAACAAGGGTCTATGTGTGCTCTATAGTATAGCTCATGTGTTTTGGGTTGTACCATGTCTTGTTTGGCTGGAAGCCTCGGCTTCAAACGTGGAGCAAAACGTCAGACATCATACCGAACAATACGCGGTACAACCCAAAAACAAATAAAGAAGGGTCTAATTTGTGCAAAAGTAAGATTTTAGTCCATATCATTCTTTTAAAAGGAATATTGTTTGTAAATAAAAACAATTTGAGGAACAGAAAAACAATGTAATAATTTGTGCTTGCTTATGGCAGCTCGAAGTTACAGGAATTAACAACACGTGCAATAAGAGATATGCAAAACATCAACGGGGGCAGTGATGGGGACGGGAGTCGGGGGAGAATAAGTGACAATCAGCAACACTTATCACATAGCCAGTACATGTCACTAAATCCAAGGAAGGATCAACAATATAACAGTGGAGCATTACCTACCTGCAGTCGTACAACTCTACTTCAGCGTAAATTCGTAGAAAAGGTTAGAGGTTCTGCTGAATAATAAAATGTGTGATTTACATCTTCATGGACTCGCACACATGTTTTGTGAGTAGCCGCCACGTTGGACTTGTTCTGTAATAAATTAACCGATCTGCCTAACGAGTTTTATCTCCTTTTGCGTGTGGGTAGGGTCTTAACGCCATGCTCCAGGCTCAAGCTTCCCTCCGCCGCGAGCGTGCCGGGCTCGGCACGCCAAAAGAGCCCTCTCCAGCACACGCCCGCAAGCCACAGCAAGTGGCAGCAACAGTCTGAGCCGATGGTGACGGACACGGATTCGTCCCTGCAGCAAAGGTGTGCGGAGCCAGATCATCTACCTGCTCATTAAGAGGCTCTCTTAAGTCTTGCGTCCGAATTGGCGGCTCATGTTCATTGGTGAGGTTAAAAAGTATATTTTCCTGCTCAAATGCGCATTCGGTCAGTACGCATATCCTATTTTGCAGCCTTGTAGAACCAGGGGTGGAAATACCAAATATTGGTGGGGGAGCCAGTCTCTCAATGGGGCAATCACTGATTCACTTATCCACAAAGTGGTCCCTAATTTATTGACCCTGGTGGGCTGATGGGCTAACTCGGACCTCCAGCCAGGATTTGAACTCTCAGTCGCTCGCCCTGCCTCTGAGCTGCCTGGCTAGACATAGGATAGTAGTGTTTCATTTGTAAACTTTTTTTTACAAGGTTGCTCAGCAAATGCCCAACCTTTAAAAATATCAAGAGGCCAGCCGAAAACGGAATTAGTTGTTGCATGGTCGCAATAAAAAAAAGTGTCCCATTTCTATTCAAGTTGTGTTATAAGCATTATTCCCTAATATTAAGATATTTATTTTAAGTTGATATTGATGATTAAGGAGATACTTGTGACGCTGACACTATTAGTAATGATTTTCGTGATGATGATGATGATGAGATCATGACCTGTCCTTGATAGGATCTCCTTATTCCTCTGCTTTGGTGACTTTAGGTTAGGTTTTAGTAATTGCTTTTAGGCATGTCACTATGCAATCTCACCATCCCCTCCTTCCTCCACAAGTTGATGGATTTTTTTAATTGACTCGCGATTACACTCAAAATAGTTTTTTTCTCTTTTTCATTGTCTCTGTAATTTGTCCTTCCTCGTTTAAGTAGCCCAGCGGAAACATTTAAAAATGAATTAACTAACATACCTTAGTAATGGTTAGTGCATTTTACGAATGTGGGGGAAATGTGAGAAATCGGTGCAAATTATTTAAAACTACAAAAAAACACAAAGCAAAATGTAAGGAGGCAGAGATACAAAACTGAAGAGTCGTAAAAAATATTGTGTTAACCGCAAATAAAGTGTACATCTCAACGGACGTATTGTGGGATTAAGACACTGATTTAATACTTTGTTTGTTGTGTTTTGTATCTAGCAGAAATGATTCTGCTGAAGTACACCTCTCCCAAAACAAGCTACCCCAGAGTTCCGTCCAGGAATCTGTGAAAAAGGCACTGCATCGACAACGGACAAGCGGAGTATTGTTTAAGGACAGGCCTGAGGCCACACAGGGCAGCAAGGGAAGGAAATCTCAAAGGCCATCGCCTTCCCCGGAGGTCTACAGTGAATCCTACGACAATAGCGCTGATAACCATGATGATCCCGATTATCAAGAGACTAACACCGTCATGAGCGACAGCACAGTGGGAACCACACTGTCTGAGAACACATCAATAGAGGAGCCGTAAGTGGTCTACAATGTTTTTGTGTTGTTAAAAAAAAGTAAATGTTCTGCCTCCCCAATCAAATTGAGGATTCACTTATTTTTCAATGTTACGTTTCCCCCCCCACTGTTATCCTGATTTACATTATCAATGTCATGAGATGGAGCATCCATACTCTTAGGTTTTTTCGGTAAAGTCACGTAGGTAAAAATAAATAATAAATAATAAAATTATAAATCACAAAAATATAGAACGCTTCACGAATTTGGATGACACGCAAATTCGTGAAGCGTTCTATATTTGTGCGATTTATAATTTAATTTCTATAATTTTTACTTTTATAATTTATTTTTACCTACGTGACTTCACCGAAAAAGCCTAAGAGTATGAACCCTTGCAGTCACGAAAGCTTCAAATCTAGAACGGAGCATCCATTCGGACCTCTCGCAGCACTGCAACCCTTTCTCTTAGAGAACGGCCCACAGAAACGGATCCCGTAACAACCTGGGAGATCCCTTCAATTGAAGTCTGTTCCACACATTGAAGGGGGCAGCACACACAACTCACAGGTGTCTGGATTTGAACCCAGGACCTCAATGTTTCCAGCTTGGTTGTCTTGTTTCTGCACTGCCTGACCACCTCAAGATCGATAATTATTCAGAGTGTTTTGTGACCATTAGCTTTTACCGTAAATTAGCAATAGTCAAGTTCATAGGGTCGGGTCTTTTGCACTCTTTTGTACAAACTTACAACTTGACTTAAAGCTTTCGCGACTGCAGGAATTCTTATTCTTTGGGTCTTTGGGTAAAGTCACGTAGATGGTTAAAAGAAAATAACAAGAAACCAAGACGTTTCGATCACAACACAAGCGATGGTCATCGGGAGGAAAGAGGATGGCGATCGCTTGTGTTGTGATCGAAACGCCGGAGTTTTTTGTTATTTTCATTGAACCATCTCCGTGACTTTATCGAAAGGCCCAAAGAATATACAAACTTACATTTTAACCTTCAGCGTACAAACAGACTTGACAAATAACATATACAAATTTGCCCTCTGTTTCCCAGAAGAATGGTGCTCATAAGTTGTTTCTAGAAACATTTTTGTATTCACTTGTCTTGTAATATTTGTCTCCTTCTATTAGCCTAAACATAACATTTGCCTCCTATAATTTACATAAATTGTCTACAATCGATGTCTGTGTGCACGATTAGATGCATACATAGTGAACCTAAACATCAATCTTGAAAACGTAGTGAAGTATCTACTGGCAAGTTCTTCTGCGTGCATTTTGCGTGCGTGTCAGGTCGGAAGTGGATGGCACACCGTTGGAGAATCACAATGTCTATGGCAACAAGCCATCGTCCAAGCATCACGGCACCCATTGTAAGTTACTATAGAGTAGAGCTTGGGTATCCAATTAATTAAATAATTGATTGTCGGTTCGATTCCTTGACAAATCGGATTACACACGGTCGAGGAAGAAACGTAGCGCCGTTGAATGCGAGGGGTGATGGGCGAATGCTTGGTAACTTCGTCATCGGCTGCATTGCGCGGCACGTCGGAGGTATCCTGCACCCCGGGAGACTACGCCAAATAGCTCTCGTACCTTACAGTTTGTCCATTTTCTCACGGCGCTTTCACAGACTCTGAGGAGAGCATGCAGGATGACTCTATGGAGGGAGTCCAGTGCCCGAAAAAGCAGCAGCACCACCACAAGAAGATCAGTGAGTGACGGCAATTTAGTATTTTTTCCCCCAATTTTACAATCCAGGGAGTCGGCAATTCCATCTCCCAGTGAAGCCGGCAAAAGAATGGACAGATATGAGACCCCCTTCCCCTGTTCAGTTTACGTTCATGTACAATCGCCACTATGAATCTATTTAGATGTTTCTTTAACTTAACTTTCCTCTGGTGTTAACAGTAATGTCCTAGCCAACGTTTATTACACGAAGTGTATTTTATATTTGTCCACCGTATTAGTTATTTCTCTTGTCATTTTGATGACCCAGGCCACTCTTGTAAATGAGACTATCCTTGTCCCTTCCTTTCACCTGGTTAAGCAATAGACTTGAAACTTGTTCACCCCGGACAGTGTTGACGGGGTCACGTGTGGCGAGGTAAAGTGTTGTTTCTCCCCAGCTCTTGCCGCTTGAAAGCGTAGGCCAAGTTATACTCTAGAGCAGGCATGTCAAAAGTCCGCGGGCAGATTTCATACGGCACGCAGCTTCGGTCTTATAATGTGTTATTTATGGCTCGCCAGCTCTGTCAGAATAAATACATCATAAAACTCATGGAAATTTAAGGTATTCTATACAGTTTGTTCAATGTTATCTGACTGAATGAAAGGCAGAATTGCGTTTTTAGAGTTGTTCACGTTTGCCTGAGTGGCTTATATTTGGTTACATTGTCATTTGAAAAATAAAGGTAATTGTGACAATGAAAATTGTTTTATAACAGTGTATTTCCACGTAACTTTTGTGGTAAAAAAAATGTCAAAAGTAACTATTGGCCCCCGGGGCATCTTCACTTTATCAAATGTGGCCCTCTTTGCAAAAAGTTTGGACACCCCTGCTCTAGAGTGTGGGTTCTTTGTAGAGCTCTATCGTGAGGGCCCTTCCTTCAGCAGCCGTGGCGCGCGAGTGGAAAAGTAATGTCAGGGCTGCACCTTTTTCCCGTTACCTTATAACAGGGGTCGGGAACCTTTTTGACTGGGAGAGCCATAAAAGCCAAATATTTCTAAATATATTTCATTGAGAGCCATATAGTATTTTTAACGTATAATAAATTAAATATGTCCTACTTTTAATGCGACTTCTGGTCACGGGACCCGTGACCCGAGAAATTTGATCTTCAAAACTAATTTCTGTTTACTTTAAAATGACACAGTATTATTAAGCAATATCACAAGTATTTTAAAATCAGTTCCAAACTGATTTTATTTTTATTTTATTATTATTATTTTTTTCAACTCAAAATTGTCTGGGAGCCATATGCCGTCACCGGAAGAGCCATATATGGCTCGCGAGCCATAGGTTCCCGACCGCTGCCTTATAACCACACGAGCTTGCCGCTGCTGAACTCGCCGTTTGTCCGCTTTCAGGGTTGCCGACAAACACTCCGGGCATGCGGCGCTCGGAGCGCACACGCGTACCCGCACTGAAATTCTGGGCTGGAGAGCGCATCAAGTACAAGCTCCGGCGATCAGGTGTGTGTATGTGTGCTTCTCTCTCGATCCATACTGTAGGTCATTATTGGCAGGTGTGTGTCTTAATGCTGAGGTCTTTACATTCATTCTCTGGTCTAAAGTGGAACGGGTGGCTCGGAGGTCCAGATTTCAGCCACTTGTAATTTAAACCGGAACCTCAAGGTTGGTAAGTTGAAGCTCTCAGCCTGGCCACCAATGGCTGCGCAAGAAGCCCTGTACATTAACTTTAGTTCCACGCTTAATTTGGTGAAATTCCAGCCCTTGAGAATTAAAATATCGTCGTGACTGTCATGCGACAAACTATACTTTCTGGAGTCGAGTGGACTGAAAAGTGCTGCCTCCTTACCGAGTGGACCAGAGTTTGCTTGTAGGAATCTCGGAGGTAGCTCTGTGGTAGTTGCTTCCGAGGTCTGTTCTCTAACACAACGGGTTGCAATACAATTGTGAGTGCCAAATCAATGATTTCAGTTTCATTTATTTGGTATAGCCCTGTGAGCCAAATGAATTATATTTCACATATCATGACATAGACGGCACAGTCGGAATAACATTGTAGGAAAATTCCAAAGTATATATTGTATCATGTACAGGTCTTCACCAATGCTGTGGTTTCTGCGTATTTCGCTACTGACGGCGTGGCATATAATTATAAGTTTATCTTGCTTAACCAGGTGACAACGCAAGACACCACGATTAGTCTTGCAAACGTGACCTGGGGAATTTAGGCTGCCAATAGGGGGGCGATGATTGCTATTTATAGACCCAATTGAGTAATTTGCGTGATTTTATTTATTTATTTTAAATGTGGACTCTGACGCGGTGCGCAATAGGCCCAGTGTTGGGAAAGACTTTGGAGAATCTTTAACGCCCACTTTTGAAGCCAGGCAGCGTGTGGTTACTGCACTCGCAGTAGTAACCGGGACGGCTGCTGGATTCGAACCAGTGAGCCTGCAACTAGCGGTTAACAAGCTACCGCAAGGCAATGTCGCCGTCCATGTAATGGTGACCACCGCCAACATTTGTATAAGTTGTCAAAATGCTATTTGCGAAACAAGTTGGTGTGGTGATTTTGTGTGCGAATGTATGACGCAGGTGGATTTCTAGTATCGGGAATCATCTCTCCAGAGCAGGTGAACCCCCAACAGGCCCAAAAGAAGAATATGAAAACCAACATTCGTAGACCGAAGAACCCACGGGTCACACCATTCTCCGTTTCCAGCGACCACAACGCCAACCTACCAGGTATCTTTGCCGATGAGCTTTTCAGAGTACTGTGTAAAATAGCCAAAATGCCACTAACTACTGTGCTGGTAGTGGAAATGGTCCGTCTGCTGCTGTTGCTGAAGGTGATACTGCTGGTGTTCTTGCTTGGGTAGTGCAACTAGTGTCGGTGCTGATGATAATGATGGTGGGAGTGCTGGCGATGGTGGTGGTTGGTGCTGCAGATGGTGGTGGTGGCGAGTTTCTGTTCGCTGTGACGTCGGTTCTGTTGAGTAACCGCATATCTCGTCTCCTGGGTCAGTGAATCTGTCGATCCAAACGGAAGACATACCGGAGGAGATGGACCTCGCGGACTTTAATGAAGGCACACCTGTGCAGGGTCTCAACGAGAACGAAGAGTTCGTCATGGGTGAGTGGTCCAGCCCTTGGCGGACAGTAACTGTGGCGGAGAAGAGTTGGATGGGAGAGGCAGGAGAGTGATTGGAGGGGAGGGGAGAGCCAGGAGAATTCATGGAGGGGATAGTGAGTGGAGGGGAGTAGTGTGAGATGGGAAGGGAGAGTCATGGAGGGGGAGAGAGATGAGTGGAAAAGGTAGTGGAGTGAGCTGCAGGGAGGGAAATGTGGATTGATTGTGGTTTTGAGTTTTTCCCACCTAAGGTGTCAGTGCATTCAATAGCTCTGTCAATATGTTTGTCTTTGAAATTTGGGGGGTGGGGCACGACAACGGTCATGAAGATGATCCATTATGAATTCAACTTTAGCACGGTGGTTCTTAACCTGCGGTGCACGCCACCCCCTTGGGGTGCAAGATGCCCTTTCTGGGGGGGTGCGAGACATGCCAGATTTTTTTAGAAGGTAAATCATCGAAACACATGAAGTCCATAAGTGCAATGACTTTGTTTCATCAAACCTAAGTATTCATTAACATGATAGCCTTTTGATTAAAAGCTTTCGTGACTGCAGGGATTCATATTCTTGGTTCTTTCGGTAAAGTCACGTAGAAGGGAAACAATAAAATATTATTTTAAGAATATGATAGCCTTTTTAACGATTGAGGCTGCAGTAAAGCTTAAGAACCACTGCCTTAGCATAAAGTTGTTGTTGCTTTTAGGGACTTGCCCCTATAGAAAATCCAAAACTTGGGAGACCCAAACCACTGTCAAAAGGATTTCGCTTGGGACCCCCAACTCCAACCCACACTGACAAACCCCCAATGGCAAACTGCATGGGGCGGCCTGCTGTACCAAAAATAAATGTGCGTTACTTGGAATGTGGATATTATTATTAAAGAATAAGAAATTAGGATAATGCAAATGTTATGGGGGGTGGGGGGGGGAAGAAGTTATTACCAGTGGAATGGTGTCATGGTTACTACCCTGGGATTGCTATCTGGCGGTTGCACTTCCATCTCCTGGTGTGGAAGTTGAAACAATGGGAAGGTTTATTAAATATTCCACCTCTGTCCATCCGGTAGTATAAATAGCGACACCACAGTCGAAATGGTGGGTCACGTGGTGGTCGGGTCAAGCGAGTACGCCCACCCTTTCTTATTACAAGGCCTCTGGCCACTGTGAAAGAGGTCACCATTCTTCATTGTAGAGGGGCTCCCTATAGCTTCTTCAAGTGAAAGCCTTTCCCCAAGCAGTGACATGAGCTTTCATTCTGGCATGCCGCCCTGGTTAATACTGTGGGGGGGTGTATCGACCATAAAAATACGTGGCGTCCGCTTAGCCTGGCGGTGGTGACGGGTGCTTGTAATCGAGCACTGTAGAGACCGAGGGTTGGTGGCTTACGTGAACGTTGTGAAACTCCTTTCCCGTGGGTGTCGAGATGCCCCCATGCCCTGGCTCGCCGGGAGAAGGCAACGCAACAAGTGTGGACTAAAATCGTCTGTCCTGTCTGTGGGGGATTTCTCCTCTGGGTGCTCCGGTTTCTTTTCTTCCCCCCACACGTGTATAAACACTCATTCACTGGGTGAAAAAACATCCTTACATAAAAACATACAAATTACTCCTTTCGCTGAATGTGGCTTCCTAGGTCAATCATTAATTATTATTCAGAGTGGACGTTCAAGATCGCCTTATAACATTCGACAACGTCGTGTGCCGGGCATCGTGGTCTAAATTTGCCAAATCTGAAATATGACGTAGCACGTAGCAATCATCGGCCCCCTACTGGCAGGCTGCACGTTCCTTTGATCTCTTACCACATTCGGGGGATGTCCGTTGTGCGCGAAGACTGCGTGCGTACGCAGGACATGTGCGCGTACCTGGGGCCCCACCGGCAGGCCCTGCAGCCCACGGACGCGTTGGGCGTGTGGAAGGCACTGAGTCAACCCACGTTCGCCTGCGGCTACTTCATCCTGCGACCACAGCAAGAGAAGGGGCTGCAGTACGTCAACATGGACACCATGGTGAGCATTGGCATGGTGACTCCCCCTGTCGTCTTGCTCTGCTGCTCCCCCTCCCATGTGCCTGTCCCCTCATCTCACTCCTCTCCTCTCCAGGGGCCATTCTCCTACCTCTCCTGAAATGGTGCCGTGGTGTTAACAACCTTGCCTGGTATACAGGAGGCCATGGGTTCCATCCCCCAACCCTTGACGCCTGTTGTATATTTGAAGTTCGCATGTTCTCCCCGTGGTCACGTGGATTTCTTTTTCCGGGTCCTCCTGTTTTTCCCTCCACATTTAGAATGAACATGCGTTTAAAGGATTTAGTTGCTATAAATGTCCACATGATAAGCCACTACATTTTTAGCTATCAATTGTGGCCAGGTTCCTACTGAAAAAGAGCTACATCACTCAGTGGACCTTACCTGGTAAAATAAAAAAAAGTTTATTACAGCGTAACTATGCAAGGGTTTTAGTTATGAAAATGTAAACAATGGATTTCTACATTGTGCGATGTATAAATGCATTTCTCACAATGCAAACACGAGAAAGGATATTAACGACTCTTGCACCTTAACGGAAATGAATTGCGTGCAATGTTTTCCTCTGCAGCTGTTCAACGTCATACAGGGAAAAGTTGCCATTACCATCCACAACTCCAACTACATCCTGCAGACTGGAGACATGTTTGTTGTACCGCCCGGTAAGAGTCACTTCACTCAAATAGATTCGACAGTTTTACAGCAGGAGTGCAGAAGCCATGGTCCAGAACACCACCGAGTTTTTGAAAACGAATTTCTTTCAAAACTGCTTTACGTATTGAGTTTGTTGTCCTTCCTTCCCGCCCCGCACACCTGATTTAGCAGCACTACCCACTGTCATCATTCGCTGGCAGCATTTCAGATATGAACCAGACCTGTAGCCGCCCCACCGGCTCAGCAACCTCGACGTGAACATAGATATTGCCGATAAACTCCCCACTGTACGAACGTGGAATACGTACGTTTAAACTCGTGACGTTTGTGCCCCCGTGTCTAATGCCCGCGCTGTCCTCTTGTGGCTACCGGTCCCCCCCCCCCTCCCGCAGGTAACGTCTACAACGTTCGCAATCTACGTTACGACCAAGCCTCGTTGTTTTTCACACAAATCAAGGGAAGTCAGCAGAAAGGCGTGGCTGTGTCATCACAACCTCCCGGCAAGGGGCAACAACACCGTCACCACCACGCGTCTCCCCACAAGTAGACTGACTAATCAAAGTAATTTGTTATTAATTACGATCAGGATCGATTGTCAATTTCACAAGTCAAAAGCATCAACGATGAAACTGTTTGAAACATGCCAACGTTCACACCGCCGTGCCGTGTTCTGTTTATTGTTAGGTGTTTTGCTTTTTAAAGGATGTTTATTTGTGCTTATCAATAAAGATACATTTTAATAAACCTAGTAAAAAATGCGCTTAGTTTTAACTCGACATGATTTAAAGCTCAAGGTGTAAAAGTGTGCCACAGAGAATGTCAACATTTTTTAATGCATATTTCACATTTTTCAATTTGGATGCACACAGTATTTAATAAGCGTTTGGAAATGTGAAATCTTTTTTGAATTGTAACGACTAAGCGAGGCTGTAAATAAAGCTAGCCGTGTGTATGTACTTGTGCATGCATCACAACTTTGCCTGTCAATTTGGCTTTGAGAACATTGCACGTGTGTAATTTTTTCTGGTCCTCTCTTTTAATGCAAATGGAATTTGTTTTCCATTTGTTGCTGCATAGAATGAGTGTGGAGCGGTGGTGTAGCGGTTAGCGCGCGCTGCGCTACGAACCCGGCGACCCGGCCAACACCAGGTGACGATTATCTGAACCGCTTCTAGGCCTCCCCTTTGTCGACTCAGCCTCAAATGAGTGCCTGGTGCGGTGTGTAAACGTCGCCACTGGGGAGACAAAGGCGACTGGGTGTGGTGTTGGTGAACCCGCCCCCACGTGTGCCATGCCAGCCTTCATCGATGCTCGCTAAGACACTTTCCCCAACAGTCTGTAAAGGCTCTATGAACCTTATGGCGGTACCCCGGGGTACCATAGCACCTCGGCTCTCGCATAATGTCTGTGATGCCGTAATTTTTAGTCTGTTGATGGTCGGTGATGTGGCAATCGACTCATCTTAACGAGCTGTACACGATGCACTACGGTGCACACGAGCGTTCAGGGTTTCGGCGCAATCGTCCACGCTGCGTTTCGACATTGCGGAGTAGCACCGATGTCGGATCGATTGGTACCCCAGTCGCGGAGTTAAGTACACCCCTGGAAAAAAAGTGTCCCAGAAATAAAATATTTAATTGCCTCGGCCATTTTTTATTATTTGGTACCCCGGGGTACCGCCATAAGGTTCACATGGGGGATTGTTTAAACATCTGCATAGAGCAAACCATCATATGTAAAATAAGTATCCCAAACGCAGCACCACTTATTCTGCAAATGCTAGTTTCACAAGTGATAATCCACTTTTGCAGCTGCACCTTTGCGCCATGCAAGCATGACATGGGTAATTTTTCCATTGGCAATTTACAAAGATTGCTCTTCTTGCTGACAGAGTGTTGAGTGGCGGTGGAAGCGACGTCACTATTGTTAGCACGAAAAGATACCTTGGTGATTTTGTTTATGATGTATAGGAGCCGAAAACATGCCTCCGTGGAGGAGTTTTGCATTTACTTCGGACGCAAAAAGCATATTTTTGTATTTAGCGAACCTGTCGTATTTTGAAATAAAAACGTGTATAAAATGCCTTTTGATTTGCAGCTTCTGACCGTTTGTGTTTTGCATTAACGCGATGTCGTCGTGTTTCGTCTTGGTAGCAATTTTTTAAGATTGCTCATTCCGCTTTGCTGACACCGTCGTCTGAGACTTTTGGCAATGCTTCGTACGTATTTTGATCGAAAAATTCACATGAATTGATGCAACATTACAATGAAATTTTAAACATCTATAAAGTATTGACATTTATTTTTAAACAAGTGCTGGCATTTACATTTTAATGCAATATACAGCAAAATGTATTTAACTTTTTGGACTCGCTGCCCCCATGTACTGCGAAGTACAAAAACTTGACAGGAAAGTGTGCAAGTGACCTGAAGCGAATCCCTGAATGGGTAACTCATTCCCCACGACTTTGCTTCAAATAGAATTCTGTCAAGTGCAGAGATGGGTACGAACTGGGTGCCTTTATTTTAGATTTGAGAACAGGATTCAAACTTGGGCAACAATTTGAACCTGATGGCAGGGTCCCGTATGCCCCCGGCTCTCGCACAAACTGCGTTGCGACGTCATTTTACGTCTTGAAGGCGAACGATACGGCAACCGATTTCTCTCGACGAGCTCTACACGATGCGCTAATCAAAGTTTTGTTTTGCGCATTCGGCCTCCTCGCGTTTGGACGACACGACAACAGAATGATCCGTGCCAGGTGAGTCGCGGCGTTGATGTGCGCGGTGGGACGGAGTCGCCAAAAATAAATTAATTGCGATTTGACTTCCGTTTATTTGGGGTCCCGCCATAAGGTTCATTTGTACAGCAGTGGTAATGATCCGAAGTTCACGAAAGGCTTTGGCATTCAAAAATAAATGAAATAAGCCACGCTTCTTCGATGCCTCCTTAGCCAGATGAGTAGCGCAGCCATTGCTATGATTCTTTCCTGAGAAAATCGGCAAACCCCAAATTGTTGAATGTGGCTAATCATTGGCTTGACCGTGGTGAAATAACACCACCACTTCGTGAGCGCTTGGCAGAACGTCGATCCCTCTGACCATCGCCGTTGCGTGGCTCTTAGGGATTTGTAACACGTTGGGGTGTTTGTGTATTGTACCACGTGCCTTGGCATTTCAATCCACGCGCGGGGAGATTCTTTCAGGAGCTAAATTTAACTTCTGAACGCTGAACATCGCGGCGAGCAAACACGTGGTGCACAACTTAAAAAAAAACACGTCCAAGTTTTGTACAGCACAACCGTGAAAAGAAATGTTAAGAAAACGGGAGAGCGCACGATGTCCTTACCACGCACCTCCGATTGGCGAACGTGCGGTGTGAAAGAAGTTCAACGTGATTTAAAGCTTTCGTGACTGCAGGGATTCATATTCTTGGTTCTTTCGGTAAAGTCACGTAGAAGGGAAACAATAAAAGCGATCGCCATCCTCTTTCCCTCCCGATGACGATCGCTTGTGTTGTGATCGAAACGTCTTGGGTTTTTGTTATTTTCTTTGAACCATCTACGTGCCTTTACCGAAAGAACCAAGAATGTAAGGTCAACGTGCATACACTGCGTGGCAATGGGGCAGGCAGGGGGTGGTGGTTCTGGTTCGCGGTTTGTTACAGCACGTTGCCAAAATTCATGCCTGGACTACCAGGCTGCATTCCCGGTTTACAAAACATTGATTCGGGAATCGAACTTGGGTGACCGGGCTCGTAGCGCAGCACGCGAACCGCTACACCATAACTACAAAGACAAAGATCTCCCGTATAGCCTGAACAGACTGTCGGGGCAAGTGCTGTAAGCGAGCACCGAATAAGGCCGGTACGGCACACGAGGGGGTGGGTGGCCAGCACCACGCCCGGCCGCCTTTGTCTCCTCAGTGGCGATGTCTACACACTGCACCAGCTACTCATTTGAGGCTGAGTCGACCTTGGGGAGGCCCAGAACCGGTTTAGATAATCGTCATTGGTGTTGGCCGTGAGTGGGAATCGAACTTGGGTCACCATACCCCACCACTACCAACAGTATCCCACCACGAAGGGGCCGTCCATAAATGACGTCACGCACCTAGGGGGGGGGAGGTCAGACATTTGTGACGATGTGTGACGAGGGGGGGGGGAGTTTGAGAAATGTGACGTCACATCAAAATGCGCAACTTTAAATAAATATAGACGACACGTTCCACTTAATTAAATAGACTTTTTAATAAATGTTTTCTCCTACAACATCAGAGTGCAACGCCACATAAAATACGTACTACAATGACAATAGTTTAAAATCGTCCAAAATCGCGTGACGTCATTTATGGACGGCCCCTAATGTTGTTCCTGTGGATGCATTTTTTTCCCTCTCCCGCAGAAGTATCCGTGACACGTGCGATCTCCCAGCGCGGCACTTTTTAATGATGGGGGGGCAATAGTTTTTATAGTTATCAATTTGTGTGTGTGTATATCACCTCCGCAGTATACGTGGGTACACACGACAGCTGTTAAAGCGGTGTGTTCCATGCGGTGGGGTAAGATGTGGGTAGGAAGGCGAGGCTGGAGGAGGAGGGGGGGGTATAGGACGGAACTAAGGACTAACCATTGTTTTCTGTCCGACTCGCCAACCCTGGGGTTGCCACCCGTCCGGCTTTTTCCGGGACAAGTCCCGTACGATGGCATACAGGAATATAATCGCCGTTGTTTTTTCTAACACCGAAACGCGGCGGCGCTTGCGTTGAACTTTGTTGTGGTTGTTGCTCAGCGAACTGCACGGTGCTGAGCGCACGCGGGCCGATTTAACAAACCAAAAATAACTCGTCCGCGTTTTGTTGCGACGGGACGGGTGGAGATGGTGATGGTAGTGGTAGTGGTGGAAGGTGGCAACAGCGCACTGCTCTTACCCCCCCCCCGTCTCTCACCGCCAGCGCTCCGTCTCCTCCCGGACGTGCGTCACGGCGCTCCCAGCGAGCGCTCCTCGCTCTCCACTCGAGCGGTGCAGCACCACCACCAGCACCACCATGGCCGGAGTCAAAGGTATTTGTCGGTGTTGGGGGGGGGGGCGCGGGGAGGGGGGGGGCTAAGCGCGGGAGGGGGGGTGAGCGCGGGGGGGGGGGGTGAGCGCGGGGGGGGGGGGTGAGCGCGGGTTTTGGGGGGGCGCGTGGGGTGGGGGGCGCTTGTGTCTCACAGAGAGAAGAGACGACGATGTTTTGGGGGGCTGCAGAAGGAGAGGGATGCGGGCGTGTGGGGGGGGGGGGGCTATCCACCCATCGCTGTGGGTGGGGTTGACGGATCACGCGACGATCGCAGGAGCGACCCACCGCGCTGTGGCAAGTCGACAAAGGGGGGGGGCGGGGTTTGGTCACTGTCGGCGTGGCTTTTGACAGCTCGGAACAGCTGATCGCACGTAACGGGGGTTTTCTTTTTCTCTCGTCCGCTGCGAGAGAAGGGGACAACCGGTGGGAGATGGAGCGATGAACTCTCTGTGTGAGTGTGTGGGTAGTAAGTGGCGGCGGCGGTGGCTTGGGAAGGCCTTCGTCCAGCAGTGGATTGACCATGGCTGATGACGATGATGGCGTTTCCCCCCCCCACTTCTCTCGGGGTGTGGCGCTTCGGGAAGATGTTCAGAGTCAGCGCCGCGATTTGGAGTAGCAGAGCGAGGTTTTGATCGCCTCGCTGCTCTGCCCCTTTGTTTTGTATCGCTTGTGGAGGAGGGGGGGTGGTTGTTGTTTTTCTTCCGAAAGTTTTGGCCGCTCTACGTTCGCCTGTGTGAATGCCGTCTGTAATGCAGGGTGCTTCCCAAAACAATGTTACCCTTCTGAGAATTTGCAACAATATCACGAGAAATTTGCCTCCTCCGGGCTTTGGAGACCACCGGGAGAAGATTCCAGGCAATGCGTTGACAACGATGGCGAACGAGTGGAGACTCTTTAACTTTTCGAAGCTATTAACATTACATTTGTTTTTCGATTTAAAGCTTTCGTGACTGCAGGGATTCATCTTCTTGGTTCTTTCGGTAAAGTCACGTAGAAGGGAAGTAATAAAATAATAAAAATAAATCCAAATAAAACATAAAATAATTGTATTTTATGATGTTATATTTTCATTATTTTATTATTTCCCTTCTACGTGACTTTACCGAAAGAACCAAGAAGATTACGTTATCATGTTACCGTGTAGTATTATCCGTTCTTTTAACATTAAAAACGATAGTTGCATATGAGTGTTAACATTTATTTTGGAGCACCCGTATATGTATGACACGGTTTGCTCAGCACAAAGGGCCATGGCGCCAAGTGACCAGCAACTAACAGCGCTGTTCAAAGTTGTGAATTGTGTTGCGTGCTTCGAAGAACTTTGGTCGATGAGACGACGACGATGATGATGATGGGAGGAGGAGGGATGACGTGCGGTGTGGTGAGTGGGTGGGTGAGTGGGTTGGTGAGTGGGTGAGTGGGTGGGTGGGTGAGTTATTGGGTGAGTGAGTGGGTGAGTGGGTGATTGGGTGGGTGAGTTATTGGGTGAGTGGGTGGGTGAGTTCTTGGGTGAGTGGGTGGGTGAGTGGGTGGGTGAATGGGTGGGTGAGTGGGTCGGTGAGTTATTGGGTGAGTGGGTGGGTGAGTTATTGGGTGAGTGGGTGGGTGGGTTAGTGGATGGGTGAGTGGGTGGGTGGGTGAGTTATTGGGTGAGTGGGTGTGTTGGTGAGAATGGTGCTGGCCCACCCACCCCCTTGTGTGCCCTGCCGGCCTCCATGTGCTCGATAAACAGCACTTACCCCAACGATGTATTAGGCCTACACGGGGGATCTTTGTCTTTGTAGTTACGGTGTAGCGGTTCGCGCGCTGCGCTACGAACCCGGCCACCCAAGTTCGATTCCCGCTCACGGCCAACACCAGTGACGATCATCGGAAACCGGTGCGCTGTGTAAAAATCGCCACTAGGGAGACAAAGGCCGCCGGGCGTGGTGTTGGCCACCCACCCCCTCGCGTGCCACAGTGCCGGCCTTCATCGGTGCTCGCTAACAGCACTTGCCCCAACGGTCTGTGAAGGCTACACGGGTGGGGATGTCGCCTTGCGTGCGGATTGGGAAGCGTAGGTTGATCGATTCGCATCGATTGCCCCGTGATGACCATCGCTGCGGCATTCGTTTGGACAGAATGCGAAACACGAACCCGTGCCCCCCCAGAGTCACGTGACACGGTCATCGCCACCGTCGTCATTTCGCCAAAACCGTTTGTTGATGAAACAAAGAAACGGGAAACGCGCGCGAATTGTGTTTTAAGTAACTAATACTGGTAGGAACCTCCTGGTTACACCAGCCCACAGGGGATTATTGTGTCCGTCGTGCAGGGAGGGGCTGGGTGGGGAGGGAGGGGCTGGGTGGTGAGGGTGGGGAGGGGCTGGGTGGGGAGGGTGGGGAGGGTGGGGCTGGGTGGGTGGGGAGTGAGGGGCTGGTCACCCCGTGGTGCCCTTATAAAACTCAACGTTTAACCTACTCACGCCGGCTTGTGCCCGCCCTCACAGTCGGGCATATTTGCGGAATACACCACGCCGCCGTTGACCCTGGCTATTGACTGAGCAACCCAACGTTCCTACCAGCTCCCTCCGCAGGAATGTGTTTATATATTTTTCTCCGTGGATTACAGAACATAGGTAAGGTTATAAGAACGTATTTTGTGTTTATATCAGAGAACCAAGCAGGGGCGGTTTCTTCATTAGGGCGATTGGGCGACGCACCACCAATGTCATTCAACCACAGAGTCACGCTAGCCGTCACTGTCAGCCTCTGGATATAGTCCAATCAGCGTCATGTTACGTTCTGTGGAGTACCGCCTCTTTTTGGGCGATTTCCCTCCGGCTGAGAATCGCCCAGAGTGGCCCCATAGACTTACATTCAAAGATGTTTTTTTTCGAACGGCGGGCGCTGCAATGCATTCTCTATGGCTTCCGGGAGGGCTCGCACTAACGTGCTTACGTCATCATACGTAAGCACGTTGCATCCAACAATATTATTTGTCGCCACCTAGTGGAATCTTTAATAAAAGAAACTGAGTGGATTGTATTAATAGTGAGTATAGAAACATACAAGATGTATTGTAAGAGTCACTTTATTTTTCATTTATATTAAAGAAGTAAAGTTGTCTTTACATGCTTAAGCTGTTAATTTATCCTTTGCATGGGTGGACTTTATCCTTATCAATCATCCAAACATTTGCCCCCCGAGAGATTTTGCAGGAGCCGCCACTGGAACCAAGGCCGTAATTATAATATATATTGGGACACACACACATCCCCCCCCCCATATTCAAATATGCTCCAAATGTCCCGCCCCATAATATTGCTATAAAATAGATTTCTGTTGATATGATTGTGGTTATGGTTGTACTTTATGAATCCCTAATCTCTGCCATTACAAGCAATGAAACAAGAAAAGGTAAAAAAGAAAAAAAACAGAGCAATGTAATACAATACACTCTTAGACATTATTGTAAAAAAGGTCCCTCCTATGTGTTAGTGCATTTTTAAATATTTTAGGCAGGAAATTCGTTTTCAAATTTAGATTTTTTTTTTTCTGAGGGTGGGGGAAGATTTGGTCCCCCCCAATGTTAACTCCATGGCTACGGCCTTGCAGAGAACATCAGTCTAAGGGGTAGAAGGGGCAGGAGGCGTCGTGATGGTCACGAACCACGACAGGAGAGGCACCCCCCCCCCCCCGCGAGAGGACGTCTAGCGGGGAGACGGAGCGGCGGAATCGGCTCGGCTAGAGAGGCGGCCTCGATGCGCATTGTCCAATGGCACAGACCCACGTATCGCTAGAGCCCCCCCCCACGTATCGCTAGAGCCCCCTCCCCCACGTGTCGCTAGAGCCCCCCCCCCACGTGACGATAGAGCCCCCCCCCCCACGTATCGCTAGAGCCCCCCCCCACGTATCGCTAGAGCCCCCTCCCCCACGTGTCGCTAGAGCCCCCCCCCCACGTGACGATAGAGCCCCCCCCCCACGTGTCGCTAGAGCCCCCCCCCCACGTGTCGATTGAGCCCCCCCCCCACGTGTCGCTAGAGCCCCCCCCCCCACGTGTCGCTAGAGCCCCCCCCCCCACGTGTCGCTAGAGCCCCCCCCCCCCCACGTGTCGCTAGAGCCCCCCCCCCCACGTGTCGCTAGAGCCCCCCCCCCCACGTGTCGCTAGAGCCCCCCCCCCCACGTGTCGATTGAGCCCCCCCCCCCACGTGTCTCTGGAGCCCCCCCCCACGTGACGCTAGAGCCCCCCCCCACGTGTCTCTGGAGCCCCCCCCCACGTGACGCTAGAGCCCCCGCCCCCCCCCCCCCACGTGTCGCTAGAGCCCCCCCCCCACGTGACGCTGGAGCCCCCCCCCCCCACGTGCTTGTCGACACCACCGGCAACCCACCCTGGACAACGCTGCCTGGCCACTGGGGGCTGCATTGGCGGGGGGGTGGAGGGGGGGGGCTGCGTTGGGGGGGGGGTGGTAGAGGCGGGGCTTTGGAGGGGGGGCGGGGCGGTGAAAGGGGGCGGAGCGATTGTCACATTCTCGCGATCTCCACCCCCCCGTTACCTGCATCACAGCCACACAGCGGTGGCTTTGATGGGAAGAATCGCCCGCATTGGGGGTGGGGGGGGGGGTCCTTCCCGGGGGGCCCTCCCGTCGCGTCTCGCCCGCCCCGTGCACAGTGGGAGACCCCCTAGAGACCCTTAGAGACCCCCCCCCACCCAACCACCACCACCACCCACCCCACCCTCCTCTCCCATGAGAGACCCCCAGTTGATTGAGCAGCGAGAAGGGGACCCTGAGCCCGTGCAACACAATGGGCGGCCTTGAAGACCCCCTTGGGGGGGGAGGGGGGCAGAGCAGTGGGGGGAGGAGGGAAACCCCCGAAGTTAAACAAGGGGGTACTTTGTTCCCGGTCTGGGCGTTTGGGTGACGTGACCCTGGGTGGTGAGTGCCCCTCACAAGGTCCCCTTTGTACCCCCTTCTCTCGCCCCCCCTACCAACTCCCCCCCCCCCATTCCTACGACAACTCACAACAATCCCCCCTTACACGTCATCAGCGATTGGTGGTTCTGCAATTGCGGGCAGGCCACGTGCGTGCAAAGAATGCGCGTGTGTGTGTGTACAACACGTGTGTGTGTGTGTACAACACGTGTGTGTGTAGTACACGTGTGTATGTGTACACGTGTGTGTGTGTACAACACGTGTGTGTGTGTAGTACACGTGTGTGTGTGTGTGTGTACAACACGTGTGTGTGTGTACAACACGTGTGTGTGTAGTACACGTGTGTATGTGTACACGTGTGTGTGTACAACACGTGTGTGTGTGTACAACACGTGTGTGTGTGTACAACACGTGTGTGTGTGTACAACACGTGTGTGTGTGTGTACACCATGCGTGTGTGTACAACACGTGTGTGTACAACACGTGTGTGTGTGTGTACAACACGTGTGTGTGTGTACAACACGTGTGTGTGTACAACACGTGTGTGTGTGTGTGTACACTATGCGTGTGTGTGTGTACAACACGCGTGTGTGTACAACACGTGCGTGTGTGTACACGTGTGTGTGCGCGCGTAGCAAGGCTCGACGCATCTGGCGGTAACACTTGACAGATGCGTTGAGGGTTGTGGTGGTGGCTGCTGACGACGACGACGATGTTACAGTGTCCACTTGTAACATCGTCGGTGTCCGCTTCACTCTCGGTGAGAGGGGGCGAATGAGTGGCGCGGGGAGGAAGGAACAGAGGAGCGGGTAGTCAGCAGCAGCAGCTGCCACGCGATGATCCGGCAACAACAATTGCCGACATCGGTGCGTTGTCGGCCAATTCATGAGCGTTTGCACGCGGGGGAGGAAACCGGAGCACGCGGAGAAAACACACGCGGTGCGAGGGGGAAACACGCTATCCCTTGCAGATGTAACAGGCGGAGTCCACATTTTTGTTGTTGCTTTTTTCCCGGAGAGCCAGGGTACGGCTCCTCCACGACGCACACGGCGCGGGAGTGTCGCAACATCTGTGCGGTGATCCACCAACCCTCGCGGCGATGGATCACAGGCCACGTGCAGCGTAGCCACCGCCACCACCGCCACCGCCACCACCACCGCCGCCGCCACCGCCACCACCACCACCACCACCACCACCGCCGCCACCGCCACCACCACCACCACCACCGCCACCACCACCACCGCCACCACCACCAACACCGCCACCGCCACCACCGCCACCACCGCCACCACCACCACCACCGCCGCCACCACCACCGCCACCACCGCCGCCACCGCCACCACCACCACCACCAACACCACCGCCGTCACCACCACCGCCACCACCGCCGCCACCGCCACCACCGCCACCGCCACCACCATCACCGCCACCCGCCACCACCGCCAACACCACCGCCGCCACCGCCACCACCGCCACCGCCACCACCGCCACCACCACCACCGCCACCACCACCAACACCACCGCCGCCACCACCGCCGCCGCCGCCACCGCCACCACCACCACCGCCGCCGCCACCACCACCACCGCCACCACCACCGCCACCACCGCCACCACCGCCACCACCGCCACCACCACCGCCACCACCATCACCACCGCCGCCACCGCTACCCGCCACCACCGCCACCGCCATCACCACCGCGATCCGCCACCACCACCACCACCGCCACCACCGCCACCGCCGCCACCACCACCACCGCCACCACTACCACCACCGCCGCCACCACCGCCACCACCACCACCGCCCGCCTGTGCCTCTCCTCGTGCTGCCAACTTATTTTTGTCGTCACATTCACCCCCGCAAGGCTGCGGAAGGCCGAGATGCATTTAGTTTTTTTCCGATTTAAAGCTTTCGTGACTGCAGGGATTCATCTTCTTGGTTCTTTCGGTAAAGTCACGTAGAAGGGAGATAATAAAATAATAAAAATAAAACATAATAAAATATTAAAATGTATTATTTTATTATGTTTTATTTTTTGCGTCAACTAAATGCATCTTCTTGGTTCTTTCGGTAAAGTTACGTAGAAGGGAGATAATAAAATAATGAAAATAAAACATAATAAAATATTAAAATGTATTATTTATTAAAAATATTAAAATATATTCTTTTATTATGTTTTATTTTTATTATTTTATTATCTCCCTTTTACGTGACTTTACCGAAAGAACCAAGAAGAAGATGCATTTAGTTGACGCGAAGTCGTTTGAGCCATTCCCAGCCAAGACGTAGTCGGGATTTCCGTCTTTGTGGCCGACTTCCACGCTGGTCAAGTCGAGGTGGGAGTGACCCACACTCGACCCCACCGTACGCGACCCGGACACCGACAAACGCTGCTGCCCCCTGCACAGAACGCGCGGCCGCGAGTCTCAGCGGTAGAGCGAGCAGTCTCGCGATGTTGCCGAGATCAATCCCCGATTTGTGGCGTGACTCAGCCCATCATCGCCCCTACGGCGTCGATAAAACGATTACCGCTTTGGGGGGAAGTCAACAGTGGCTGTCCTGTGGAACGACTCGAACCCGTCATAGGAATGTGGACTTTCAGGAGATGAACACTGCTTCTGAATGCTCTTTGAGCAGGATATTTGCTTGGGGGTTTTTTTTCTTCCTGCTAATCGCGTTTGTACCTTGGCACAAACCCTGGCTTTGAGTTCCATTCACCAGCGCATGGTTTGCTGCGGTGTCCGTTGCGCCGACCATACTTCACCACACCCTGTGCCGGGTTGTTGAAGCTCGGCTAAGGGGGGGGGGGGGGGTGATGGTGACGGTGACGGACTGCGTTGGCTTTGGCAGTCTTTGTCGCCTGTCCGTGCGCTCTGCCGCGCGGGTGCTAAGTTTAGACTGAACAGGGAGTCTCATTCAGCCGGGTCTGGCCTTGGTGAACGCGGAGATCTCCGCTGGCACGAGCCGGGTACGCAGCGCGGAATTCGTTTTTTTTCCCCTGCGACTTTGACGGAAAAACTAAAAATTTCCACGACCCATCGCGGTGAAAGCGCTCCCTCTTTACAAATATTTAGTGAAATAAACAAACAAAAAAAATCTAAATTGGTGTTCAAAATATTCCACCGGAAAAAGAAAACCGAGTCTCGCGACTCCCCGGGGAGGCTTCTCGCGGGGACACAGAGGGCCGCTCACTCAGCCAGGGCAGCCTGGACGGGAGGTGGTGGGGGGGGGGGGCGGAAGCGGCGGTTTGCCCCGGGCCCCGCACAGAAGGGGGTCCCTGTACAGGCCCGGTTTGTCTCGCCATTGAATAAGGGGTGGGGGGGGGGGGGCCCACGTGGCACCTGGCCCCACTGGGCCTCCACGAACCTCTGGGTGGGCCTGACTGGGGGCGGTCGTGATTTAGCTGCGTCGGTTGAAAGGTTCCGGGGGGGTGGGGTGGGGGCGGGGAGGGTCTTTGACCATACTTCCCCACTCTGGTCAGTGGCTCACGTCACGTCTACCCGGTGTGCCGCAGCTGTTCGCGTCTACGGGGCACGCCCGAGCCTTAGCGAATGATTTAGAATCATACTCTTAGGTTTTTTCGGTAAAGTCACGTAAGTAAAAAAAGAAAATGAAAAATTACTGAAAGTAATAATATAAATAAAATAAAAATAAAATAAAAAATGATTTATTATTTTATTGGATTTCTATTATTTTAGTAATCTTTTATTTTTTTTTCTACCTACGTGACTTTACCCAAAAAACCCAAGAGTATGAATTCTTGCAGACACGAAAGCTTCAAATCTAGAATTTAGAATCATCGTCGTCGTCGTCGTGAGACACGGCCTATCCACTGCTGGATGAAGGCCTCCTCCGCACACTGTCGCCATGCTTCGCACTCCTGCGCGCTAGCTGATCCCAGGCACCCACATGGAGCAGCAGCAGCAGTAGCAGTAGCAGCAGGAGTAGCAGCAGGCGTAGCAGCAGGAGCAGCAGCAGCATCAGCAGCAGTAGCAGTAGCAGCAGGAGGAGCAGCAGCAGTAGCAGCAGCATCATCAGCAGCAGTAGCAGCAGCAGGAGCAGCAGCAGCAGCAGCAGGAGCAGCAGCAGCAGCAGCAGCAGGAGCAGCAGCAGCAGCAGCAGCAGGAGGAGCAGCAGCAGCAGCAGGAGCAGCAGGAGGACCCCTTCCTGACATTGGTCCATGGGGACTCTGCGTGGCTCTCCCCGCGGTGCGTTCCTGGCCCAGAGGCCCCGCGGACTTTCACCCCCACGGCGGTCGCCTTGGGGCCGTTGTTGTGTTCAATAAAAAAATTGTAATAATCACCGAGGGCCACACCTAGCAATCTCCCGAGGCCATTGACAGACGGTGACGCGAGCTTCTTGTTGACCCGCTCCCCGTGACACGATGCCTTTCACCTCCCATAAATAAACCGCGGTGATCAAAAAAAAATTGACGGTAAACACGAGCCGCTGACTTAGATTCTCGTTGGGGGGGGGTTTGGGGGGGGGGGGTTGACTCGGCCCATCATCAATCCCTCGGGGGGGGGGGAGGGTGTCTATAAAATACCTACCACTTTACTCGCCCCCCCGTCAGAGTAATGTGGAATTTCCACCGCTGGCTCTGCGTTGCCGTACACAGGAGAGGAGCAGCAATGCCTCAATGCTCACTCGAGCGCGACGTTGATAAATCGTCGTCATTGTCGTTGTTGTTTAGCCAGGACAGCCTCGCTGGGTCTCGTGACCAACTTTTCACCGCAGGGTTGCAATGAATGCTGTTGCTGCTGCCGCTACTGCTGCTGTGTGGGATTCATATCGGGTAGTGGGGGTCCGTCCGTGGCTGTGCCGGGCGCCACGGCCTCCTCGCGGTGCCGAGTTCGCTCGGGGCTCGTGCACGGGATGCGCTGTCCTGTCTGTGCATCTATGTAGGGGAGCGGCGGTGCAGCGGTTAGCGCTACGCTGCACCACGAACCCGGCGACCCGAGTTCCATTCCTGCTCACGACCAACACCAGTGACGATTATTTGAATCGGTTCTTGGCCTCCCCTAGGTCGACTCAAATGAGTACCTGGGGCGGTGTGTAAACATCGCCACTGGGGAGACAAAGACGGCCGGGCGTGGTTCTGGCCACCCACCCCCTCGTCAGTTGTGCCGGCCTTCACAGGTGCTCGCTCACAGCACTTGTCCCAACAGTCTGTTCAGGCTATACGGCGGATCGATCCTTGTTTTTTTTTGCGTCTGCGTCAAACTTCTTTTGCACCGTACGTAGCCGGCCGCGGCTGGTCGGAGTTGCGCCACATGGTGACGAGGCGGGTGCCGATGGTCGTGTCTCCCCTCCAGCGTTGCTGGGGTTGTCCCTCGGAGGAGCCGTCGGACTCATGTTCCTCATGCTGGCCTGCGGACTTCCCCAGTACAAGTGAGTGCGCTCGCCTCCTCATCCTCCCCACATCATCATCATCAGCAGCAGCCATGACCTTATCCACGGCCGGATAAAAATCCCGTGCCGTTTGGAGTCCTCGCAGCGCCTCCCGCACCACCAGCCGATTCCGTTGCCTCCCATCTCCGGCGATGGACGCGTTCCCAAATCGTTGTGCTGCTGCTCTGTGATGACTCTCGACCGTCGGCCGTGGGTCCCTTCGAGCCGAGATGCGTCCCGGCCCGAGCCACGCCGAAGTCCAGACGATGTCACACCAGCGTGGGGATGTCACCCAACATCCCGCGGCGTTCTTTGTGATGTAACACCCCCCCCAAACCCACCCTCCACCCCGGCCTTGTGTCCCGCGCAAATACGCCATCATATTTTTATTATTATTACGTGACCTTTCATGCCAGTAGCCAAAATATAACAATAAGTTTTGCTCTTTCTGGCAAGAAAACAGTTGTGTTAAGATGTTAAATCACCAAACAGAATCCTTGCTCAAGGAATCCTGTCTGCATCAACCACGCGTACTTGTGGCGAACGTGCACACAAAAAAACATGCTCTGCCGATATATATTGTCCTTGAAACTGATTGGTCCGCACCAAGTTTTGCTGGCTGGCTGGTTGGAAAGACATGGGGACGGAGGAACGGTCGCGTCCGAAGGACGTTGCTGGCTTCAGGTGAAACTCAAAAGAGATTTAACTTGGCGGTTGTTGTGACGGCGGCAGAGAAGTTCCACCGGGTGGCACGGTGAGAGAAGTTCCAACCGTCACCACCGAGTGGCCCAGTGAGAGAAGTTCCAACCGTCACCACCGGGTGGCCCGGTGAGAGAAGTTCCAACCGTCACCACCGAGTGACGCGGTGAGAGAAGTTCCAACCGTCCCCACCGGGTGGCCCAGTGAGAGAAGTTCCAACCGTCACCACCGAGTGGCCCGGTGAGAGAAGTTCCAACCGTCACCACCGGGTGGCCCGGTGAGAGAAGTTCCAACCGTCACCACCGAGTGGCCCGGTGAGAGAAGTTCCAACCGTCACCACCGGGTGGCCCGGTGAGAGAAGTTCCAACCGTCACCACCGGGTGGCCCGGTGAGAGAAGTTCCAACCGTCACCACCGAGTGACGCAGTGAGAGAAGTTCCAACCGTCACCACCGGGTGGCCCGGTGAGAGAAGTTCCAATCGTCACCACCGGGTGGCCCGGTGAGAGAAGTTCCAACCGTCACCACTGAGTGGCGCAGTGAGAGAAGTTCCAACCGTCACCACCGGGTGGCGCGGTGAGAGACGTTCCAACCGTCACCACCGAGTGGCCCAGTGAGAGAAGTTCCAACCGTCACCACCGGGTGGCCCGGTGAGAGAAGTTCCAACCGTCACCACCGAGTGGCCCAGTGAGAGAAGTTCCAACCGTCACCACCGAGTGGCCCGGTAAGAGAAGTTCCAACCGTCACCACCGAGTGGCCCGGTGAGAGAAGTTCCAACCGTCACCACCGAGTGACGCGGTGAGAGAAGTTCCAACCGTCACCACCGAGTGGCCCAGTGAGAGAAGTTCCAACCGTCACCACCGAGTGGCCCGGTGAGAGAAGTTCCAACCGTCACCACCGAGTGGCCCAGTGAGAGAAGTTCCAACCGTCACCACCGGGTGGCCCGGTGAGAGAAGTTCCAACCGTCACCACCGAGTGGCCCGGTGAGAGAAGTTCCAACCGTCACCACCGAGTGACGCGGTGAAAGAAGTTCTAACCGTCACCACCGAGTGGCCCAGTGAGAGAAGTTCCAACCGTCACCACCGAGTGGCCCAGTGAGAGAAGTTCCAACCATCACCACCGAGTGGCCCGGTGAGAGAAGTTCCAACCGTCACCACCGAGTGGCCCGGTGAGAGAAGTTCCAACCGTCACCACCGAGTGGCCCGGTGAGAGAAGTTCCAACCGTCACCACCGAGTGGCCCGGTGAGAGAAGTTCCAACCGTCACCACCGAGTGGCCCGGTGAGAGAAGTTCCAACCGTCACCACCGAGTGGCGCAGTGAGGCCATGATGGGGTCAGACTGTGAAGGTCAGAACCCTGTCCCTGCACGTGAGAACGTTCAGCAGTATTTGGTTGGACGCAAGGACCGGGCTTCGGCGTCCCCCAGTTTTCTCTGGTGGGCGGGGGTTCCTGGCGCTTGGTGGAGCTCAAGAGTCATGGGGGTGGGGGGGGATTGGGGAACCCACGTGGTGTGTGCGTTGTTGACGGTGGTGTCATAACAACATCATCATCGTCGTCGTCAGCACCATTACAGCCATCATCGATCATATACCTTTGATAATATTGCGATAGTGTTACCTGCCTTATCATCATGTGCAATAATTTGCCTTCATCACCATCATCATATTTCGTCGGTTCAAAAATATAAAATCAAAGTCGCCGACCAAACCCAAAGAGTCCAGCTTGACTCTTTTTTTTCTCGAGCCTCGCCCAATCACACTGCGGGTGCCCAGACCCCCACGACACCCTCCACACATTGGCCGCGCGCCCCCCAACCCTGGACCCCGTCGCACGAATGTGGAATTTCCGCCACCCGCACGTCGCAATTCCAGACGACGCGGGCTCTTACCGCCCCCTCCTCCCCACCTTCCCCTCTGCCCCCCCCCCCTCTGTGCCCACTACGCAGCTCCTACTGGCCGCTGTTCGTGCTGCTCTTCTACGCGCTGGCGCCCGTGCCGTGCTGCGCCGCGCGCCGCTTGTCTGGCGACGCCGACACGAGCAGCAGCAGCTTCGGCGCCGAGCTGGGGCTCTTCTTCACCACGGGGGTCGTGGTGTCGGCGTTCGGCCTCCCCGCGGTGCTGGCGCACGTCGGCACGGTGACTGGGCGCACGCCGCACCTGCATCAGAAGCAGCGGCAGTAGCAGTAGCAGTGGCATCAGAAGGGGCAGCGGTGGCGGCAGTATCGGAAGTAGTAGCAGTGCCAGCAGTAGGAAAAGTAGCAGCAGCAGCGGCAGCAAAAGTAGCGACAGCAGTATCAGAAGTAGCAGCAGCAGCAGTGCCAGCAGTATCAGAAGTAGCAGCAGTATCAGAAGTAGCAGCAGTATCAGAAGTAGCAGCAGCAGCAGTGCCAGCAGTATCAGAAGTAGCAGCAGTATCAGAAGTAGCAACAGCAGCAGTGCCAGCAGTATCAGAAGTAGCAGCAGTGGCAGCAGTAGGCAGCGGCAGGAGCAGCAGCGGCGTCTCTTCTTATTTTCCCAGGAGAGCCTCGCCGCATGCATCACGCGTTGTCGCGCGTTGTCACGTGGGTCACGCGGGTCACGCGGGTCACGTGGGTCACGTGGGTCACGCGAGCCGGCGAGCGGCCGAGCGGCTCCACGCGTGGTCACCGTAACCGCGTGCGCACGGCGGCGGCAGCAGCAGCAGCGGTCCACCTGCCGCTAAACGATGCCCACAAATCTCCGCGACCTTTTCGCATTTTCCAAATCCGCACGTGTCCGGCGGTAATAAAAATAAACATTTCCCCTCCTCCCCAACCCCGCCCCCGCACGGTCTGCTAACTCTGACCCCGTGACCCTCTCCGCAGATCGCGTGGGGCGCGTGCGCCCTCGTCCTGGCGGCGGACGTCGTCATCTTCTCCACCATCCTCGCCTTCTTCCTCGTCTTCGGCCGCGGCGACGACGCCGGCTGGAGCTCCTGGTGACCCCCCCCCACCCCCCACCGCCCTCCGCGTCCCGCCAGGCGCTGGCGGCGGCGGCGCCGACGGCTGCCCGGCAAACTTCAGCATCTCCGGGGTGCGCCTGAAGATGGTTCTGATCGGCCGAAGACGGTCATCATCGACGTGATAAATACGTGCTCTTCTTCTGAAGATGTCTGTAATCTTCGGAAGACCGACATCATTTGTATCTGAATCAGACCCTTGTTATCATCAGCTCTAACCAAAGGTAATCTTTTTCTAGATGAGGATTCTACGGAAAGCATCAACGGCAACAACAGCGACTTCAATTCACCAAGTCGTTGCGGCCACCCGTCCCGGAATTGGCCTCTGTGCCCGGCCGGGAGGGATCGGCTGTGTCCCGGGGTCCCGTGCCGGTGTTGTTCCGGTGTTGTGCCGGTGTTGTGCCGGGGCTCTCCGGCGGAACGCTCGCCCGCCGTGTTGTCGGTGACCCGACCCGAACGCCGACTGAGAATCCGCGCGCGTTTTGGCCTCTGGTGGGAAAAGGCGGCATCTCCTCCAGTAGCTTTCCGGCAGTGAAGCGCTTCGTGTGGGTGTGGTGGGGGGCGGCACGGGGGGGGGGCTTTAGGGACACGCGGGAGAGAGGAAAACGTGCGACAACCGTGGCACAGTCCGCCACGACGCACCAAGAGATGTCCCGCGCCACCCCCCCGCAACCTCTGACCCCTGTCAAATCGACCACCCCCCACCCCTCTCTGAGCAGCCCCGCCGTCTGGGCCACCGCTCGAGATCCGTGAACCCCGGCGCAGTCGCACCGCCTGCGCGCTCGCTGGCCCCGGCGCCTCTGGGTTCGCGAGTGATTCGCTCGCCGCGCCGGTGAGATCCTGGGCACGTGCTGCGCTGCTGCTGCTGCTGCTGCGTGTGTGTGCGTGCGTGCGTGTGCGTATCTTCGTCTGTTTGTGTTGGGGAGCGGTGGCGCAGTTGTAAGCGCGCTGCGCTCGCAAGCCGGCGGCCCGAGTTCTATTCCCGCTCACAGCCGATACCAGCGACAGCCTCCCCCCTAGGTCGACTCGGCATGAATACCTTGCGCGATGCATAAACATCGCCACTCGGTGATGTTGCAATTGCCCCCAGGCTACACGTGGGGGGTGGGGGACCTTTTGCGTGTGGATGGGGGCCACACAGCGCTCGCTTTGCATGGAATGTGCGTGGCCTCGCCCTGGAGCGATGCCTTCCTCCGTGTCCCCCTCCCCCCACCTGGGTCGGTATGGAGGAGCAGTCACGGGGTCCAACTGGTGGGGGGGAGAGATGGGGGGGTCTGTCCCCTCTCTTCCTTCCCTTTACCAATTAAACAAACAATTAAACGTCTCCCCCCCCCATCACCGCCACCTCTACCCCGCCCGTCGACTCCACGTGGCCACCGCCACTGCTACCCGGGCGCGATGTCTCGCACCGCGGACTCGTGCCCCCCCCCCCTCCCCCCGGGGGTTCGCGTCGCTCGCTCCGCGTTTTTCCGCAGGCACGATGTCCGACGTTCCGCCGCGCGCGTGCCCGGGACCTTCTTCAGTTGCGTTTCTGCCCACGCGGCCGTGGCGTCTCACACCCCCCCCCCCTCCCCCCCATCGCGGTATCGCTGATCCCTCGCTGTCCATCGTGTGGTTGCTGCTGCTGCTGCCGCTGCTGCGTTTGAAGAATACAACACGCTGCTTCTTCTTCACGGTGGACCGGCTCCGTTTTGATTTTCTTCCGTCCGGCCTGCACCGCGCCACACCGCGGCCCCTGCCGCAGGAGCCCCGGGGGTCAACTGCGAGGCTGGTTCAACGGTAACTGCTAACCGGTAACCGTTAACTGTCTCCACGATCAGTTACCGGGTCAGAAAGCCAGTGGACTTCAAATCGTGGATCAAACTGATTCAAGAAATGTCCCCCCCCCTACCCCCCCTACCCCCCCCTACCCCCCCCCCCCCACATTGTTTCAGAGTTTGATTTTAACCGTGCTGCCCACGGTGGCCAGGAGATGTTAACTACCTCGCCTGGCATACAGGAGGTCGTGGGTTCTATCCCGACTCTGACGCCTGCTGCATATTTGGAGTTTGCGTGTCTCTCATCATCATCATCGTCACGCTGGCCAGCAGATGTTAACTACCTCGCCTGGTATACAGGAGGTCGTGGGTTCCATCCCGACCCTGACGCCTGTTGCATATTTGGAGTTTGCGTGTCTCTCTCTCATCATCACGGTGGCCAGGAGATGTTAACTACCTCGCCTGGTATACAGGAGGTCGTGGGTTCCATCCCGACCCTGATGCCTGTTGCATATTTGGAGTTTGCGTGTCTCTCTCTCATCATCACGGTGGCCAGGAGATGTTAACCACCTCGCCTGGTACACAGGAGGTCGTGGGTTCCATATCGACCCTGACGCCTGTTGTATATTTGGAGTTTGCGTGTCTCTCTCCCCGTGGTCACGTGGATTTTTTCCGGGTCCCTCCGGTCCCTCCCTCCCCCCGTCCCCACTCCACATCTAGAATCAACGTCACGCGTTTAGAACATTTGGTTACTGCCATAAATGTCCACGCGGTGATAAGCCCCGAAGTTGAGTAATCGTTGGTGAGCCCAAGGTCGCTTCTGAACGAGAGCTGCCTTATCTGGTCAAATAAAAAAAAAAGTTCATGTAGTTTTAGTTTAGCCTCGGGCTCACGGTGGCAGCCGTGATGGACAACTCTGCAGGGCTTGTGAGCAGAGGTCGCAAACGGGTTTTGATTCCTTACCCGTACCCGGCCGCACCAGGGTCGCAAACGGGTACCCGTACCCGGCCGCACCAGGGTCGCAAACGGGTACCCGTACCCGGCCGTACCCGTACCCTACCCGTATCCGGCCGGGTACGGGTAGGGTACGGGTATCGGGTACCTGATTGCGACCTCTGGGATGAAGCCATGTTGCAGGCGCGGGTGGGTTGATTCTAGGAACTTGAATTGTGAGAAGAGACAAGACGTTGGGAAATGAGTGACAAACGGTTACTCACCAGTGACTCACGGCCTACCCGTACCCGTACCTGGCCGCACCAGGGTCGCAAACGGGTACCCGGCCGGGTACGGGTAGCCGGGTATCGGGTAGGGTACGGGTATCGGGTACCCGGTTGCGACCTCTGCTTGTGAGTAAACAACCTTGTGCGGTTTGCAGAAGTGGATGTCGACCAGAGAGTCGGCGGCGGTGGTGGTGGTGGTGGTGCATCGAGATGAGAGAAGATGATTTCCATAATGGAGGTTTTCGCATGGGTTAGATCGCGTAAATATATAAATGTGTCGTTAAACCCACCACCACCCGACACAGCCAACTAGCGAAGGTTGTCACGTGAACAGAACGTGGCCAATTCGTCACTAGTACAGCACTAGTGTGTAGTGTAGTGTATAGTGTAGTGTGTAGTGTAGTGTATAGTGTAGTGTATAGTGTAGTGTATAGTGTAGTGTATGTGTAGTATACTAGTACAGCACGAGGGGAGAGGGAGGGGGAGGGGAGAGGGGGGGGGATAGGGGGGGGAGAGGGGGGAGGGAGGGGGAAAGGAGAGGGAGGGGGAGGGGGAAAGGAGAGGGAGGGGGAGGGAGAAGGGGAGGGAGAGTGAGGGGGGAGTGAGGGGGGAGAGGCAGAAGGGGAGGGAGAGGGGGAATGAGGGGGAAGTGAGGGGGGAGGGGTACTCCCCATGACGCGGCAGCATTGCTGTGGACACGTGGCCAACTGACTCGTCACCACCGCCACCGTGGAGACTCTCAATCAGTGCGACATCAATCGACACAGAACAGCATCGGAAGCGCGGAACGGACACGTAGACATCCCATCGGCCGCACGGCCTCAATGCAAGTCAAAACTCTGGACCGGTTTCGCCATCCAGTGTCTCATCAGCGAAGTCAGTCCTTGCTTCAGCCATTGGTCCAGCACAAGCGAAACTCTGGCACGGTTTCGCCATCCAGTGTCTCATCAGCGAAGTCAGTCCCAAGGGGGCATTGCACACCTATATAAACAGGTGACGAAGTGCGTTCAGTGGGAGTGTAGGAATGTGGTTATTCTGCCCAGACCACTGCCGAGACATTGAGGAAGCTCGGTTTGAAATCCTCTCAGCCCCGGTTTTCTCTCGGTAGGTTTGCGAGATATGCCGGCGTGGTCACGCCCGAGTTGCGTTTGATTGGGGCCCCCAGGAGCTGTTGTGGATTAGAGGGTGGGCCCCACCTCCTCGCTTGGGCCTCACATTCGGTGACCCCTACCCTTACCACCGCTCTCACCTCCCCCCCCTGACGATGCCAATCACATCCCACACCGCTGTGATTGCCTTTTGGTCCCAGGGAATTCTGTTGACGAGAGTTGTGGCTTTGGCGCGTGGCAGGAAACGGAGGCGTTTGCTCGTCCGGCATGTGGGACTCTGCCGGGCACGGCGGACATTCTGATGTCACGTGTAACAGCAGCAGCAGCAATCTGGTTCAGGAGCGAGATCATTCCAACGCCGAGGTCTGCCGGCCACGATGAATTTCCGGCAGGAGGAGAGAGAGAGACGGCGAGGATTTCACCACAAATCTGGCTTTCGCATGATGAAGCTAGTGGTAATTACTGGCGAAAGGTAGAACTCCAGATTGTAAATGTTGTGGCTTCGCTCTCCAACACACCGGTTAGTGCCGTACTCGTGACGAATTGGCCACGTTCCGTTCACGTGACGAACCTTTCTCATTGGCTGTGCCGGGCGGGTGGCGGTTTTAACGACACTTTTATATATTTACGCACTAAACCCCCCCATAAAAAACCTGTTTTATGGACGACCTCGTGTAGTTTCTATATTTCTGCTCCCTACGGCAGTGGCTCCGAGTCGCGTTTCATCTGCACGAGTCTCTACCAGCGAGCGCCCCGGAAAATATCAAAGGTGACAAATAAAGCCACCGGCGATGCTGCCGCCACAGCGGTGCAATGGCTGGGATCACACTGGACTCAACACAGCTCTTTTTAAAGCTTTCGTGACTGCAGGGATTCATCTTCTTGGTTCTTTCGGTAAAGTCACGTAGAAGGAAATAATAAAATAATAAAAATAAAACATAATAAAAGAATATATTATTATATTATTTTATTATGTTTTATTTTTATTATAATAAAATAAAGCATAATAAAAAAATCGATTAGCATATTATTTTTGATTTATTATTTGTATTATTTTATTATATTAGTTTATTATGGTTGATTTTTATTATTTTATTATTTCCCTTCTACGTGACTTTACCGAAAGAACCAAGAAGATCAACACAGCTCGTCGATTGGCAGGTCGCGTGCGATGGATGGGTGGGTGGGTACACGCGCCTCTTCTAAGGGCGTCTTGCCAGTGTGGATGAGAGGGGCCCAAATACCCCCTGGCACCTCCATCCCAAGCGGAGGAGGCCCCCTTCCGCCAGCGGCGAGGTGAGCGCGCAATCGCAGGGCAGGTCCAACGCCCCCGCGATGGCCCTTTGTGTACTCTGTAGCCGAATACTGTGCACCAGCGTTGACCACACGTCGTCACCACTCGACCTGTTGATGTCCAACTGAACGCTGGAGCCCTCCAGTTGACCCCAACACCCTTAAGTTGACCCCAACACCCTGGCTGACCGTGGGGTCAAAAATCTCTCTCCCACCCCACCGCCACTTCGCTGCAACCCTCCGAGAAGTTCTGCAAACCCAGGAAGAGAGTCGCCTTCCCGTTCACCAGGACCTCAATAACGTCCCTCGTCATCGCTTGAAGTCACGCAAACCCATGCGCTTAACCTTCAGCGATGTGAGTTCAACCTCAATGAAGCGTGCAGAGCTGAATGGAGTTCAAAATAATTTGCAAATAAACACCTTGTGAAATGCTCGACACGGAAAGCCCCCTTTGTTTAGATCTTCCCCGAAGCACATGGTCCACCCTAAACCGCACCCGCACAAACCACAGCGGAGGCGGATACCTGACGATGCACAAATAGAAAATGTAAAACTCTCCAGCAGCGTGCGACTGCCGGCATCCAGAACAGACCTACACACATGGAACGACGCAATGCCCCAACCCGCAAATACGAAGGAGACGTCACAGCTATGATACACTACTCCGCTGTACCTGACGCCGTTATCCACGCTTGAACGCCTGAATGTGACATTGTAGTTGTTGCTCTGCGTGTACATCAGCAGCCGTACAAGAAGAAGAAGATTGGGTCCCGCGGTGCATGCCGGCTCTAGGCGATGGGGCAGCGACGTTTGCCCAGCGGTGTAGCGCGGCTCGACGCAGAGGTTCACGGTTCGAATCCAGCAGCCGCCCTGGCCAATGCCGCGTTGTGTATTGACCATCGAGTCCACGCCAGCTGCCTGGTCGTTAACGATCCCACGACGTCGTTCGCAAGAGTCGGCCACTGCATGCGGGCGTCACGGTAAAAACGAAATAATGCCGATGTGACATCACACCGCAGATTACTCGACCGGGATACGCACGGTAGCAATTCTTTCCCACCCCCCCACCCTACTGCCACAATGTGGTAATACCCTCACAAAAAAGGTTTTTGGGTTCTATCGTGTAAGTATAAATGTGTCGTAACCCTCCACCACCCGACACAGTAAGGTGTGTCACGTCAACCAAACGTGCCAATTAGTAAGGAACTCCAGCCCACCGGTGTGTTGGAGAGTAAATCCACGGATTATAAATGTTCACAAATTGTAAATGTTGTGGATTTACTCTCCAACACATCGGTGGGCTGAAGCAGTAACTCACTGGCGCGTTTTGTGTACGTGACAAACCTTGCTGGCTGTGTCGGGTGGTGGAGGGTTACGACACATTTATACTGAATGCGATCTAACCCAAAAACCTTTATATTGGTAGGAACCTCCTGGTTATACCAGCCCACAGGGGAGTATTGTGTCTGTCCGTCCGTCGTGCATCCAAAAATGGGAGGGGTGGGGTGGAGAGGGGAGGGTGGGGAGGGGCTGGGTGGGGAGGGTGGGGCTGGGTGGGGGGTGGGAGGGGTGGGGCTGGGTGAGGAGGAGCTGGTTACCCCGTGGTGCCCTTATAAACTCAACGTTTCACCTACTCACGCCGGCTTGTGCCCGCCCTCACAGTCGGGCATATTTGCGGAATACACCACGCCGCCGTTGACCCTGGCCATTGACCGAGCAACCCAACGTTCCTACCAGCTCCCTCCGCAGGAATGTGTTTTATGAATACTATTGGTCGCGGAAGCCCACGTGTTCAACTGCCGATACCCTTCCTGGAAAAAAATAGTCACGAGACCCACTTGGTAGTGCTCAATAATGACGAGAGCTCGCTCGTAAAAGGTGACCTCACACAGCCACGAGCACGAGGTCACTCTGGCACATTCAGCCCGAGTCCATTCAAAGTGGGGCTTTGTCAGTGATCCCCCCGACGACTGCGGGACTTTGTGTAGATGCCACTTGGGCGGCAGGCGAGGCGATCGTAGAATGTGAATGCGTGCTCCTAGACTCGAGCACGCACGCGGACACATTGCGTACAGACCCAGAGACTGCGCATCGTGATCCATGGGCTTACGTAGAGAACCAATTACATCGAGGCCAATGGATTCACATGCAACACCCATAGACGTACACAGGGAAAAATAGACTCGCCTAGAGCATCGTAGAGAGCACAGAAGCAATCAGACTCGTAGAGACCCGCAGACTCTCCGTTGTACTGTCATTCTATTGGGACGTGTCAGTTAACGATGGTGATGGGACTGAGATCACCAACTCACTACAGGGTTCATACTCTTTGGTTCTTTCGGTAAAGCCACGCAGGTAGGAAAATAAATAATAGATCACTGTGATCTAAATAATAGATCACTGTGATCTATTATTTATTTTCCTACCTACCTACGTGACTTTACCGAAAGAATCAAAGAGTATGAATTCCTGCGGTCACGAAAGCTTTAAATCAAGATCACGACAGGGTTGTGGGTCTCTGTGGGTTTCGAGGTCCATGTGTCTTTTGTGTGAATCACTGGTGGCCGGGCTGAGACCATCAACTCACTACACACTGAGAAACACGTTGAATCAAAGGTTGATTCAATTCTGGGGATCAATTCATTGATCGGCCTCCCCCTAATATCACCCCGAGGGCTTTTGCGGTTGCGGTGAACGTCGCGTGCGGTGCCAATTCCGATTGCCGCCGGCGAGGACGCAGAGCGGGGATAGAGAGAGATAACGAAATAGCTTCTCAGCTCGGGCGGTTGGGGGGACTTTACTCGCGAGATAAACTTCTGATTCTGACCTCGATTGTTCGCGCATGCGGGGACATTGGCCCGGCTTGGCAGGTTGCCTCAGGAGTACCCACACCCGGCTTGCATCCGTCTCAGATCACCATTGATCGCCCGTGTTGTACGCACTCGTCTCGAGATGGTTTATTTCATTAAGGTGCCACGTGCTCACACTCGGACAGACGGAGACACCCACTGCAAGAGTCCCGAGTTTCCCGCGCATCTCCCTTATATACGGTCCGAGGCCACGCCCCCATTCCCGAAGCTTCTCGCTGGTTCTAGACCGCTCGCTCTAGCAGCAGACTCCACCGTCCTCTTCCGTCACCTGGCTCCGCTCCTATTTTCGATCATTCCCGCAGCCACCAGTCCATTTGTACTGCAAGCTGACTCCCCTGTCATTACCTCCCGTGGCCACTAGTCCATTCGCGCTGGAGGCTGACTCCCCCTGTCATTACCTCCCGTGGCCACTAGTCCATTCGCACTGCAGGCTGACTCCCCTGTCATTACCTCCCGTGGCCACTAGTCTACTCACACTGCAGGCTGACTCCCCTGTCATTACCTCCCGTGGCCACTAGTCCATTCGCGCTGCAGGCTGACTCCCCTGTCATTCCACATGTATGTAGAACTTCTTTCGCACCGCACGTAGCCATCCAACCGTGCTAAGCAAATAGCCCATGCGCCCGAACAGGTATGCATGTCAGTCACACCGAGGCGGCAAGGATGTCGTAGGTTCCGATGTATTAACGCGTTCAATGCCGAGTGAATTACATTGACAATCCCACTCGATTCCAGTGGATATCGCATAATTCGTTGCTATAGAGGAATTGTAGCCACAAGAGTGATGCGGACCTTGGGTGGTGGTGACAGGTGACCCATCTGGTTTGGCCTTCACCGTCTCACAGGCCCTCGAGTGCCCAGTGGCCAGAAACAACCACCCACCTGTAACAGCCGCTATGCACATCTCACAACTTGTGACACCAGTGAGCCTCACCCGTGCATCACCTATGCACCTCCCCCCTCCCCGCTCCTCGCCTGTAACACCCGCGACTATCACTGCGACGCCTGCACGCCTCGCCTGTGACACTTGGGATTCATCGGTGACGCTCGCCCGCCCGGTGCGACACGAAGAGGAGAAGCCGGGACAATGCGAATCGCGAGGGGCACGTGGTCGGCATGACGCACGCCGCCGAGGGCGGCACGTGACGCAAGCAGCGTGGGGAATGTTGTCATTGTTACCGTGATTTTATTTAAGACTCAGTTGCGAAAGACAGGAGCGAAGGGTGAAAAAATGTACAAACGGCCAGTAACAAACAGGCACGTTTCACACGGGTGAACGCGCCTCTCCTTGAATTGAGCCAAAGCGATGTCATTGCGGGAGCTTGGGAAGAGAGGCGGCGATGACGGGAGGGAGGGGATTCCAGAGTGGAGTGTGGGGGCAGAAAGAGAAGCGAAATGCAGTGTGGCGACTGGGTGGGCGAGTGTGTGAGTGGGTGGGGGAGTGTGTGAGTAGGTGGGGGAGTGTGTGAGTAGGTGGGGGAGTGTGTGGCTGACTGGGTGGGCGAGTGTGTGAGTGGGTGGGGGAGTGTGTGAGTGGGTGGGGGAGTATGTGAGTAGGTGGGGGAGTGTGTGGCTGACTGGGTGGGCGAGTGTGTGAGTGGGTGGGCGAGTGTGTGAGTGGGTGGGCGAGTGTGTGAGTAGGTGGGGGAGTGTGTGAGTGGGTGGGGGAGTGTGTGGCTGAGTGGGTGGGCGAGTGTGTGAGTGGGTGGGGGAGTGTGTGAGTGGGTGGGGGAGTGTGTGAGTAGGTGGGGGAGTGTGTGAGTGGGTGGGCGAGTGTGTGAGTAGGTGGGGGAGTGTGTGAGTATGTGGGGGAGTGTGTGAGTAGGTGGGGGAGTGTGTGAGTGGGTGGGGGAGTGTGTGAGTGGGTGGGCGAGTGTGTGAGTAGGTGGGGGAGTGCGTGAGTGGGTGGGCGAGTGTGTGAGTAGGTGGGGGAGTGTGTGAGTGGGTGGGCGAGTGTGTGAGTAGGTGGGGGAGTGTGTGAGTGGGTGGGCGAGTGTGTGAGTAGGTGGGGGAGTGTGTGAGTAGGTGGGCGAGTGTGTGAGTAGGTGGGGGAGTGTGTGAGTGGGTGGGCGAGTGTGTGAGTAGGTGGGGGAGTGTGTGAGTGGGTGGGCAAGTGTGTGAGTAGGTGGGGGAGTGTGTGAGTAGGTGGGGGAGTGTGTGAGTAGGTGGGGGAGTGTGTGAGTAGGTGGGGGAGTGTGTGAGTGGGTGGGCAAAAGTGTGTGAGTAGGTGGGGGAGTGTGTGAGTGGGTGGGGGAGTGTGTGAGTAGGTGGGGGAGTGTGTGAGTGGGTGGGCGAGTGTGTGAGTAGGTGGGGGAGTGTGTGAGTGGGTGGGCGAGTGTGTGAGTAGGTGGGGGAGTGTGTGAGTGGGTGGGGGAGTGTGTGAGTAGGTGGGGGAGTGTGTGAGTGGGTGGGGGAGTGTGTGAGTAGGTGGGGGAGTGTGTGAGTGGGTGGGCGAGTGTGTGAGTAGGTGGGGGAGTGTGTGAGTGGGTGGGCGAGTGTGTGAGTAGGTGGGGGAGTGTGTGAGTGGGTGGGGGGGGTGTGTGAGTAGGTGGGGGAGTGTGTGAGTGGGTGGGGGAGTGTGTGAGTAGGTGGGGGAGTGTTTGAGTAGGTGGGGGAGTGTGTGAGTGGGTGGGGGGGTGTGTGAGTGGGTGGGGGAGTGTGTGGCTGAGTGGGTGGGCGAGTGTGTGAGTAGGTGGGGGAGTGTGTGAGTAGGTGGGGGAGTGTGTCAGTGGGTGGGCGAGTGTGTGAGTAGGTGGGGGAGTGTGTGAGTGGGTGGGCGAGTGTGTGATGAGGTGGGGGAGTGTGTGAGTAGGTGGGGGAGTGTGTGAGTGGGTGGGCGAATGTGTGAGTAGGTGGGGGAGTGTGTGAGTGGGTGGGCGAGTGTGTGAGTAGGTGGGGGAGTGTGTGAGTGGGTGGGCGAGTGTGTGAGTAGGTGGGGGAGTGTGTGAGTGGGTGGGCGAGTGTGTGAGTAGGTGGGGGAGTGTGTGAGTGGGTGGGCGAGTGTGTGAGTAGGTGGGGGAGTGTGTGAGTAGGTGGGGGAGTGTGTGAGTGGGTGGGCGAGTGTGTGAGTAGGTGGGGGAGTGTGTGAGTGGGTGGGCGAGTGTGTGACTAGGTGGGGGAGTGTGTGAGTGGGTGGGCGAGTGTGTGAGTAGGTGGGGGAGTGTGTGAGTGGGTGGGCGAGTGTGTGAGTAGGTGGAGGAGTGTGTGAGTGGGTGGGCGAGTGTGTGAGTAGGTGGGGGAGTGTGTGAGTGGGTGGGCGAGTGTGTGAGTAGGTGGGGGAGTGTGTGAGTGGGTGGGCGAGTGTGTGAGTAGGTGGGGGAGTGTGTGAGTGGGTGGGCGAGTGTGTGAGTAGGTGGGGGAGTGTGTGAGTGGGTGGGCGAGTGTGTGAGTAGGTGGAGGAGTGTGTGAGTGGGTGGGCGAGTGTGTGAGTAGGTGGGGGAGTGTGTGAGTGGGTGGGCGAGTTTGTGAGTAGGTGGGGGAGTGTGTGAGTGGGTGGGGGAGTGTGTGGCTGAGTGGGTGGGCGAGTGTGTGAGTAGGTGGGGGAGTGTGTGAGTGGGTGGGGGAGTGTGTGGCTGAGTGGGTGGGGGAGTGTGTGAGCGGGGTGGGGGGTCACTGTGTGAGTGGGTGGGTGACTGAGTGGATTAGTGACTGTGTGAGTGGGTGGGTGAGTGGGTGAGTGGTTGGGTGACTGAGTGGATTGGTGACCGTGTGAGTGGGTGAGTGAGTGAGTGGGTGAGTGGGTGGGTGAGTAGGTGAGTGGGTGAGTAGGTAAGTGTGTGAGCTGGTGGGTGACTGTGTGAGTGAGTGGGCGAGTGTGTGGCTGAGTGTGTGAGCGGGGGGGGGGGGGGGTGACTGAGTGGATGAGTGACTGTGTGAGTGGGTGGGTGAGTAGATGAGTGGGTGGGTGGGTAGGCGAGTGGGTGGGTGAGTAGGTACGTGTGTGAACTGGTGGATGACTGTGAGTGTGTTAGTAGGTGAGTGGGTGGGTGACTGTGTGAGTGGGTGAGTGACTGTGTGAGTGGGTGGGTGAGTAGGTGTGTGAGTAGGTGAGTGAGTAGGTGAGTGTGTGAGTAGGTGAGTGGGTGAGTAGGTGAGTGGGTGGGTGAGTAGGTGAGTAGGTGAGTGGGTGGGTGAGTAGGTGAGTGGGTGGGTGAGTGGGTGGGTGAGTAGGTGAGTGGGTGGGTGAGTAGGTGAGTGGGTGGGTGAGTAGGTGAGTGGGTGGGTGGGTGAGTAGGTGAGTGGGTGGGTGAATGTGTTGCTGTGGCCTACAGTGCGACCTTCATCCAGCAGTGGGTAGACCATGGCTGATGGTGAAAAACACATTCCTGCGGAGGGAGCTGGTAGGAACGTTGGGTTGCTCGGTCAATGGCCAGGGTGGTGTATTCCGCAAATATGCCCGACTGTGAGGGCGGGCACAAGCCGGCGTGAGTAGGTTAAACGTTGAGTTTTATAAGGGCACCACGGGGGTGACCAGCCCCTCCCCAACCAGCCTCGCCCCTCCCACCCCCCACCCCCCACCCAGCCCCCACCCTCCCCACCCTCCCCTCCCCACCCCTCCCCACCCAGGCCCTCACCACCCAGCCCCTCCCCACTCTCCCTTCCCCACCCAGCCCCTCCCTCCCCCACCCAGCCCCTCCCCACCCTCCCCTCTCCACCCACCCCCACCCTCCCCACCCTCCCCTCCCCCACCCACGCCCTCACCACCCAGCTCCTCCCCACCCTCCCCTCTCCACCCAGCCCCTCCCCACCCTCCCCACCCAGCCTCTCCCCACCCTCCCCTCTCCACCCAGCCCCACCCCTCCCATTTTTGGATGCACGACGGACGGAGTAACCAGGAGGGTACTACCAGTAAAAAGATTCACTTTATTATTTTATTTAACTGCTCCTCGTGATCAGCCGTCGTGGGGGGTGACGTCACCTCCCAATGTCCCACTCCGCGTGCGGATTGGTCGCCTGCCCCCCCCCCGCGCGTCTCGAATTCACCGCGCGGTGACGTGGCCAATGGCAGTGGAGCAAAAGCGCTCGTGCGTTGCTTCGTGTGGGTGAGAAGAGGTGAGCCTCGCTTGCGCATGCGCATGCGGACGGTATTGTCCACGCAACGACGATAAATAATAACGACGACGATGATGATGATTGTCGTCTTGAAATTAAACGATACATTTATATTTACGCGATCTAACCCACACACACCCCCCACCACCACCACACCTCAATTATGGATAATATTGGTCGCGAAAGCCGACTTCTTTTACGTGTTAAACTAGAAATCTAACATATTCTTAGGTTTTTTCGGTAAAGTCACGAAACGTCGTGATTTTTATTTTATTTTTATTTTACTTTTATTAATTTAAATTTTTTACCTACGTGACTTTATCGAAAAAACCTAAGAATGTGAATCCTTGCAGTCACGAAAGCTTCAAATCTAGAAATAGAAATCTAACAACTGTAGTAGTGGGCGGGGCGAGCCGCATGCATGGGCGTGGTCTACGCGGTGACGTATGTAGGGTTAGCCACACCCCCTCTCCCCTCCGCTGGGGGTGAGAAGGGCCTTAGTGGGCGTGGTCTCTGCGGTGACGTATGTAGGGTTGGCCCCACCCCCTCTCCCCTCCGCTGGGGGTGAGAAGTGCCTGAGTGGGCGTGGTCTACGCGGTGACGTGCCGAGCTGGCCCCGCCCTCGCTGGGGGGTAAGAAGCGCCTGAGTGGGCGTGGTCTACGCGATGACGTAACGGAACTGGCCCCGCCCTCGCTCGGGACGACAAGGTCCAGAGTGGGCGTGGTCTTCTCGGTGACGTAGAGTATTAGCCCCACCCACCCCAGCTGGGGGGAAGGGGGGGCGCTATGGGCAACCTCCTCCACCATTTCCGCCACCACCACATCCCCCCAGCAGCTGTAGGGGCACCCACAGCGTGTTGCTGTTGCTGCTGCTGCTGCCGGTCACGCGTCTGTCCGCCCACGACCAAGTTAACTGCGCTCAGTGTTGAGAAACGGCGCGACAACCTTGGACGTGAAGGGGTCGGCGGCTACGGCGAGCGGAGGAGCAGCAGCAGGAGCAGCAGCAGAGGCCAAGCTCTCTGTGTGACCACGGCATCAGCAGCAGGGGCAGCTGCATCAGAAGCCACGGGCAGCAGGGGCAGCAGGAGCAGCAGCAGAGGCCAAGCTCGCTGTGTGACCACGGCATCAGCAGCCAGGGGCATCAGCAGCAGCAGGAGGAGCAGGGAGTGAGTGGAGGGGGGGTCAGGGCCGTGAGCGATACGCAAAATACAAACTTCGTTGTTTAGGAGGCCGAACTGTTTGGCTTCGCTAATCGATTTGAGAGGTGGAGTTTCGAGGCGAGACTTTATAACTCGTGGAGGGGGGTGGGGGGTAGATTGAGTGTCGAAGTGTCGGAGTGTGTAGACGATAGATTGTAGTTGAGACTGTGTGTGTGTGGGTGGGTGCTGGGGGTTGAGAGAGAGAGCTGCTACTGCTGCTGCTACTGCCCTCGAGTGGCTCCCTGGGGGCACGAGGCGGCGTGAGATTCAGCATCAGCAGCGGCAGCAGCAGCAGCATCATCATCAGCATCATCAGCAGCAGCAGCATCATCATCAGCATCAGCAGCAGCATCAGCAGCATCATCAGCAGCAGCATCAGTTCGCCATGCGTCCCCGGGAGCGTCTCTTCCTGCTGGTCGGCCTCTGCGTGGTCGTCGTCTCGTCCGTGTTCGTCTTCTCCAAGTACGTGGACGTCAGGAGGTTCGCGCCGCTGGGCCGCCAGGCGCGGATACACATCGAGAGCGAATTCGGTGAGGGCCGGAGTCAAACTCGCGACCACGGCGCGCGTTCATTGACTGTGGTGGTGGTGGTTGTGGTGGCTGTGGTGGTGGTTGTGGTGGGGGGGTGGTGGATGTGGTGGTGGTGGGGGGGTGGTTGTTGTGGTGGTGGCGGTGGTGGTGGTGGTTGTGGTGGCGGTGGTTGTGGTGGTGGTGGCTGTGATGGTGGCTGTGGTGGTGGCTGTGGTGGATGTGGTGGGTGTTGTGGTGGTGGCTGTGGTGGTGGTGGATGTGGTGGTGGTGGTGGATGTGGTGCCCGACTGATGATTTTTGCTGCTGAAACCACAGTACTACTACTCACTGTCACTGCTACACTCATTGCTTTTGCTGCACCGTCACCAACCACTACTACTGCTGCTCAATGTTACTACGCTCGGACACGACTACAATCACCACCAAACACTTCTACTGCTGCTTGTGTTACTGCATACACAGTTACTACTGCACTATCACCACTAGTGATGCTCATTCTTACTCCACTCCTCAAGTTTGGGGACATCCATTGACTCCGTACGGATGGAGTTGGGAGTGGGGTTAAGCCAAATGCGTTCGCTTGCGTATGGGGGGGTCTACTGACATTGTACGCAAAGAAACAGGGTGGGTGGGTGAAGCCTCGATAATAATTTGTCTCCATTGTCCTTCAAATGAGCCACAGTTCAGTGTCTCCAGCTGTCAGACAACAAGCCCTGCCGGGAGAAGTGGGACTGTGGGAGACGTGTCACTTCGTGTGCCACCGTGCCCCTGACTGCAGCTATCACGCAGCTCGGCAACATCAGTGGCCAAGATGCGCGACTTAATTCTTTAATGCAGTCGGCGGTGGACTGTTTGCTGAAACACGATCATATAAATCCAGCAGTGGGTGTTTGGTTGTCTTTAAAGGCCCTTTGCTGAGCGCAGGTACCCACGGCAGGAGAAAAAAATTAACCCGTAAAAACAAAGTTTTTCACTATAAATCCTTTATATGCGTGGCGGCTAGAGTCCTCTCGTCCTCTGGCTTGAGATGGCAGCCACCTATGGGTCAGATGATTGCTTGCCACCATTAAGCAATTGGTAATTACATATAAAAAACATTTCCTAAAAAGTGTAACATTTTGGAAAAAAATTTTCACGAAAATGTATTGTCCCGCACAACGAGTCTGTGTGCAAAATGTCAGCTCGATTGGATCACGGGAAGTGGGTAAAAAAACGACCGAAAGATTTGCACGGTCGTAAGCGCGCAAGCAAGCAAGTGAACTTAATATAAAGGATTTTAAAAAAGCCAAATGGCCCGTGACATATAGCGTTGTGGAGAAGGTGTCCATCGATGTTAAAGAGCTCACACTGGGGTGGAATTAAAGCAAGGTGATTGGGAGAGTTTGGGAAAGTGTGAGGTTGACGCTACAGCAGAGGTCGCAACCGGGTACCCGATACCCGTACCCTACCCGATACCCGGCTACCCGGCCGGGTACGGGTAGACGTTTGCGACCCTGGTGCAGCCGGGTACGGGTAGGCCGTGAGTCACTGGTGAGTAACCGTTTGTCACTCATTTCGGGTAGGGTACGGGTAGGGAACGGCGGGTACGGGTACCCATTTGCGACCCTGCTGCGGCCGGGTACGGGTAAGGAATCAAAACCCGTTTGCGACCTCTGCGCTACAGCTGTTACAAATAAAATAAAAACCGATGTTTTATTTATTTTACCGGGTAAGGTCCCACTGAGGCCATCACAAATGAGAGCTCAACGAAATGGCTTTCACGTGGAACTTTATAGCGGCCAAATACTCAAAACGCATCTTGATTCTAAATGTGGAGAGAGAAAAACCCACGTGACCACGTGGACAACATGCAAACCCCAAATATACAGGGGTCGGGATCGAACCCACGGCTTCCTGTACACCAGGCAAGGTAGTAAACATCTCGCCAGAGTGGCGCCCTCATCACTTCCTACATCATCATCATGCGAACTCGTGTAAATGTACATTATCATCATCAGCATTGATAATTGTTTTTTTTTACCCTTTTATCTGGCAACAAAACTGACACCTTTTTTACGAGGAGTCATGTTTGCATAGACCACAATACCTGCAGCCATAATGCAAACAAAAAACATAACTCTGATAATATATGCACTGTCCTTGAAGTTGATTGGTCCACACCCGAGACAGCTTTCCTTAGAGCCTAGTCTCACATGGTGTTGGACCAGATGACGCCAATGGTGATCATCAGCATTGTTCTTGCCATCACTACGTCGTCGTCGTCATCATCACCATCATCATCATATCATCCATATACTATACCACAACAGCTGTTAGTCCTGTGGAGGAAAAGTGAGTGGGGCTTGCGCATGATGCGTCAAGGCCAGAAGGGACAATGATGGCTGATGAGATCCAGAATAACAAGCACAGTCGGCAGCCAAGGGAACGGGACGTGCCCGACAGCACGTCCACGGCAGGAGATGGAGCAATTAAGCAACATTCACGTGCTTGTGCTGGATGGATTATTATTATATCGCAGGATCGTGAGAGGGCTTTCATCCGGCTGCGGAGTGAGAATGACCGACGATGACGACCGATTTTAGTGGCGGCAAGAGTTGTGGTTTTGGCTCGAACCTTGTCCATGCGTGCGATGACATTGGGGTGAGGTGGTGGAGTGGGCGGGCAGATTTGGGTTCAAAGCGATTATAGGGCCGTGGAGATAAGGATAGTTGTGCATTAACCACGCACGTACAGTGCACTCACGGCCCTATCAGCGTCTGAGATCTGCCAGGATGATGCGTATGGTGGGAGGGTCGGGGTGATTTGATCATTGTGAAAACCCTGGGCTTTACCATGGAATCTCCTCGGACGCTCTCAACCTCATCCACAGAGCTCAAGAGGCAACGTTCACTTCGTTTCACGTCTCGATTGTTTAGCCAGGTGAGAAGTCCCGAAGGTGAAGGGGTGGAGAGAGTGTCATGAGTCAAGAGTGACCTCCATTTCCGCAGTCACAAAAGCAGTGTGCGTGCAGGTAACAAAGAGACGAGGAGCGATTAGAAGTCGTGGCCAAAGCAACTGCGTGGATTAGATAATCGGGGAAAACAGCGCACGAGCGTAAACGTTAGAAAAAAAAGGTTTCCAGGAACAAACTTTGTCTCGGACGAAGCTCTTCAAGAAAAAACGCCCGCGGTAGAAAGAAATGACAGTAAAACGTCAAAAGATGGAATTGGGGTGATTATCGCACTGAGCATTTAAAGAGAGAGCCCCATCGGAAAGCACTCACTGCCCCGATTACTTTTTTTTAATCCATCCCGTCTCAACGGAAGGTTTCGAAAAAACATTTTAAAAAACCACTGTTGTCAACACTTTTGTGTTTCGCGCAGCCTTTGAAACTTAGACCGAAGGTCGCTAGCCATCTCATTTGCACTCTTGAGCGCGCACCGCCTTAGTGACCCCGTGACAGCGCCTCTGAAATATGGTGCTCAACACGTTCCACCTCGCGCGAGGAAGCCCTCATTCAACAGTGCTTTCGCGTGTTGCGTAACGTAACATTGTGCTTATAATAGCTCAAAGTTCCGGCCCAGATGAATGCGGAATTTCCACCACTGGCTCAAATACGTTAAGGTATAAGCGGTCTCACCATATTAATTCCAGTTCTAAGCCACTGACTTTTGCCATTGTTACTTCTCTTGTGATCCTAATCATTACAACACTAGTTATCCTTTAAAGGAACATGCAGTCTCACACACTTGTTTTCGAGTGAGGCTCCTTTATACGTCTTGTACAGGGAGTGGCCTTTGAACCCGGTCACCTGAGTTTGATTGCTGCCCACCCCCCCATGGTAATATACAAGGTTTAAAGCTTCCCCCTTTGGGCACAGTGCAATGCTGCTCTTTCATTGTCAAACTCAGCTTGGCAAAAGTACTCCGAAACTGCTGTCGTCTGCATCTCTTCGACTCGGAATTACATGTGAATAATTTAGTTTTAACACTGAGCCTTTCTATCTATGGGGACTTTTGCCAGTATCCAAAATGATGAAAAATAAGAATAGGCTTTTAAATTTCTAGCAGTAAAACAGGCGCTAAAATGTTCAAACACCAAGTAGATCAACTATAAAATTTCCACACGTACTGTGCTTGTGGCAAAACATGCAAAACAAACATGCTCTGATCGTATATCAATTGTCTTTGAAACTGATTGGCCTACACCAGAGACAATGCATATATTATTATTAGAGCATCCATAATCAAAGTTTTTTGGGTTAAATCTTGTCAATATAAATGTGTCGTTAAACCCGCCACCACCCGACACGGCCAATTAGTAAGGTTTGTCACGTAAACAGAATGCCCACAACATCGTACGACATTTCACCAGTAATTACAAATATCATCATCGACACAATGAATAATCAGACGATAAGCTTCCATCTCACATCTGCCAATCAATGTAACAACATTTTTAATACGTTTTACAACATCCCATCAGTCACATGGGATTTCTTGGAGTGCGTATTTTCAGCGGCATTGGTTCAACATAAGGAAATCTCTGAAACAGTTTCGGCTTCCATTGTGTTATCAGTAGAGTCAGGCTAGCTTCAACCAATGTTGGCCAGACTCGTCTTGGCAAAGGGGACCCCTCTCTGTTACATGTGGGTGCTAGGTTATTCTCGTACGAGCTGGGGAAAAGAGACGGACGATGGTAGGGAACTCCAAAGTTGAGCAGTGCGAGGGAAGAAGCAGCAAATGAAGAGTTGTGACCTGTAGTGTGGTGGGTTACTCAGTGGGTGACTGAGTGAGTGGGTGACTGAGTGAGTGGGTGACTGAGTGAGTGACTGAGTGAGTGACTGAGTGGGTTACTCAGTGGGTGACTGAGTGAGTGGGTGACTGACTGAATGGGTGACTCACTGAGTGAGTGACTGAGTGAGTGACTGAGTGGGTGACTGAGTGAGTGACTGAGTGGGTTACTCGGTGGGTTACTGAGTGGGTGACTGACTGAGTGGGTGACTGACTGAGTGGGTGACTGACTGAGTGGGTGACTGACTGAGTGGGTGACTGACTGAGTGGGTGACTGAGTGGGTTATTCGGTGGGTGACTGACTGAGTGGGTGACTGACTGAGTGGGTGAGTTCGTGGGTGTGTTGCCATGCCCTGCTGTGTGGCGGTTGAACACGGTGTGAATGAGAGACGAAAACATAATTTGGTTAACCAAACGCTAAACACTGGTGTAAGAATCAACGGGGTGGGGGGGGGTGACCTTTACAGGAACAGTACCTTGCCTCCCGCAGACACCCGCAGACACCCACGCGCTCGCACATACCTGCATGACCCATTGTGCACAATGGAATGCGGTGTGAGTGACGGGTCACACTTGACTGCAGTCACAGTGAGGCTTTGTGTCCTTTCAGTCTCTGGTCATGCAGGTCGACGGTTGGACGGCTCATAATGAGCCCCTAAGGTGCGGCGGGCCCAGTGGCGTGTCAGTTGCTGTGTCGCACCGCCCAGTGTCATCCCCCCCATTGATCCTCCTAGCTTTGTATCTCCAGTAGCTGCCTCCTTAACCCCACAATATACATTTTTAGTATCTACTTATTTATATCTCCAAATTGTATGACCGCCTGAAGAAGGTAAAGCCGCCAAGGCCAAAACAAGGGGTCAACTTGGACCAGAAATTGGCGAGCACAAGCTGGGGGATCATCAGCACCTTCGGGGCTACGGACATCATCGATGGCGCTTTGTGTACTTTGTAGCCGAGCATTGTGCACCAGCATGGACCACACGTGGTCACCACACGACCTGTTGATGTACAACTGAACGCTGCAGTGCGGCGTATCACTGGAGCCCTCAAGCAGAGGTCGCAAACGGGTTTTGATTCCTTACCCGTACCCGGCCGCATCAGGGTCGCAAACGGGTACCCGTACCCGTACCCGGCCGGGTACGGGTAGCCGGGTATCGGGTACGGGTATCGGGTACCCGGTTGCGACCTCTGCCCTCAAGTCGACCACTACACCCTGGTTGTTGCCCATCTCTCCCCCACCCATCCTGCGATTCGAGGAAGACGGTCGCCTTCCCATTTGCCAGGACCTCATTAACGTCCCTCGTCATTGCTCAAAGTCTCGCCAAGCCCTTTGGACCCATGCGCTAGATCTTCAACATTGCGAATTAATCTCGGGTGAGGCTTGGAGAGCTGACTGGAGTTCAAAAGAGGACTGAATGTGAAAATTGTAGTTTTCTTGGTTCTTTCGGTAAAGTCACGTAGAATGGAAATAATAAAATAATAAAATACAACATAATAAAATAATTCTCACGACGTTTCGGCCACAACGCAAGCTGCCGTCCTCAGGTGAAGACCAGGTCTGTCGGGGAGACAGCGTCTGAATGACGCTGTCTGAATGACGCTGTCTCCCCGACCGAAACGTCGTGAGAATTCTTTAATTATGTTTTATTTAATTATGTTATTATTTCCATTCTACGTGACTTTACCGAAAGAACCAAGAAGATGAATCCCTGCAGTCACGAAAACTTTAAATCGAAATTTTATTATGTTTTATTTTTATTATTTTATTATTTTCCTTCTACGTGACTTTACCGAAAGAACAAAGTAGATGAATCCCTGCAGTCACGAAAGAAGCTTTAAATCGAAATAAAATTGTAGTTGTTGCGCTGCCCCGACATCAACCGTACAAAAGTAGAGATTGTCGTCATGCCAACGCTTGACATCCGTGTCGAGTGACATCAGAGCCAGTTCTTGGAACCCCTCCACGCCTCGCTAACGTCAACATCCCGCATTGACTGGCATGGGGAAGTATGGCCAAACAACCCCCATAAAGCGATACGGCTAGGGGAGGTCCTTGTTCAGCAGTGGAGTAACAGTTAAGTGCCTCTTCTTGGTTCTTTCGGTAAAGTCACGTAAAAGGGAAATAAAAAAAGAATAAAAATCAAACATAATAAAATAATTCTCACGACGTATTTTATTATGTTTTTTTTTTCTCTTCGACGTGACTATACCGAAAGAACCAAGAAGATGAATCCCTGCAGTCACGAAAGCTTTAAATCGAAAGTTAAGTGCCTGCGTAGCGACGAGTTTCCGTCTCGAGTAATCGACTAATCTTCACCAAGCCGTGTTGACCAGTGCGGTGATGTACGGTCAAAAGTATGCTTGCGGGCAACACGGTGTGTGAAGAGGCCTTCGTAGAATCATAGACGAATGGTGGGTGCTTATCAGAACCCTGCATGGTAAACTAGCCGATTTGTGTGCTTTTGAAGATATGACGTTTGTTTGAAAGCGTTTGCAATACGTTCGGAGTGAAACATCCACACACATTCTCCTCTTTGTGCTGGATCCGCTCTCTCTGGATCTTGACGGTGCCTTTGCTCGCCTGAAAAGTCACAAAAATGTGTCCTGTGACTCGCTCGTTAATCCGTTTCCTACAGAGTGTTTTAATATGACGGCAAATTTCTGTCCCTTCATAATAGAACATTGTTCCTCTCGTACACGCGGGTGTTCTCCACATGCTCTAGTTTCCTCCCACAAGTTTAAACAACTCAATAATTGGCCGGAAAACTTCTTAACATGTAGAGGACTGCAGAGCTTGGGAAAGCGTTGGTGCCAGCGCACCGCCTGGCTGCTACATCACGCCTCTGAGTAGCTCTCTCTCTCTCCGAGAGCGAGAGTATACTCTACGATGGCACCTTAGTTGAAATTGTTGTCATTGTATTCCTAGTATATGTGTAAATATCTGGCTTTGTACAACCGGGTTGGCCTATCACAGTGACTCGCACAGCGATCCCAAGTCTTACATGGTTACAAAGATACCTTAGTTTCACGCACAGGCCCACAGAGTGACAAATAAACCCATAAAACATCAGCATTGGTGAGACCGAGGCAGCTGGGCAGGGTGCCGTGGTCACTCCACCTCCTCGTGCGCCGTGCCCACTTTCGTTGGCGCTCGCTGACAAGCACTTGGCCCAAACAGCTCGTGCGTGCCGTGGGCATTATAATGCTAAGCGGGAGCCTTTGCCTTGCGTTAACTCATTGCGTTTTCCTTGTGTGTCTCAGTGAGGGCCCTTCTTGGGGAGAGAGAAAACCGCAGCCTGGAGTCAGGTAAAGTACTCTGCCGGTCTCTTTTTCTTCCTGTGTGGGTACGATGAGGTGGAGGGGGGTTCGGGGGAGGAGGAGGGGTGGGATGAGTTGGAATCTGGTAGTGGTGATTTGATGCCCAAAGATCACCCGGACGTGGTCCGTGTGTCTCAGAGGTCTGAGACTTTGAGCGGGCGCCGCTGAGACTCCTCCGGCCGGCTGTCGGGTGCCGTGTGGTGAGTTGGCGGTCTCGGCGATAATTGCGCAATGCGCACAACCGCTGTGCCGCCGCTCCGCTCCTGGAAAACCCCGGCGTGTATCGTGAGCCCTGACTTCCTTTCTGCGTTAACGCCGCGGCGATGTCGATAGACTGGTGTGCACCGGCTCTTGGCTAGAGCACACGTTGGTGGACATGCCACATTCTTCTGGTGTGGGGGCGGTGGGTGAGCCTAGCCATAGGAGAACCACTGTTGACTTGCCCCCAAAGTGGTGTTTATTTTATCAACCCAGCAGGGATGATGGGCCGAGTCAACCACCCTACACGACCAGGATCTGAACTCGCAACCTCCCCGTTGGGAGCCACTCGCCCTGCGGCTGAACCGCCACCTGGCCGGGGCAGGCAGAAATACATCGATATGAATGAAAAATAAATGTTGATGAATATTTCAACAAAGACTCAACGCGTGCGCTGGTGAATAAGTCGGTCGGCACTGACGCTGCATGAAGTCGTCGCACACGCCGAGAGGACGGCATTAACTCTGCGCAAACGCTCGTCTGCCAACGCGTTCACAAGCGCAACGGCGAGTCTCCGGGGCAAAACAGCACGCGACGTGCGGGGCCTGCAAACTTTCAAAGGCCGCGAATCGCACTTGAACCCGAATGGATTGCCGACGGATTATACACATTTGTAAAACGCACGATGGAATGTGTTAACGTGGGCTAGGCCATTGGCGGAGGTGGCCCGGGGTTAATGTGACTACATTGAATAAACGGAGACATGAGCAAATGCGTGGATGGAGTGCTTTTGCAACGCTTGAGTTGGCTAATGGCGTTTTATTGCCTGAGAATGCATTTCTTTATACGTTAAGTATTCGATTAGTGTACCCTTTATCGGCTGTATTAATCAATTAAATGGATCAGAAATTTGCTTAAAATTCACACGCTGGAGGCTTAAAGCGTGCTCATGATTGCCGATTTGTGCAGGGAGTCATGTTAACGGATGAATTTGCCTGTGTGCGCGCATAATTATATGGGGGAGCTGTGGCGTCGTGGTCGGTGTGCTGCACTACAAACCCGGCGACCAGAGCTCTTTTCCTTGACCGCGGCTAACATCAGAACATCAGTCCGGCTCGCCACACCACCCCCACATGTGTAGGCCATGCTGGACTTCACCATAGGTGCTCGCTAGCAACACCGTCCCCAGCGGTGTTAAGTAGGGGGGGTGGTAATCTTTGTCTTTGCCTGTCTGAGCAGACAACTCGGAGCAGGCAAAGGAGGATTTGAAGAAATTTTGGGACAACGACACCACGTTGCACAAGGCAGAGGATCGGCACGCAGAGAAGAACGTCACGAAGGTCGTCGTGACCAAAGCTCCGGAAGGACCCCAGGAGTGCCCGGAGATGTCAAGGGACCTGGGTAGGTGCCGCCCGCACGAACGCTGCCGTGGTGCTCGTTACGTTGACCGTGTCCGCTGGCGGCATGCTGTGCGCGTGCAAGGCGAGCGGTCCAGCGCACGCACGCACGCACGTTTGTCTGTGCTTGCTGAAGGTCCGGTTTGTTCACGGCACGCAGGCGCCAGCCTTCACCTAGAGCGAGGTCTTCGCCGGACCTCGGGCTCTCCTCGCCCGTCGTCCCTTGTATTCTCTCCAAGACTCCTCTCTTGATGAAGCTTCTCTCGGCCGTTGACCCTTCAAAAACCCCAGTTGAATTCGCCAGCCACTCCCGTGCTCGCCGGTCGAACGGGGGGGGATCGACGATCGGTCAATGAGCACCTTACAGCGACCAATTCAAATGGCTAAACCGATTTGTTTATCATGGATGAAGATAGAATTTAATTATTTCCAATAGATCGCCTTTCGGCGTCGCATTCACAGTTGAACCGATAACAAATTGCCGCGTTCGACGCTCGCGCGCGTGCCGGTTTGATTTTTATCGGGCTGTCGGGTGGTGGAGGGTTACACGACACAAACATTTTGCCCAGATCGTTACGTTGCCTAGCCTCAAACATGAACGCTGAATCCGTCTTATAAATTCGCGGTGCTTCAACGACGGCGGCGCCGACGCGTGACGATGATTTCCCGCCGCCCCCCGTCGTCCGTTGCGCGCGAGCAGTGGGGCCTCTGCGCATCGAGTTCACCGACACGGTGTCGATGGAGTTGGTGGCGGAGCAGAACGAAGAGGTGACGCTGGGGGGCCGCTACCACCCCAAGGATTGCACCCCCCGCCAGCGCGTCGCCATCATCATTCCGTACCGCAAGCGCACGGAGCACCTGCTCTACTGGCTCTACTACATGCACCCCATCCTGCGGCGCCAGCAGATGGACTACGGGGTGTTCATCGTGCACCAGGTCAGCGGCGGCGACGGTGGTGGTGGTGGAGGGTGGCGTCTTCTCACATTCGACGCACTCGTGTGTGTGTGTGTGTGCTGGTAGGCCTTCATAGGTGCTCGCTATAACAGCACTTGCCCCAACAGTCTGTTAAGGCTGTACGAGGGATATTTGTTTTTGTTGGTACTTGAGCGGTAGCGTAGCGGTTCGCGCGCTGCGCTACGAACCTAGAAGCTCGAGTTTTTTCTCTCGGTCACGGCCAACGTGGCGCTTGACATCAAACCAGGCCCCTTCCCACGCCTCGCCAACCCGCGCTCGAATCCCCGTGAGCGACACGGCGTGGCGAGGCCTCGATCCGTCGATGGGTTAGCAACGGCTGGAATCGATTACATTCGTTATATTGACCCTCCACTTGGCCGTCGTTGACGCTGTCCGCTTGCCGCCCACCGTTGCCCGTCGTTGCCGCCAGGCAGGAGACGCCACCTTCAACCGCGCCAAGCTGCTCAACGTGGGCACGCGGGAGGCGCTCGCCATCTACCCGTGGGACTGCATCGTGTTCAGCGACATCGACATCGTCCCCATGGACGACCGCAACACCTACGCTTGCGGCGAGCAGCCGCGCCACATCGCCAGCGCCATGGACAAGTTCAACTTCCAGTGAGGGGCCGCCCCCCCCCCCACACACACTACCCCCACACTCTGATCAACCACGGGCCACAACAACACACTGACTCGCTCGCTCGCTCAACCAACCACCCACTCACTCTCTCGCTTGCCTATTCACTCATTCGCCACATTGCAAGTCTCGCTATCGTCTCTCTTCTAAAGTTCTTACAATAACCTTACTCCGTTTACATAAATGCTTATCTACTTCACTGCAACCTTCACGAGTGCCATTTGTTGCTGGCCGCACGGCGTATTGGGCAATCAGGCCTGTGCTCTGCAACCATGAAAGGAACAAAAAAAACTTTCGCTGCCGATGTTGCTGTTGTGCCGCAGCTTGCCGTACGAAACGTACTTTGGCGGCGTGGTCTCCATGCGCATCAAGCACTTTGAGGCCATCAACGGCTTTTCCAACAACTACTGGGGCTGGGGCACGGAGGACGACGACCTCTACAAGCGGTGAGCGAGGGCCCACTACGCACGGCGGGGAGACCCACGGCGCACGCACAAGGGGGAGACCCATGACACACGCACAAGAGGGAGGCCCGTGCTGTCTGCACACGTGGGCAGTTGCGCATCACGGGGAAGGATAGACACGTAAACGTCTTATGCGATTCATGTTTCATTTACGATTTAAAATGCAGCTAATCGTTGCCTGTCATTACCGCCCATATGACAACTCGGACTAAAGTCTACGCGTCTAACGCGTCGTCGTCGTTGTCATCAGCGTAGTGAAGCATGGTCAAATAGAACCAACGACCCGCGCGGGGAGGCCCTCATTCAACAGTGGCTTGACAAAACCGCCTTCCATACACGCGCTTCTTTTATCCGTCGAAGCCTCGTGGAGTCGTACATCTCTTTGAACGCCCTTGAGATTTTACGATGTCGGGAAAACATTTTGTCCTGTCCAAACTGGAATGGGGCAGTCCCCCCTCGCCCGCGATGATCACACAGCCCTGAACCAATGTATGGGACCCGCACCCGCATTGCCGAGCGAGATACCGATCTGCTCCCTCTGTCTCCACATCTATACGTGGGGAGCCCTGGGAGAGCTGGCCGGATTGCTCGGGCTTCAGTCGACGCAGGCACCAGCGGCTGCGCGAAGGATAACCCATCGCACTCAGCTTTGGTTCTGCACTTAATTTGGCTAAAATTTCATCTCGATTATCAAAGTCAAAAATCGTTGTTCGACTGTCGAGAGGGGACCGGCGTGCTCTCATGTGGTAGCGCGGGTCGGAGAGTGCTGCCCCCTGCTGAGCAGAGCAGAGGCCACTCGAAGGGTTTCTGGAGGCAGTTCTGTGATATTCACTTCAGCGGGTCGTTCTCCGACACTTGGCGAGTCGGCGGTGTCGGCCCGCTTGGCGGTAAATCGCGCCTGTGGGAGATTTAATTGGTCGCCGCCTGCCCTCTCGCGGCACGAGGCCGACCGCGCGACCGGGATGAAACGCGGCGTGGTGATGTTCGTTTGAGAAGGACGAGGCACGCGAGAATGCCAACGTTTGTGCCGCGGCCGTGCGTATCCTGCAGGGTGATATTCAAGGGCCTGAATGTGGAGAGGCCGCCACCGCAAATTGCGCGCACCAAGATGATCCGGCACGATCGAGACAAGGGCAACGAAGTTAACGCCAAAAAGTACGTTTCTCGTCCCCCCCATCCCGCCTCCCCTCGCCCCCCTATCCTCCCAACCTCTATCCCCCCAGTCCCCCCATTCCCCCGGTCTCCCCGAGACAGCCGGAGGACTTTCAATGAAATTTAATCCCCGGGATTGCCACGAGATACGATGATGCTACGATACGTCGTATAACATAATAGGCACAACGGTAATTGCACCGGCCGTTTTGCCAAATGTCGTTGGAGCTTTCTGGCTGACGTTGAAAGCGCGATTGCATCAGCTCTGTCCGTGTGTCTCTCTCTCTCTATGTATTGTGAGGTCACGTTAACTCTTGTAGCAATACGAACGAAACTTGAGTCCACAGTTGTGGTGCCTTGAAGGACACACAATGTTGACAACTGGCCACGTTGCTCAGAGGGTTGTCTCTGTGTGTGTGTGTGCGTCGTGTGGGATCACGATAATCCAATGTGAACAAAACTTTTAAGTAAAGTTGCTATTTGCGACTCGCCTGAGACAAAGTGGCCACACTGATCAAATTGTTTCCAAGACTCGCTGATAAAACCCAGTGCTAACTGGATAAGGGGCGAGTCCCTGCGGCCGTGGAGACGACGGCGCAGTGATCGGTGAGCTGCATCAGAATGCGGCTGGTGGCGTGTGGAGAATGTGTCATCTGGTTTGTATTGCTCGTGTTCACGTGGGCACGAGTTCGCTGGTCCCTCGACGCACGAGGGACCAGCGCCTTCCGTTTCCGTGGCTGGCCTGTGCGCTGTGTGTCCATTGGACCCGCGCCATAATACCGTAAAGTACATCCTCAATTTCTTGTTTGTTTTGTGCAAGCACACCGCAACCCCAATTAAATCATAGGCTTGCTGTACTCCACTCCTGAAATGCATTGAGCAATATTCGAACGATAACTCTGCGTGGCAGCTGATGTATCATCTCGCGTTACCCAACCTCACCTGTTCCCCCCAGTGCACACAATGCTTTCTCTTTGTGTAAATGTAAATGTTTTCTCAAGCTCAGTTTTCCGACGTGATCGCTCGTTTCTTTACTTTGTTATAATCCCAAAAAAACAAGATCTTTTTTTCATTCATAGTAGATTTGTTTGCGTTGGGTCACCACACGATTTAGCCAAATAAGTAGATTGTCCGCGCGCACACAGGCGTTGGGACGCGATGATCGATTGTTTTGGCTCGTGTGGCGGGGAGTTGAAGAACAACTCTCTCGCAGCCGCATTTCGCGGTCGGATACCCGACGTGTCGCTTGCGACCACCCGGTTTGGTGCGTTCAACGCAGCTTAACCCCTTAGATGTTTTACCGATGTCGCCTCCCTTTCTTTCCCATCCTCCTCTTCCTCGTCCCCCCACGTCTCTGCGCAGCTACGACCTCTACGCCCGGACGCGTGTGGACATGGACCGCGACGGACTCAATAGCCTCAAGTACCGGCTCATCTCCGTCACCATGTACAAGCTCTACACCGAGATCTACGTGGACATCGGGCTCCCCAACTAGCGCCCCCCAGGACTCGCGCCCCACCCCCCCCAACAACCCCCCCCTCCAGCAACCGACGGACAAACAGGACGCAGCGAACTTCGACAACAACAACAACAACAACAACAAAAACGTTTCTTCCGATTTCTAGCGCGTGCGGTGCTCGCGCGACGAGCCGCGTTCAACGAGACAAACGCACGGAGGACGAGCGACGGACGGGCGGACGTAAAGCCGTGGGTCGGCACTTGAGGACATAGCGAGGGAAGGGGAAAATCTCGGTGTCGGAAGAGGAGAGAGGTGCTCGTAACCGCGTTGTATCACGAATGCGACTGTTTGTTTCGCGACGTTGTTATTACGCAACTGACAAAAGACCGGGACGGGACTTGTAATATAACGGGAAGACTCACGGGTTTCCCACCGAATTGATGACCATACTGGGAAACCCGCTACAGGTGGCAACCTCGCTCGGTGTTGGACTGTCCGTTTGAGTAATCGATTGCTCTACCGATCGTCGGCTCTCTCACTCGGATAGCGTAAAAGTAGTTGGAAGAAATGAAAGTCCTCGCCTCTGCTCTCCGTGTGTGCCGCTGGTCGCGAGGTGATGCACGGGGACTTGGTGACATCATCGGCGTTGCCATCAATACCGTCAATCGCGTCACGCTGGGGGCGTGGCTTTGTGGGGGGTTTCCTGCCTTCACGGGGCAGAATTCGGCGGCGGTCGCCGTTTTTAAAGGCGGCTCCAGGCGATTGAAAAGTAGCCGATTTAGTCGTCTTTGTCGAATAGTCATCCCAGCTCTAAATGGACGCTCCGGCCTGCATCAGCAAACGTGTCGGTTGGAGAACTTTGAAACAATTTCACCGCCTCCGTATTTCCGGCACGCGCAGCCCGGCGGCGCTCTGGCGCGTCGCGCGGGGGACGCGCTCTCGTGCGGATCGAGCCGTCTCAAACCTGCCAGTGGATTCCGTGGGGCCGCTGCTCGGATAGCGAACCCAAAGCTGCCGGTGGAACTTCCGCATTCCTGCGTATCGACCGCCGCCGTCGGCCTCCCGCGAAGCGGCGTTAACTCTCTTATTTATGACCACAACGATGCCTTTTTATGAAGCCTCCGAGTGCGACCGCGTCCTCGCCCAAGACGGCGCGGCGGAAAAGGAGCGGGGGGCGGTTTCGCCGACCCCCGGCGGAGATGACGGTGATCCGTCGATGAAGGTCGACGTCTTTGTGACGAGGTTCGCGAGGAGGTTGAGACGCGCATCAGAATCACAAGTACCCACAAGTACCTTTTTTCTACCCTCCCCACTGCCACATCCGGGCCGTACCGGGGCCGGCGCGCAGCGATTTGGCAGTCCGCCCGTGTTTTTCCACTGCAGGAGCCGAGCCGTGCCGCTGACGGAATGCACAACGAACTAGTCTGATGACGCGGTGAAGCTGTGTCCACGCAGTGTTACGGACTGAGATCACGCGCAACCGACGACACTCCATTATCCCTGCCCCTGCTTGGGGCCCGAGTCAGATTCGGATGTCTCGTTAGGTCGGCGCGTGGAGCAAGGCGCACCGATGGCTCGGATCGGATGTGCCAGTGGAGACGGCTACAGGACTCGCTTAGTTTGGCATCGGACTCAAACACTTACACTCCCTTGTACTCGCGCGTACGGCGGCGTCATTTCACGACTACTTTGTGCCATCTGCACCTTTTGCAAATGGCGCGTTGGCTTTCTATGACGTTATTTTATAACGGTTACTGTGTTTGTAAATAAATAGCATTTTTTATGTTTAGTGGTGGAGGGAATATCGGTGGTGTTGTCGGGTATGGGAAGGCGCGCGATGTTGCGAGTACCGAGTTGTGTTTTTTTTTTTCACGTTACGGCTGTTGAGCTGAAGAGAAGTCGGTTTCGGTCACTATCGCTTGCCCCGCGGATGCGTATCTTGAGGTGTTGCACAGGGTGATTGTAATGACGATGCGGATTTCTATCATCGCGTTCCAGTCGGCAAGCATCTCCGCATTGTGTGCAGCGGGGTAAGGGGATGCGCTTGCTTCCACACAGGCAATATAAGAGCGCCATCAACGTGCAGAGACACGTGGGCTTTACACGGTGTGACCCATCGACTCACACGGTGACCCATAGACTTACATGCAGATGCTTGCAAATGACACAGTGACCCGTAGACTTTAAGAAAACCGTTAAATCACGGAGTTGTCGACTTGCGCAGAGAAGCATTGATGTACGCATCGGCCCATAGACTCGCGCAGAAACCCGACGACTTTCCAGAGACCCACTGAATCGCACGGTCACGGACGTGTCGCGGTTTTACAGAGCGAACCGTAGGTCCGCTCAGGGAGTCCGTGGCACTAACGGAAGTGCGCTCTCAAGTGAAAACAGTGTTGATGCCAAGGAAAATATATTCACCTCCAAGTGTCCGATTAGTGCTGTGCGGGTGCTTGCTTGCTACAGTGATGGAACAAGGGTTTGTTTGTGACCTCTTCGTGGTGGTGGTGGTGGTGGGCCTCGTGAAAACTCACGCCCTGCTGTACTCAATGTGAACGGCGGGGCATATGTATTTGCACAAGTCTCGGTTTTTAAACAACGCACCGATTTCAAAATGCCAGCGATCGTCGGAGGCGACATTAAATTCGTCGGTTCTTACCAAGTCCCTTTGCCAAGTCTTTGCCCCGTGCTCACGCGGTACAAGTTGAATGTGAGCGAGCCCACGGTGCTGTGGGAGCAGAGGCCAAGCTTGGTGCCTTTGGGGTCGTCCATAAATGACGTCACGCACCGGGGGGGGGTTCAGACATTTGTGACGGGGGGGGGGGGGGTTTGAGAAATGTGACGTCACATCAAAATGCGCAACTTTAAATCGATATAGAATTGTTATAAGAACACTCCTACAAAATCAGAGTGCAGCGCCACATTAAATACGCACGTCAATGACAATAGTTTAAAGCGACTTGAAGCATGTTTTATTTTCAAAATGGAAATATGGTTTTGGGGGGGGGGGGGCAGAGCTTTGTGACGTCATATTTGAGGGGGGGGGGTCTGACTTTTTGTGACGCCGTGTGACGAGGGGGGGGTCAAAAATCGTCCAAAATCTCGTGACGTCATTTATGGACGGCCCCTTTGCCGCCGCAGCGTGCAGCGTGAGCACGTGGCGGCCGCGTCACCAACGTTGTGACGTCGCTGCTGCTGCTGCCGCGTTGCCATTGGTGCACAAGCGTGAACGCCAAAACCCTCGAGGAACAGTTTCGTGCCGTCAGACCTCGACATTAGCCTTCAGCACCTGGACATTGCTGCTGGATGCTAGAGTATAACTACATGTATTACTGTGCTTGGGTACAAGGGTGTACCTTTTGCCATCTGTGTTAAAGAGCAAAAGTTGTGGTGTGTTGCTTCGGAATCATGTAGGCGCATGTGTGCGGTGCGTGACGTTCCGGCCTCTATAGGTGCTCGCTAACAGCACTTGCCCAACAAGTCTGTTACGTGTTCACGGGGGGATCTGTGTGTGTTTGTGTGGGAGGGGCACTATGAACCCAGCGTTCCGAGTTCCATTCCCGCTCACGGCCACCAACACCAGTGATGATTGTCTGAACCGGTCCTGGGTCTCCTCTACGTCGACTCAGCCTCGAATGAGTACACGAAGCTGTGTGTAAGCATCGCCACTAGGATGCCAAAGCTGCTCGGGCGTGGTGCTGGCAACCCACACCCCCCATCGTGTCCCTTGCCGGCCTTTGTCGGTGCTCGCTAACAGCACTTGCCCCAAAAATCTGTTGAGGCTAAACGGGGAAACAGTCTTCAACGAGTACATGTGTGTGTGTGTGAGTGTGTGTGAGTGTGTGTGTGAGTGTGTGTGTGAGTGTGTGTGTGAGTGTGTGTGAGTGTGTGTGAGTGTGAGTGACTAGGTCAGTGTAGCTTTAGCGATACTTGGCACAAGTCTGGGGTGCATCTTTCTTTCGGAGCGTCTTGCGGTACGGTGATTGGCGACATCTTGGGCAGTGGCGCTCCACAACAGAGAAGGCATCTGCAAGAAAGACCATCGCCTGAAGCGTCGGCTCATTGCGTGTGTTCCTCTTTAGGGCGGTGCTGACGAGTGCGGGACTGTGAGCGCATATCCAGCTTTCTTTTGCCGTCGTCCAAACAATTAATTAGCGAGGCCCTAAAAAATCAATCAGCTCCGTGAGCCTCCTCCTCGAAGAAGACTTTAACTCTGCGTGAATTGTCTCCCAAGTTCGTGTCAGCCGCAGGCGGTCCTACAGCAAGCACGGCCAACATGCTCTTTGGTTTTTTGGGTAAAGTCACGTTGGCGAAAAATAAAATAAAAATAAATTAGATCACGACGTTTCGGAGGCAACACAAGCTTCCGTCTTCAGGTGGTACCGTCACAGCAAAATGACTATCACGTGGAGATACAGTATATAGTCTCGTGTCTCTTAGAGTTCTCTCCACTTGATACAGCTATCGTGCTGTGACGGTACCACCTGAAGACGGAAGCTTGTGTTGCCTCCGAAACGTCGTGATTTAATTTACTTTTTCTTCTTCTTGGTTCTTTCGGTAAAGTCACGTGACTTTACCGAAAGAACCAAGAAGATGAATCCCTGCAGTCACGAAAGCTTTACATCGAAATGTAATTTACTTTCATTTTCTTTTTCACCTACGTGACTTTACCGAAAAAAAACAAAGAGTATGGACCCTTGCGCTCACGAAAACTTCACATCTCGGAATTAACAGCCAAGCATGGTCGAGTCGCATCCCTGGCCACGTGGGACCTCGCGTCTCACGCGGAGAGTTACGGGGTCGTGCCGCGCGCGCGTTTCCCTCTCCGATGTTGTTTTCGGGGGTCGGTGCCGCCACGCGTCGCTCGGCACGATGTTCCCGCCGCACGCTCTTGGCATGTCCGGCAGCTTCCTGCGTTCCGATCAAGCTGCCGCCAGCGTGCGTCGAGAGAATCGTCGGACAGTGTGCCTGAACGACACGCATTACAACGCGCAAGCGGCACAGCCGATGAACGCAGTGGTACAACCCACGGAGACGGTGGAGACTTGGAAAATAAGGATAGTTTTTTTCATGGGACCTCCTTTGCCAGTATCAAAATATACTAATAGGGTTTTTCCCACTTTTTTCTGCCAACAACACTGACACCTTTTGCAAGGAAACATGTTTACATTAACCACAATACTTGCAGTCAAATGCAAACAAAAAACAATACTCTGATATCTTCTTGGTTATTTCGGTAAAGTCACGTAGAAGGGAAGTAATACAATAATAAAAATAAAACATAATAAAATAATTCTCACGACGTTTCGGCCACAACGCAAGTAGCCGTCCTCAGGTGAATAATGAAACACCACCAAGCTTGGAGCGTATATTTAAGCTGGATTGGAGGGGGGAGGTGGGAAGAAGAGCGCCTTGACAACATAATTTGCATATCAAGAGGAATTTAGCTCAATTTAGCTGAGGACGGCTGCTTGCGTTGTGGCCGAAACGTCGTGAGAATTATTTTATTATGTTTTATTTTTATTATTTTATTACTTCCCTTCTACGTGACTTTACCGAAAGAACCAAGAAGATGAATCCCTGCAGTCACGAAAGCTTTAAATCGAAATACTCTGATAATTGATGTATAAAGGACAATGCATAAATTCTTCTTGGTTCTAATCAATCAACTTCAAGGACAGTGCATACATGATCAGAGTTATGTTTTTTGTTTGCATTATGACCGCAGGTATTGTGGTCTATGCAAACATGACTCCTTGTAAAAAAGGTGTCAGTTTTGTTGCCAGATAAAAGGGTAAAACACCAATTATCATATTTTTTACTGGTAAATGAGGTTCCAATGGTGTAAATGCTTACCCCAAGCTCTCATACTCTGATGGTGCATTGCCTTTGAGTTGTGCGCCTTTTGGCGTCATCTGGTCCAACACCATGTGAGACTAGGCTTCTAAGGAAAGCTGTCTCGGGTGTGGACCAATCAACTTCAAGGACAGTGCATACATTATCAGAGTTGTGTTTTTGTTTGCATTACGACTGCAGGTATTGTGGTCTATGCAAACATGACTCCTTGTAAAAAAAGGTGTCAGTTTTGTTGCCAGATAAAAGGGTAAAAAACCAATTATCATACAACTTACTTTGTTTCATCAAACCCTGTGTATTTATTAGCATTAAAAAAAACGATTTACAATTGACAACCACGGGGGTGGAAGCAGTGCCGGATTAAGATAGTGCGGGGCCTGCAGCATGTTATAAAGGGGCCCTAAATAAATAAAAACACGTACATATTAAAACACACATTTTTAACTTGCATAGTCAAGTAATTGTATTTTTTCATTTGCTATACAGCCAGATAATACGACAAATCGCTAACCTTGAACACCCAGTCGTTCATAAAAGTTGAAGGCGGTATAGTACTATAGTAATAGAGCAAGTGCAGAATCACTGAAGCGGAATTGATAGCTCGAAAGCGTTTAGCGCGGGGCCCTTCAAATGCGGGGCCCGTAGCATGTGTAGCTACTTTTGCTACTGGGATAATTCGGCACTGGGTGCAAGGCTGCAGTAAAGGTTCAGAAACCACCACTGGTTTAAGGCGAGTCGGGGCCGGTTTGGGCCGTCAGGATCTCATCAGCGTCGTTCCACCTCTTTCGAACGAACGCTGCTGCTAAATTTCGATTTAAAGCTTTCGTGACTGCAGGGATTCATCTTCTTGGTTCTTTCGGTAAAGTCACGTAGAAGGGAAATAATAAAATAATAAAACATGTGAAGACCTGAGGACGGCTGCTTGCGTTGTGGCCGAAACGTCGTGAGAATTATTTTATTATGTTTTATGTTTATTATTTTATTATTTCCCTTCTACGTGACTTTACCGAAAGAACCAAGAAGAAGCTGCTGTTGCTCAATAACACTGGTCAACAAAACAAAAACATTTTTTTCTGGCCTGGACTTTTGCAGCTGTTTTAGACTAATTTCAGGGTGCTGATTCCAAATCTCATCTCAGATTTGCTCTATCACATCTCATTTTTATGCTATCGGCATACCCCATTTTCATTGATTTTACCCCGAAATTAACTCTGTCACTTATGATTGCAAGTTGTTGCGAGTCAGTGACTGCTTTAGTGTTAAAATATGGTGCTGTATTTTTAGGATAGTGTGTTTTATAATATAATTTTATGTAGATATCCACATTTATTTCATATTTTTCTTCTGCAGTTTTTATTGAAAATGCAATATTTGATATCTCAAAAACCTGATGTGACAGACAGAAACTGATGCCAGATTTGGAATCAGCACCCCAAAAAATCGTTGGAATACCTTGTGCCAGAAAAAGTGTGTTGACCAGTGTAATTGTTGGTCGGGAAAGCCAGCATCGCGCGCAAGCGAGATTGCCCTCCTGGATAAGCGAGTTCGATACAAGCGCGAATCGCGATTGCTACCGTTTGGTGAGCAGTGGCGATGCGGTTCGCGGCCGATTGTAAAGTTGATCAAACAATGGAAAGCTCAGGGTAGTGTGCGATCGTGTTTGCCGTGGAAGGTGACGCCCTGTGTGTAGGTCTGTCTTTGTGTGTCGGTGTGTTTGCACTGTGGCCGCGATGGGTCGCGTCGATTGTTTAACGCCATGGGTCAATTCGATTGTTGAACGCCATGGGTCACTCTAGATTGTTTTTTTAGATTGTTTTTTTAGATTGTTTGCCCAGGTGGTGGTGGTGGTGGCGACAGAGGCGGCGCAGGGAGTTGGGGCCGCTCCTCGATCTCCGGACGGCCTCGTCTCGTTTGCATTGTCTGTCTCGTTTGTGTTGTCTCTCTCGTTTGTATTGTTCTCGGTCGTTTGTATTGTCTCGTTTGTGTTGTCTCTCTCGTTTGTATTGTTCTCGGTCGTTTGTATTGTCTCGTTTGTGTTGTCTGTCTCGTTTGCATTGTCTCGTTTGTGTTGTCTGTCTCGTTTGTATTGTTCTCTCTGGCGACAAACTGTGCCACACTCACTCGGGCATGGCCTTGTGTGTAAGCATCTCTATTGTGGAGACAAAGGCGGTCGGGCGTGGTGCTGGCCACCCACCTCCTCGTGTACCGTTCCGGCCTTCATAGGTGTCTCTAGGCCTCGGCAAGGTAAGGTAATTGACCCTTTTTACCGGATAAAAGGGTAAAGGTAAAGGGTAAAGGTGTCGACATGCCAAGGGGTAAGGTAAAGGGTAGGGTAAAGGTAGCTCGGAAGAATTACCCGGTAGGGTAAAGGTAGCGCGAAGTATTACCCGTTAAATACGGTGCCTTGTTTACCGCTCAAAGCTCCGTGGCGCAGTCCATGGCCTCCATTTAATAAGTAATATTTTACAAAAATTAAAACACGCTTTTATGAAATGTACTAGTAATGGCAGAACTCCACGACTCCAGGAAGTGGCCCCGAAGCTTGCCATAACGTAAAGGACCGTGTGCAATTACAGCCAACGTCAGTTGAGCGTGGACAATTAGACCCAAGCCAAAACATAACATATAAAAAATTATATTTAAAAATATGTGTTTTTTGTTAAATGATAGAATATAGTATTGTTATCAGTATGACATAAGTATATCAAGTTTGCAGTGGATACCACATTGGTTAGTGGGTTAAAATTGAGTTTCAAGATTTAAGGATGCAACAATGACAACAACAACAACAATAACGACAACAACAACAGACAGAGTGAGTTCAAAGAAAGCGTGTAAAATTGGAATCATCGAGAGTATTCTATATGAATAAAGCGATCTACCTAGCATTTACCGTTATAAACCTTCTTGGTTCTTTCGGTAAAGTCACGTAGAAGGGAAGTAATAAAATAATAAAAATAAAACATAATAAAATTATTCCCACTACGTATCGGCCACAACGCAAGCAGCTGTCCTCACCTGTTTTATTATTTTATTACTTCCCTTCTACGTGACTTTACCGAAAGAACCAAGAAGATGAATCCCTGCAGTCACGAAAGCTTTAAATCGAAAGTTATAAACCTTGTTCATGTGTAGTAGTTTCCCAGTAATTACCCTGTAATGGGGTAATTTGTATGGGGTAAGGGTAAAAGGTAGGGTAAAGGTAGGCTCGTTGCTTTTTACCTTTTACCTTACCTGCTAAAGGGTAAAAGGTAGGGTAGAGTGATTGTATTGTGGTAAGGTAAAAGGTAGGGTAAAGGTAGGCTCGTTGCTTTTTACCTTACCTGCTAAAGGGTAAAAGGTAGGGTAGAGTGATTGTATTGTGGTAAGGTAAAAGGTAGGGTAAAGGTAGGCTCGTTGCTTTTTACCTTTTACCTTACCTTGCCGATACCTAGGTGTCTCGCTAACAGCGCTTGCCCCAACAGTCTGTTGAGGCTATACGGGTGGGGGACCTTTGTCTTTGACTGCATCGCAGCCGCGCCTGCTGATGAGTCACTCGCGGCGTTCCACGTGGCGCTTGATGCCACGTGTCTCCTGCTGTTGCTGCTGCTGCCCGCTTCCAAAGTCTCACGCCCTGCTCAAAGGAGACGAAGGTACAGGGGATGTCTCGGGTTTACCTGGCACCTCTGTTCGCGTGGGAAGAATTGATTCGTAACCGAGATCTGGATACCGACGTTCCTGTGTTGCAACAGGTTATTTTTGTTACTGTACACTCTCAACAACTTCACTTAGCCGTTTTACTGCGCGGCTTGAATGATCGACCTCTGTGAAGACCCAGAGTGTTGACTCAGAAAAGTGTGCGGGTGTGGTCTACATTGGGAAAGCTGACGAGCCTCAACGTGGCAGTCATGATGATGATGCGAAAATACCTGAGTCCAAAAATACATTGCCATGTGTAACACGTGCAGCATATTGGCATCGATGCGTTAGGCGCTCGCAGAATAATAACAACAAAATTTTTTAAAATTTCGATTTAAAGCTTTCGTGACTGCAGGGATTCATCTTCTTGGTTCTTTCGGTAAAGTCACGTAGAAGGGAAGTAATAAAATAATAAAAATAAAACATAATAAAATAATATAATAAAATAATATAATAATATTATAATATAATAATATAAAATAATAACAAAATAATATAATATAACATGTTTCCAGTGCCGGATTAAGCGATGGGTTAAATGATGACGTCACCCTGCTGCTGCTCTATTTAAGACCGGGAGCCAGAGCAGAGCCTCACCATTCTGGCGAATTGCACGATGAGGCTGGATGCAACTACCAGCGAAACGTCGTGCTACTCAAAAATTGTAAATGTTGTGGTTTCACGCTTCAACACACCGGTGGGCTAAAGCAGTGAACTAATTTGTCTTTTGTCAACGTGACACTTTTTTTTGCTGATTGGCCGTGTCGGGTGGTGGAGGGTTACGACACATTTATAAATAACGCGATCTAACCCAAAAACGTTGATTATGAATAATATTGGTCGCGAAAGCCTGCCACGTGTTAAACTGACTTGTAGCACATGTTATAAATCGGCTCTAAATTTAAAAAAACGTAAATATTAAAACACAATTTCTTACTCGCACAGTAAAGTTATTGTATTTTTTTCATTTTCTAGATAGCCAGATAATAGGATGAATCGCGCAAACTTAAACACCCAGTCGTTCATAAAAGTTGAAGGCGGTATAGTACTATAGTAATGGAGCAAGTGCAGAACCACTGAAGCGGAATTGATAGCTTAAAAGCATTTAGCGCGGGGCCCTTGAAAGTGTAGTAGCTACATATGCACATATGTATTAGTAGCTACTAGTAGCTATCACTACATATGTAGACACTTTTGCACTGCTCGTTTTTCTTTGGGAGGCATCAGTGAGTCTCAGGGCCCGCTTTCAGGGAGGGTCCTGCACGTTGATTGATGTGCCCAATTCCATAAACGAGACTTTTGCTTCCGTTTTGACAAGAGACCGATGAGGGGGTTCAAGTTCAAGTTCATTTATTAGGTATAGCCCTGTGAGCCATTCGGCTCTTGAATCGGGTGCAACCGCAACAAACAAAAAACAAAAACATGAACAAGAAAACATCCAGTAAAAAAACAGCAAAATCTTCCAGAAAAAGCGCCGTACACCAACGCTGTGTGCAAAAATCCCAGTGGGATGCAAGTCAAACAACAACAACAACAACCACAAGACAACTTAGATTAAGGCCATCAGTCTAACTCTGTACTACAACAAACAAACATGGCCAAACCCCGGAGAGAGACCAACACGCACGAGAGGGGACGGGGGGAGGGACGGGGGGGAGGGGTGCACATTTGCGAGCTGTGATTGGCGCTCGTCACAATCATGAATGACGTCACAGTTCGATGGCCGTGTCGCGCAACGGCTCGCTCAGACGTGGACAAAGCAGCGACGACCGTGTGGACAGCGATCTGGTTGCGCAACCGATGACGCAATCGGAGCCAGCACCACGCCGCACGACGTTTGAACCGGAGCCCCGCCCGGCCGCCTTTGTCTCTCCCCCCTTAATGATATTTTTCTACACACCGGACCAGGGCGCTAATGTAAGACGGAGTTGACTTGGCGGAGTGTCCTGTGGCCTGCTCAGGCGTTGTCATCGCGACAGGGCGCTCACCGCAGCGCCACCGCTCCTTGTGTTTGGCGTTGGGCCAAGAGGTTGCAACGGGGGGCGCGTGGCTGGGTGAGTGGCGTCCTCTGGTGGCTGAGCCTCTGCCGTACACGTCCCACACTCCATGGGGTTTATCTTCTTGGTTCTTTCGGTAAAGTCACGTAGAAGGGAAGTAATAAAATAATAAAAATAAAACATAATAAAATAATTCTCACGACGTTTCGGCCACAACGCAAGCAGCCGTCCTCAGGTGAAGACCAGGTCTGTCGGTGAGACAGCGTCTGACGCTGTCTTCACCTGAGGACGGCTGCTTGCGTTGTGGCCGAAACGTCGTGAGAATTATTTTATTATGTTTTATTTTTATTATTGTATTACTTCACTTCTACGTGGCTTTACCGAAAGAAGCAAGAAGATTAATCCCTGCAGTCACGAAAGCTTTAAATCGAAACCTCTGGGGTTTGTTAAAGCACAAATCCCGCTTGGCCGTTTTCATAATCGCCGAGCCCTGTGATTCTGAAACCTTTGCTGTAAGCCTTACCACCCCTTCGACTCTCCATCGTAACAAACAAAAGTGTAATGTTAATAAACACACGGGGTTTGATGAAACAAAGCAATTTGTACTGAACGTGGCCGTGTTTAATTTGCGCTTCGATGATTTACCGGCTAAAATAAAAAAAAATATCTGCCCACGTCTCGCACCCCCCAGAAAGGGGCATCTCGTGCCCCCAGCGAGTGGCGTGCACTCCAGCGTCAAGAACAACAAGAATAAGAAGCCACTGGCCTCGACCATTGCCAACGTCAGGAACCGCTCACCAGAGGTCGCAAACGAAGTTTTGATTCATATTCTTAGTTTTTCCGGTAAAGTCACGTAGGTAGCTATCGTGCTGTGACTGTTCCACCTGAAGACGGAGGCTTGTGTTGCTTCCGAAACGTCGTGATTTTTATTTTATTTCTATTTTACTTTTATTAATTGTAATTTTTTTTACCTACGTGACTTTACCGAAAAAAACTAAGAATATGAATCCTTGCAGTCACGAAAGCTTCAAATCTAGGGTTTTGATTCCTTACCCGTACCCGTACCCGGCTGCACCAGGGTCGCAATCGGGTACCCGTACCCTACCCGATACCCGGTTACCCGTACCTCTGGGATGAAGCCACGTTGCAGGCGCGGGTGGGTTGATTCTAGGAACTTGAATTGTGAGAAGAGACAAGACGTTGGGAAATGAGTGACAAACGGTGACTCACCAGTGACTCACGGCCTACCCGTACCCGTACCCGTACCCGGCCGCACCAGGGTCGCAAACAGGTACCCGTACCCGGCCGGGTACGGGTAGCCGGGTATCGGGTAGGGTACGGGTATCGGGTACCCGGTTGCGACCTCTGCCGCTCACCGACTCCAGCGGATTGTTCGTGTGGGAAGAGACGGGAGAGCTCCACAATTTACCCCACCACGCGGACGCTGCCTGCCCGGCCGAGTGTGGGGTGGTTCGCACTGCTGTGGTGGACAGAGGCCGGAGTGAGACGCTGCAGCGGGCTTGACCCTTACCCTGACCGCTTCTTCGTTTCTCAGTTCAGAAGGTCACCGTTTTTCGTGGTCATTGATCTCGAGATTTTTTATCAACAGTATGCTGCAAACCGGTAACCGGTTTAATGTGGTTCACGGTAGTGGGTTTTTTTAAACAACAATAGCCTCCTCTGTAATGCTATAGGTCATATGTGAGTCTATGGGATCCTATGTTATATGGGTCCTATATAATTATATAGGTCCAATGTGAGGCTATGGTTTCCTCCGTGAGTCTACGGATGCTATGTGAGTCTATGGATTATATGTGAGTCTGTGGGTCCTATGTGAGTCTATGGGTTCTATGTGAGTCTATGGGTCGTATACTATTATATGGGTAATATGTGAGTCTATGGGTTATACGTGAGTCTATGGGTTCTATGTGAGTCTGTGGGTCCTATGTGAGTCTATGGGTCGTATACTATTATATGGGTCCTATGTGAGTCTATGGGTTATACGTGAGTCTATGGGTTCTATGTGAGTCTGTGGGTCCTATGTGAGTCTATGGGTCCTATGTAAGTCTATGGGTTTTATGTGAGTCTATGGGTCGTATACTATTATATGGGTCCTATGTGAGTCTATGGGTTATACGTGAGTCTATGGGTTCTATGTGAGTCTGTGGGTCCTATGTGAGTCTATGGGTTCTATGTGAGTCTATGGGTTCTATGTGAGTCTATGGGTTCAATGTGAGTCTATGGGTTCTATGTGAGTCTATGGGTTCAATGTGAGTCTGTGGGTCCTATGTGAGTCTATGGGTTTTATGTGAGTCTATGGGTTCTATGTGAGTCTATGGGTTTTATGTGAGTCTATGGGTTATACGTGAGGTTATGGGTTATATGTGAGTCTATGGGTTCTATGTGAGTCTATGGATTCTATGTGAGTCTGCGGGTCCTATGTGAGTCTATGGGTTCTATGTGAGTCTATGGGTTCTATGTGAGTCTATGGGTTTTATGTGAGTCTATGGGTTATACGTGAGTTTATGGGTTATATGTGAGTCTATGGGTTATATGTGAGTCTATGGGTTCTATGTGAGTCTATGGGTCCTATGTGAGTCTATGGGTCCTATGTGCGTCTATGGGTTATACGTGAGTCTATGGGTTCTATGTGAGTCTATGGGTTCTGTATGAGTCTGTGGGTCCTATGTGAGTCTATGGGTTATACGTGAGTCGATGGGTTCTAATTGTAAACAAAACACACTCAACTTTGGGGCAGCGTTTTTAGTTTCCGTCTGCAGGTGGCGTGATAGCCCCACGTGTTCTCGTATCCTCCCGCGGCGACTCACGCACCGCGGTCCCGTGCGAGCTTTGCGTCATCATAAAGCACTGCTCTATCCACTGCTGGACGAAAGGCCTCCCAGAAAACCCACCGGAAACTATCGCCACGTGATCTCCTGCTGCTCAAACGAGCATCGATGCGTCGATGCTAATCTCCTGCTCACAGCCGAGCTGTGGATATTCCACATTGCTGTCGAGTACCAAAGCCACTGTTGACTTCCACACAAAGTGGTACAGGACTCATGCGTTTATTTTAATCGACACTGGGAGGATGATGGGCTGAGTCAGCCCGCCAACCACGATTTAAACTCCACCGTTGAGCCACCTGGCCCCGATTTGTAATTAGAAGAGACGGGAATAATCCCGTGGACGTTATTACGCGATTATGCAAATCGTGGAATCAATTATGCAAACGAGCCTGACACCTGGTGAAATAAAGAAGGGTGACGCGAATGCGGGAAAGGCGGTATGAGCGCGCATCGCCTGCCAACAAATCATCGCCACGCACGCCGTCATCATCATCATCACCATCACCAGTCCATGATCAATCCACTGCTGGACTAGAGCCTCGGCAAGTCCTCGCCAATCGCCCACGTGGGTTGCCGCGACGAGACACTTGGTGGAGTTGTAAACAGGAACCCTTTTCAGAATCGATTTGACCGATTAATGGAAAGCCAGGAACAGGTAAAAAAAAAAGATCCCTCTTCTTGGTTCTTTCGGTAAAGTCACGTAAAAGGGAAATAATAAAATAATTAAAATAAAACATTATAAAATAATTCTCACGACGTTTCGGCCACAACGCAAGCAGCCGTCCTCAGGTGAAGAGTATTTCTGTCGGAAAGCGTCTTTGCGTTGTGGCCGAAAAGTCGTGAGAATAATTTTATAATGTTTTATTTTAATTATTTTATTATTTCCCTTCTACGTGACTTTACCGAAAGAACCAAGAAGATGAATCCCTGCAGTCACGAAAGCAGCTTTAAATCGAAAAAAAAATCCCGGTGATGATTTCCGGTTACAGGCTCCAGTGGGATTTATGTTTCGTGGGTAAATCAGTGCACTTAGTGAAGGTTGCACGATTGTGCAGACTTGCCGCTCCGGGAGATGGAATCGAACCGGGGAAAGCCCCTGCATTGCAAGTCCAGTGTGCTGACCATTACAGCTGCCTTCGTTTCGCAGGAGAGCACTCATCGCCATCTGTTTCCATCTGTACGGGGGATATTCGAGCGTTTCCCCCTCGCGAGCAATTTGCGTGGATTTTTCTCCGCGTGTTTCGGTGGCCGGCCACTTGTATACGTGAAAAAAAAGAGCTTTACAGCTCATCGGATTCCTCCAGTACGAATACACAAGCCGATTACGTACAATGGACAACTCACAGATCGGTTAAAAACATATCGAAATAAGTTAATAAACCTAAAGCGGACGAGACCCCTCTCGAAAGAGTGTCCGACAAAGTTCCGGTTCGGATTTCTCGGATAATAAATAAATAAATAAACAACCGCCATTCGTGGGGGGGGGGGGACTGAAATCTTTGGGCGAGGTCATTGCCCCCCCCCTCGCTTCCCCCCACCCCCACCCCCCCATCCCACGCCAATTCGTGTCTCTGTAATTCCCTTAGTCCCCTGTAATTAACGCTACACTCACCGCAATTACAGGTGGAATCGTTTCGTAATCGCCCGACTTGCAAGGGAATGCGGCGTTGTTTGTTTAGTGTGAATCATTCCTCCCTCCGTTCGTCGGAGATTAAATACAACGAAAAGAGACGCGCGGCTGATGCGTTAGAGATGCTGCCGTGGCGAGATGTGTGGTGGTTGGTGGTGGTGGTTGGTGGTTGGTGGTGGTGGTTGGTGGTTGGTGGTGGTGGTCGTGTGTGCAGTCTTTAAGGGAGAGCGGTAGTGTAGCGGTTAGCGCGCTGCGCTACGAACCTGGCGACCCAAGTTCGATTCCCGCTCACGGCAAACACCCGTGACAATCATCTGAACCGGTCGACTCAGCCTCAAATGAGCACCTGGTGCGATGTGTAAACATCGCTACTAGGGAGACAAAAGCGGCCGGGCGTGGTGTTGACCACCCAACTCCCTCGTGTGCCGTGCTGGCCTTTATAGGTGCTCGCTAACAGCACTTGCCCCTACAGTCTGTTAAGGCTATACAGGGGATCTTTGTCTTTGTGTGCAGTCCTTAAGGGGGGGGACTGAATAGTACGCGAAGCTGCATTGTCCATGGCATGCAGTGGTATCGCACAATCCGCGACACAATGAGGCGGTGTGAGCTGTGTGTTGAGAACGCACGCGTGGGAGTCAAACGGGGGAGCACCGCGAGAGAAAAAGCCACGCGTGCCCGAGAGAGGGTGCAACGCTCGATCACGCCGCGCCGATGAAGAGGGACAGACGCATCGAGTCCACACTTTTGCCCGTTTTTTTAAACCTCCTTCTCCCCCGCACGTCGCCTCTGTCCACCCAGCAGAATATATACCTACTTGGGCAGCCCACAGTCACGTGTCCGTGCGGTTATAGCGTTAGTACTCCAGCGTAGAAGAGTAGGCCAAACACCTATGGGGGGGTGGCCCTTCTGCCAGCAGCGGCATGGGGCGGGAAATTGCAGGGCTGCGCCTCGACTCACACACCCGTACCGCTGTCACGAGTCGCCTTTTTATAGACTCAGATGAGAGATTGAATATTTTCTTTTATAGATTTTTTTTATTAACTTTTTTTTGTTTTGGAATAAACGACCGCGCCTCTCCCTCGGGGGCTTCGGGAGTTCCACAGCCGTTGAACAACCGAGCTCGACTGCTCTAACCGGAGTGGGGGGGGGTCCGCGTGGTGCACGATAATCGCGACACGCAGGCGAGCCGGTCCGGCGAGGGGGTCCTCCAACACTCCGCCGCTGAGAGGGCCAGAGAGAGACTTGACTTTTAAACAACTTTTATTGCCGCCAGCAGCAAAAGCACTGGAGGCGATTTCAATATGAAATACACAAAGTCACCAGCAAACAAAAGAAAACAAACGTTACAAATCCACGCGCTGTGGCGCTAAAAGCACCGCGCACAACACGAAAGAAAAGTCACGTGGTGGTGGTGTCATCGCGCACGCCACGGTGACGAGCGAGCGCTTCAGAAGGTGAACACGAGGGTGCCGTCCACGCTGGTGCAGAGAGGGCCTTTCCGGCTCCCTCGCGTTCGAAGAAGACGTGCACATCACCGACATGTGTGTGGTACATGGCGTGCTCCAGCCGGAGCCGCGCCTTAGAGAGAGAGAGACGTGCGCTGGCGAGGCCACGAGTGTCCACGACCCAAGGGAGCTGTTGGCTTTGTTTGGTTGGGAAGGACACCTGGAGAGAGACAGAATACAACCCCAGCACCCGCCCTGCTGCTGCTGCTGTATTGCCATCACATCTCGCCGCAGCCCATCCGAGTGCGAACCGGGCACGTGATCTGCTTGAGGCTGGGTCTGGTCAGGACAAATACAAAGATCACCCGTGTAGCCTGTAGCAGACTGTTGGGGCAAGTGCTGTTAGCGAGCACCGATGAAGGCCGGAACGGCACACGAGGGGGTGAGTGGCCAGGACCACGCCCGGCCGCCTTTGTCTCCCCAGTGGCGATGTTTACACACCGCACCAGGTACTCATTTGAGGCTGAGTCGACCACATATACACAGCCACACACCACACACATTGGCCAGTCCCGCCTAACCACACCTACCCGAACACACCTATACATCGAAGCACAATGGCACACGCAGGCACACCGACACACGTATCAAACAAAGACCCACTGCTTGCTTCGCCTGACAGCCCGTTGTGGCACGTGCTGTTAACACGCACACACACACACGCACACGCGTGGACTGTTGGAGAAAGTGTTGCTAGCGAGCAACATATTTTGGTCGGGGTTTGAACTCCGTTTGCAGGAATCGTTCGAATAGGACGGTAACTTCTGCGCCACCGCCTCTCACTATTCAGACACATAGACACACATAGACACACAGAGACACACATAGACACACATAGACATACACAGACATACATAGACACACATAGACATACACAGACATACATAGACACGCATAGACACGCATAGACATACATGGACACGCATGGACACAAATAGACATACAGACATACATAAACATACATACATAGACACACATAGACACACAGACACACAGACATACATAGACACACACCAAAGACAAAGATCTCCCGTGTAGCCTTAACATACTTTTAGCGCAAGTGCTGTTAGCGAGCACCTATGAAGGCCGACACGTCACACGTGGGGGTGGGTGGCCAGCACCACACCCGACCTCCTTTGTCTCCCCAGTGGCGATGTTTACTACACACCGCGTCAGGTACCCATTTAAGGCCGAGTCGACCTAGGGGGAGGCCCAGGAACCGGTTCAGCTAATCGTCGCCGGTGTTGGCCGTGAGCGAGAATCGATCTCGGGTGGCCGAGTTCGTAGTGCTGCGCGCTAACCACAGCGCCACCGCTCCCCACAAAATACGAACACACACAGAGTGTCTACGACACGTTCACACCGCAGGCGTTAAGCAAGGATGTTTATTGTTCATATCCAGGTATAGCAAAGATATAATAATAATAATGATAATAGCAAGGCCACATGTCGTAACGTGTTAAGTGTAAACTATCAGTGTCCATACACAGTGTTTGCTGGGACCGGCCCAGGGCATGCAACAACAATAACAACAACATCACAATCATAGCAATCACCACCACCATCATCACGATCATAATTGGATCCTTTACAAAAAAACATATATAGGGCGATCCGTTTATAGATACCCTACCGATGTCTATTAAACATTTATGAGATGCGTGAACTGATTGAGATGGGGGGGGGGGAAGAGACTGGTAACGGAACGCTTCGATTCGGAATGTATTCATCCACGGTGGGGTATCTGTAAATGGACCGCCGTGTATTGTTTTGCACGTTATCCATTTGCTGCTGGCAACGGGCGATCCACTTACAGACACCCCACCGAATTTCGAAAGACCTCCTTCTCAATGGCCGCGTGGACACCCTTGACGGCGGATGTCTCCCGCCGAGCAGAGGGGCGTGTTGAGATTACTGGCGGTCAAAACAAGTCGTTGTCATCAGCCGTGGTCAATCCACTGCTGGATGAAGGCCTCTGGGAGGCGCGCGTGAGGTTTGGGGTATCTATAAATGGATCGCCGTGCACGTTCACGCACGACCAAGGCAGCAGCTGGCTCTCGATTGTCATTGCCGAAGTCATAACGACTCCCGGCTTGAATACAGCATCGCGCGGAGCTGATGATGCTGATGATCATCATCATGATAATCATCATCATCAGCAGCAGCATCATTGTCATCATCATCATCATCGGCAGCAGTAATAATGGCACGGTAGTCGATCTTTTGAGACACTCCTGGCGAAGACTTCTCCGATTATTGAAATACCAAAAATATTTGTTCTCTCCCTCTCATCCGTTGCGAGGTGTTTGGGGGGGGGGGGGGGCTTGACCATACATCACCACGCCGGTCGGTGCGGGTTCGCTGGAGGCCACGCGACACTCGGGGGGGTCGAGGAATCGAAAGCCGAGTTCCAAAAGACAAACGCGACACGGACTTCCACATTCGTGGAATGGGATTGAAGGCCACCACTCTGCGGCCGCGAGAGAGACCGCTGCCAGCCACCCACGCAGATGACACAAAACACCGATAATACCACTGGTCAACAAAAAAAAACGTTTTTTTCTGACCTGGACTTTTGCAGCTGTTTTAGACTAATTTCAGGGTGCTGATTCCAAATCTGATCTCAGATTTGCTCTATCACATCTCATTTTTATGCTATCGGCATACCCCATTCTCATTGATTATACCCGAAATTAACTCTGTCACTTATGATTGCAAGTTGTTGCGAGTCAGTGACTGCTTTAGTGTTAAAATATGGTGCTGTATTTTTAGGATAGTGTGTTTATAATATCATTTTATGTAGATATCCACATTTATTTAATATTTTTCTTCTGCAGTTTTTATTGAAAATGCAATGTTTGATATCTCAAAAACCTGATGTGATAGGCAAAAACTGATGCCAGATTTGGAATCAGCACCTTATGCCTGAAAAATTATGTGTTGACCAGTGTAATGATAACATTGATCGAATCGTGACAATGTAATCGTTATGGGGTTGGCCGAACGGTTACGGGTAACCGGTTTGACAATCGGATATTCGTTTCTCTCTCTCCCCCACCACACACCACGTGGTCGCCCCACAGCCTGCTGGGCCGGGCAGAGGCACCGCGGATTCAGCTGCCCGTGCAAACATCCAGATCAACAGTCCAATGCTCAGGTGAAGAGGTAGACGGGTGATGTCTATGACTGGCAGACGTTTCTGTACGTGTGGCAAACCGGTATTAACCGGTTTTTACGCGGTTACGTTACGGGTCACGTAAACAAAAGATTTTAATTCTGATCAAGAGGTCACGAATCGATGCCCCCCCCCACCGCCACCGTCACCAACAACCACCGCCCATATCTCGCCATCGCTCGCTCGCTCGCTGCCTTCTTGTGCTTGAGATGACGCCTCTCTCATCCAAGGGCTTCACGTCTCATGGAACAGCTTATAGAGCACCCCCCCCCCTCACAACAACGACAGCAGGGAGAGAGGAGGGGGGGGCGGTTGGGGCTTGGCACTTTTCCGGAGCACAGCCCCGGATAAGCGCGCATCTCCTGGCCGCAATATCGTCAAGTGAACTGGTCAACACTCGCGACTGCCAGAGCCTCTACACCCCACCCCTCCTCCTCGCTCTTACAATAGGCACACAGCGAGAATACAAAATACGAGTGATAATACTCTATATAATGCTGTTTATATATAAATATCTACAGACGATGCGTCATCATCACGACTCTTAACATGTTATATGTACATTTGTGTTATAACAGCACTCTCGGAGCTTTTGTTCTGTAAACTTGCGCCGTTGGCTTTGAGCCTGGTGAGTTTTTGTAGTGCGACTTTGGGGGGGTTTCTCTCCATCGGAAGGCGACGAGAGAAAATGTAAACCCCTTCTTCATCGGGTCCGCTCCCATCACGGGCAGTCCCGTACAGCCTGCGGTCTTCGTATAGATAGTCTATAAATCTTTGTATAGATACAGCCGATAAATCTTCATATATTGATGCGTGTACAAACAAAAAAACAGCTACAGCAGCCCCCTGCAAGTGCTGGCTCACGCCACGAGCGGGAGCTCTAGGCAGCCACGGGGTGTAAAGGGTACTGTGTTTGGCCTACTCTTCCACTGTCCAAACATCTTCGGTGTAACGCTGTGTAATGATGTGTGTGTGAGTGCGTGTCTTATACTGGATTCGTGTCCACCCTTCTTGGCAGAGTCAATTGAGAGAGCGTTTGGAAAGAGGTGAACAGAAGGGCTGAGTGTTACTCCTTGCACACTTTCACCCTCCTCCTGGCTCCATCACCACCTCCTCCTTCCTCAAATCCTCCACCTCCTCCCTCCTCCTGCGACCAGAGGATGGACCAGAGGTCGCAGACCCAGGCGGTATAGAGGAGTGGTTCGGACGGCGTCGGGGTGGAGAGGCGAAGCGGGGAGAGGTGTGGACAGGAGGCGAGGGATGGGTGACCAGGTAAGACTTTCTGAAGGTAGCGTGCTCGAGGTTGAAGGGAAGAGGTGGGTGGTGGGGGAGGAGGAGGAGGAGGGCGAGAGACGGGAGAGGGAGTGAGACGGGCGGTGGAGGTGGACGCCTTGCAAGAGTCGAGGAGGAGCAGGATGAGAATGGGTCGGACGAAGTGAAGTGAAGGGGGGGGGGGGGGTGACAGGGAAAGATGCTGACGATGCTGACGACGACGACGAGAAGGCCCGGGCCTCACATGTGCCTCTTCATGTGGAGGGCCAGGTGGTCGGAGCGCGAGAAGGCCCTCTCGCATAGGTGGCACTGGAAGGGCCGGTGGCCCGTGTGCTTGCGGAAGTGCCGTGTCAGTTCATCGGAGCGCGCGAACTTCCAGCCGCACCCCTCCCAGTTGCACTGGTAGGGCTTCTCTCCTGCGGACAGCCACGGCGGGAGAGAGGGGAGGGGGGTTAGAGGGCACCCGCAGAGGCTACGACACCCGGAGCAGACATCGACACGGAGAGCGTGCGCGCACGTGCGCGTGTGTGTGCGCCTGTGCGTGTGTGCTTGTGCGTGTGTGCGTGCACGTGTGTGCGTGTGTGCGTGTGTGTGTGTGCGTGTGCGTGTGTGTGCGTGTGTTTATGGGGAGCGGTGGTGTAGCGGTCAGCGCGCTGCACTACGAACCTGGCGACCCGGTTTCGATTCCCGCTCACGGCAAACACCCAGTGACGATTATCTGAACCGGTCCTGGGCCTCCCCTAGGTCGACTCAGCCTCAAATGAGTACCTGGTGCGGTGTGTAAACATCGCCGCTAGGGAGACAAAGGCGGTCGTGCGTGGTGCTGGCCACCCACCCCCTCGTGTACCGTTCCGGCCTTCATAGGTGCTCGCTAACCGCACTTGCCCCTACAGTCTGTTAAGGCTACACGGGGGATCTTTGTTTGTGTTTAGTAAGTGTGAAACTCTTTCGCTTGGGCGATCCCGAGAGGGATGGATTTACAAATCGGCGTCCGGGGGTGTCAATTGACACACAGCAAACACTTTCATGTCACGGCCTATACACAAGTCAAAGATCGCCCGGGTAGCCTTCATACATGATGTGGGGGCAAGTGCTGTTCGCGAGGAGCACAGGTGAAGGCCGGTACGGCACGTGCAGGGGATTGGTGGCTAGAACCACGCCCAGCCGCCTCTATCTCCCTGTTAGCGATGTTTTACACAGCGCACCGGGTACTCGATTATCTGAACCGGTCCTGGGTTCAGACAATCGTCAATGGTGTTGTCGTGGGGCGAATCGGACTCGGCTCGCCGGGTTCTGTAGCACCACAGCACGCTAACCACTACACTACCGGTCCCCGACAAACACGGACGCGACGCATAGGCACAGACGCGTATACACTCACACATACACAGCAAAAGGCATAATAACAACACGTATATTACACATGCGAATATATATATACACCACACACACGCGCACACTTCATTTCCTGAAGAGGTTTCCAGCACGTCGAGGCGAAACGTCGGACAACACGCAGTAGAACTGCGACAACACAACGGATAACTGAACAGACAACAAAGACAAAGATCACCCGTATAGCCTTCATAGGCTGTAGGGGCAAGTGCTGTTGAGCGAGGCCAGCACCACGCCCGACCGCCTTTGTCTCCCCAGTGACGATGTTTACACATCGCACCAGGTACTCATTTGAGGCCCAGGACCGGTTCAGATAATCGTCACTGTTGGTGTTGGCCGCGAGCGGGAATCGAACTCGGGTCGCCAGTTGCGTAGCGCAGCGTAGCGCTAACGAATACACTACCGCTCCCCACACCTACACACACAACCCCCCACCCAGCCACACACACATACAACCACCCAGCCACATACATACACACACACACCCAGCCACACACACATACAACCACCCAGCCACATACATACACACACACACCCAGCCACACACACACACACAACCACCACCCAGCCACACACACACAAACACCCACCCGGCCACACACACATACAACCACCCAGCCACATACATACACACACACACCCAGCCACACACACACACACAACCACCACCCAGCCACACACACACAAACACCCACCCGGCCACACACGCACACAACGACCCACCCAACCACACAACCCCCCACCCAGCTACACACACACAACCACCCACCCAGCCACATACATACACACACACACACCCAGCCACACACACACACAACCACCCACCCAGCCACGCATACAACCACCCACTCAGCCACACACATACAAACACCCACACACACACACACAACCACCATTCCAGTCACACATTCACATAACCACCCACCCACCCAGCTACACACACACCCACACACACACAACCACCCAGCCACACAACCACCCACCCAGCTACACACACACACAACCACTCAGCCACACACACACATACATCCACATACACACACAACCACCATCCCAGTCACACATCCACACAATCACCCACCGAGCCACACACACAACCACCCACCCACCCAGCCACACACACACACAACCACCCACCTAGCCACACATCCACCCACCCAGCCACACACACAACCACCCAGTTACACACACATCCACCCAGCCACACACACACACACACAACCACCAAGCCACCCACACACACATCTACCCACCTACCCAGCCACACACACAACCACCCACACACACAACCACCCACCCAGCCACACACACACACACACATCCACCCAGCCACACACACACACATCTACCCACCTACCCAGCCACACACACACCCACATCCACCCACCCAACCAGTCACACACACAACCACCCACACACACACAACCACCCACCCAGCCACCCACACACACACCCACCCACCCAACCAGCCACACACACACAACCACCCACCCAACCAGCCACACACACACAACCACCCAGCCACACACCCACACACACAACCACCCAGCCACCCACACACCCACACCCACCCACCCGGCCCCTCACCTGTGTGCGTCCTCAGGTGGGCCTTGAGGTGCGAGCTCTTGGTGTAGGTCTTCCCGCATCCGGGGTACTCGCACGTGTGAGTCGCCGTGCGCTTCCGGGCGCCCCACGACCTGCGCCCCCTCTTGCCGGGCCCTGCTTTACCCTCCGTCTGGGGGGGCAGGGGGGCCGCCTGCGCGGGGGGGCAACACGGAGCCCCCCCCCCCGGGGGGACGAACATCGCCACGGCGTCCAGCACGGACGGGGAGGAGGGCGGCGTGACCAGCGTCTGGTGGTGCTGCTGATGATGATGATGCTGATGATGATGCTGCTGCTGATGATGATGTCCGTGATGGTACAAGATGTTGAATTGCCCTTGGAAGTGCATCCCTTGTTGTTGCTGCGGATGCTGCTGCTGCTGCTGAAGTTGCTGCTGCTGCTGATGATGATGATGCTGCGCTTGCTGCTGGTGACTGTATAAGCGTCCAAATGCCCCTGGGAAGCGGTGGTGCATCGGGAAGTGCTGCTGCTGCTGCTGATGTTGCTGCTGCTGTTGTTGTTGCTGTCCGTGGTGCTGTAGGTGAGAGTGGTGCTCCTCCGAAAGAGACAATGGGTAAATGTGTCCGCCCTTAGAGGGCTGCTGATGTTGCTGCTGCTGCTGCTGATGATGCTGCTGCTGCTGATGCAGCCGATGTTGAACCTTACTAGGCTCGGCCGACTCGTCGGCCATGAAGCACGCGTGCGAGTCGGCACCTCCAGGCCCAGCTGGATTGTGCTCCCGCTTAATGTTCTGCCCCAGCTGCTGAATGTGAGTGAGAGGGATGAGCCTTTGGCTCTGCTGCTGCTGCTGCTGATGATGATGCTGATGATGATGTTGCTGATGCTGCTGATGCTGGAGCTGATGATGATGATGATGTGAGAGATGCGGGTCAACGTGTGGTCCCGCGTAAATGTGTCCTCCCTTCGCAGCGGGCGGCTGCTGCTGATGATGATGCTGCTGCTGCTGCTGATGCAACTGCTGCCCTTGCTGCTGCTGCTGCAAGTCGTGCGTCTTGTCGGGAGAGAAGTGAGCGCCGTCCCCGTGGCCCAGAAAGCCACTGCCAGAGAAGTCGAGGTCGGGGGTGAGCAACTCTTCCACGAGGCTGGGGCAAGGCTTGGCCTGGAACGCGTCCACCCCGCACGCAGCCACGTACACAGAGTCCCGACTCTCAAATCCTGTGACCCCACCAGCACCACCACCACCACCAGCGGCACCGCCGTTGGTACAACTCTCAGGCGTCTCCGGCAGCGTGTAATTGGCGGAGGAGGAGGAGGACGCGGACGCAGCGGCGGCGGCGGCGGACGTGGAGGAGGCGGAGGAGGTGATCGAGGCACCCAAGGCGCCGGCGGCGGCGCTGTGGATCGGTGCGCACCCGAGCGGCGCGTCGCTCGAGGAGGTAGCGGCGGCAGCGCAGAAGCCGGCGGCACGGGGCGGTGACCCCGCGGTGAAGGCGGCGGGCGTGGGGCTCGAGCAGTCGGCGTGCTGCATGCTGTTGGAGAGGATGAAGTCGATGTCCAGAAGCTTGCCCAGGTCCTCGTCGTCCCTCCGGGGTTGAGGAGTCACCCTCCAAGTCTGTGGGCGGAGGAGTGGGGTGGGGTGGGTGGGGGTTGACATCGGCGCACGAACGCTGAGTTTGGTGTCGGCGTGGGAGGTTTTGGGGCGTTGTCTGTGTGTGTGTGTGTCAGTTCGTGTGTGTTGGTTCGTGTGTCAGTGTGTGTGTCAGTGTGTCTGCGTGCGGTAGCGTAGCGGTTAGCGCGCCGCGCTATGAACCTGGCGACCCGGGTTCGATTCCCGCTCACGGCCAACAGCAGTAGTGACGATTATCTGAACCGGTGCTGGGCCTCCCCATAGGTCGACTCAGCCTCAAATAAGTACCCGGTGTGGTGTGTAAACATCGTCACTAGGGAGACAAAGGCGGTCGGTGTGGTGCTGGTCACCCACTCCCTCGTGTACCGTTCCGGCCTTCATAGGTGCTACTCGCTAACAGCACTTGCCCCCACAGTCTGTTAAGGCTATACGGGGATCTTTGTGTGTGGGGAGCGGTAATGTAGTGGTTAGCGCACGGCGCTACGAATCCTGGCGATACGAGTTCGATGTCTCGTGATAGTGGCGAATATTTGAGTAGGTCCTGGACCTCTCCGAGGTCGACTCAGCCTTAAATGTATACCTGCAGCGGTATGTAAAACTTCAGCACTGGGGAGACAAAAGCGGCCGGGTGTGGTTTTGACAACTTCACCCCCTCGTATGCCATTGCCGGTCTTCTCATGTACTCGTTAACAGCACTTGCTCCTACAATCTGCCCAGGCTACACGGGGGATCTTTGTCTTTTGTTTATGTGGGTGTGTCTCTGTGTGTATGGGTGTACGCATGTGTGTGCAAGGCGTATGCTACGAGTGTGTGCGTATAAAATGTGCCGGTGAGTATACGATGTGATGTGTGTATGATCATATATGAGGAGCGGTGGCGCAAGTGGTTGGCGCATCGCGCTACAACACGTGACCAACGCCAGTGGCGAATATCTTAACAGGTCCTGGGCCTCCCTTAGGTCGACTCGAACCTCAATCGAGTAGCTGGTGCGGTGTGTAAACATAGGGGATACAAAGGTGGAGAGGCGTGGTGTTTGCCCCCTCGGCCTCCAAAAGGTGCTCGCTAGCAGCACTTGCCCCAAGTCTGTTGAAGGCTATACGGAGGATCTTTGTCTTTGTATATGTATGTCAACGCTATACGTTTGCTTTGTTTGTGTAAGAGTATATGATGTGTGTGTGTGCGCGCGCGCGTATGATTGAGTACGTGATGAGAGCCTCCGTTCGTCTGTGTGTGTCTGTGGTTTTGGGCATTACTGTGTCTGTCTGTGTGTGGGGAGCGGTGGGGCAAAAGCGACCGAGCGTGGTGCTGGCCACCCACCCTCTCGTGCGCCGTGCCGGCCTTCATGGGTGCTTGCTAACAGCACTTGCCCCAACAGTCTGTCACAGGCTATTCGGGGGATCTTTGTCTTTGGAGCGGTGGTGTAGCGGTTAGCGCGATCCGCTACGAACCCGGCCACCCGAGTTCGATTCCCGCTCACGGCCATCACCAGGTGACGATTATCTGTACCGGTTCTGGGCCTCTCCTAGGTCTACTCGGCCTCAAACGAGTACCTGGTACGATGTGTAGGCATCGCCACTGGGGAGACAAAGGCGGCCCACGCAATCGTGTGCCGTGCCGGCCTTCATAGGTGCTCGCTAACAGCACTTGCCCTAACAGTCTGTTAACAATATACGGGGGAAATTTGTCTTTGTGTGCGGTGTATGACAATGTGTTTGTGCATGTGCCGCCTTTCATAGGCGCTCGCAAACTGCACTTGCCCCAAACGCCTGTCACCGCTATACGGGAGACCTTTGTCTTTGTTGTGGTCTTTGTGTTTTGTGTATGTGTGTGTGTCTTTGTCGGCTGTATGGGTTATTCGCACGCGCAAAAAAAAACCCAGAGAAAGACAAACAGTGGCAATAAAAAAAAAGGTTAAAAAAGGCGGTGCAGGTGATGTTGTAAACCCAAAAAGAATAACAATGTATGTTCAACACGGATTGATCAATCAATTAAACAAAGCACACTAATTACAATTAAAGATGTTAAGCTCAGTGTTCAAAAAAACATGCTTGTTTTTGCGTTGCGCGTGTGTGCGTATATGTGTGTGTGAGAGTGTGTGTGAGAGTGTGAATGTGTGTTTATGTGTGAATGTGTGTGTGTTTGTGTGTGGATGTGTGTGTGTATTGTGTGTGAATGTGTGTTTATGTGTGAGAGTGTGTGTGTATTGTGTGTGAGAGTGTGTTTGTGTGTGAATGTGTGTGTTTGTGTGTGAATGTGTGTGTGTTTGTGTGTGTATGTGTGTGAATGTGTGTATTGTGTGTGAATGTGTGTGCGTGTTTGTGTGTGAATGTGTGTTTGTGTGTGAATGTATGTGTGCATTGTGTGTGAATGTGTGTTTGTGTGTGAATGTGTGTGTGCATTGTGTGTGAATGTGTGTTTGTGTGTGAATGTGTGTGTGTATTGTGTGTGAATGTGTGCGAGTGTGAATGTGTGTGTTTGTGTGTGAATGTGTGTGTTTGTGTGTGTATGTGTGTGAATGTGTGTGTGCATTGTGTGTGAATGTGTGTGTTTGTGTGCTACTATTGGGGAGCGGTAGTGTAGCGGTTAGAGCGCTTCGCTACGAACCTGGCCGACCGGGTTCGATTCCCGCTCACGGCCGACACCAGTGACGATTATATGAACCGTTTCCATGCCTCCCCTAAGTCGACTCAGCCTCAAATGAGTACCTGGTGCGGTTCCTAAAAACATTCTCACTGGGGAGACAAAGGCGGCCGGAGGTGGTGTTGGCCACCCACCCCTCGTGTGCCGTTCCGGCCTTAATAGGTGCTCGCTAACAGCACTTGCCCCAACAGTCTGTTAAAGCTATACGGTATATCTTTGTCTTTGCTACTTTTGTGTGTACTGTACCACGGCTGCTGGCTCCTGCTGATGATGATGATTGCGTGAATATTGTGAACACAAACACACACACGCGCACACACACACACACGCACACACACGCGCGCGCACACACGCGCGCGCACACATGCGCGCACACACACACGCACACACACACGCGCACACACGCGCACACACACGCACGCGCGCACACACACACACGCGCACACACGCACACACACGCGCGCGCACACATGCACGCACGCGCACACACACACGCACACGCACGCGCGCACGCACACACACACGCGCACACACACACACACGCGCACACACGCACACACACGCACGCACGCGCACACACGCACGCGCACACACACACGCGCACACACACACGCGCACACACACACACACACACGCACGCGCACACACGCACGCACGCGCACACACACACACACGCACGCGCACACACGCACGCACGCGCACACACACACACACACGCACGCGCGACCCGTGCCCCTGAGTCAACCCACAATGGGCAGTCTGTTGGTCGGGGAGGCCGGTCCTGGCGGGCTGCACAGAACACGTTCACCGGTGTTGCGTGTCAATTCATGAGGGCCAGCACAAAGTGCTGCTTGCATTTCTGCCCGAGACCCAAATGGGAAACAGTTGTTGGCGACTATGAAGCGTCTTTGTTGCTTATCAATGTAGCACATACACCATACAAGCGCGGCGCGTAATGCGATAATTGTACACACGCGCCGAGACTTGCGCGGACACACGCAAAACAAAGACCCCCCCACCCCCCCCCCACCACCCACCCCTGAAGCCTGAACACACTTTTAGGGCAAGTGCTGTTAGCCGAGCACCTTTGAAGGTCGGCACGAGCGGGTGTGGTGACCAGAGTTTGGCCACCTTTGTCTGCCCTAGTGGCGGATGTTTACACGCACGATTCTCCCACTCATTCGATGAGGCCGAGTTGGTCCGGGGGGGGGGGAGATCCACGTCGGTTCAGATGATCGTCAGCGATGTCGTCGCGTGAGCGGGGATTCTGAACCAGAGTCGCCGGGTTTCTAAGCGCAGCGAGTTAACCCCTACGGTACCGCTCCCCGCGCGCGCACACAAACTTAAGACAAAGATCCCCCCTTCTTGGTTCTTTCGGTAAAGTCACGTAGAAGGGAAATTAAAAAAAAAAACATAATAAAATAATAAAATGTATTAATATAATGTAACAATATAATAAAATAATAAAATATAATACTTTTATTTTATGATTAATTTTTATTATTTTATTATTTCCCTTCTACGTGACTTTACCGAATGAACCAAGAAGATGAATCCCTGCAGTCACGAAAGTTTTACATCGAAACAAAGATCCCCCTTACACAGCCGCGAACAGACTGTTGGGGTGTGTAAGTGCCCCCCCTCCTCCCCCGTGTATGAAGGGTGGAACGGTACCACGCCCGGCCGCCTTTATCTCTCCAGTGCTGATGCTTCACAACGCCGCAATCAGCTGCTCGTGAAAGGTTAGCCCAGGACCGGTTCGACTTTACGTGAGCGCGAATCGAATTCGAGCAGCCGGGTTCATCGATACAAATCAGTGCACCACTTTGTCGTGCAAGGCAACGGCGGTAAACAAAAATTCTACGGGATAAACTGGCCCTCGCCATAGGAATGTGGAATTTGCACTTCTGGTTTAGTGCTGCGAGCAGGAGTTGAGCACCAGAGAAAATCCGCGTTACACCCTCGTCCTCTACTGCTGGATTGAAAATCGATGATACGCTGTGACGAGTATTCCAATGGAATCATCATCTTTGTCTGGCGGATAAATGCATACTAAAGTGACCCAAGTATGACACGTGTTTGCGCACCGGCTCATAGACTCTGTCTCTATGTAGTTCGGCGCTTACTAACAGCACTTGCCCCAACAGCCTATTGAAGGCTATACGAGGGATCTTTATCTTGTGTGTGTCTGTGTGTCTGTGTGTCTGCGTTCGTGTGGCGGCGAACGCGCTGCCGATGATGATGTCATTGCCCATTCCAATTCCTCAATTACTCCACGCGCACGAGTTAGCGCCTGAGATTGAACTCTGATCACTTGTGTGTGTTTACCTGTGTGTGTGTACCTGTGTGTGTGTCTACCTGTGTGTGTGTACCTGTGTGTGTGTCTACCTGTGTGTGTCTACCTGTGTGTGTCTACCTGTGTGTGTGTACCTGTGTGTGTGTCTACCTGTGTGTGTCTACCTGTGTGTGTCTACCTGTGTGTGTGTCTACCTGTGTGTGTCTGCCTGTGTGTGTCTACCTGTGTGTGTCTACCTGTGTGTGTGTGTGCCTGTGTGTGTCTACCTGTGTGTGTCTACCTGTGTGTGTGTCTAGCTGTGTGTTTACCTGTGTGTGTACCTGTGTGTGTGTCTACCTGTGTGTGTCTACCTGTGTGTGTCTACCTGTGTGTATGTCTAGCTGTGTGTTTACCTGTGTGTGTACCTGTGTGTGTGTCTACCTGTGTGTGTCTCCCTGTGTGTGTCTACCTGTGGGTGTTTACCTGTGTGTGTGTCTACCTGTGGGGAGCGGTAGTGTAGCGGTTAACGCGCTGCGCTACCAACATCAGCGACGATTATCTTAACCGGTCCTGGGCCTCCTCTAGGTCGACTCAGCCTCAAATTAGTACCTGGTGAGGTGTGTAAACATCGCCACTAGGGAGACAAAGGCGGCCGGGCGTGGTGCTGGCCACCCAACCCCTCGTGTGCCGTGCCGGCCTTCATAGGTGCTCGCTAACCGCATTTGTTAAGGCTATACGGGTGATCTTTGTACATGTGTGCACCTCTGTGTGTGTGTGTGTACACCTGTACGGGTTTTAGAGAGAGAGAACGAGAGACAGAGGAAAGTCGTCTAGATGGGAGAGGGAAGAGAGAAAGAGAGAAGGGGAGGAGGGGGGAGATGATTTTAGAGGAAAGGGAGCGCGACTGCACAGTTGCACGTACCCATCCACCCTCGCATCCACCCTCGCATCCACCATTCGTCCGTCCACTCACAAATCCACCCATCCATACATCTCTCCATTCAGCCACTCATCGATCCACCGACCCATCTACAATTCTAGATTTGAAGCTTTCGCGACTGCAAGGATTCATACTCTTTTTTTTCGGTAAAGTCACGTAGGTAAAATATCAAATCAAATAAATGAAAACAGCTAAATAAAATCACGACGTTTCGGGCGCAACACAAGTGTCCTTCCATCTATTCATTCATTTACTAATTCACGTGTCTCTCCTTCCATTTATCCACCCAACTAATTCATTCATCCACCCACACATACATCCCAACGTGCATTCATACACACATCCGTATAGCGCTCCATTATTCCATCCACCCATTGATTACTTATTAGACCGAACTACCCAACCCACCCATCAACCCATCCGTGCATCTATCAGTCGGCGCGTCTACCCACCCATCAACTCACCCATTCGTTCATCCACTCATCCGTCTCTCCACCTCTCCGTCCATCCACGCTCCTCTCAACCCGCAGGTATATTGAACTTCTTTCGCACCGTACGCGGCCACACGTGTTAATCGTCCGCCTCTCACCCGAGTCAAGAGCCGCATGGCTCACAGGGTTATACCCAATCAATGAAACTGAAAACTCTCCGTCTCTCTCACACGAGCCGCGCGCAGCACTCACGTTCATAATGTCCGCGCAGTTGCTGTCCAGTAGTCCGCACGAGAGCGCGAAACTCGAGATGGAAGGCAGTCCAGAGGCCACTAGAGCCATGACCCGCAGTCTGCCTCCTTCGGCGCTCGCCCCTTTCCCGCTGCCAGCTTCTCCGCGCAGCCGGTGAGTCAGTCAGCCAGCCAGCCAGCGAGAGATCCACCGAGCCGAGAACAGCGAGTGAGCCACTCCACCGCTAAGACGGCGAGCGAGTGAGCGAGTGAGCCACTCAGCCGCTGAGTGACCGGCGACTCCGGCCCGGCAAGCCAAGTAAGCGAGCCCCACTCAAGACTTTTGACAAAGCGAATTGAGCTTCAGCTCAGCACCCCCACCGTGCGCGCGCGCGCGCGTGCGTCTCTCTCCGACTCTCTCGCGCTCAGCCGGTGGAGCTGCAAGCCGAGCGGGAGTGGGTGGGTGGGTGGCTGGTGGTGGTGGTGGGGGGGAGACGGACCGAGCGAGTTGTGAGCCGTGTCCCGCTCGCCGCTGCCTCCTTTATAACAAGCGCCCCGCGCCCCCTCCATTGGCTCGGCGGGTTGCTCGCAATCGCGGGGGCCGTCTCGGCCAGGACCAATTGGCGCGCGGCGGGGGAGAACAGGAAACTTCGCGCTCTCTCTCAGCAAGCCAGCTAAATTTAGGAGGCGTATAAAGGGAAACGAGAGCTTGGCCGAGCAGCGTCGAGAGCGCGGCGCGAAGAACAAGCGACTCCTTTTGGGACGGACGCACGCACGCACGCACGAGGTGGTGGTGGTGCTGGAGGTGGTGGTGGTTTCTCAGGCGCCTCCTCTGCCGACGACGCCGCCGCTACCGTCCCGAAGCGCGTCACGTGGCACGCGGCAGCAGCAGCAGCAGCGGCATCGGGCAAAGGGAGCGGAGAGAGTCGTGGGGCATTGGCCACGCTCATTATTCATGGACGGGGGGCGGGGGCAGCTGGGGGGTTAGGGGGGTGGGGGCCCGGTTAGTTGATGGGAGAGCAATTGGGTGGGTTGGAGTGCTGGGGGGAGACGATGTATAAATGTATTTATTATGCCACGATCAAATATTTATGTAACAGGGGACGTTTCGGGCAAAGGGCCCTGTTCCTACTGCTATAAAAAGAAGGCCTATGTGCCCGAAACGTCGCCTGTTGTGTAAATGTATAAAAGTCTTGAATGCTGTATTATCGTGCGACAGAGTTTGTAGATGAGTTCCGAAGCAATATGTAATCAATCATAACACACGTCCCTTTGAGGCCACTGTCAATGTGATGGACTCCCTGGCGCTGTGTGATTGAAGGCGCGTGGCGCCAGACGTGACCACGTGGTCAGCGCAATGGGAGTTGAACTCATGTTTGGATGCTGCTGCTGCTGCGTTGACAGCGGTGCACAAGCACAGCCAACAACAGCAGCAACTCAACTCGTTCCTCAATACCACCAGCACCACCAGCAACACCACCACCACCACTGTGGCCTCAAGGGAACACGATACATATCAAGCGACGTTTCGGACAACGGTCCCTTGTGCAGGACAGAGCGATGTAGAGGCTGGAGAGTCGTGGTTGGAGACTGCACCGCACCCCACACGCACGCTGAGGCCCTGGTGCAATGTTGGGGGTGTAGAGGGGGGCTGAACCCCCCCCCTAACCCATCCCCCCCACCTCCACTTCTAAATTTGTAACGTTAACATTATTTTGAAGATTGCTTAACATTGACGTCACACACACCCTCCCGCCCTCTCCGTGCCCCCCTTTTGAACGAGTTACGCTACCGGGTTGGTTCGTGTGGACCGTGGTAGCGAGCAGCACTTGCCCCCAACAGCCTGTCGAGGCTATACGGGACATTTTCGTCTTTGCTTTTGGAGCGGCGAGCCGAGTCTTGGCCAATGGCAACATCGGTGGGCCATCGATACTTGAACCGGTCCACGGTCAACTTAGCCGAGTGCCCGGTGCAATGTGTGGAGATCAGACCGGGGAAGACAAATGCGGTCGAGCGTGGGGTACCGGCCACATCAGACTCGAGTGCGTAGTGCCCGGCCTTCGTAGGTGCTCGCGAACGGCCACTTGCTCCCATCGGCCTGTGCGGCTATAGGAGGGGGGCGTCTTTGTCTTTGTGAGTGGAGAAGTAGTGGGTGGGTAGGGTGAGCTCCTGGTGGGGGACGTGGATTAGGGTGAGTGGGGTGAGTGGGGTGAGTGGGGTGGTAGGGTGAGTGGGGTGAGTGGGGTGGTAAGGTGAGTGGGGTGAGTGGGGTGGTAGGGTGAGTGGGGCGAGTGGGGTTGTGGGGGAGTTGGGTGAGTGGGGTGAGTGAGGTGGTGGTGTCAGTGGGGTGAGTGGGGTGGTAGGGTGAGTGGGGTGAGTGGGGTAGTAAGGTGAGTGGGGTGAGTGGGGTGGTAGGGTGAGAGGGGTGAGTGGGGTGGTGGGGGAGTTGGGTGAGTGGGGTGAGTGAGGTGGTGGTGTGAGTGGGGTGAGTGGGGTGGTAAGGTGAGTGGGGTGGTAGGGTGAGTGGGGTGAGTGAGGTGGTAGGGTGAGTGGGGTGAGTGGGGTGAGTGGGGTGAGTGGGGTGGCAGGGTGAGTGGGGTGAGTGAGGTGGTAGGGTGAGTGGGGTGAGTGAGGTGAGTGGGGTGGTGGGGTGAGTGGTGTGAGTGGGGTGAGTTGGGTGAGTTGGGTGGTTGAGTGAGTGGGGTGAGCGGGGTGAGTGGGGTGGTAGGGTGAGAGGGGTGATAGGGGTGGTGGGGGAGTTGGGTGAGTGGGGTGGTGGGGGAGTGGGGTGGCAAGGTGAGTGGGGTGGTAGGGTTAGAGGGGTGAGTGGAGTGAGTGGGGTGAGTGGGGTGAGTGGGGTGGCAGGGTGAGTGGGGGATCGGGAGTGGTGATTCTTGAGGGCTCCGTAATTATCGGCTTAATTCGCCGGGTAACCCCACCCCCCCCCACCCCCCCGACCCCCTCGCATTAATTGTATCCGGAATCTCGACTCGATCCCGGATCCTGCTCTGGTGTCTGTGGCTCTCCTGGTCTCGGCTCACGCTTCGCCTGTCGGAGTCGCGTGTGAACGAGGGTCGAGGGGCTCCCGCAGATCCAACAGCGCTCTGAAATCATTCGCCGGCTGGGTTCGCTCCATTGCGCGAGATGCCGAGAATGTGACGCGCATCGGAGACCCATAGCCCCACCTAGAGACCCAAAGACTCAAGTAGAGACCCATAGACTCACATAGAGACCCATAGACTCACATAGAGACACATAGACTCACATAGAGACCCATAGACTCACATAGAGACCCAAAGGCTCAAGCAGAGACCCATAGACTCACATAGAGACCCATAGACTCACATAGAGACCCATAGACTCACATAGAGACACATAGACTCACATAGAGACCCAAAGGCTCAAGCAGAGACCCATAGACTCACATAGAGACCCATAGACTCACATAGAGACCCATAGACTCACATAGAGACACATAGACTCACATAGAGACCCATAGCCCCACCTAGAGACCCATAGACTCACATAGAGACCCATAGACTCACATAGAGACCCATAGCCTCACATAGAGACCCAAAGATTCAAGTCGAGACCCATAGACTCACATAGAGACCAAAAGACTCACATAGAGACCCATAGACTGGCATAGAGACCCATAGTCTCACATAAAGGCCAATATACTGATATAAAGACCCACAGACTGGCATAGAGACCCATAGACAAAGGCCAATATACTCATATCGAGACCCATGGACTCACATGGAGGCCAATAGACTCACATTAGAGACCCATAGACTCACGTAGAAGCTGATAGACTCACATAAGAGACCCATGGACTCACATAGAAGCCAATAGACTCACATAAGAGACCCATGGACTCACATAGTGGGTTGTGTGGCGAGTTGATGTCCTCGTCACCCGCCCCACCACTCCTCTCAACAGCTCCGCCTGATATCAGAGGCGCTCTTTACCTGTCCCGTGCTATAGCAGCGGCGGCAGCATCATCATCATCACCGTGTTCCAGGAGCTAGAGGTCAACGTGGAGGTCCTGCTGCCGGTCACGACAAGGGGCTTCGGCAGGCAGGCAGGCAGAGAGACAGTTCGTGTGGTTGTTGCTGCTACTTCTCCTACCCTCGAAGGAGCGCAGACCACAGTGGAGCTCTCTACGCGCTCTATCGCAGTGCCGGACGAAGCGAGTGCGGGGCCTGTAGCAGATGATGTTGTTGTTGTTATAAAGGGTCCTTAAATAAAATAAAAACACGTGAATATTAAAGCACCAATTTTTGACTCGCACAGTCAAGTAATTGTATTTTTTCACTCGCTATACGGCCAGATAATACGACAAATCGCTAACCTTAAACACTCAGTCGTTCATAAAAGTCGAAGGCGGTATAGTACTATAGTGATAGAGCAAGTGCAGAATCACTGAAGCGGAATTGATCGCTTGAAAGCATTTAGCGCGGGGTCCTTGAAAGTGCGGGGCCCGTAGCAACTAAATTTGTAGCTACTACATATGTAGCTACTTTTACTACTAGGATAATACTGGTAGGAACCTCCTGGTTACACCAGCCCACAGGGGATTATTGTGTCCGTCCGTCGTGCAGGGAGGGGCTGGGTGGGGAGAGTGGGAAGGGGCTGGGTGGGGAGGGGCTGGTCACCCCGTGGTGCCCTCATAAAACTCAACGTTTAACCTACTCACGCCAGCTTGTGCCCGCCCTCACAGTCGGCCATATTTGCGGAATACACCACGCCACCGTTGACCCTGGCCATTGACCGAGCAACCCAACGTTCCTACCAGCTCCCTCCGCAGGAATGTGTTCCGGCACTGGTCCATAGCTTGGGTTGCGTGGCCCACATATACAGCTGCTGCGTCTTGTATCTTTAATTCTCCATTGACGTGGATGAGCGTTCGGGGTGGCGGTTAGCGCGCGGCGGTACGAACTCGGCGATCCGTGCTCGATTGCCGCTCACTGCCAACGCCGGTGACGATCCTCTGAACCGGTCCTTGGCCTCCCCTAGGTAGACTCAGCCTCAAACGAGTACCTGGTGCCGGGGCGTAAACGTCATCATCGGAGAGACAAAGACGGCCGAGCGAAAGTGTCGGCCACCCCACCACCTCGTGCCCCGCGTTACCCTTCATAGGTGCTCGCTAACAGCACTTGCCCCAAAAGCCTGTTACGGATATACGGGGGTCTTTGTCTTTGTGTGCATGTATAGACTGTATAGAGGGGAGCGATGGCGCAGCGGCGAGTTCACTGCGTTATGAGCCCGGCGACCTCAGTTTGATTCCCTGCTGCGGTTAACATCAGTGGCGAGTGATTTCCGAAGCGGTCCTGAACCTCCCCCGCCGACCCCCACCTACAGCCCTCACCACTGCGCCACGACTCCCCCCCCCCCCCCGCGTGCTATGCATGGGCGGCGACCTGGCCCAGCAGTAACGCGCGTTACGCGCTCGTTGCAGAGTTTCGCGGTTCGAATTCCAGCAGCCGCCCTGGTTAATACTGCGGGTGTGTATACAGCGCAGTGACGCTACGCGCTTCGTAGTGGGCGGTAAAGATCCCACGACGTCATTCGCAAGAGGAGGCCGTCGTGTGTGCCAGCGTGTGTATCAGTGTGGTGGGGAGCGGTAGTGCAGCGGTTAGCGCGCTACGCTGCGCTATGAACCTGGAGACCCGGGTTCGATTCCCGCTCACGGCCAACACCAGTGACGATTTTCTGAACCGGTCCTGGGCCTCCCCTAGGTCGACTCAGCCTGAAATGAGTACTTAGTGCGATGTGTAAACATCGCCACTGGGGAGACAAAGGCGGTCGGGCGTGGTGCTTGCCCACCCACCCCCTCGTGTACCGTTCTGGCCTTCATAGGTGCTCGCTAACAGCACTTGTCCCTACAGTCTGTCAAGGCTATACGGGGGATCCTTATCCTTATCAGCGTGTGGGCCGTCGTGTGGGCCAGCGTCCCAATTTTTTTGTTGTGCCAAATTCAGAAACGACACCGCAACATTCCTCTCGGTGGGAACTTCGGGACACTTTTTAGCAGCCGTGGTCATCGCCCCCCCGACTGGATGACGTCATTCCCCCCAGGTCGCTCTTCTGAAATCGTGCTCCGGGCACGCGAACTTTTCCCTATCAGACGCGCGGCCCACGTTGTAGCCATTTTCTTAGGTTTTTTTCGGTAAAGTCACGTAGGTAAAAATTTTAAATTAAAATTAATAAAAGTAAAATACAAAATAAAATAAAAATAAAATAAAAAATCACGACGTTTCGGAGGCAACACAAGCTTCCGTCTTCAGGTGGAACCGTCACAGCACGATAGCTGTATCAAGTAAGATATCAAGTAAGATACAGCTATCGTGCTGTGACGGTTCCACCTGAAGACGGAAGCTTGTGTTGCCTCCGAAACGTCGTGATTTATTTATTTAGTTTTATTTTACTTTTATTAATTTTAATTTTTTACCTACGTGACTTTACCGAAAAAACCTAAGAATATGAATCCTTGCAGTCACGAAAGCTTCAAATCTAGAATTGTAGCCATTTGTCGAGCAACGTTTGTTTAATAAATCAAAACCCTCGGGTTTCATCAGCTGTCACCGGCCGTGGGGCTCGTTTAACAACACGGCGATGGGGCCTCCGTTTCACAGTACGGGAGCGTGCTTCGAAATTCTTCATCTCTGATGAGATCCTGAAATGTTGAAACGGGCATAGAGGTTGCTTTGCTTCAAACAAATGCTGCTCCTGATAAACTATCAACTATTTTTTTAAATCTTCATTTCAAGCTTTCGTGACTGCAGGAATCCATTACTTTTTCGTTATACTGGTAGGAACCTCCTGGTTACACCAGCCCACAGGGGATTATTGTGTCCGTCCCGTCCGTCCGTCGTGCAGGGAGGGGCTGGGTGGGGAAAGAGGGGCTGCGTGGGGAGGGGAGGGTGGGGAGGGTCTGGGAGGGTGGGGCTGGGTCGGGGGTGGGACGGGTGGGGCTGGGAGGGGTGGGGCTGGTCACCCCGTGGTGCCCTTATAAAACTCAACGTTTAACCTACTCACGCCGGCTTGTGACCGCCCTCACAGTCGGGCATATTTGCGGAATACACCACGCCCTGGCCGTTGACCCTGGCCATTGACCGAGCAACCCAACGTTCCTACCAGCTCCCTCCGCAGGAGGAATGTGTTTTGTCCCACCTGAAGACGATCGCTTGTGTGGCGATCGAAACGTCGTGATCTATTATTATTTGTCTACGTGACTTTACCGAAAGAACCAAAGAGTATTTATTTTTTAATTTTACCAAGCTAAGGCCCTCTGAGCTTTGCAGCTCTTTTGCAAAAGCGACCTGGACGCAAATGATGGCTCACCAAAGTGGCTTATCACGTGGACATTGACTGCAGTCGTCAGATACTCGAAAACGCGTGAAGTCCATTCTAAATGTGGTGGGCAAAGCCGGCGACCCCGGAGAAAAATCTACGCAACCGCGGTGAGAGAGAAACACGCAAAGTCCAAATATACAGCAGGCATCAGGGTCAGGATTAAACCCTCCTGTACACCAGGCGAGGTAGTTAACATCTTACGGGGTAACATTGACCATGGACCACTCCTCACCCCACCTGTCACCTGAACCACTCCTCACCCCGACCGTGCGCCAACACACAGGTGGTGGTGGTGGTGGTGGTGGCGGTGGTGGTGGTGGTGGTGCCAACACACAGGTGGTGGCGGTGGTGCCAACACACAGGTGGTGGTGGTGGTGCCAACACACAGGTGGTGGTGGTGGTGCCAACACACAGGTGGTGGTGGTGGTGCCAACACACAGGTGGTGGTGGTGGCGGTGGTGGTGGTGGTGGTGCCAACACACAGGTAGTGGTGGTGGTGGTGATGGTGGTGGCGGTGGTGGTGGTGGTGGTGCCAACACACAGGTGGTGGTGGTGATGGTGGTGGCGGTGGTGGTGGTGGTGATGGTGGTGGCGGTGGTGGTGGTGGTGATGGTGGTGGCGGTGGTGGTGGTGGTGGCGGTGGTGGCGGTGGTGGTGGTGGTGGTGATGGTGGTGGTGGTGGCGGTGGTGGTGGTGGTGGTGCCAACACACAGGTGGTGGTGGTGGTGAAGTATGGGGAGAGGATGGAGGTTGGGGCTGGGGGGTGGATTCCCTTGTGACGTCATCGGGGAACGGCTGCATGTTGGCGCGTGGCGAAGAGGGGGAATGGGGGTGGGGGGGCGATGACCAAAGCCGCGATGTTCATTTGCAGGGAGATTCCGAGCCCACGCAATGTACACACTCACTCTCTCTCACTCTTACTCTCTCACTCTCCCTCTCACACTCACCCTCACACTCTCTCTCTATCACTCGCTCTCTCACGCTCACACTCTCACACTCACCCTCACACTCTCACGCTCACACTCTCACACTCACATTCACCCTCACACTCTCTCTCATACTCTCACACTCTCTCACACACTCTCACACTCACCCTCACACTCTCACGCTCACACTCTCACACTCACATTCACCCTCACACTCTCACACACTCACCCTCACACTCACCCTCACACTCTCACACACTCTCTCTCACATTCACCCTCACACTCTCTCACATTCTCTCACTCGCTCTCTCACACACTCTCTCTCACACTCACCCTCACACTCTCACGCTCACACTCTCACATTCACCCTCACACTCTCACACACTCTCTCTCACACTCACCCTCACACTCTCACGCTCACACTCTCACACTCACATTCACCCTCACACTCTCACACACTCTCTCTCACACTCACCCTCACACTCTCACACACTCTCTCTCACATTCACCCTCACACTCTCTCACACTCTCTCTCACACTCACACTCTCACACACTCTCTCTCACATTCACCCTCACACTCTCTCACTCTCTCACTCGCTCTCTCACGCTCACACTCTCACACTCACCCTCACACTCTCACGCTCACACTCTCACACTCACATTCACCCTCACACTCTCACACACTCACCCTCACACTCACCCTCACACTCTCACACACTCTCTCTCACATTCACCCTCACACTCTCTCACATTCTCTCACACTCTCTCACACACTCTCTCTCACACTCACCCTCACACTCTCACGCTCACACTCTCACACTCACATTCACCCTCACACTCTCTCACACTCTATCACACACACCACCATCTCCCTCCATCTCTTCCCTTCTCTCATACACTCATACGTATTCGCTCTCCAAAACTCTCACCATTTCCCCCCCCCCATCTCTCACCATTTCCCCCACCCCACCCACCATCTCTCACCATCTCCCCCCCATCTCTCCCCGTTTCATCCCATCTCTGCGTCTCTCTCTCGCCGTCTCTAAAAATCACCTCCCTCGCTCCTCCGTCTCTCCCGCCCTTTCTCTCACCACCCCCCTCGCTCTCACCATTTTCCCTCTCTCCCCGTCTCTGACTCACCTCCATCCCTCTCCCCCGGACTGGCACCCCCCCCCCTCTCTCCCTCCCTCTCTCCCTCCCCCCCTCTCCCGCCTCTCTCCCTCCCCTCTCTCCCCCCTCTCTCCCTCCCCTCTCTCCCCCCTCTCTCCCTCTCTCCCTCCCCCCCTCTCCCGCCTCTCTCCCTCCCCTCTCTCCCCCCTCTCTCCCTCTCTCCCTCCCCCCTCTCCCCCCTCTCTCCCTCCCCTCTCTCCCCCCTCTCTCCCTCTCTCCCTCCCCCCCTCTCCCTCCCGCCTCTCCCTCCCCTCTCCCTCCCCTCTCCCCTCTCTCTCCCTCTCTCCCCCCTCCCTCTCTCTCCCCCCTCTCCCTCCCTCTCACGAGGAATCCCCACCACCACCACCCCCACCACCACCCCCACCGCTCCACTCGCTGACGCGCACGGCGATGTTGGCGAGCGCCTATTACATCACCCGTCCCGTGGGTGGGAGGAATCTCGACGCGCGCCGAACGCACCCCCCCCCCCTCACCCTGCTCCCCTCCGCCACAAGAGAGATACAAAGGCGGTCGAGGGCTGTACCGCTGGGCGATGCCGTCTGCCCGCGCACGTGCGAACGTCACGTGACAAATTCAACATTTGACGGCTGAGTCGACCTAGGGGTGGGTGGGGTGTTGGGGGCGAAGTCGCGGCGCACGCGACAGTGAAACCGCTCGTGGCTGACATCGCGGCGGCGAATCGAGAGCCCCCCCCCCCCGCCGATCCACTGCTGGACGAAGGAGAGGGACGAGGGGGGGGGGTAGCGGAGCAGCGACAATCCGGAGGGGGCGGGGGGGGCAGGGGGGTCGGGGGGGGGTCGGGACGGCGACGCGCGGACGCACAGACACAGCACCCATCGACTCGCGTGCGATGCGAGGCAACTTGCCGTGAGACTCGGCCGCGTGTGTAGTTCACGCACGGCGTGTTTAGTGTGTGTGTGTCAGTGTGTGTGTGTCAGTGTGTGTGTCTGTGTGTGTGTCAGTGTGTGTCTGTGTACCGTTCCGGCCTTCATAGGTGCTCGCGAACAGCACTTGCCCCTACAGTCTGTTAAGGCTATACGGGGGATCTTTGTCTTTATCTTTGTCTGTGTGCGTGTGTTAGTGTGTGTGTCAGTGTGTGTGTCAGTGTGTGTCAGTGTGTGTGTCTGTGTGTGCATTAGTGCGTGTGTGTGTGTGTATCAGTGTGTGTGTCCGTGCGTGTGTGAGTGTGGGGAGCGGTGGTGCTACGCTGCGCTATTAACCCGGCAACGCGGATACGATTCCCGCTCACGGCCAACACCGGTGACGATTATCTGAAACGGTCCTGGGCCTCCCCTAGGGCGACTCGGCCTCAAATGAGTACCTGGTGCGGCGTGTAAACATCGCTACTGGGGAGACAAAGGCGGTCGGGCGTGGTGCTGGCCACCCACCCCCTCGTGTGCCGTGCCGGCCTTCATAAGTGCTGCTCGCTAACAGCACTTGCCCCTACAGTCTGTTAAGGCTATACGGGGTATCTTTGTCTTTGTGTATATGGGGAGCAGAGGCGATATGGTTAGCGCTCTGACGCTTAGAACCCGCCTGACCTGAGTTTGACTCCTGGCGACGGCTAACATCCGTGGCGAATATTTACACCGGTCCCAGAGCTCCCCGAGGTCGACTCAGCCTTAAACGGGTCTCTGGTGCGGTGTGTGGGGGGAACAGCGACAACTTGGCGTGGCGTTTGCCACACTACCCCATATATCGTGCGCGAACGGCACTTGCCCTCAAGAGCTTACGTGGGTTACACGGGGGATCTTTGTATTTGTCTTCAAGGTGGTGATAATGCACTGGCATCTGCCATTGCAACATCATCACCCATCACCCAAGCCCTTCACACCGGCATTGCCCAATCACCTCGAACCCAATCACCATCATCATCATCATGATCAACATCATCATCATCAGCAGTAGCAGCAGCAAGATCCGCATGCTGAGATCGCTCAGAGTGAGCGAAACTTCTCTACTCCTCGGGGTTTTATAGCGCCGGTATTTATAACGCATCGCGTCAGAGATTTGCCTCCTGCACCACCACCATCATCATCATCACCCCCCACCCCGCTCCCCCGTCCACTGCTCGCCCCGACTCATTGTTCGGAGCAGGAAACCCCTCGTCAGCTTCCCCCCCCCCCCGTGTGTCTCCCCCCGACATGCCGCAGCACAGACGTTGACATCGCGACCAGAGGGCACGGCCACTCGCCCCCACCGCAATCCCCACTATCGTCATCGCTCGCTCGCTCGTCCCCACCACCATCGTCATCGTCATCATTCACCACCAGCATCGTCATCATCATCACTCACCACCACCACCATCATCACTCACCACCACCATCACCAGCATCATCACTCACCACCACCATGATCATCATCACTCACCACCACCACCATCATCACTCACCACCACCATCACCAGCATCATCACTCACCACCACCATCATCATCATCACTCACCACCACCACCATCATCACTCACCACCACCATCACCAGCATCATCACTCACCACCAGCACCATCATCACTCACCACCACCACCATCATCACTCACCACCACCATCACCAGCATCATCACTCACCACCACCATGATCATCATCACTCACCACCACCACCACCATCATCACTCACCACCACCATCACCAGCATCATCACTCACCACCAGCATCATCACTCACCACCACCATCATCATCATCATCACTCACCACCACCACCATCATCACTCACCACCACCATCACCAGCATCATCACTCACCACCACCATGATCATCATCACTCACCACCAGCACCAGCATCATCATCACTCACCACCAGCACCAGCATCATCACTCACCACCATCATCATCACTCACCACCACCATCATCATCACCACTCACCACCATCGTCATCATTCACCACCACCACCACCACCAGCATCATCACTCACCACCACCATCATCATCACTCACAACCACCATCATCATCATAACTCACCACCATCATCATAACTCACCACCATCATCATCATCACTCACCAACACCACCATCATCATCATCACTCACCACCACCATCGTCATCATCATCACTCACCACCATCATCATCATCACTCACCACCACCATCATCATCACTCACCACCACCATCATCATCACTCACCACCACCACCATCATCATCACTCACCACCATCATCATCACTTACCACCACCACCACCATCATCATCACTCATCACGACCTCCATCACTCACCACCACCATCATCCTCACTCCACCATCATCCTCACTCCGCCTTACCCTGACCACCACCACCGTGCCACAGACTCACCAGTCAATGGCGATTGGCAAGGGCTTTCTCCCTCCCTCTCTCTCTTCGGTGTGGGTCCCAGTTCGAGGCGAGCCCCTGCGAGGCACGACGTGTCCCAGCACCACCACCACCACCACCTAGACAACACACACGAAGCGCCTCACTCACGTGGCATCTGTCCCTTGAGATTAAAACAAATACATCATGTTTCACACATCACATGAACCACACACACACACAAAGACACAGATCCCCCGTCTAGCCTGTAACAGACTATTGGGGCAAGTGCTGTTAGCGAGCAGCACCTATGAAGGCCGGGGAAAGCACACGAGGGCGTGGGTGGCCAGCTCCACGCCCGGCCGCCTTTGTCTCCCCAATGGCGATGTTTACACACCGCATCAGGTACTCATTTGAGGCTGAATCGACCTATAGCCCCAGGACCGGTTCAGATAATCGTCACCCAGGGTTGGCCGTGAGCGGGAATCGAACTCGGGTCGTCGGGTTTGTAGCGCAGCGCTAACCGCTACACTACCGCTCCCCACACACACACACACCACACACACACACCACACACACACCACACACACCAAACACACACACACACACCACACACACACCACACACATACACCACACATTGACACACACCACACACACCACACACACACCACATACTGACACACACCACACACACAGCACACCACATACACACACTACACACACCACACACACTGACACACACCTTACATCACATATACACCACACACTGACACACACCACACACAGCTATCAATTCCGCTTCAGTGATTCTGCACTTGCTCTATTACTATAGTACTATACCGCCTTCAACTTTTATGAACGACTGGGTGTTTAAGGTTAGCGATTTGTCGTATTACCTGGCCGTATAGAAAATGAAAAAATACAATTACTTTACTGCGCAAGTAAAAAAAAATATGTTTTTTTAATATGTAAGTGTTCATTTATTTCTTTAGGGCCCCTTTATAACAACAAATGTTACAGGCCCCGCACGAGCTTGGTCCGGCACTGGATGCACGCCTCTCCAACTTCGCTTGGCGTGAAGGGGGGGGGTAGTGGATCTCTCGCCGTGACTCCCCTCGATCGCTTTACCGCAAGACGCGCCGCGAGTTCGAGGCGAGCCGTGGGACACTCCGAATGATGCTCCTGCTGCTGTGGAGTGACTCATGCAGCCAGCTACGGCTGCATGAGTTTGGTGGTTCATGTTGTTTTTTTCGTCTTTATTGTGAAAATTCGGTAACAGTTCCTATGATCACTGTTTTATTGCTTTCATGGCTTTGTGTTGGTGATTTTCGAAAAGTTTTTCGGTTTGGCCATGTTTGTTTGTTGTAGTACGGAGTAAGACTGATGGCCTTAATCTAAGTTGTCTTGTTCTTGATTCTTTCGGTAAAGTCACGTAGAAGGGAAATAATGAAATAATAAAAATAAAACATAATAAAATTATTCTCACGACGTTTCGGCCACAACGCAAGCAGCCATCCTCAGGTGAAGAACAGGTCTGTCGGAAAGACAGCGTCTGAATGACGCTGACAGACCTGTTCTTCACCTGAGGACGGCTGCTTGCGTTGTGGCCGAAACGTCGTGAGAATTGTATTTTATTATGTTTGATTTTTATTATTTTATTATTTCCTTTCTACGTGACTTTACCGAAAGAACCAATAAGATGAATCCCTGCAGTCACGAAAGCTTTAAATCGTGAGAATAATTTAATGTTTTATTTTATTTTATTATTTCCCTTTTACGTGACTTTACCGAAAGAACCAAGAAGATGAATCCCTGCAGTCACGAAAGCTTTAAATCGTGAGAATTATTTTATAATGTTTTATTTTTATTATTTTATTATTTCCCTTCTACGTGACTTTACCCAAAGAACCAAGAAGATGAATCCCTGCAGTCACGAAAGCTTTAAATCGTGAGAATTATTTTATTGTTTTATTTTTATTATTTTATTATTTCCCTTCTACGTGACTTTACCCAAAGAACCAAGAAGATGAATCCCTGTAGTCACGAAAGCTTTAAATCGTGAGAATAATGTTATGTTTTATTTTTATTATTTGATCATTTCCCTTCTACGTGACTTTACCGAAAGAACCAAGAAGATGAATCCCTGCAGTCACGAAAGCTTTAAATCGTCACAGAACTAGCTCTGAAGTGGCTTCAACACGGCGCTGTATCCACCGACAGGAGCACTCCAGCTTCTCTATGCCCTGTGCAGAGTGTTCGTCGCATGCCCGGTCAACCACAAGTTTGACATTCTCAGAAATACAATTCAACCACATTCAGTGAACATCCACATTCAATGTGGTCGTGTTTTCTGTTGTTGTTGTGTGGGCGTGCAGACATTGGCGGCCGTGCTGAGAGCAACGACTTGACACTTGTGTGAACTCGGTTTAATCACAACCCAGCCGGTGAGTCTATGGGTCTCTGTGTGAGTCTATAGGTCTCTATGTGAGTCTATGGGTCTCTGTGTGCGTCTATGGGTCTCTGTGTGAGTCTATGGGTCTCTGTGTGAGGCTATGGGTCTCTGTGTGAGTCTATGGGTCTCTGTGTGAGTCTATAGGTCTCTATGTGAGTCTATGGGTCTCTGTGTGCGTCTATAGGTCTCTATGTGAGTCTATGGGTCTCTGTGTGCGTCTATGGGTCTCTGTGTGAGTCTATGGGTCTCTGTGTGAGTCTATAGGTCTCTATGTGAGTCTATGGGTCTCTGTGTGAGTCTATGGGTCTCTGTGTGAGTCTATGGGTCTCTGTGTGAGGCTATGGGTCTCTATGTGAGTCTATGGGTCTCTGTGTGAGTCTATGGGTCTCTGTGTGAGTCTATAGGTCTCTATGTGAGTCTATGGGTCTCTGTGTGCGTCTATGGGTCTCTCTGTGAGTCTATGGGTCTCTGTGTGAGTCTATAGGTCTCTATGTGAGTCTATGGGTCTCTGTGTGCGTCTATGGGTCTCTGTGTGAGTCTATGGGTCTCTGTGTGAGGCTATGGGTCTCTATGTGAGTCTATGGGTCTCTATGTGAGTCTATGGGTCTCTGTGTGAGTCTATAGGTCTCTATGTGAGTCTATGGGTCTCTGTGTGCGTCTATGGGTCTCTGTGTGAGTCTATGGGTCTCTGTGTGAGGCTATGGGTCTCTATGTGAGTCTATGGGTCTCTGTGTGAGTCTATGGGTCTCTGTGTGAGTCTATAGGTCTCTATGTGAGTCTATGGGTCTCTGTGTGCGTCTATGGGTCTCTCTGTGAGTCTATGGGTCTCTGTGTGAGTCTATAGGTCTCTATGTGAGTCTATGGGTCTCTGTGTGCGTCTATGGGTCTCTGTGTGAGTCTATTGGTCTCTGTGTGAGGCTATGGGTCTCTATGTGAGTCTATGGGTCTCTATGTGAGTCTATGGGTCTCTGTGTGAGTCTATAGGTCTCTATGTGAGTCTATGGGTCTCTGTGTGCGTCTATGGGTCTCTGTGTGAGTCTATGGGTCTCTGTGTGAGGCTATGGGTCTCTGTGTGAGTCTATGGGTCTCTGTGTGCGTCTATGGGTCTCTGTGTGAGCCTATGGGTCTCTGTGTGAGGCTATGGGTCTCTGTGTGAGTCTATGGGTCTCTATGTGAGTCTATGGATCTCTATGTGAGTATATGGGTCTCTATGTGAGTCTATGGGTCTCTGTGTGAGTCTATGGGTCTCTGTGTGAGTCTATGGGTCTCTATGTGAGTCTATGGGTCTCTATGTGAGTCTATGGATCTCTATGTGAGTATATGGGTCTCTATGTGAGTATATGGGTCTTTGTGTGAGTCTATGGGTCTTTATGTGAGTCTATGGGTCTCTATGCGAGTCTGTGGGTCTCTATGTGAGTCTATGGATCTCTACGCGAATCGAGCACGCGTTTTGAAGGTGCGTCTTATAATCCGGATTTATTCTGGTGTGTCCGTGTGTACAAGTAGGCGGAGCGGTGGCGCAGCGGTTAGCGCACTGCACTGTGATACCTGAACTCCCCCTGGTGGACCCCCCCTCCCCAATCCCTTATCAGCAATCCGCACTGACCAGCGCGGTGAAGTATGGCCATTTCAAACGCCGTGACAGACACGGCGTGCGGACAGAGAGAGGGGAGAGAGGAGAGAGATAAATAAATACGTTGCATAATAGTGAGTGAACCGTAGAGAGAAGAGGGCGGATATAAGAAAGCTCGAGCCGAAGGGAGAGACGGAGCTGAAGGGGAGAGAGAGGGGAGAGGCAGGAAACTTCTCGAGAAAGAGCCCAGGGAGGGGAGAGGAGAGAGGCATGGGAGAGAACGGAGGGGGAGATCTGTTTAGGAGGGGATAGATAGACAGGAGAGTGAGTTAGAGGTTTAGAGCGGGCAGTGAGAGCTAAAGGAAAGAGAGAGATGGGGGGGGGGTAAAGAAGAGAGAGACTGAGAGAGGCAGAATAGGAGAGTCGAGTTAGAGGGAGGTAAGGAGAGCACCAGAGAAAGAGTGGAGAGACAACAGCGGGAATGGGGAGAGAGAGACAGAGAGAGCAAAATAAGATGGACAAGCACCAGTGAGAGAGAGAGAGAGATGTGCGTTAGAGAAAGAAACGTTTTTTATTAAACTTCTAAACAACTTTTATTGCCGCCAGCAGCAACAGCACTGGAGGCGATTCCGATATGAGAAAGAGCCGAAGGAGAGAGAGGGGAGATTGAGAGAGAGAGAGCCGAGCTCCGTCGCTGACAGAGCGAGTGACTTGGAGTGACTTCGAGGCAGCTTTTATAGCAGCTCCAAAATATCTCACGGCGCGGCCCCGGGGCAAGCTGCATCCGGCCGATAAGAAGAAGTGGAGCCCGTTCTCCCGGCATCGCCACGGCTGCTGCTGCTGCCGCTTCGTAGTCTCAGCGTCCCATGAACACAAACTCACGGGCACCCTGCCGAGTGAGGGAGGGGGGCTGGGGTTGGGGCTGGGGGGGTCAACCTAGAGGGGATGCGAGAGGGGGGGTGAGTTTGGTCATCGGTCACACGAGGAGCGCTGCGGCTGTGATGTCATCTGAATCGACGGGGATCTCGGCCGCCACAGCGAGCGGCCCCTCAAGCGGAAGGCTTCGAGTTCAAAGCCGAGATGGGATCGGAGGTCGGCGGGGGGGGTGACTCAACACATCATCTCTACTGGGTCGACAAAATGAGTACAGCTTTGTCGGGGAGAAATCAATGGATGGACTGGGCCCCATCATAGGAACTTGACATTTCCATGCAGTGCTATGAGACCTCATTTACCAGTGGCAAAATATAGTAATAGGTTTTTAACCCTTTAAACTGATACAAAACTGACACCTTTATACAAGACATCATGTTTGCAATAACCACAACACAAGCAGTCAAAATGCAAACAAAACGAAACAACTCTGATAATGATACCAGTTGAAAGGGTAAAAACCTATTACTATATTTTGCCACTGGTAAAGGAGGTCTCATAGTGTAAATGCTTACCCCGAGCTCTCAATACGCCTTTTGGCGTCATCTGGTCCAACACCAATGGAGACTAGGCTCTAAGAAAAGCTGTCTCGGGTGTGGACCAATCAACTTCAAGGACAGTGCATATCATTATCATCATCAGAGTTGTTTCTTTTTGTTTGCATTTTGACTGCTTGTGTTGTGGTTATTGCAAACATGATGCCTTGTATTAAGGTGTCAGTTTTGTACCAGTTTAAAGGGTAAAAACCTACTACTATTTCCATGCGGTGGCTGTGAAGTGTAGGTGAGAGCCGATGGCTGAACGCTCTTTGGAGCGGCAGCTGGCTCTGAACAGGGCACTGCAGCAGTTTGTAAACCTTCGTGAACGTTCTCTTGCTGTGGTTTTCTTCTCTTTTTAAACCGTCATGATTATTAATCTCTTACGATATTTCACCAAGATAATCCCACGAGAGGGAACATCTCGTCTGCATTGGCTGTCCGAGATGGCAAATGACAAAGACAAAGATCCCCCGTATAGCCTTAACAGACTGTAGGGGCAAGTGCTGTTAGCGAACACCTATGATGGCCGGAACGGTACACGAGGGGGTGGGTGGCCAGCACCACGCCCGACCGCCATTGTCTCCCTAGTGGCAATGTTTACACACCGCACCAGGTACTCATTTGAGGCTGAGTCGACCTAGTGGAGGCCCGGGACCGGTTCAGATAATCGTCACTGGTGTTGGCCGTGAGCGGGAATCGAACCCGTGTGGCCGGGTTCATAGCGCAGCGCGCTAACCGCTACACTACCGCTCCCCACTACACTGACACACACGCACACTGACACGCGCACTGACACACACACACTCCACACAAGTGACAGACTTGTGTCACGTGACAGACACACACACACACGGCAAAACACGTGCTCAAGCGTGCACGTAGAGACACGCCGCTCTGTGGGTGGGTGGCTCAGGAGGGTTGGTACATGAAGGCCGTGTCGTAGACAATGAGCCCGCACCAGTGATTGAACCGGGTTCTCAAGTCTCGCGAGGTTATTCATGTATTCGTGTATTTAACCCAGGGTGGTCTCACTGAGTCTCAAAGACTATTTTTTTATCAGGAGGGTCCTGCCCAGTTTGGCTGCTGCGTGTCATCCCCATCGAGCTTTTTCGCAGGGTGATGTTTCAATGTTTCAGCAACGGGACGGATGTTTGGCCATTGCAGCGTACCCGGGACACTGCGAGTGGAGAGTTGAGCCGTGGGAAGTTGATGGTCGCACGCAACACACACATCACGTGACAACCCCCCCCCCCACACACACACACACGTGGGCTTTCTCTTAATTTGGGTAAAACGAAAAAAAATAGTTACAGCTCTGAAAAATTGAAAGTCAAAACGTGCAAGTTTCACCCGCACGCGGCAAAACATTGCTCAGTAGCGGTGCGCGTGGTGGTGGGGTCTGGGTGGCGACTCGAGTGTGGATCACAGGTCACTCGAAGGGATATCAGACGTGGTTCTGCGGTAGCTGCTTCCGCGGTCCATTTATGTTCACGGGGAAAAGTATATTTGATGCTCCAGAACGCATAGATTTAGTCCAGTCGCTCGTTCATCGCCGGTTATTCGCCTTCTTATCACTCTTCTATCGCTATGGCAATTGTTAATGTTCCAGGGAACTTCACTCCTTGTTGATTCCACCACCCGTGTTGAGGACTCCGTCTGCGAGACACTGGCTGTGTCGTCTCATCCACCACACCGCATCCAACAACCACCACACTGCAGATCACAATAACCCACTCACCCACCCACTCACCCAGCCACTCACTCATTCACTCACTCACCCAACCACTCACTCACCCATTCACTCATTCACCCACTCACTCACTTATTCACCCACTCACCCACCCACTCACTCACTCACTCAATCACTCACCCATCCACTCACTCACCCATCCACTCACTTACTCACTCATCCACTCACTCACTCACTCACTCATTCACCCACTCACTCACTCAATCACTCACTCACCCACTCACTCACTCAATCACTCACCCATCCACTCACTCACCCATCCACTCACCTACTCACTCATCCACTCACTCACTCACTCACTCATTCACCCACTCACTCACTCAATCACTCACTCACCCACTCACTCACTCAATCACTCACCCATCCACTCACTCACCCATCCACTCACCTACTCACTCATCCACTCACTCACTCATTCACCCACTCACTCACTCACTCAATCACTCACTCACCCACTCACTCACTCAATCACTCACTCACCCACTCACTCACTCAATCACTCACCCATCCACTCACTCACCCATCCACTCACCTACTCACTCATCCACTCACTCACTCATTCACCCACTCACTCACTCAATCACTCACTCACCCACTCACTCACCACACTACCGGTCACCACACTTCTCTGTACGCTTCTTTCCTCCCACTGCTCCACTTTGGAATTCCCTGCGCCCACCACCGTCTCGTTTCCACGCAAGTTCGTACAACAATAACAACCTTGCTCAATTCGAGATACGCGTTAACTGTCATCTACGTTGTAACGTTCTGACCTGCCCCGACTGGGCATCTGTGACAAAAGCGATGTTTAAGCTCGTAGGATTCCTCCGGTATAAATCAATATTCAGATTCCGATACTTCACATTGACTCGTGTTGTGTATTTCTGGCCGCTGTATGTCTCGGCGTCTTTGTGAGTCCTGCGTTCGACAAGCGCCATGCACAGAAGCCACGCGGACCCCCGAAGAGAGACACAGAAAGAGAGAGGGAAAGAGAGGGGGGGGGCAATCCAAGACACCCCGAGCTGCCAAAGCGAGCGAGCGACCTCCCACTGCGCCCAAGGAAGACGTCTGCCGTTGTCTCTCTCCCTCCCAAAGGTCACCGTGCACCCAGCCTGGCACTTCCCGCCGCCTGGCCCGGCCCCTGACGCATGCAACTTGGAGATACCTGGGGGTGCGGACTTGGGTTTCCTGGAGAGGCCCCAAATCGCGAGCATCTGACCCCCCCCACCCCGTCGAAAACAAATTCTCTCCCTAGAGAGATTCAAGAGGGCCACGCCAAAGCCTTTACCGATCTGGTGTCATTATGTGCTCGCGTTTTATTAGCATTGTCGTTAAAAATATAGATTTTTTTTTTCTTTTACGAGAACAGTCGCGAACGGGAGCAACACAACAACGTTTACGAGCGCGCTCGACGCAAACATCTCCACGTGGAGTCACGCGGGGTCAATTGGGGCTTCGGTGGAGTCACGTGGGGTCACGCAGGACCCACGTGATCGCGGCGGGCCCAGAGACAAAGACGTCGGAATAAATAATTATATATCATCTCCCGGTCACAGCCCGTTGCGGAAATTCCACATTTCTATGGCGGGGATCGGCCTTTTCGTAGGACAGCCAACGTTGACTTCCAGCACAAAGTAGTACTCGTTTTAGCGACATTGTAGGGATGATGGGCTCAATCAACCCCACACCGTCAACCAGGATTTGAACTCGTCAACCTCGCTCCAGTCTCGTGTTAACTCCTCTTGACACTGGGTACACGGGGGTGCGTCTTACTTACCGGCGTGCCTTACAAATCCGGATAAACACTGCAATGTTTGTACTGAAATGACATAACGAACTTTTTTTTTGCGTGCGCGCGTGTGTGCAATGTGTGAAAGCCACGACTCAAATTAATCTCGTCGCTCGGGAAATTAAACACGGATTACCTCGGAGCTGACAGATTGATCGCTGCGAGAGCTGAACTCACCACACGTAGTTGTGTCGTGACACGTGGTGTCACGGGCAACCAACATACTCAGACGGAGAGCGCAACTGCTGAGCACGTGGGCTGCCCCTCCACACAGAGCGTCTCCATCTGCGCATGCGTCAGCCACGCGACCTTCTGTGATATGCATCGAGATGATGAGTTAATGAGTTAATGATGACGTCACCCTGCTGCTGCTCTATATAAGAACGGGAGACAGCAGAGCCTCACCATTCTGGCGAATTGCTCGATGATGCTGGATGCAATTACCAGCGAAACGTCGTACTCAAACTGTAAATGTTGTGGCTTCAACACACCGGTGGGCAAAAGCAGCGAACTATTTGTCTTTTGTCAACGTGACACTTTTTTACTGATTGGCCGTGTCGGGTGGTGGAGGGTTACGACACATTTATAAATAACGCGATCTAAACCCAAAAACGTTGATTATGAATAGCATTGTTTAATAATAATACGGGTGCTTCAACAAAAATGTGTGTTTACACTTCTGAGAATTTGCTACAACAATACCGCAAGAAATGTGCCTCCTGCGAGCTCTGGAGACGACCTGGAGAAGATCGTTGGCAAGACGGCGATCAAATAGGAGACTAATTCTTGGTTATTTCGGTAAAGTCATCACGTAGAAGGGAAATAATAAAATAATTACAAATATAAAACAAGAATAATTCTCACGACGTTTCGACTGCAACACTTGCTGTGGATTTCACACCTGATGATGATTGCTATTATTTTATTATTTCCCTTCTACGGGATGACTTTACCGAAAGAACCAAGAATATGAATCCCTGCAGTCACGAAAGCTTCAAATCGAAATTTAAGTGGGTGACTCTTTGATTGTTTTTGTAAATGTTGTGGTTTCACGCTTCAACACACCGGTGGGCTAAAGCAGTGAACTATTTTGTCTTTTGTCAACGTGACACTTTTTTTTGCTGATTGGCCGTGTCGGGTGGTGGAGGGTTACGACACATTGATAAATAACGCGATCTAACCCAAAAACGTTGCTGATGAATAATATTGGTCGCGAAAGCCTGCCACGTGTTAAACGAACATTACATTTGTTAGCATGTTACAGTGTAGTATTATCCGTTAATTTTTCCCATCAAAAATGATAGTCCGATGTAAGTGTTAACCTTTTTTTGAAGCATCCTGTAATTCAAATTTACAACGCGGAATTCCTTCATAGGCTCCCAATGCGTAGCGCATGAACAAAAAAAAAATCAGAAAACAAAAACAGAACCAGCAGGGCAACCGACCGAACTAAAGAGGGAAGGACCAATTTAAAGAGATGCGGTTTTCAAAGCAAACTTAAATATACTCTTTGGTTCTTTCGGCAAAGTCACGTCGGTAGAAAATAATAGATCACGACGTTTCGATCGCAACGCAAGCCATCATCGTCATCAGGTGAGACAGTGATGACGGTCGCTTGTGTTTGCGATCGAAACGTCCGTGCTCTATTATTCTCTACCCACGTGACGTTACCGTAAGAACCAAAGTGTATGGATTCCTGCAGTCACGAAAGCTTCAAATCAAGATCAAACTTAAATATATCTACCGACTCTGTTTGCCCTGATTTCAAAAGCCGCGATCACCAAAAGAGCGCAACCTGTAGACCGGGGAGTGCTGAGCAGTTGAAAATCAGAAGATCTGAAGGACCTTGATGGAATATATGAATGTAATGAGTTCCTGGCTCTGTACGAGCACCATTCTGGACCGGGTGTTTGGACATTCAGAGTTTCGTCGGCGGAGTTTGGCTGGCTCGCCTGAACTAATCGCTGCGGGGTGGAGTGCCAGATGTGTAGAGGCGGTGACCCACGTGGTTTCTCTCTCTCTCTTCGATATGGCTCCTAGTTCGACGCAAAATCCTAAAAACATATAACGCAGAATAAATCACGGCGTGCGTCCCATAGCATGCAAAGACAAATTTCCCCCGTGTAGCTTTAACATACTGTTGGGGCAAGTGTTGTTAGCGAGCACCTATGAAGGCCGGAAGGGCACACGAGGGGTGGGTGGCCAGCACCACGCCCGGCCGCCTTTTTTCTCCCCAGTGGCGAAGTTTATACACCGCACCAGGTACTCATTTGAGGCCGAGTCGACCTAGGGGAGGCCCAGGACCGGTTCAGATAATCGTCACCGGTGTTGACGGTGAGCGGGAATCGAACTCGCGTCGTCGGAGTACCCTTGCCGCTACACTACCGCTCCCCACACACAGCATACACACACACAACAACAACAACAACAGCATCATCATCGTCATCATTAGCATCTTCACCACCATCATCATTAGCATCTTCACCATCATCATTAGCATCTTCAACATCATCATCATTAGCATCTTCATCATCATCATTAGCATCTTCACCAACATCATCATCATTAGCATCTTCAACATCATCATCATCATTAGCATCTCCACCAACATCATCATCATCATTAGCATCCTCACCATCATCATCATGCCCACTGTGTCACGCTCGCTGCGTTTTATCCGCCCTCGTTGTTGTGAGTTGGAATCAGCTCACGGCGCGGTAAAGGCAGCCGATGCGTGGGATTGTTCGAGGGCTCGAGCGTGAGAGGTGGGTGGGTGGGTGGCGGCAGGGGCTTCGGGCGGGGGGGGGCTTCACCCAGCAGTGGATAGACCATGGCTGCTGCTGCTGCTGCTGATGATGATGCTGATGATGATGATGCTGATGATGGGGAGGGAGGCGGCGTGGAGCTCTCGACGCGTGCAACAACCACGGCGACCCGCTGGGGAACAATTGCAACGCTATCGATATGAACCCAATTGACGTAAGGGGAGAGAATTTTATATATAAACAAGGGGGTTTGTGAAATGCCCATCTCTGTTGCTGGGCGTGTGAATCATTGTGCGAGCAGACATTGTTGCCCTTATCGCAGCTGCTGCTTGCTGCTGTTGTTGAGAAATGGTCGTAAAAGTGGCCCTGCTGTTGTGGTATTGTCTTGGCCGCGCTGTGGAAACGGAGTGGCGTTGCCTCCCAGTGCACGCGAGATCGGTTCAACGCCAGGTTGCGGAGTTCGTCCCATGGCGGGATCGAGTCTGTCCACAGGACTAACAGCTGTTGTGGTGTATTGGTGATAAGATGACGATGATGACGATGACGCAGTGATTGCAAGAACAATGCTGCTGCTGATGATGTACATTTACACGAGGTTGCATAATGATGATTGTGGAAGTAATGAGGGCGCCACGGTGGCTAGGAGATGTTAACTACCTCGCCTGGTATACAGGAGGCCGTGGGTTCGGTCACAATACTGACGCCTGCTGCTGTGTATTTGGAGTTTACGGCGTCTCTCTCTCTCTCGCCGTAGTAGCGTGGATTTTTCTCCGGGTCCTCCGATTTTGCCCTTCCACATTTAGAATCGACATCACGCGTTTAGAGTATCTGGCTGCTATAAATGTCCACCCAATAAGCCACTGTGATGAGCTGTCATTTGTGGTCAGATTGCTTCTGAAACAGATCTACATAGCTCAGAAAATAGTTAAGTTCAGTATGACATATTCTCAGGTTTTTTCGGTAAAGTCACGTAGGTAAAACATTAAAAGTAATGAAAGTAAAATAAAACAAAACAAAAATAAAAATAAAATTCACGACGTTTCGGAGGCATTTTATTTTTATTTTTGTTTTGTTTTATTTTACTTTCATTACTTTTAATGTTTTACCTACGTGACTTTACCGAAAAAACCTGAGAATATGAATCATTGCAGTCACGAAAGCTTCAAATCTAGAATTCAGTATGACAATGGATGGTGAAGGCGCAGCTCTGCAAGTGCTTGCTCTGGTCACTGCTGGTGGAAGGGGTCTCCACTAAACTTGACGATCGTAATTCCGGGTGGACAGAGGCGGGGAGCTGATTAGACACGCTCAAATGATGATGATGATGATGGTGACGATGCTGATGATGATGATGGTAAAGATGATGATGATGGTAAAGATGGTGAAGATGATGATGATCAAGATGCTGATGATGATGATGGTGAAGATGCTGATGATGATGCTGACGATGATGATGGTGAAGATGCTGATGGTGATGGTGAAGATGCTGATGATGATGGTGAAGATGCTGATGATGATGTAGATGCTAATGATGATGATGACGATGCTGATGATGGTGAAGATGCTGATGATGATGATGAAGATGCTGCTGATGATGCTGATGGTGAAGATGCTGATGATGATGGTGATAATGGTGAAGATGCTGCTGCTGATGATGATGGTGAAGATGATAATGATGATGATGATGCTGAAGATGCTGATGATGATGATTATGAAGATGCTGATGATGGTGATGATGGTGAAGATGCTGATGATGATGGTGAAGATGATGCTGATGATGATGGTGAAGATGCTAATGATGATGGTGAAGATGCTAATGATGATGATGACCATTCCTTATCTCCCTCCCCACCACGTCACCTGCTTGGCTCACTCGCTCGTGCACAGCCACAGCCGTGAGAGACTTGGCCCAGTGTGGGGTACGATTACGTGAGGATGAGAACCTCACTCAGGCGGCGTTCATCCAGGAGGTACCCGGCCTGACTGCGTCGTCTAATCTCCACAAGGTGTTCAACCACCACACCGCAGGTCATCACAATTCACTCACCAACTCACTCACTGAATCGCTCACCCATTCACTCACTACATCATCATCGCCTCTTTTCCCAACCCCTGACATTACTTAACCGAAGTCAACTCAAGACACGCCTTAAACACCCCTATCGATTACAACTTCGACGATGGTGCTTTGTGTCGTTGCTGGCCGCATGGGCCACGAAGCGCCCAGCATCTGCGACCGAGTGAGCGAGTGGCAGTATCGTCGCCAATGAGCTTCATCCGAGGCGTGGATAATTATCGCCGTTAATTTTTAACAGTTTCATATTCTTAGGGTTTTTTTCCTTCGGTAAAGTCACGCAGGTAAAAAATTAAAATTAATAAAAGTAAAATAAAAATAAAATAAAAATCACGACGTTTCGGAGGCAACACAAGCTTCCGTCTTCAGGTGGATTTTGACTTTATTTTTATTTTACTTTTATTAATTTTAAATTTTTACCCACGTGATTTTACCGAAAAAAAACACCTTAAGAATATGAATCCTTGCAGTCACGAAAGCTTCAAATCTAGAATTTAAACAGTTTTTTTCTGTCTGTGCGGCGTCTCCCAGGGCCACGCACACTCGCGCTCGCGAGGGCCACAGCTCACTCGCTCGCTCACTCACTCTACAAGAGGCGCTCCCTCCTCCTCCTCCTCGTCCTCCTCCTCTTCGTCCGCCACTCGCAACGCAAACAACTTGGAACAGTGGCCATCGCGTTCCGCTCCGCGTGGCGTTCGTTTCCACTTGAGGCCGGCAGCTCGAGTCGCGGGCGAAGCCTCCACGTGGCCCAGAGTGGAGTCCCCAACGCACTCCCGCCACCCTGCCCACTTGACCCTGACACCCCCCCCCCAAATCATCCCAAACAGCCCCACCCCCATCCCCCACTTGACCCTGACCCCCCCCCCAAATCATCCCAAACAGCCCCACCCCCATCCCCCACTTGACCCTGACCCCCCCCCCCAAATCATCCCAAACAGCCCCACCCCCATCCCCCACTTCACCCTGACCCCCCCCCCCAAATCATCCCAAACAGCCCCACCCCCATCCCCCACTTCACCCTGCCCCCCCCAAATCATCCCAAACAGCCCCACCCCCATCCCCCACTTCACACTGACCCCCCCCCCAAATCATCCCAAACAGCCCCAGCCCTATCCCCCACTTCACCCTACCCCCCCCAAATCATCCCAAACAGCCCCACCCCCATCCCCCACTTGACCCTGACCCCCCCCCCCCAAATCATCCCAAACAGCCCCACCCCCATCCCCCACTTGACCCTGACCCCCCCCCCCCAAATCATCCCAAACAGCCCCACCCCCATCCCCCACTTCACCCTGCCCCCCCCAAATCATCCCAAACAGCCCCACCCCCATCCCCCACTTCACACTGACCCCCCCCCCCAAATCATCCCAAACAGCCCCAGCCCTATCCCCCACTTCACCCTACCCCCCCCCAAATCATCCCAAACAGCCCCAGCCCTATCCCCCACTTCACCCTGCCCCCCCCCAAATCATCCCAAACAGCCCCACCCCCATCCCCCACTTCACTCTGCCCCCCCCAAATCATCCCAAACAGCCCCACCCCCATCCCCCACTTCACTCTGCCCCCCCCCCCAATCATCCCAAACAGCCCCACCCCCATCCCCCACTTCACACTGCCCCCCCCAAATCATCCCAAACAGCCCCACCCCCATCCCCCACTTCACCCCCCCCACAAATCATCCCAAACAGCCCCACCCCCATCCCCCACTTCACTCTGCCCCCCCCCAAATCATCCCAAACAGCCCCACCCCCATCCCCCACTTCACACTGCCCCCCCCCAAACCATCCCAAACAGCCCCACCCCCATCCCCCACTTCACCCTGCCCCCCCAAATCATCCCAAACAGCCCCACCCCCATCCCCCACTTCACCCTGCCCCCCCCCCCAAATCATCCCAAACAGCCCCACCCCCATCCCCCACTTCACCCCCCCCCCAAATCATCCCAAACAGCCCCACCCCCATCCCCCACTTCACTCTGCCCCCCCCAAACCATCCCAAACAGCCCCACCCCCATCCCCCACTTCACTCTGCCCCCCCCCCCCAAATCATCCCAAACAGCCCCACCCCCATCCCCGACTTCACCCTGCCCCCCCCAAATCATCCCAAACAGCCCCACCCCCATCCCCCACTTCACCCCCCCCCCCAAATCATCCCAAACAGCCCCACCCCCATCCCCCACTTCACTCTGCCCCCCCCAAACCATCCCAAACAGCCCCACCCCCATCCCCCACTTCACCCCCCCACCCCGCATCATCATCATCATCATCATAATTGACCGTGGTCAATGATGATGATGATGGCATTGAAGAGGTATTCATCGAGCAGTGGGTGTGATGCGTGCAACGGCGCCGTGAGTCATTGATGTCTTCCTCGCCGCGTCTCCCTGTCCAACCCCCTACCACCACCACGGCTTCTTTACCCAACACGTCTGCACAGGCAACCCGCTTCTGGTGGTTGGCACTGCCAGCCACCTTGAGGAGTGAGCGCGGCGCAGAGGTCGCAAACGGGTTTTGATTCCTTACCCGTACCCGGCCGCACCAGGGTTGCAAACGGGTACCCGTACCCTACCCGATACCCGTAACCGTACCCGGTCGGCTATCGGGTAGGGTACGAGTACGGGTACCCGATTGCGACCTCTGGGATGAAGCCATGTTGCAGGCGCGGGTGGGTTGATTCGAGGAACTTGAATCGTGAGAAGAGACAAGACGTTGGGAAATGAGTGACAAACGGTGACTCACCAGTGACTCACGGCCTACCCGTACCCGGCCGCACCAGGGTCGCAAACGGCTACCCGTACCCGGCCGGCTACCCGTACCCGGCCGGGTACGGGTAGCCGGGTATCGGGTAGGGTACGGGTATCGGGTACCCGGTTGCGACCTCTGGCGTGGCGATGTTGCAGGGCGACTCGTGAGATGGTCCACGCAGTCTGTTAAGGCTCGACCACGTGACCTATCTGGAATTGGCCGCGGTCATTGATTCATTTCTGCGATCGATTTTCCCGCGTCATCAGATCAACGTTGGCCCCACCACTGCTCGTGTTCGGGGGATGATTGGCATCGCAGGGTCGTGAGAGGTGGCGTCTTTCATCGAGCAGTGGATTGACCATGGCTGCTGATGTTGATGGTGGTGGTGGTCGTTGAATACGGTGGCAAGTGGGCTAAGTTTTGTCCAATCCTGGCCAGCTGGTTCAAAAACGTAACAAGGAGTGTGGATGGAACGACGCAGTCGCTCTGGTAGACCAAATCCTCTGCAGGGCTTCAGGGATCAGTGAGTGAGTAGGTGAGTATGTGTGTGTGTGTGAATAATTTGGTGAGCGAGTGGTTGGGTGAGTAATAAATTAACTTGAACTTGCGTGGGTGAGCGAATTAGTGAGTGGATGCGTGAGTGGGTGAGTGAACAAATGAATGGGTGAGAATGGGTGAGTGCGTGTGTGAAGTGAGTGAGTGGGTGAGTGGTTGAGTGGGTGAGTGAGTGAGTGAATGGGTGAGTGAGTGAATGAGTGAGCGAGTGAGTGAGTCGGTGGGTGAGTGAGTGAGTGAGTGGATGCGTGAGTGGGTGAGTGAGCAAATGAATGGGTGTGAATGGGTGAGTGCGTGTATGCAGTGAGTAGGTGAATGTTTGAGTGGGTGAGTGAGTGAGTGAATGGGTGAGTGAGTGAACGGGTGAGCGAGTGAGTGAGTCGGTGGGTGAGTGAGTGAGTGAATGCGTGAGTGGGTGAGTGGTTGAGTGGGTGAGTGAGTGAATGGGTGAGTGAGTGAACGGGTGAGCGAGTGAGTGAGTCGGTGGGTGAGTGAGTGAATGCGTGAGTGGGTGAGTGGTTGAGTGGGTGAGTGAGTGAATGCGTGAGTCAGTGAACGGGTGAGCGAGTGAGTGAGTCGGTGGGTGAGTGAGTGAGTGAATGCGTGAGTGGGTGAATGGTTGAGTGGGTGAGTGAGTGAGTGAGTGAATGCGTGAGTCAGTGAACGGGTGAGCGAGTGAGTGAGTCGGTGGGTGAGTGAGTGAGTGAGTGAATGCGCGTGTGAGTAGTGACGATTATCTGAACCGGTTCTGGTCCTCCCTGAGATCGACTCTCCAGGATAAACAAAGATTGTGATTCAAATGAGTACCTGGTGCGGCGTGTAAAATCATTGTCGCTGGGGAGACAAAGGCGGTCGGGCGTGGTGCTGGCCACCCACCTGCCTAGGTGCTCGCTAATAGCACTTGCTCCAACCGTCTGTTAAGGCGACGCGGGTGACGCTTGGTCCTTCGTAAGTAATTGAGTGGGTGGGTGAGTGCGTGGTCGAGTGAGTGAGTGAGTGGTTGAGTGAGTGAAAAGTTGTGACCTGCAGTATGGTGGTGGTGGTGGTTGACCACAGTGAGGATGACACAGAACCCGCTCTGCCAGACCGACTCCTCTTGGCCAACTCCTGGGTCGTGGCTGCGGCGGCGGCGACGGCAGCGGCGCAGAGTTCAAGAGGTCACCCACAAATGACGCGCGTAGCGACCTCCGGGCGCCGCTCCGCGTGGGGTGTAAAGTGTGGGGCGGGGGGGGGTGAGCCCCCCCCCGCCCGCCCGCCCAGCCACCCAGCCACATCAGCTCCCTCCCACCGAGTTCCTTTAATGAGCGATCCCCAGTTTCCTGAGCGCAGCGCGATGATGTTTGTGTGGGCAGCGCCCGCCTCGCCATGTCACCGCACACGTGTGAAGAGGGCAGCCTCCTGCCCTTCCTGCGCGATGCGAGCTCCCCACGAGTTGCCAAGCCAGCCCAGCGAGGGAGCCTCCCGTCGATTGTCCTCGCGGGCGCCGTTGGGTTCCTCGCCCGGCCAAAACCTGCGGTGGTGCTCCCAGGTCGAGCCAGTCGGCGTGGGGCGCTGCGGTGGTCTAGGAGATGTTGACTACCTCGCCTGGTGTGCAGGAAGTCGTATATTTGTATATTTGGAGTTTGCGTCTCTCTCATCATTACCATCATCACGGTGGCTAGGAGATGTTAACTACCTCGCCTGGTGTGCAGGAGGTCGTGGGTTCGATCCCGACACTGACGCCTGCTGCTGTATATTTGGAGTTTGCGTGTCTCTCTCTCATCATCATCACGGTGGCTAGGAGATGTTAACTACCTCGCCAGGTATGCAGGAGGTCGTGGGTTCGATCCCGACACTGATACTTGCTGCTGTATATTTGGAGTTTGCGTGTCTCCCTCTCTCATCATCATTACGGTGACTAGGGAATGATAACTACCTGGCCTGGTGTGCAGGAGGTCGTATATTTGGAGTTTGCGTGTCTTTCTCTCACCATTATCATCACGGTGACGAGGGTATGTTAACTACTTCGCCTGGTATGCAGGAGGTCGTATTTATGGAGTTTGCGTGTCTCTCTCTCACCATCATCATCACGGTGGCTAGGAGATGTTAACTACCTCGCCTGGTGTGCAGGAGGTCGTGGGTTCGATCCCGACACTGACGCCTGCTGCTGTATATTTGGAGTTTGCGTGTCTCTCTCTCATCATCATCACGGTGGCTAGGAGATGTTAACTACCTGGCCTGGTATGCAGGAGGTCGTATATTTGGAGTTTGCGTGTCTTTCTCTCACCATTATCATCACGGTGACGAGGGTATGTTAACTACTTCGCCTGGTATGCAGGAGGTCGTATTTTTGGAGTTTGCGTGTCTCTCTCTCACCATCATCATCACGGTGGCTAGGAGATGTTAACTACCTCGCCGGGTGTGCAGGAGGTCGTGGGTTCGATCACCACACTGACGCCTGCTGCTGTATATTTGGAGTTTGCGTGTCTCTCTCTCACCATCATCATCACGGTGGCTAGGAGATGTTAACTACCTCGCCTGGTGTGCAGGAGGTCGTGGGTTCGATCTCGACACTGACGCCTGCTGCTGTATATTTGGAGTTTGCGTGTCTCTCTCTCACCATCATCATCACGGTGGCTAGGAGATGTTAACTACCTCGCCTGGTGTGCAGGAGGTCGTGGGTTCGATCCCGACACTGACGCCTGCTGCTGTATATTTGGAGTTTGCGTGTCTCTCTCTCACCATCATCATCACGGTGGCTAGGAGATGTTAACTACCTCGCCTGGTGTGCAGGAGGTCGTGGGTTCGATCCCGACACTGACGCCTGCTGCTGTATATTTGGAGTTTGCGTGTCTCTCTCTCACCATCATCATCACGGTGGCTAGGAGATGTTAACTACCTCGCCTGGTGTGCAGGAGGTCGTGGGTTCGATCTCGACACTGACGCCTGCTGCTGTATATTTGGAGTTTGCGTGTCTCTCTCCCCGTGATACCGCTTGGATATTTCCCGGGTCCTCCGCTTTTTCACTCCACATTTAGAAACGTGTGTTTTATATTATTTAGCTGCTATCAAAGTCCACACGATAAGCCACTTCGCTGAGCTATACAGCTCAGTGGGCCTTCGCTGGTCAAATAAAAACACTTCAGTTGGGTATGATGATGGACAATAAAGGTGCAGCCCTGCAAGTGCTTGCTCTGGTCACTGCTGGTGGAAGGGGCCTTCACACGAGGGAGCCCTGCAGAGCCGTCCATAAATGACGTCACGCACCTAGGGGGGGGGGGTCAGACATTTGTGACGATGGGGGGGGGGGGTTAGAAATGTGACGTCACATCAAAATGCGGAACTTTTAATAAATATAGACAACACATTCTTCTTAATTAAATAGACTTTTTAATAAATGTTTTCTCCTACAATATCAGAGTGCAACGCCACATTAAATACGCACTACAATGACAATAGTTTAAAGCGATTCGAAGCATGCTTTTTTTTTGGGGGGGGGGGGGGCAGAGCTTTGTGACGTCATATTTGAGGGGGGGGGTCTGACTTTTTGTGACGCCGTGTGACGAAGGGGGGTGGTGGGGGGGGTCAAAAATCGTCCAAAATCGCGTGACGTCATTTATGGACGGCCCTTTAAACAAAAAATAGCTAATAGTATTATAGTTGTGTAGGTTGATGATGCAGCTCTCGCTGATTCACCCCCGTCGCTCGCTCGCTCACCGGCGGTCAGTCGCCTTCTTGTTACTCCTCTGTCGCTACTACTACCACCACTACCACTAGCATGGTTACCTAACTCATTGACTACAGGGGCAGTAACCGCGGTAGTAGCGATACAGGAGCGATGAGAAGGCGTCTGGCTGATCACTGTTTTAATTGCTTTCATGGCTTTATTTTGGTGATTTTAGAAAAGTTTTTTGGTTTGGCCATGTTTGTGTTGTTGTAGTACAGAGTTAGACTGATGGCCTTAATCTAAGTTGTCTTGTGGTTGTTGCTGTTTGACTTGCATCCCACTGGGATTTTTGCACACAGTGTTGGTGTACGGTGATTTTTCTGCAATATTTTGCTGTCTTTTCTTGGATTTTGTGTTTGCACAAAGTCACTATAACATGTTTTCTTGTTCATGTTTTTGGTTTTTTGTTTGTTGCGGTTGCACCCGATTCAAGAGCCGAATGGCTCACAGGGCTAAGTTATTGGCGGCCAAGCGGAGGAGGCAGATAACGGGATTTGTTTATTTGACTACCCACAATCCTCTTAGGTTTTTTCGGTAAAGTCACGTAGTGAAAAATAAATAATAATACAAATAAAATAATAAATCACGACGTTTCGGAGTCAACACAAGTCTCCGTCATCAGGTGGGACCGTCACAGCTAGATTTACTGTCTCATTTTAGCTGTGACGGTCCCACCTGATTACGGAGACTTGTGTTGCCTCCGAAACGTCGTGATTTATTATTTTATTCATATTATTATTTATATTATTTTAATTATTTATTCCTATTATTTATTTTTTACTACGTGACTTTACCGAAACACCTAAGAGTATGAATCCTTGCAGTCACGGAAGCGTCGAATCTAGAATTAATACCCACAATCCATTGTTGCACTCAAATTCTCTCTCCGCCGAGCGAAGTTCTTGTCCCGGGTTCGACACCCAGTGGCATCTCCTACAGCCACTGTGTACATATCCTCCCCTCTCTCACTCTCACCAGCCCTCCATCCTCTCCTGATATCTCTCATCCTCTCTCTCTTTTTTTACGATCAGTGGAAACAAGAAGATGCTCGGTGTATTCGGCACTTTGCTTCGTTCATCATTTCGTAATTTTTATTTATTACAATTTTTAAACTTTGCTTTATGTAAACCCCCACCTCTCGCTCACTCTCTCGCTCGCTCTCTCGCTCTCTCTCGTTCTGCACGCAGCCCTTCTCGCAGTCCGACGGCCTCCGACGGGTAGCTCATATCATCCTCTCCCCCTCTCGTCACCGTGGCGTGCGCGATGAACACCACAACCACCACCACCACGTGACTTTTCTTTCGTGTTGTGCGCGGTGCTTTGAGCGCCACAGCGCGTGGATTTGTAGCGTTGATTTTCATTTGTGTTGCTGGTGACTTTGTGTGTTTCATATCGGAATCGCCTCCAGTGCTGTTGCTGCTGGCGGCAATAAAAGTTGTTTAAAAGTAAAAAAAAGTCTCTCTCTCTCCCCCTCTCTCCCCCTCTCTCACTCTCCCCATCCTTTTTTTTGGACAAATTCGTTTATTAAATACATTTACTCATCACCATTGTAAAAAAGGTGTCAGTTTTGTTGCCAGATAAAAGGGTAAAAAATCAATGATCATATTCACTCATCATTAAATAAATACAACTTCGAGCCATTGCACACACGTGGAGTGCCCCAGAAAAGAACGCAGTGTGTGAAGGAATCATGAATTAGTAGGTGGCAGTAGCACCCCTATTGATATCTCGCCTCCACTCTCTCCATTTCTCCCTCCCTCGCTCTCCCCATTCCCCTCTTCTACTTCCCTCTCTTTTTTTTACGATCAGTGGAAACAAGAAGATGCTCGGTGTAGTCGGTACTTTGCTTCTTTCATCATTTCGTAATTTTTTTTTAAACTTAGCTTTACGTAAAGCCCCCACCTCTCGCTCACTCTCTCGCTCGCTCTCTCTCTCTCGCTCTCTCTCTCTTTTTTTACGATCAGTGGAAACAAGAAGATGCTCGGTGTAGTCGGCCCTTTGCTTCGTTCATCATTTCGTGAAAAAAAAAATGTCCCTCTCTCTCCCGTGTCTCGCGCTCTCCTCCCCCTCTCGCGCTGGGGGGTGGGGGGGGGGAGAATGGGGGAAGCTCCGAGTGGCGCTAAGGGTCCAAGAGGGTACCCCTCCAAGTCCCCCATCGCTCAGCACCAAGGCCCCCACTATGGCCCTCGTGTACCCAACCGCCTGGACCACAGGGCTCTTGAAGAGGGGAGGGAGGGGGTGGAGGAGAGGGTGGAGGAGGTGAGGTTTTAAAGTCAAACTAAAATCGGTGTCTGCCTGCTCAAACGAATGTGGTACTTCCACAATAGCCATGGCAGGCGAACAGTTCATCCTGTAAAGGAAAGTTCACGATTTCGATTTAAAGCTTTCGTGACTGCAGGGATTCATCTTCTTGGTTCTTTCGGTAAAGTCACGTATAAGGGAAATAATAAAATAATAAAAATAAAACATAATAACATTATGTTATTATGTTTTATTATGTTTTATTTTTATTGTATTACTTCCCTTCTACGTGACTTTAGCCGTGGCCGCGAATCGAGCTTAACTCAGGGAAGGCCGGGTTCGTTCGAAGCGCGGTGTGCTAACCACCGTGCCACCGCTCCCCACTACCCCACCCTCGGCAACACAAACGCAACGTTACCCCCAGAAGAAAAGAAAAAATACCCAGAAGACACCACGCGGCCATTCACCACAACACACAAACCCCTGGAAACTGCAGAGATCCCGCGCACGTGCGCTGGTTTGTCTCTGTGAGCGAAGGCCCGCGTCCGGCAGTAGACGATCATCATCCATGACCATCACGGCCCTTCATCTGCATTGGTTCAAGCGAGCCACAGGCCCTGCTGATGAGGAGATGAATGTCAAAACCGGTCCAGAGTTGTGCTTGCTGTTGAAGCAATGCTGCTGACATAATGCACTCCCGAAAGGCTGTGTGGCTGATGAGATGCGTAAACAAATTACACGTGTGCCTCCCCGAGGTCGACTCAGCCTTAACAAATTATACCTAGTGTGTAAATCACCGTTGGGGAGACAAAGGCGGCCGGGCGTGGTGCTGGCCACTCACCCCCTCGTGTGGCTTGCCGGCCTTCATAGGCGCTCGCCAACAGCACTTGCCCCGACAGTCTGTTAAAGGCTATTTTTGGGGGATCTTTGTCTTTATCTTTGTCGATGTTCCGTGGGTACTTCGCGTTCTGCACGAGAGCTGTCTGTTATTGGGTGGAATTGGTCACGTGCAGCGTGTTTCTAAAAGTACTTACAACTCCATCATTGCCCCTAAACGCATTCATTTGAGAAAATAAACAAAATACACACACACAGTAAACAACACACACACACAGTGAACAACACACACACCAACACACACAGTTTCCCTTAGACACGCAATGTGTATGTCACACAAACACACACAAATACACATTACCACACTCTCTCTTAGACACATAAAGACAAAGATCCCCCGTATAGCCTTTAACAGACTATCCGGGCAAGTGCACTTAACGAACACCAATTAAGGCAGACAAAGGCACACGAGGGGGGGGTGGCCAGCACCACGCCCGGCCGCCTTTGTCTCCCCAGCGGTGATGCACACACACACACAGGGCTCCAGGTAATATTTGAAGGCTGCATCACCCCGAGGGAGGCATCAAGGACTGGTTCAGATAACCGCAATCGAATTTGACCGTGAGCAGGAATCGAATTCGGGTCGCCGGGTTCGTAGCGCAGTGCGCTAACCGCTGCGCCACCGCTCCCCACGCCCGTTTGTACACACGCGGGGTGGACGCAGCAGACACGCGGGGTGGACGCAGCAGACACGAGGGGTTGACACGGCAGACACGCGGGGTGGACGCGAGTGTGGCGCCCAGGGACCCCTGTGGCGCTATCTTCGGCGCGATCGGCCTCTTCCTGTCCCACCGATCGCGTCGCACGCGGCCTTCTGAGGTCACCCCCCCCGCCCCCCCCCCCCCGTGACTCCTGCCTGTTACGTCACCCGCCGGTCCCTTCTCTTGCCAAGACGGACACGCGGACGAGTGAACGGACGCACGGACAAAGATCACCCCGCGTGTAGCTTGTGACGGACTGTTGGGCCAAGTGCTGTTAGCGAGCATCACCTATGAAGGCCGGCACGGCACACGAGGGGGTGGGTGGCCAGCACCACGCCCGGCCGCCTTTGTCTCCCCCAGTGGCGATGTTTACACACCGCACCAGGTACTTATTTCAGGCTGAGTTGACCTAGGGGAGGCCCGGGACCGGTTCAGATAATCGTCACTGGGTGTTGGCCGTGAGCGGGAATCGAACCCGGGTCGCCAGGTTTGTAGCGCAGCGTAGCCCATGGGTGGACTGGCAGGCGACACGCGCGACCCTCCGAGTCGAACTCGGCAAACAAACGAACGAACGAGCGGCAGGACAAACTGACAGAGGGACACGCGGGACACGCGGCAGAAAGCCACTGCCAAGCGAGGACGTGGGAATGGCCATGGGGGGGGGGGGGGGGACTCTTAGAGGCCGCCCCGGTGACCCTGAGCAGACACCGTCAGAGCTCCGGCGGCTTCGAGTTCGACGCCGCCGGTCGCGCTCGGACCCTTCCGCAGCTGCCGATCGGCTACGTCGGCAGCCTCACGGCGCCTCCACTCGGTTCCGCTTTCACCTCCCATCGGCGGGGGGTGGAGGGGGTGGTGGTGGTGGTGGGTGGGAGGGGGAGGTATTTTATTGGCCGCTGGCGTTCGTATTGAAAAAAAATAAACGACAACTCAGGGAAGCACGCGGCGCTCCAAGGTTGCGCTGATTGCATCTCCGTGTGGCGCGCTATAATTAATTGTGTTTGTAGCTCAGAAACGGTGCAGGCCACGTGAGATGCGTTCGGTGACGGCGGCTCGATGGTGACCTTCTTCATCCAGCAGTGGACAAACGAAGGCCGACGATGAACATTGACACGCACTCCAGAACCGCGGACTCTGTCCTCCGCTGCAGCATTCATCTCTGGGGTTTGTCACGCTTCAGGGGTTGCTGGGTGGGTGGGTGGCGGGGGGTCATTTATTGCAGCTCCCAACTTGGTTAGACGGTTCGGTGCCCCCCCCCCTTCTTTCTCACTGTTTCATTGCTTTTATGGCTTTATTCTGGTGATTTTAGAAACGTTTTTCGGTTTGGCCATATTTGTTTGCTGTAGTACGGAGTTAGACTGATTGCCTTAATCTAAGTTGTCTTGTTGTTTGACTTGCATCCCACTGGAATTTTTGCACACAGCGTTGGTGTGCGGTGCTTTTTCTGCAATATTTTGCCGTCTTTTCTTGGATTTTCTGTTTGCACATAGTCACTTTAAGATGTTTTCTTGTTCATGTTTTTTTTGTTTGTTGCGGTTGCACCCGATTCAAGAGCCGAACGGCTCACAGGGCTATACCTAATAAATAAAACTTGAAACTTGAAAACTTTCTGCGACCCCGAGGGTGGTGGTCGGGGGGGGGGCAGCCGGAGCAGGCGGCTCCTCGCTCGGAGTCGCAAACGCGGGTGGCGACACCGAAGAGGGAGTTCAGCGGAATTGTTCGAAACTCATCCGAGTTCGGACATCACCGCAGCGACGGGCTTCATCGTGGTCATCCCCACCCCTCCGACGATCACGGTTGGCTACGTACGGTGCGAAAGAAGTCCTACATACGTGACGTCATCGGTGACCGCGGGCTGACACCGTCAACCCGCTTGAACAGCTGCTCAGCGCATGTCAAGTTTGCATCACTAAGCTCGCGAGCCATCGGTGAGCGCGCTCAGACCATCGTCAAATCGCTGCACTTGACCCCGGATTTGGCCACGTTTTTTCATTTATTTTTCATTTATTTTTCATTTATTAGGTATAGCCCCGTGAGCCATTCGGCTCTTGAATCGGGTGCAACCGCAACAAACAAAAAAAACAAAAACATGAACAAGAAAACATCTTAAAGTGACTTTGTGCAAACAGAAAATCCAAGAAAAGACAGCAAAACATTGTCGCAGAGACCAGCGCGTGGGTGAACACGCGTCATCCGACAACCTCCTCCTCTGAAACCACCCGACTCGATTTCTCAGCAATGTCACAACGCAGATCTGTAATCGAGGTGAAAACGACCCCTGGTCCTACTTGCGATGGCCGTGGAAACGCAGCAGCCGTGATTGATGCAACGCGAAATTCGGAGCGTCACGGTATTGTGGAAGCCATCCTGTTTGCGTAACGGTCGCGAACGTTTGTACTCGCAGCAACCAGCGCCCGCTTTGTGTTGTATTACAATGCTTCTATTGTGTGGGAACCCCAACGGCACTTCATGCGCATTGCTTCGAGCAGGCCTGACTGATGATGAGACACCGCATGCCGAAACTGCGCCGGAGTTTCCACCATTTCTGTTGAGCAAATGCCGCTGAACTGTCGCACTCCCAGAAGGCCGTGCGGCTGATGGGATGTGAGATTTTTTTTTTAGCTGGAGGGGCAGATTTGGAACGTTTCGAATTGTCTGATGATTTGTTTTGCGTAAGGTGGAGCAATGAGTTCATGAATTCCCGCTATGTACAAAGATCCTCTGTGGAGTCTTCACAGACTTGTGGGTGGGATGCTGTTAGCGAGCACCTACGAAGGCCGGCACGGCACACGAGGGGGTCGGTGGCCAACACCACGCCCGGCCGCCTTTGTCTCCCTAGTGGGCGATGTTTACACATTGCACCAGGTATTCATTTGAGGCTGAGTCGACCTAGGGGAGGCACAGGACCAGTTGAGATAATCGTCACTGGTGGTGTTTGCCGTTGAACGGTAATCGAACTCGGGTCGCTGGTTTCCTAGCGCAGCACACGTATGTGTGTACACAAACACATGTACACACGTACGTGTGTACACACACACATGTACACACGTACGTGTGTACACAAACACATGTACACACAAACGTGTGTACACAAACACGTGCACACACAGACGTGTGTACACAAACACGTGTACACATTCAGCGTGTGTACACACACACACATGTACACACGTACGTGTGTACATACGTGTGTGTGTGTACACACGTACGTGTGTACACACACACACTTCTACGTGACTTTACCGAAAGAACCAAGAAGTTAAATAGACTTGTTAATAAATGTTTTCTCCTACAACATCAGAGTACAGCGCCACATTAAATACGCACTACAATGACAATAGTTTAAAGCGATTTGAAGCATGTTTTATTTGGGGGGGGTGGGGGGGGCAGAGCTTTGTGACGTCATATTTGAGGGGGGGTCTGACTTTTTGTGACGCCGTGTGACGAGGGAGGGGTGGGGGTCAAAACTTGTCCAAAATCGGGTGACGTCATTTATGGACGGCCCCATTACAAAATACATAAACGGACAATACCCGCTCCTCCACTTCCTCCTACTCCTCTCCACGAACAAACTACAAAGCGTTGTTGTTGTTGTTTTTGTTTTTGTTGTTGTTTTTGTTGTTGTTGTTGTTTACACTTCAACCCATCGGCCGCACGACTTTCGCGGCAGGCTGCGTTTGCCGCGACGAAGGAGCCCCATTGCCCGAAACGTCGCCCGCCGGGCCTGTAATCCGCGGGCGATGTTCCCGGCGTTGGCCTCCGTCGTGAGCGCTCGCCGCGGCCCATTGACTCCTCGAGATAAGGCGGCCTGGAGCGAGCTCACCAACACGGGGGGGTAGGGGGTTAGGGGGGGGGGGGCCGAGTTGGGAGAGACGCGAGAGGGGGTGAGCAGGAGGAGGGAGTCAATGACTGTGAACGCCGAGTCTGGGAAGGGAGCGGTGGGATGAGTGGTCTGAAGCATGACCCTTGTCACAGCGTGCTCGGGAGATGATGAAGCGGGGGGTGGGTGGGGTGGGTTCAGTAATGACCCCCCCCACCTCCAACCACCAGCCCCTCGTCCGACCCCACGCAGATACAGGCAGCGATGTCCCATCACCGCGCGCACACACGCACGCGCACGCACACACACACGCACACACACACACACGCACACACACACGCACACACGCACACACACACGCACACGCACACACACACGCACACACACACGCACACACGCACACACACACGCACACACACACGCACACACACACACACACGCACACACGCACGCGCACGCACACACACACACGCACACACGCACACACACACGCACACACGCACACACACACGCACACACACACACGCACACACGCACACACGCGCACACACGCACACACGCACACACACACGCACACACGCACACACACACGCACACACACGCACGCACACACACACGCACACACACACACACGCACACACGCACACACGCGCACACACACACGCACACACACACACGCACACACACACACGCACACACACGCACACACACGCACACACACACACGCACACACACACGCGTACACATACACACACGCACACACACACGCGTACACATACACACACGCACACACGCACACACACACGCGTACACATACACACACGCACACACACACGCACACACACGCACACACACGCACACACACGTACACACACACACGCACACACGCGGAGTCGTTCCCCGTGCTCCAACTGGGTTCAGCTCCGGGGTGGACACGAACGTCACCAGCACCAGCTACCCTCGCCATGTCAGCGAGTGATTCCCACCACCGGTTCTGCGGAGCTCTACGCAGGAGATGAACGCGACACGCATCCACGTCCATTTCACCTGGAGTCCTACGACCGCTTTCACTCCGACTTCTCCATTCGAATCGCAAATCGCGCCGTGATTGTTCCGTGCGCGCGACAGGCAACCAGGTTGCTTCGTTGGACACGACTGATGCTCCAGCTGTTGTTGTGGAGTGACTCATGCAGCCAGCTGTGGCTGCAGAGTTTGGTAGTACATGTTCTTCTTGGTTCTTTCGGTAAAGTCACGTAGAATGGAAATAATAAAATAAAAAAAATAAAACATAATAAAATAATTATCACGACGTTTCGGCCACAACGCAAGCAGCCGTCTTCAGGTGAAGAACAGGTCGGTCGATAAGACAGCGTCTGAACCTGTTCTTCACCTGAGGACGGCTGCTTGCGTTGTGGCCGAAACGTCGTGAGAATTATTTTATTATGTTTAATTTTTATTATTTTATTATTTCCATTCTACGTGACTTTACCGAAAGAACCAAGAAAATTAATCCCTGCAGTCACGAAAGCTTTATATCGTAGTACATGTTGTTTACGTCTTTTATTGTCAAAATTCCGTCACAGTTCCTATGACCACTGTTTCATTGCTTTTATGGCTTTATTTTGGTGATTTTCTAAAAGTTTTTTGGTTTGGCCATGTTTGTTTGTTGTATTACAGAGTTAGACTGATGGCTTTAATCTAAGTTGTCTTGTGGTTGTTGTTGTTTGACTTGCATCCCACTGGGATTTTTGCACATAGTGTTGGTGTACGGTGATTTTTTTCTGCAATATTTTGCTGTCTTTTCTTGGATTTTCTAGTTGCACTCCGTCACATATTCACTTTAAGATGTTTTCTTGTTCATGTTTTAGTTGTTTGCGGTTGCACCCGATTCAAGAGCCGAATGGCTCACAGGGCTATACCCAGAGGTGTGGACTCGAGTCATGTGACTTGGACTCGAGTCAGACTCGAGTCATGAATTTGATGACTTGCGACTCGACTTGGACTTGCATAACAATGACTTTGTCCCACCTATGAGATGTGGACTCGAGTCATGTGACTTGGACTCGAGTCAGACTCGAGTCATGAATTTGATGACTTGCGACTCGACTTGGACTTGCATAACAATGACTTTGTCCCACCTATGAGATGTGGACTCGAGTCATGTGACTTGGACTCGAGTCAGACTCGAGTCATGAATTTGATGACTTGCGACTCGACTTGGACTTGCATAACAATGACTTTGTCCCACCTCTGGCTATACCTAATAAATGAACTTTGAAATGAACTTTGAAGTTGCGCAACGCATTCGAAAAGCGCAACAAAGTTGCAATTGCTTGCTCACCCCCCCACACCTCACCCCCTACCGCCATCCCCTCCACACGCTCTCTCCACAGTCACTCCACTCACCGAGGGAGACAGTGGCTATAGCTGGAATAGCTGCTGACTTATGATTGCTGCACGCGTGAGCAGTGAGTGGGAAGTGAGTGGCGATGCAGTGAGCAAAGTCGAGAGGTCATTTCTCCCCCCCCCCCCCCCATTGACTCGAACCTCCGCCCCCCTCTCTCCCCGTCTCTCTCTCTCTTTCCCACGCGCTCTCTCTCTTGTTTTTTTAAACTTGCGCAGTAAAGTAATTGTATTTTTTCATTTGCTACACAGCCAGATACTACGACAAATCGCTAACCTTAAACACGCGGTCGTTCGTAAAAGTCGAAGGCGGTATAGTACTATAGTAATAGAGCAAGTGCAGAATCACTGAACCGGGATTGACAACTTGAAAGCATTTAGCGCGGGGCCCTTGAAAGTGCGGGGCCCGTAGCTACTACGTGTGTAGCTACCACATATGCAGCAGTCACACATGTAGCTACTACATATGTATCAGCTACATGTGTAGTAGCTACTACACATGTGGCAGCTACATGTGTAGTCTCCCTCTCCCCGTCCCACTTCTCTCTCTTTTTTTTAGGCGAAGATGGCGGTGTACAGAACGAGGAAAAAGATGCTGGAAGGTGACACTGACGTCTGCTCTGTGCTGCTTCCAGTGTTCAGGGGCCTGCTCAAGGCGCGGCTCCGGCTGGAGCACGCCATGTACCACACGCATGTCGGTGATGTGCACGTCTTCTTCGAACGCTGGGGAGCCAGAAAAGCCCCTCTCTGCACCAGCGTGGACGGCACCCTCGTGTTCACCTTCTGAAGCGCTCGCTCGTCACCGTGGCGTGCGCGATGACACCACCACCACGTGACTTTTCTTTCGTGTTGTGCGCGGTGCTTTTAGCGCCACAGCGCGTGGATTTGTAGCGTTTGTTCTCATTTGTTTGCTGGTGACTGTGTATTTCATATCGAAATCGCCTCCAGTGCTGTTTCTGCTGGCGGCAATGAAAGTTGTTTAGAAGTCAAAAGTCTCTTCCCTCTCCCCGTCGCAATACTCTCTCTTTCTCTCTCTCTCCCCCCTCGGGCGGGGAGTCGGCAGCACGGATGGCTGTGGGAAGTGAGTTCCAGACCAGAGGGGAGGGGCGGGGGGGCGGAGAAAATCTTGTGAGCTGGAGCGGAGGATGAGCGGAGGGGAGTAGAGTGAGCTGAGAGGGGAGAGGTAGGAGAGTGCCTGGAGTGAAGAGAGCAGAGTGAGGTGAGCTGAGAGGGGAGAGGTAGGAGAGTTTGTGGAGACGAGTAGAGTGAGATGAGCTGAGAGGGGAGAGGCAGGAGAGTGCCTGGAGTGTAGAGAGTAGAGTGAAGTGAGCTGAGAGGGGAGATGTAGGAGAGTGAGCCGAGGGTGAGGGGGAGTGAGGAGAGTCCGAGGCTGACCTCTGATCCGGGCGAGTTCTCGACTCGGCTCCACCCCTTTGATGGGCGTGGCGTGCGCGACGACGACGACCACCACCACGTGACGCTTTTGTGTGGCGCGCGACGCGTCGAGCACCACGTGACGCAGCGCGTGGCGCTATTGTTTGTTGCTGCTGTTGTTGGATTTGGCCATTTGTTGCCGGCGACTTTGTGTTTCGTATCGAAACCGGCTCCAGCGCTGTTGCTCCTGGCAGCGATGAAAGTGGTGTAAAAGTCAACGTCCTCGTAGTCCTCCCCGATGCGAATTTCCCCTCGCGGTTGAGAATATATATTTATTTATTTATTTCGTTCTCCCTGCGCCTCTGCGAGGATTAGCGGCTGGAAACGTAAATAGCGCGGACGGGAAGGGGGACTTCGTTCTTGAGGAGGATGGAGGAGGGGTTCCTGTGCCATTAGGAGCAGAGATCGGGCCGAGATAGGAGACCCCCGCGTGCTCCTCTCATCCCTCCGAGGGGAAGCGAGTGATGGTCATCGTGTTCCTCAGCCACCACCACCATCATCATCAGCAGCAGCATCATCATCATTATCTATTCAACGCAAAGCAGCCGTGGTGATTGATGGTGCGACGTTTACTAATTCACTCCAGGAACTCGCTCACTCGCTCGTTCACTCAGGGGTGGTCAATCACCTCCTTATCACTCTTCTAGCGCTGATGCTATACCACCAATGATGCTGTTCCCGTGAACTTAACACGTTGATTGGTTGGACGCATGTTGTTAGCGAGCACCTGTTCGGGCCTGAACGCCACACGAGCCAATGGGCGACCAGCACCACGCCCAGACATTTTTGTTTCCCGAGTAACGATGTTTAGACGCCGCATCAGGTACCCATTTAAGGCTGAGTTGACTTAGGGGAGGCCCAGGACCGCGTGCGTATTTGTGCCAGTGTCTGTGCCAGTGCGTGCGTGTCAATGTGTTTGCAAAAGGAAGATCAGACGACCCGCATCTCGAAACCAGAAGAAGTCTCACAGCCCTACTTTCTGCAACGCACCATGCATGCGCGGTTGGATACGAGGTGGGGCTCTTTCACCGCCGACACTTTGTGTGCACTTCGTGTGTGTCTATGCGTGCGTGCGTGTGTGTACATGTGTGTACGTGTGTGTGTCTATGCGTGTGTGTGTGTCTATGGGGAGCGGTAGTGTCGCGGTTAGCGCGCTGCGCTATGAACCCGGAGACACGGGTTTGATTCCCGCTCACGGCCAACACCAGTGACGATTATCTAAACCGGTCCTGGGCCTCTCCTAGGTCGACTCAGCCTGAAATGAGTACCTGGTGCGGTGTGTAAACATCGCCACTGGGGGGACAAAGGCGGTCGGGCGTGGTGCTGGCCACCCACCCCCTCGTGTATTGTACCGGCCTTCATAGGTGCTCGCTAACAGCACTTGCCCCTACAGTCTGTCAAGGCTATACGGGGGATCTTTGTCTTTTATCTTTGTGTGTCTATGCGTGTGTGTGTGTGTCTATGCGTGTGTGTCTATGCGTGTGTGTCTATGTGTGCGTGTGTGTCGATGTGTGCGTGTATGTCTATGTGTGCGTGTGTGTGTGTCTATGCGTGTGTGCCTATGTGTGCGTGTGTGTGTGTCTATGCGTGTGTGTCTATGCGTGTGTGTCTATGCGTGTGTGTCTATGTGTGTGTGTGTGTCTATGTGTGCGTGCGTGTGTGTGTGTCTAACGGAAGGAGAGGAACACGAGGGGTGATGAGAGGACGCGCGGGTGAATGGCATCATCCACGCACAGCTGTTAGGAAAGGCGAGCGGGGCCTTGGGACGACGGGTCGACGGTCGAGAACGAACACGGAGCGGCAGTCAAAGGACGGAACGCGTTCTGAGATAACTTAAGTCAACACCATTGGAACCTCATTTGCCAGTAAAAAATATGATAATTGGTTTTTTACCCTTTAATCTGGCAACAAAACTGACACCTTTTTTACAAGGAGTCATGTTTGCATAGACCACAATACCTGCAGTCATAATGCAAACAAAAAACATGATCAGAGTTATGTTTTTTGTTTGCATTATGACTGCAGGTATTGTGGTCTATGCAAACATGACTCCTTGTAAAAAAAGGTGTCAGTTTTGTTGCCAGATAAAAGGGTAATAACCCAATTATCAACTTAAGTCAACTCAACTATTTATTTCACGTTACCAGATAAGGCCCCCACTGAGCTAGGAAAACTCGTTTTCAGAAGCGACCCGGTCATCACAAATGACAGCTCAACCTGAGTGGCTTATCGCGTGGACATTTGAAGCAGCAGCAGCAGCAGCTGCAGCAGCAGCAGCAGCCAAATCCTCTAAACGCGCGTCTCTAAACGTGGATGGGAAAAATCTGGAGGACCCGGAGAAAAAAAATCCACGCGACCACGGGGAGAGAGAGAGAGAGACACGCAAACTCCAAATCTACAGCAGGCGCCAGGGTCAGGATCGAACCCACGACTTCCTGTATACCAGGCGAGGTAGTTAACATCTCCTAGCCACTGATGATGATGAGAGAGAGACACGCAAACTCCAAATCTACAGCAGGCGTCAGGCTCAGGATCGAACCCACGACCTCCTGTATACCAGGCGAGGTAGTTAACATCTCCTAGCCACTGATGATGATGAGAGAGAGACACGCAAACTCCAAATCTACAGCAGGCGTCAGGGTCAGGATCGAACCCACGACTTCCTGTATACCAGGCGAGGTTGTTATCATCTCCAAGCCACCGTGATAATATAATGATGAGAGACGCAAACTCCAAATATACAGCAGGCGTCAAGGGTCGGGATCGAACCCACGACCTCCTGTATACCAGGCGAGGTAGTCAACATCTCCAAGCCACCGTGATAATATGATGATGAGAGGCGCAAACTCCAAATCTACAGCAGGCGTCAGGATCGAACCCACAACCTCCTGTATACCAGGCGAGGTAGTCAACATCTCCAAGCCACCGTGATAATATGATGATGAGAGGCGCAAACTCCAAATCTACAGCAGGCGTCAGGGTCAGGATCGGACCCACGACTTAACATAACACGTCACAGAACACGTCACAGTACACGTGACATAACACGTCACAGTACACGTCACAGTCAGTCACCGACGTGGTGAGGATGTACATTTTGTGTGCACCAATTGTGCTCACAATCTAAGGAGCCGTCCATAAATGACGTCACGCACCTAGGGGGGGCGGGGTCAGACATTTGTGACGATGTGTGACGAGGGGGGGCGGGGGGTTTGAGAAATGTGACGTCACGTCAAAATGCGCAACTTTTAATAAATATAGACACAACACGTTCTACTTAATTAAATATACTTTTTAATAAATGTTTTCTCCTACAACATCAGAGGGCAGGTGCAGCGCCACATTAAATACGCACTACAATGACAATAGTTTAAAGCGATTTGAAGCATGCTTTATTTTTTTGGGGGATTGGGGGCAGAGCTTTGTGACGTCATTTGAGGGGGGGTCTGACTTTTTGTGACGCCGTGTGACGAGGAGGAGGGGGGGGGGGTCAAAAATCGTCCAAAATCGCGTGACGTCATTTATGGACGGCCCCTAACGAGCGATATAACCCATCGTAAATGGGCTTTTTGTTGTTGTTGTTGTTTTTGTTGTTGTTGTTGTTGTTGTTTTTGTTGTTGTTGTTTTTGTTGTTGTTGTTTTTGTTGTTGTTGTTTTTGTTGTTGTTGTTGTTTGGGGTGAGATCGCGTAAATATATAATTGTGTCGTTGAACCCATCGATATAACCCATCGTAAATGGGCTTTTTGTTGTTGTTGTTTTTGTTGTTGTTATTTTTGTTTTTGTTTTTGTTGTTGTTGTTGTTTTTGTTTTTGTTGTTGTTGTTGTTGTTTGGGGTGAGATCGCGTAAATATATAATTGTGTCGTTGAACCCGACACAGACAATTAGTGAGATTTTTCAACTTAAACAAAACGTAGCAATGGGTGACTACTTCAGCACACCGGTGTGTTGGAGGGTAACCCCCCCCCCCTCCCCCCAGCATGTACAACTCGAGTACGACGCTTCGCTGGTGATTACGACAACAACAACAACAACAACAAAAACCAGCTTCATCAGGCGATAGTCAGAATTGTGAAGAAGTCCTCTGGTCTTAAATATGGGTGGTGGTGGAGGTGGTGGTGATGATGGTGATGATGATGGTGGTGATGATGGTGGTGATGATGATGGTGGTGATGATGGTGGTGATGGTAATGATGGTGGTTATGATGGTGGTGATGATGATGGTGGTGATGATGATGGTGGTGGTAGTGATGGTGATGATGGTGGTGATGATGGTGGTGATGATGATGATGGTGATGATGATGGTGATAATGATGATGATGGTGGTGATGATGGTGGTGATGGTGGTGATGATGGTGGTGATAATGATGATGATGGTGGTGATGATGATGGTGGTGGTAGTGATGGTGATCATGGTGATGATGGTGGTGATGATGGTGGTGATGATGGTGATGGTGGTGATGATGATGATGGTGGTGATGGTGGTGATAATGATGATGGTGGTGATGATGATGGTGGTGGTAGTGATGGTGATGATGGTGGTGATGATGATGGTGATCATGGTGATGATGATGGTGGTGATGATGGTGGTGATGATGGTGATGATGATGATGGTGATGATGGTGATGATTCTGATGATGGTGATGATGGTGATGATTCTGATGATGGTGAAGATTGTGAAGATGGTGAAGATGGTGATGCTATCACTATGCGCCCACGTAACACCCCCCCCCCCCTCTCAATCCGCATGCGGGACTGGCTCACTGATGAGCGAGCGTCTCCCTGGCCCGCGACGACCCATCCGTGATGAGCGCGACGGGTTTCGCAATCGCGGCTCGCCGGTCGCGCCCTCCACCCCCTCGTTCCTCCGCCTCTAATGGACATGTCGAGGGCCGTCGCCGCTTGACGGATCGAGCGGCTGGCGGTGGTCGGAGTGGCGCAGAGCGACTGACTCCCCTCCCTCCTCCTCCTCGTCTGCTTTGTGTGTTTGTACGCGACTCGGAAATCGGGGCCACGGCGAAGCGAAGGCGGCCTCCGTGTTGTGTTTGGCTCAGAGCTGTTATTCATGTCTGTCTCGTGCGCCGCGCGCGCGCGCGCGCGCGTGCGTGTCGATGTGCACGCGCGCGCGTGCGTGTGTCTGTGTGTGTGTCTATGTGTGTGTGTGTGTGTCTGTGCGCGTGTGTGTGTCTGTGTGTGTGTCTATGTGTGCGTGTGTGTGTACGTGCGCGTGTGTGTGTCTGTGTGTGTGTCTATGTGTGTGTGTGTGTGTCTGTGCGCGTGTGTGTGTCTGTGTATGTATGTGTGTCTATGTGTGCGTGTGTGTGTACGTGCGCGTGTGTGTGTCTGTGTGTGTGTCTATGTGTGTGTGTGTGTGTGTCTGTGCGCGTGTGTGTGTCTGTGTATGTGTGTGTGTCTATGTGTGCGTGTGTGTGTCTGTGCGCGTGTGTGTGTCTGTGTCTGTGTGTGTGTCTATGTGTGTGTGTGTGTCTATGTGTGCGTGTGTGTGTACGTGCGCGTTGAATCGGTTAGCGCGCTGCGCTACGAACCTGGCGACGCGGGTTCGATTCCAATTCACGGCCAACACCAGTGACGAATATCTGAGCCGCTCCGGCACCTCCCCCTAGGTTGACTCAGCCTAAAAATGAGTACATGGTGCGGTGTGTAAACATCGCCACTGGGGAGACAAAGGCGGTCGGGCGTGGTGCTGGCCACCACCACCTCGTGTACCGTTCCGGCCTTCATACGTGCTCGCTAACAGCACTTGCCCCAACAGTCTGTTACAGACTACACGGGGGATCTTTGTCTTTGTGTGTACGGGGAGCGGTGGCGATATGGTTAGCGCGCTGTCATTGCGTGTGTGGAGCACAGGTCGTGCATGTCAGTCATCTCAGTCGGTCAACGCATGGCACCTGGGTCTGTCCAGTTGACGTCCTGCGCCGATCTTGACACATCAGCCAAACCATAACACCCGCGTCTGCCCCGTGACCTCCTGCCAGCAGCGAGCCGTCCACACTTCACGTGATAAGCCACAAAGTGCACCTAGCCTGGCTTAAGCGCCGTCGCGACGTCACCGGCACTTAGGGGCGAATAGCGGCTGTTGTTTTCTATGCGTGTGCGTGTGTGTCGATGAGTGTGTGTGTGTCTATACGCGCGCGTGTGTGTGTGAGCGACTCGATCTCGCCGTGTACACAACACGCCACACAATGCCGCTCTCTGTGCGTCTGTCTCTCTCCGTCGCCTCTCCCAGAAAATGCCTCATTTCTCCTCCTCCTCGTCTCTCTCTCTCTCTCTTACCCACGACGCTCCAGCGAGAGAGAGATCTCTCCCCACGTGAGCGCTCCGTTTTCTTAAGAGTCACTCTAAGCAAAAGCTGTCTCTCTCTCTCTCTCTCCGCATGCAAACAACAACAAGTTTCATTTACAAGTTTTATTTTTTAGGTATAGCCCTGTGAGCCACTCGGCTCTTGAATCGGGTGCAACCGCAACAAACAAAAAAACTAAAACATCTTAAAGTGAATATGTGACTAGGTGCAAACAGAAACTCCAAGAAAAGACAGCTAAATATTACAGAAAAAGCACCGTACACCAACACTGTGTGCAAAAATCCCAGTGGGATGCAAGTCAAACAACAACAACAACAACCACAAGACAACTTAGATTAAGGCCATCAGTCTAACTCTGTACTACAACAAACAAACATGGCCAAACCGAAAATCTTTTAAAAAATACCAAAATAAAGCCATAAAAGCAATGAAACAGTGATCATAGGAACTGTGACCGAATTTTCACAATAAATGACGTAAACAACATGTACCACCACAAGGCGCACTCTACAACCTTTTTGCGCCTTTTGGCGTCATCTGGTCCAACCCATGTGAGACTAGGCTCTAAGGAAAGCTGTCTCGGGTGTGGACCAATCAACTTCAAGGACAGTGCGCACATCATCAGAGTTATGTTTTTTTTTGCATTATGACTGCAGGTATTGTGGTCTATGCAAACATGACTCCTTGTAAAAAAGGTGTCAGTTTTGTTGCCAGATAGAAGGGTAAAAAACCAATTATCATATTTTTACTGGCAAATGAGGTTCCAATAGTGATGTATTACCAAACTCTGCAGCCATAGCTGGCTGCATGAGTCACTCATTCTGAGTCACTCATGCAGCCAAACAAACAAACGCGCGCGCGACGACGTTTCGGTCCATCGGGCTATACCGGATTCACTGCTCACGCTCGTTCACATACCCCGGAGTTCGAGCCACATTGATCCTCATCATCAGCACCATCGCAATCATCGCACTAACCTCGCCTCGCCCTCCTCCCCTCGCGTCTCTGGTCCTCGATGTGAAATGTACAAGCGTTGTTGTGTTTGTTTGTGTGAACGCATCCCAATCGGCCACACGGTTGTCTTCTTCTGCGAGTCTGCATTCTTGTCGGCAGCTTTGGTTCAAGCAAAACCTGGGGACCGATTTCGCTCCAACCAACGCTGATGAACGGCCAGACGTTTCGAGGCGAGGAGGCTCTCTCTCTCTTTCTCTCTGTGCTCAAACCAATGTTCCGCCTTTTGGGGGACATCTTCAGGAAACTGGGGGTACCCTTCTACAACAGCAGCTTCGTGTATGGGCTGGTGCCTTACCTGGCTAACAAGCGCCATGACCTCGCCAACTTCGCCTGTGCTCAGGCGAAGATGGCGGTGTACAGAACGAGGAAGAAGATGCTGGAGGGTGACACTGACGGCTGCTCTGAGCTGCTTCCAGTGTTCAGGGGCCTGCTCAAGGCGCGGCTCCGGCTGGAGCACGCCATGCACCACACACATGTCGGTGATGTGCAGCGCGTCTTCTTCGAACGCTGGGGAGCCGGACAAGCCCCTCTCTGTACCAGCGTGGACGGCACCCTCCTCGTGGTGTTCACCTTCTGAAGCGCTCGCTCGTCACCGTGGCGTGCGCGATAACCACAACCACCACCACCACGTGACTTTTTTTTCGTATTGTGCGCGGTGCTTTTAGCGCCACAGCGCGTGGATTTGTAGCGTTGGGTTTCTTTTGTTTGCTGGTGACTTTGTGTATTTCATATCGGAATCGCCTCCAGTGCCTTTGCTGCTGGCGGCAATAAAAGTTGTTTAAAAGTCAAAAAAAGTTTCTCTCTGTGCTCGATATGGGTCCTGGATCAAAGCGAAACTCTACAGCGCACAGAACGATCACTCGTGTCGTGAAGAATATAAGGAGCCAAATAAATAACCGAATAATCGCGGCGCGCACACACATATCAGCTGTTCCCCCGCCATTCGCGTGGGACCTACATAATCATTATCATCATCGCCACCATCGTCACGCACGTGGTGCTTACTCAACATCCCTCGGCCACTCACAGCGCCGTAACATCACCGCATCGTCTCAAACGATTCGGAGGGCACCCCCGGTGGCAGCTGTCTCTGTGCGGCACAAGACGACTGCAGCTGCAGCAGCAGCCCCTGGCCTGCAAGCGTGGAGTCGTGGTGTCTGCCAGTCGGGGTGGAGAGAGTGGTGGTGGTGGGTGGCGGGGGGGTGAGTGGCTCTCTGTGTTTCCCAAACGGAGGGACTTGCGCTGTGATTTTTTTTTCCGAACGGGGCAAATTGTGACAGTGACGCAATTCTCAAACTCGAATTACGTCACGGGGTCTTTTAGCGTGCACTGTGGCGCGTTGGTTTTTTTTTGTGTCGTTGTTGAACGGTCAATATTCCCGAAGGATTTACCAGGGCGGCCGCTTAAAAACGCGTGTGTCAGTGTGTATGCGTGTGTGTACCAATGTGTACGTGTGTCAGTGTGTGTGTGTGTGTACCAGTGTGTACGTGTGTCAGTGTGTGTGTCAGTGTGTGTCAGTGTGTGTGTGTGTGTCAGTGTGTGTGTGTCAGTGTGTGTGTGTGTCAGTGTGCCAGTGTGTGTCAGTTTGTGTGTATGTGTGTATGTGTGTCAGTGTGTGTGTGTTCTCCTATCCCTGCTAAACACACACGCGCCGCGCTGTTGGTCACAAAGTCCCATTAATCCGCGCACAGACTCAGCCGCTTCGTCTCGGCAGTCTCGGCTGTTTGCACAGAGGCGACCACACACACTCACTCACACAATCACTCACTCACACACACACTCACACACTTACACACTCATACAATCACTCACTCACACACTCACACACTCACTCACACAATCACTCACACACTCACTCACACACTCACTCACTCACACACACACTCACACACTCACTCACACACACACACTCACACACTTACACAATCACTCACACACTTACACACTCATACGCTCACTCACACAATCACTCACACACACAATCACTCACTCACACAATCACACACTCACTCACTCACACACACACTCACACACTTACTCACACAACCATTCACTCACACACTCACACGAACACACACACTCACTCACACAAGCACTCACTCACACACACACTCACTCACACACTTACACACTCACTCATACACTCACTCACACACTCACTCACTCACTCACACACTCACACACACACAATCACTCACACAATCATTCACTCACACACACACTCACACACTTACACACTCACACACTCACTCACGCAATCACACACTTACACAATCACTCACACACTCATACACTCACTCACACAATCACTCACACACACACTCACACACTTACACACACACTCACTCACACAATCACTCACTCACACACACACTCACACACTTACACATCACTCACTCACACACTAACTCACACAATCACTCACTCACACACACACTCACACGCTTACACACTCATACAATCACTCACTCACACACTCACACACACACTCACTCATACACACACTACTCACTCATACACACATTCACTCATACACACACTCACTTATACACACACGGACTCACACAGCGGAGCGCGCTAACAACACTCACTCCGTTGTATGTACATACAACATACAACAGAGTAAGTGTTGTATGTATGTAATACGTACAACACAGTGTTGTATGTATGTAAGTGTTGTATGTATGTAATACGTACAACACAGTGTTGTATGTTGTATGTACATACAACATACAACAGAGTAAGTGTTGTATGTTTGTAATACGTACAACACAGTGTTGTATGTATGTACACACAACAGAATGAATGTTGCTGTTGATCCCTCTTGTCCGTGATGGGTCCGGGGGAGTGAAGGGAGAGTGGCTGGGTCAAGTGACGAGTGTGGTTGGAGCATTCCGCAGAAGCCCCATTGCCCGAAACGTCGCCCCATCAATCAATGCTCCTCTCAGTGCCACGGCGACGTAATTGCCGGTCGCTTCGAGGGAAGCGATGAGTTGTGGAGGAGACGGTGGGGGCGGTGCGTGGGACGAGGGGGAGGGGGTCACGGGGTGTAAGTGGGGGGGGGGGGGCGGTGTGACCCCCCCCCACCTCGTGCCCTCTCTGGGGGGTCTGGGCGAGTCTCTGCGCGGGGGGTCTGCGATGCGGCACGTACTCGGCTCTCTCCGCGGGCTCGCGGGCTGCGATCGCTATCGACACATCAACAAGTCGCTCATTCCTCGCGCAAGATTCCCCACCGCCACCACCACTGTCATCATCACCACTAAGGCCACCACCACTAAGGCCACCACCGCCACCACTAAGGCCACCACCGCCACCACTGCTACCACCACCATCACTGCCACCATCACCACCACTGCCACCACCACCACCACTAAGGCCACCACCGCCATCACCGCCACCAGTATCACCATCACCGCCACCACCACCACCACCGCCACCACCACCACCACCACCATTACCACCACCACTACCACCACCACCGCCACCACCACCGCTCATGATGCTGCTGCTGATGCCGCAGAAGCATCGTGTTGGGGTTCGTGCACCCCACGGGTGACGCTTTGTGGTGGTGGCGGCGATGGTGGTGGTGGTGGCGGTGGTGGTGGTGGTGGTGGCGGTGGTGGTGTTGGTGGTGGCGGTGGTGGTGGTGGTGGTGGCGGTAGTGGTGGTGGTGGTGGTGGTAATGGTGGTGGTCGTGATGCCTTAGCCTCAACAATGAGCACTCGGTGCGGCGTGTTTCCTTATCGCCGATAGGGAAACAAAGACGGCCGGGCGTGGTGCTGGCCACCCACACCCACGTCAACAGCACTTGCCCCGACCGTCTGCTAGAGGCTATACGGGGGATCTTTGTCTGTGGTGGCGTTGTCGCCTCGTGCACAGCGCGGCGCCGCGTGCTTTTCTCCGGCCTCTTCGGAATTTTTATTCCATTTTAAGCTTCTTTCGTGACTGCAGTGATTCATCTTCATGGTTCTTACGGTAAAGTCACGTAGAAGGGAAATAATAAAATAATACAAATAAAACATAATAAAATAATCCAATTCTCACGACGTTTCGGCCACAACGCAAGCAACCGTCCTCAGGTGAAGAACAGCGTCTGTCGGAAAGACAGCGTCTGAATGGGCACCACCAGGCTTGGAAGCGTATATTTAAGCTGGGTTAGAGGGGGGAATGGGGCGCCTTAGAGTCGCGGCATCTCTTCAGAAAGGTGAGAGACTCGATTAGCTGAGCCTTCTTATCACGGAGTTTGTTGAATGATCTTAAAGTTTTGTGGAATCCCACCCCGTAGTGGCGGTTAAATTTCGATTGAAAGCGTTCGTGACTGCAGGGATTCATCTTCTTGGTTCTTTCGGTAAAAGTCACGTAGAAGGGAAATAATAAAATAATAAAAATAAAAATAATACAATTCTCACGACGTTTCGGCCACAACGCAAGCAGCCGTCCTCAGGTTAATGAACAGGTCTGTCGGAAAGACAGCGTCTTAGGAATTGTCCAAGAAAGTAAGGAGCAAAAACCGAGTGTAGCAGCAGTACCCTCTTGATGATAAAAAAAACAATTACAACTGTCTGGAGACCCGGCGAGGCATTTTCTTCCCCCCCCCCTCTCTCTCTCTGCGCACACACAAGTTGTTATTTGACCGCGTAAATGTTATCGTTTGCGTTCCGTCATGGGAACGTGGAATTGCCACCATTAATGAGCTAAAGACCACCGAACGGGAAATGAGCATGTCCCCAAATGTAGTTTGAGAGAAGGAAGCCGTTCCTGGGGCGATGGCGACGACGATAGTGATGTAGACGTCACGCAAGACCTCGTTTGTGTCCACGTTATAATGCAGACGACGATTGGGCATTGCGATGAGGATGATTGATGTGTTCATTCATTCATACCCATGATAATGGTTCAGTTGGAAGCCGGCCGTCAGCTGTATATATATTACATTAAAAAAAAACACAGTCGTGGTGACGTGCATCGCGTAAGGGGGACAGAGGCGCAGCCCTGCAATTTCCCGTGGACTGGGCGACCTCCGACACCGGCAGATCGATGCTTCCCTGGGGCACACGGCGAATCGGGGCGACCGCCCCGGGTCCCGCACTTTGGGGGGCGGGGGGACTATTCAGAGTATTGACCGCTAAACGTTTCCACGTCATAAGCCGCTTTGTTGAGCTCTCATTTGTGCCAAAGGCCGCTTCTGCAACAACAACAAAAACGCGAATAAGCTCAATGGGCTTTACCTGTAAAGATAAAAAAAATATGTAGCCAAATCTTAATTGTATATATTTTAAAATCGATTTGTACTGTTCGCTGTTGTACCGTTCTGATCTGCCCCTACTGACCACCTATGAAAACGAGCTTTTTCGCTCATCGGATTCCTCCCAGTATCAATACAGATTCTGACCGTAGCAGCAGCAGCAGCAGCCGGCAACGCGAATATCACCAGCGGTGACTCCCAGCGTCGTCTCGACGAATTGGCTCAAACGAGCAGGAAATCGCCTCGATTTGGTCTCGAGAAAAGGTGGCGCTGCGACTCCTTATCATCTCGCACGATCACCCTCCCTCCTCCTCCTCCCTCCTCCCCATCGCCACCTCCCCTCGGGGCCCCCCGGGTCGCGCCGTCGCCGCAGTGAGTGCAGAGGGAAGGAAGCCCCCCATTAGGCGAGATGCGTGGAGCGATAGCAGTGGCAGCAGCGGCAGCAGCAGCAGCGTCGGCAGGATCAGGGGAACGACCGTGAACCGTGAAGAGCGGCGACGGCGGCGGCGGCTTTGGCCGTGTGGCACGGCGCTTCGTACGCCGTGCCACACGGCACGTAGGCGCGAGCCGTGGCATGTCCTGCCTGCCACGGGGAGAGACGTGGTAGATGTGACACGTGGCATGTCTTGCCTGCCACAGGGAGACAACGTAGTAGATGTGATACGTGGCATGTCCTGCCTGCCACAGAGAGACACGTGGTAGATGCATCACGTGGCATGTCCTGCCTGCCACGGAGAGACACGTAGTAGACGTGACACGTGGCATGTCCTGCCTGCCACGGAGAAACACGTGGTAGACGCGACACGTGGCAGGTCCTGCCTGCCACGGAGAGACACGTGGTAGACGCGACACGTGGCAGGTCCTGCCTGCCACGGAGAGACGCGTGGTAGACGCGACACGTGGCAGGTCCTGCTTGCCACAGAGAGACACGTGGTAGACGTGTCACGTGGCATGACCTGCCTGCCACGGAGAGACACGTGGTAGACGCGACAAGTGGCAGGTCCTGCCTGCCACGGAGAGAAACCATCTTGGCAGCAGCAGCAGCAAAAGATCTGGTTACACTTGATAACGACGACGATGATGACGACGGTGATGATGATGGTCATGATGATGGTGATGATGATGATGATAGTGATGATGATAGTGATGATGACGATGATGATGATGGTGATGATGACGGTGATGATGATGATGGTGATGATGATGATGGTGATGATGACGGTGATGATGGTGATGATAATGATGGTGATGATGGTGATGATGCACGAATGGAAACATTGAAGACATCTTGGGTCAGTGTGCGACGGCTAATGTCACCGCGCGGAACAGACACACAAAAAGATTCAGACACAGACCCACAGACTCGTAGAGAGACGCACAGACTCGTTAAGAGACACACAAAAAGATTCAGACACAGACCCACAGACTCGTAGAGAGACGCACAGACTCATAGAGAGACACACAAAAAGATTCAGACACAGACCCACAGACTCGTAGAGAGACGCACAGACTCGTAGAGAGACGCACAAAAAGATTCAGACACAGACCCACAGACTCGTAGAGAGACGCACAGACTCGTAGAGAGACACACAAAAAGATTCAGACACAGACCCACAGACTCGTAGAGAGACGCACAGACTCGTAGAGAGACGCACAAAAAGATTCAGACACAGACCCACAGACTCGTAGAGAGACGCACAGACTCGTAAAGAGACACACGCAGACCCGCACACAGAACCATAGACTCACAGAGACCCACAAACTCACATGGAGAACCAAACTCACAGAGAGACCCACAGACTCGTAGAGAGACGCACAGACTCGTAGAGAGACGCACAAAAAGATTCAGACACAGACCCACAGACTCGTAGAGAGACGCACAGACTCGTAAAGAGACACACAAAAAGATTCAGACACAGACCCACAGACTCGTAGAGAGACGCACAGACTCGTAGAGAGACGCACAAAAAGATTCAGACACAGACCCACAAACTCGTAGAGAGACGCACAGACTCATAGAGAGACACACAAAAAGATTCAGACACAGACCCACAGACTCGTAGAGAGACGCACAGACTCGTAGAGAGACGCACAAAAAGATTCAGACACAGACCCACAGACTCGTAGAGAGACGCACAGACTCGTAGAGAGACACACAAAAAGATTCAGACACAGACCCACAGACTCGTAGAGAGACGCACAGACTCGTAGAGAGACGCACAAAAAGATTCAGACACAGACCCACATACTCGTAGAGAGACGCACAGACTCGCAGAGAGACACACAAAAAGATTCAGACACAGACCCACAGACTCGTAGAGAGACGCACAGACTCGTAAAGAGACACACACAGACCCGCACACAGAACCATAGACTCACAGAGACCCACAAACTCACATGGAGAACAAAACTCACAGAGAGACCCACAGACTCATAGAGAGACGCACAGACTCGTAAAGAGACGCACAAAAAGATTCAGACACAGACCCACAGACTCGTAGAGAGACGCACAGACTCATAGAGAGACACACAAAAAGATTCAGACACAGACCCACAGACTCGTAGAGAGACGCACAGACTCATAGAGAGACACACAAAAAGATTCAGACACAGACCCACAGACTCGTAGAGAGACGCACAGACTCGTAAAGAGACACACGCAGACCCGCACACAGAACCATAGACTCACAGAGACCCACAAACTCACATGGAGAACCAAACTCACAGAGAGACCCACAGACTCGTAGAGAGACGCACAGACTCGTAAAGAGACACACAAAAAGATTCAGACACAGACCCACAGACTCGTAGAGAGACGCACAGACTCGTAGAGAGACGCACAAAAAGATTCAGACACAGACCCACAGACTCGTAGAGAGACGCACAGACTCGTAAAGAGACACACACAGACCCGCACACAGAACCATAGACTCACAGAGACCCACAAACTCACATGGAGAACCAAACTCACAGAGAGACCCACAGACTCGTAGAGAGACGCACAGACTCATAAAGAGACACACAAAAAGATTCAGACACAGACCCACAGACTCATAGAGAGACGCACAGACTCGTAAAGAGACACACAAACCCGCACACAGAACCGTAGACTCACAGAGACCCACATACATAACGATAGAATCAGAGAGAGACCCACTGACTCGCATAGAGACACACGCAGACCCGCACACAGAACCATAGAATCACAGAGACCCACAAACTCACATGGAGAACCAAACTCACAGAGAGACCCATAGACTCACACAGAGACCCACAGACTGACATACATAACCATAGACTCACACAGAGACCCACAGACTGACATACATAACCACAGACTCACACAGAGACCCACAGACTGACATACATAACCACAGACTCACACAGAGACCCACAGACTGACATACATAACCACAGACTCACACTGAGACCCACAGACTGACATACATAACCACAGACTCACACAGAGACCCACAGACTGACATACATAACCACAGACTCACACAGAGACCCACAGACTGACATACATAACCATAGACTCACACAGAGACCCACAGACTGACATACATAACCACAGACTCACACAGAGACCCACAGACTGACATACATAACCACAGACTCACACAGAGACCCACAGACTGACATACATAACCATAGACTCACACAGAGACCCACAGACTGACATACATAACCACAGACTCACACAGAGACCCACAGACTGACATACATAACCATAGACTCACACAGAGACCCACAGACTGACATACATAAGCATAGACTCACACAGAGACCCACAGACTGACATACATAACCATAGACTCACACAGAGACCCACATACTGACATACATAACCATAGACTCACACAGAGACCCACAGACTGACATACATAACCACAGACTCACACAGAGACCCACAGACTGACATACATAACCATAGACTCACACAGAGACCCACAGACTGACATACATAACCACAGACTCACACTGAGACCCACAGACTGACATACATAACCATAGACTCACACAGAGACCCACAGACTGACATACATAACCATAGACTCACACAGAGACCCACAGACTGACATACATAACCACAGACTCACACAGAGACCCACAGACTGACATACATAACCATAGACTCACACAGAGACCCACAGACTGACATACATAACCACAGACTCACACAGAGACCCACAGACTGACATACATAACCATAGACTCACACAGAGACCCACAGACTGACATACATAACCACAGACTCACACTGAGACCCACAGACTGACATACATAACCATAGACTCACACAGAGACCCACAGACTGACATACATAACCACAGACTCACACAGAGACCCGCAGACTCACACAGATACGACGTAGACATCATCACAGCGACGCACCATTCCGCTACTGCGGATGCAATCATCTAGATCCTCAAGCAGCTCGATGGAACCCGTGGTGATGGTGGTGATGGTGGTGATGCGGGTGATGCGGGTGGTAGTGGTGACGGTGGGGTAGTGGTGGTGGTGGTGGTGATGCGGGCGGTAGTGGTGGTGGTGACGGTGGGGTAGTGGTGGTGGTGGTGACGGTGCGGTGGTGGTGGTGGTGACGGTGGGGTAGTGGTGGTGGTGGTGATGCGGGCGGTGGTGGTGGTGGTGACGGTCGGTGGTGCTGGTGACGGTGCGGTGATGGTGGTGGTGACGGTGGGGTAGTGGCGGTGGTGGTGATGGTGACGGTGGTGGTGGTGACGGTGCGGTGGTGGTGACGGTGGTGATGCGGGTGGTGGTGGTGACGGTGGGGTAGTGGTGGTGGTGGTGATGCGGGCGGTAGTGGTGGTGGTGACGGTGCGGTGGTGGTGGTGGTGACGGTGGGGTAGTGGTGGTGGTGGTGATGCGGGCGGTGGTGGTGGTGGTGACGGTGCGGTGGTGGTGACGGTGGTGATGCGGGTGGTGGTGGTGACGGTGGGGTAGTGGTGGTGGTGGTGATGCGGGCGGTAGTGGTGGTGGTGACGGTGCGGTGGTGGTGGTGGTGACGGTGGGGTAGTGGTGGTGGTGGTGATGCGGGCGGTGGTGGTGGTGGTGACGGTGCGGTGGTGGTGACGGTGGTGATGCGGGTGGTGGTGGTGACGGTGGGGTAGTGGTGGTGGTGACGGTGGTGATGCGGGTGGTGGTGGTGACGGTGGGGTAGTGGTGGTGGTGACGGTGGGGTAGTGGTGGTGGTGACGGTGGTGATGCGGGTGGTGGTGGTGACGGTGCGGTGATGGTGGTGGTGACGGTGGGGTAGTGGCGGTGGTGGTGATGGTGACGGTGGTGGTGGTGACGGTGCGGTGGTGGTGACGGTGGTGATGCGGGTGGTGGTGGTGACGGTGGGGTAGTGGTGGTGGTGGTGATGCGGGCGGTAGTGGTGGTGGTGACGGTGCGGTGGTGGTGGTGGTGACGGTGGGGTAGTGGTGGTGGTGTTGATGCGGGCGGTGGTGGTGGTGGTGACGGTGCGGTGGTGGTGACGGTGGTGATGCGGGTGGTGGTGGTGACGGTGGGGTAGTGGTGGTGGTGGTGATGCGGGCGGTGGTGGTGGTGGTGACGGTCGGTGGTGGTGGTGACGGTGGTGGTGGTGGTGACGGTGGTGGTGGTGGTGACGGTGGTGGTGGTGGTGACGGTGGTGGTGGTGGTGCGGTGGTGGTGGTGGTGCGGTGGTGGTGGTGGTGACGGTGGTGGTGGTGGTGACGGTGGTGGTGGTGGTGACGGTGGTGGTGGTGGTGACGGTGGTGGTGGTGGTGACGGTGGTGGTGGTGGTGCGGTGGTGGTGGTGGTGCGGTGGTGGTGGTGGTGACGGTGGTGGTGGTGGTGACGGTGGTGGTGGTGGTGACGGTGGTGGTGGTGGTGCGGTGGTGGTGGTGCGGTGGTGGTGGTGGTGGTGACGGTGGTGGTGGTGCGGTGGTGGTGGTGGTGACGGTGGTGGTGGTGGTGACGGTGGTGGTGGTGGTGACGGTGGTGGTGGTGGTGACGGTGGTGGTGGTGGTGCGGTGGTGGTGGTGCGGTGGTGGTGGTGGTGGTGACGGTGGTGGTGACGGTGGTGCGGTGGTGGTGGTGGTGACGGTGGTGGAGGAGTTCTCCCGGCACTGTGGGTAACACCGTAGAGGAGGCTCCAGGCTGCGGCGTGGACACCGTGCAGGAGAAACATTTTAAAACGTGGACACGTGGTCTCTCTCTCTGTACTGTGTGTACTGCTGCCCTTGTATCCGGGGGAGGGGGGCAGGGACGAGTGGTGTTGATTAGGGGGGGGGGGGGGTGCCCAGGAAGTTGAGCAGCAGTGCGAATTAGCCAAACATCTCATGTGCAGGAACCTCTTGAAATCGAGTCTCGTGGGCTCGATGCGTGGGCTCCAATTGCCGCATGGTTATTATAATAAATTAGTTCAACTATTCAAACATAATTGCTGTATATACACACACACACATTTCCGTATTCAGAGAGTCGCAAAATGATGCATTTATAAATATATGAAGAGCAGAAATAACTGCGTAATGCTCTTCGAGCGAGGAATGATTAGCCGAGTCGCTAGGAGACCGGTTGTCGTGCCGGTGAAAGAGTACGAGTGTGTCGGTGTGTGCGTGTCAGTGTGCGCGTGTCAGTGTGCGTGTGTCAGTGTGCGCGTGTCAGTGTGGGGAGCGGTAGTGTAGCGGTTAGCGCGCTGCGCTATGAACCTGGCAACCCGGGTTCGATTCCCGCTCACGGCTAACACCAGTGACGATTATCTGAACCGGTCCTGGGCCTCCCCTAGGTCGACTCAGCCTTAAATGAGTACCTGGTGCGGTGTGTAAACATTGCCACTGGGGAGACAAAGGCGGTCGGGCGTGGTGCTGGCCACCCACCCCCTCGTGTACCGTTCCGGCCTTCATAGGTGCTCGCTAACAGCACTTGCCCCTACAGTCTGTTAAGGCTACACGGGGGGTATTTGTGTCAGTGTGCGCGTGTCAGTGTACGTGTGCGTGTGTGTGGGGAGCGGTGGTGTAGTGGTTAGCGCGCTGCGCTATGAACCCGGCGACACGAATTCGATTCCCGCCCACGGCCAACACCGGTGACGATTATCTGAACCGGTCCTGGGCCTCCCCTAGGTCGACTCAGCCTCAAATGAGTACCTGGCGCGGTGTGTAAACATCGCCGCTAGGGAGACAAAGGCGGCCGGGCGTGGTGTTGGCCACCCACCCCCTCATGTGCCGTGCCGACTCGCGAGGCGCTCCAGAGCTCATTGAAGGCGATAACGTATCGATGATAACGTATCGATGATAACGTATCGATGATAACGTATCGATGATAACGTATCGATGATAACGTATCGATGATAACGTATCGATGATAACGTATCGATGATAACGTATCGATGATAACGTATCGATGATAACGTATCGATGATAACGTATCGATGATAACGTATCGATGATAACGTATCGATGATAACGTATCGACGCGCCAAGTTTGCATTGTTCTCACATGCGGAGAGAGAGCGAGAGAGACTCCCATTAATTGGGCGAGTTAATTAAGTGTGTAGCTTATTTGTCGTTACCCCCCCCCCCGCCTCAATTATACCCATTCACCTCTACGGACCCCCTGCACGCAAGGTAATTGGCACTAATGAGTCTAATTAGCGAGGCTCTCCGGAACCTGTCACGCTTCTTCCATTGCCACCACCATCATCACCACCACCATCACCACCACCTCAACAGACTGTAGGGGCAAGTGCTGTTAGCGAGCACCTATGAAGGCCGGAACGGCACACAAGGGGGTGGGTGGCCAGCACACATACACACTCATATACACACGTGCATACACACACGTACACACACGTACACACACGTACACACTCATATACAACAACAACAACCGCCATTCGCCACTAAGTGGCGGTGACGTCAACGACGCTTGTGCCAGGCCATGTGCACCTTGAGGCCACGTGACGTGTCGAACTCATACACACACACTCATACTCATACACACACACTCGTGCACACACACTCGTGCACACACACTCGTGCACACACACTCGTGCACACACACACTCATATACACACGTATACACACACTCATACACACACGTACGTATGCACACGTACACACAAACACCGATTCACGTGTAGGAAATAAATCGCTTCGTTTCATTGTCCACAAAGCCCATCAAAGAGTCCTCGTCCCTGCCGGCCAATCACAGGGCCACTCGCCACGATTCGTACCACGCTCGCCTCTCCCAGAGCCGGCGATCTGAATCTAATTACCCCCCCCCCCCCTCCAATTAACGCGCTGCCAATTCGTCGGCGACCGGATAAATAGCGAGACATTTTCTAATCTGTTCCTCGCCAGATGACACCCGGCGCGCTGAAAGGGATAGACGATGTGAAGGGGGCTCGAGATGGAGGCAAGAGGAGGAGGAGGCTGGAGGCTGCCGGAGGACATGGGCTACTTGTGGGCAGGACGCAGAGCGGAGAGAGCGAAACTCGAACGAGAGTCGGCTGATTGATTCCTGGAAGACGAACAAAAGGGTGCTGCGAACGGTGGAAATGCGAGCGCGACGCCTCGGCAGATGTTGACCACGATCTCGCCTCTCGACAATAATTATCATCGGCATCCGTGGCATCTTCATGTTCATCATCGTGCTCGGCAGAGACGGCAACAGCGGCGTCATTAGCGGCACGAAGTTTTTTTTTGTTTTTAAGGTTGATTTCGATCTGTTAGGCAGTTTTTTTTTTCCCGGTGATTTTTACACGGGACATCTGCGTAAAAGCGAGCAGGAACACGTCAATATCGTGACTGCCCCCCCCCCCCCTCAGAGTGAAGTTTGCTTTAAGGGTAACCATGGTGATGATGGTGGTGGTGGTAGCAGCGATAGAAGAGTGACAGGGAGGCGAGCGAGCGAGTGTGGGGAGTGACCCCCCCCCCCGTGTCCCTGCTGAGGGTCAGTGGCCACCTCGACTCCTGCCGCTGCCTCCACTCGCAGCTACGTGCGGTGGAGTCGTGAGCCGCGGAGGGTGGGGGCGGTGGGGGGAGGGTGGGGGCGGTGGGTGGGGGGATGGGGGTGGGGTGGGTAGGGGGGAGGGTGAGTTGGGGGTGGAGGGATGGGGGTTGGCTTAGGGGGGTTGGGGTGAGTAGGGGGGGTGGGGGGGTGAGTAGGGGGGGTGGGGTGGGGGGGTGTGAGTAGGGGGGGGTAGGGGGGGTGGGGTGGGTGGGGGGATGGTGGGATTGGGGGGGGCTTCAGACGCGACAGCAGCGGTAGTCATCAAACCGCTGCCGAATTGCGAGCGGGTTTTCACCTTCTGGGTCTCATCAGCAGGTCCAGGCCACGGACAGACGGCCCGGGGGGTGGGGGGTGGTGGGAGGCGGGGGGAGGGTTGGCGGCGTGGATGCTGAAGGCGATGGGGGAATTGGCCGCAATTTATTGGTTCTGTTTGAGAATCAGTAATCGCATGTTTACCCTGGCGCTCGCATTATCTCTTTTAACAAATCAGGAAGCATTTAAACAATTATTTTCCTTTAAAAAATAAAAAAAACGACAATAACAATAATAATGAGAAAACTATTCGGCGCGGGATAATTTCGCGTGTGTTGATGTTTTACGGAGTCCGTGTTTTGAGTGCGATCTGTCCTGCGGAGGGTCATGGGAAGATCCACGACACACGAGGCATCTGCACGAGGCCGCACCGTGACTGCAGAGATTCATCTTCTTGGTTCTTTCGGTAAAGTCACGTAGAATGGAAATAATAAAATAATAAAAATAAAACATGATAAACGTCGTGAGAATTATTTTATTATTTCCACTCTACGTGGCTTTACCGAAAGAACCAATAAGAAGAGCTTAGCTGTCAACCCCTGATCAGTGCCCGACCTTATTACAGACCAATTTAGACCTTATTGGTCACCCCGTGCTTCTGTTAAATCTCAACGTTCATCCTATACACTACACTATACACTACATTATACACTACACTATACACTACACTATACACTACATTATACACTACACTACTACATACCTGTCAAACCCCCTATCAGTACCCGACCTAATTACAGACCAATTCAGACCTTAGTGGTCACCCCGTGCCCCTTTTTAAATCTCGACGTTCATCCTACAAAGCCCGAATTGAAACGGCTGCACGCCGTATGGACCTGAGAGACTCAATTTCCCTCCTCAAGAATACGGGGTAAACCGTATTGGGTTGACGGCTATGCAAGAGGCATGCACATACATGAGTTAGTAACTGATGCTAGGCTAGGCTGGGGAGATTTTCCGCCTTCTCTTGACTTTAATGTCAACGCTCTACCGCAAACTGATTTCCCGTGAAATCCGCTTTGAAGCCAAGTTGCCCGCTGCTGCTGCTGCTGCTGCGTCCGGGCGAGAGCCCCGGTTCGCTGCCTCGCTGCTACTCACAGCGGAGCAGCAGTCGGCGTGGTTGATGATGAGCAGGGCTCACTCATTCACCCGGGCCACTCGCTCGCTCGCTCATTCACTCCTCTATCGCTACTGTCAGCAGGGTTTGCTGTTCGCGTGGACTTCACTCGATTGATTCGGCCACTCGTGTTGAGGCCGCGGTCTATCGTGCACTGTGTTCAACCACCACCACAACCACCACCACCACCAACACCACAACCACCACCACCACCACCACTACCACCACCACCACCACCACCACCAACCACCACCAACACCACCACTACCACCACCACCACCACCACCACAACCACCACCACCACCAACCAACCACACTGCAGGTTACAACAACTCACGACTCACCCACTAGCTCACTCACTCACTCCCCCCACTCACTCACCCACTCACTCACCCACCCACTCACCCACTCACTCACCCACTCCCCCCACTCACTCACCCACTCACCCACTCCCCCCACTCACTCACCCACTGGTGCACTCACTCACCCACCCACTCACCCACTCACTCACCCACTCCCCCCACTCACTCACCCACTCACCCACTCCCCCCACTCACTCACCCACTCCCCCCACTCACTCACCCACTGGTGCACTCACTCACCCACCCACTCACTCCCCCCACTCACTCACCCACTCACTCACCCACTCCCCCCACCCACTCACCCACTCACTCACTCCCCCACTCACTCACCCACTCCCCCCACTCACTCACCCACTGGTGCACTCACCCACCCACTCACTCCCCCCACTCACTCCCCCCACTCACTCACCCAATTGTGCACTCACTCATCCACCCACTCACTCCCCCCACTCACTCACCCACCCACCCACTCACTCCCCCCACTCACTCACCCACTGGTGTACTCACTCATCCACCCACTCACTCACCCACCCACTCACTCACCCCCCCCCCCCACTCACTCACTCCCCCACTCACTCACCCACTGGTGCACTCACTCACCCACCCACTCACCACACTGCAGGTCACAACGCGCCTCTCTCTCTCTGCTTCTTCTCTCGCGCTGTTTCCACCGTGGAATTCCCTCCTCCCGTCGTCTCTCTCTCACGAAGCCCTTGTACCGTATGGAATACACCCCGCTCAATTAAACGACGCGTTCCCGAAACGTTGCATGGCCCACTTCGATGTCCAGATGTTTCTAATTCTCCTCTCGCCTCCACTGGCATCACTCGCAAATGAGACTCAGCCTCGTATCTCCAGCTGCTCACCCGGGTCACACGAAATCGACGCGAACCTCGCCCCGCGTGGACGTGGTTGTGGCTGTGGAGGTATGAGGCGTCGTTCGAAGCGCGCTACGGAATCCATGCGTGGGCGCGTTTGTTTCTTTTCGGTGAGTGTGTGTGTAGTGAGTGTGGTGTGTGTGTGTGGGGAGCGGTAGTGCATAAGTTAGCGCACTGCGCTATCAACCCGGCGAACCTGAGTTCGATTCCCGCTCACGGCCACCAACACCAGTGAAGGTTATTTGAATCGGTCGTGGGCCTCCCCTATGTCGACTCAGCCTCAAATGAGTACCTGGTGTGGTGTGTAAACATCGTCGCTGGGGAGACAACGGCGGTCGGGCGTGATGCTGGCAACCCACCCCCATCGTGTACCGTTCCGGCCTTCATAGGCGCTCGCTAACAGCACTTGCCCCAACAGTCTGTCCAGGCTATACGGGGGATCTTTGTCTTTGTGCGTGTATTTTTTTTGTTGGTAAGCGTCGCCCTTCGGCGCACGTGGGGACATGGAGCCGCGCGGAGACGTGGAGCCGGGGAGGATGAGCGCGGGGCGATTAGCGCCACGGGTGTCTGCGGGGGGAGAGGCAAGAGCAGGCTTGTGTGAAGTGAGGCTCTGAGCTCCCTCCCGTGAGAAGGTTTCACCCTCGCGGGCGTGCGCGTGTCTGTGTGTCTGTGTGTGTGGTGGTGTTCGGCCGGATCGAGGGGGCTAAACGGGCGGGGCACGGGCTAGAGAAGAGATGGAGTGATGTGGTACAGGAGGACGTGGAGCTGAGTGGACTTGCCGATGACTGGTACCAGCGGTGTCAAGATCGGCTTCTGTGGAGGAGGCTCGTGAAGGACGCTACTACTGGGTAGTGCCAGGCTAGGTGCACCGTGATGCTACTGGGCAGTTGGAGGCAGTCGCCCTCCAGCAACAACGGAGGGCGGAGGAGCGACGCTCACAACAACGAGCGGAGCGCCGGGTGGATAAAGCACAGCAAGTTGGCACAGTAGGGGGCACAGGTGGTGCATCAGCCAGTCATTTCGGTCATCTCAGTCAGTCGACCCGTGGCACCTGCTGGGTCTGCCCCGTGACCTCCTGCCAGCGGGCGTTCGACACGTCACGTGGCCTCAAGGTGCACATGGCCTGGCACAAGCGTCGTGGTGACGTCACCGCCACTTAGTGGCGAATAGCGGTTGTTGTTGTCGTGGTGTTGGGGTTGTTGTTGTTCAGGCGGGCGGTAGTTCAGCGGGCAGCAACTACGCTGCACTGCCACCCAAGTTCGATTCCCGCTCACGGCGAACGCCACTTGACGGTGACCTGAACCGGTCCTGGGCCTCCCCTAGGTCGACTCGGACTCAAATGGGTGCCGAGTGCGGTGTGAAAAAATCGCTCCAACAGTCCGTTAAGGGTTCGATTTAAAGCTTTCGTGACTGCAGGGATTCATCTTCTTGGTTCTTTCGGTAAAGTCACGTAGAAGAGAAATGTTAAATAATAATTGTATTTGATGTTTTATTTTTATTATTTTATTATTTCCTTTCTACGTGACTTTACCGAAAGAACCAAGAAGATGAGTCCGTTAAGGATATGCGCGCGGGGGATCTTTGTATTTTTTTGCGTGTGTGTTTGTACAACGTCGGTGCTGGGAAGACAAAGACGGCCCTGGCGTTGGGAACGGCCACACCATCTCCTGGCGCGTTGTTCCGACCTTTCATCGGTGCTTCATGTCGGTTGTACGAGGGGGGAGGGTCTTCGTGTGATGTGTGACTGTGTGCGCGCGCGTGTGTGTTGCGTGCATATTTTTGTTGAAATATCTGTGGCTGTGTGTAGTCGTGCTTGTGTTTGTCTTTTGTTATTTTTTTTTACCGCTGTGTAAGCGTTTGGGTTCTCTGTGTAAGTGTATGGGGTCTCATGTAAGTCATTCTAAATTTGTAGCTTTCGTGACTGCAAGGATTCATACTCTTAGTTTTTTTCGGTAAAGTCACGCAGGTAGAAGAATAAAAAAAAATATATAAGTAATAATAGAAATAAAATGATAAATCGGTGATTTATTTAAATCAATAATAAATCAGTGATTTATTTAAATCAGTGATTTATTATTTTATTTCATTTATTACTTCTATTATTTTTTTATTTTAAATTTTACTACTCATGTAAGTAATATCGGTCTCCATGTAACTCGATGGATCTCCGTGTAAGTCTATGCTACTATCGAAGTCTGCGGCTCTCTGCGTGAGTCTATGCAAGTCCAGATATGGGCTCGACTCAAATGTACAAGGTGCTTCAAAAAATGTTGTTAACACTTCTATGGGACGATCGTTTTTAATGGGAAACGAACGGGCAATACTACACTGTAACACGATAACAAATGTAATGTTAACAGCTTCAAAAAGTTAAAGAGTCTCCACTCGTTCGCCATCGTTGTCAACGCAATGCCTGGAATCTTCTCCAGGTGGTCTCCAAAGCTCGGAGGAGGCAGATTTCTCGTGGTATTTGTTGCAAATTCTCAGAAAATGTTAACATTTTTTTGAAGCACTTTGTCTATATATTTGAAAAAATACAGAGAATAAGAATCATCGGAGTGGGGCACGCGCAGAGTCCCCATGGCAAACAGCGAGGCGCCACCACGGCACTGGCGCCCTCGGCAGCTTTGCGATATTCAACTCCGCGACAAAATTGTCGGTGGCAAACTTTGGCTCGGCCTAAAGGTGGGGGGCGGTGGAGGGGGAGTGGGGGGAGTGGGAGGGTGGAGGGGTGGGCTGGGTGGAGTGGGGGGAGGGGTGGGTGGAGTGGAGTGGGGGGAGGGGTGGATGGGTGGAGTGGGGGGAGGGGTGGGTGGATGGAGTGGGGGGAGGGGTGGATGGGTGGAGTGGGGGGAGGGGTGGGTGGAGTGGGGGGAGGGGTGGGTGGATGGAGTGGGGGGAGGGGTGGATGGGTGGAGTGGGGGGAGGGGTGGGTGTTGTGGGGGGAGGGGTGGGTGGAGAGGGGGGAGGGGTGGTTGGAGAGGGGGGAGGTGTGGGTTGGTGGAGGGGAGGGGTGGGTGGGGGGAGTGGGGGAGTGGGGGGGTGGGGGGAGGGGTGGGTGGGTGTAGTGGGTGTAGTGGTGGGAGGGTGTGGAGGCGGTACGGGCGGGGTGGATTTGGGGAGCGTGGTGGGGGGGGGTCCCCGTGAATGTCAGACGCGACCCGAGGTTTAACTGGCGACTCTGGAGGCTTAAGGGATTACTACCCGCACTGTAGAGACCCCCCACCCCTTACCTACCCCTACCTTGATAACCCCACCTACCACATCAGGCTTGAGCTCCCATAAGCAGAGCCACCCTTGTAGAACACGCGCATACCAAGACAAAGGTCCCCCTCGTGCCTTAACGCTCTGCTGGGTGCTGTTAGCGAGCACGTATGAAGGCACGAGCGGGTGATTGGATAGAACCACGCTCGGCCGCCTTTGTCTCCCCAGTGGCGATGTTTACACACCGCACCAGATACTCGTTTGAGGTTTAGTCGACCGAGGGTATGGCCCAGGACAGGTAGAGACAAATTATATTCAATTTCTTAGGTTTTTTCGGTAAAGTCACGTAGGTAAAAAAATGTAATTAATAAAAGTAAAATAAAAAATAAAATAAAAATCACGACGTTTCGGAGGCAACACAAGCTTCCGTCTTCAGGTGTGATTTTTTTTTTCTTTTATTAATTTAAAATTTTTACCTACGTGACTTTACCGAAAAAAACTAAGAATATGAATCCTTGCAGTCACGAAAGCTTCAAATCTAGGTAGAGACAACCTCTATGAGTTTGTTTTTGCCACGGGTCTTGAGTGGGAATTGAACTGCATTGTTGTGAAAATTCGGTCACAGTTCCTATGACCTGCACTGTTTCATTGCTTTTATGGCTTTATTTTGGTGATTTTCGAAAAGTTTTTTTGGTTTGGCCATGTTTGTTTGTTGTAGTACAGAGTTAGACTGATGGCCTTAATCTAAGTTGTCTTGTGGTTGTTGTTGTTTGACTTGCATCCCACTGGGATTTTTGCACACAGCGTTGGTGTACGGTGCTTTTTCTGCAATATTTTGCTGTCTTTTCTTGGATTTTGTGTTTGCACATAGTCACTTTAAGATCTTTTCTTGTTCATGTTTTTGTTTTTTGTTTATTGCGGTTGCACCCGATTCAAGAGCAGAATGGCTCACAGGGCTATACCTAATACATGAACTTGAACTTATCCTCCACCTCCCGCGAGCTCAGATGAACACGGCCGATTTGGATATTTACAACGAGCATTTCTCACCGGCGTAACCAACGGGTTCATTGATTGACGGACGAGGGAGGGAGTGAGTGTAGCAGCGGTAAGGTCGACTCAGCCTCGAATGAGTAGCTGGTGCGGTGGGTGAACATCGCAACTGGGGAGACAAAGTCGGCCGGGCGTGGTGCTGGCCACCCATCTCCTCGTGCGCCGTGCCGGCCTTCGTGGGCAGTTGCCAACAGCCCTTGCCCCAGCGGTTTGTTGCAGACTATACGGGGGATCTTTGTCTTAATTCTAGATTTGAAGCTTTCGTGACTGCAAGGATCCATATTCTTAGGTTTTTTCGGTAAAGTCACGTAGGTAAAAAAAATAAAATTAATAAAAGTAAAATAAAAAATAAAATAAAAATCACGACGTTTCGGAGGCAACACAAGCTTCTGTCTTCAGGTGGGACTTTTATTAATTTTCATTTGTTTTACCTACGTGACTTTACCGAAAAAAACTAACAATATGATCTTTGTCTTGCTTGTTGGGGCTGTGGTGGACTAGGGTGTAGGAGGGGGTGGGGTGCGGGGGGAGACGAGTTCGCGAGGGGAGGGGCGGAGGACTTTGGGCTATTGGGGGGGGGGGGCTCTTGGTTGGGAGAGGGGGGAGGGGGGGATGGGGGGAGGGGGGAGGGAGACGAGACTCGCGAGGGGAGGGGCGGAGGACTTTGGGCTATTGGGGGGGGAAGGCTCTTGGTTGGGAGAGGGGGGAGGGGGGGATGGGGGGATGGGGGGAGGGAGACGAGACTCGCGAGGGGAGGGGCGGAGGACTGTGGGCTATTGGGGGGGGGGGGGCTCTTGGTCGGGGGATGGGGGAGGGGGGGGAGGGGGGGGGGCTCTTGGTCAGGGGATGGGGGGAGGGGGGTCTCTGTCGTCCTGCGGGCGTGAGAACTCGGCTCCCGGTGCCGCTGTGCGCGATGGGTACGCACCACGCTCACGCCGCTAATTGGCTCAATTAGAGGCAGTTACACAATTACCGGCGGCCTCGCTGCGCGAGTGCGCGGCGACTCCTCTCGCGGGAACCCCGGACGCAGCAGTAGCAGCATCAGCATCATCAGCAGCAGCGTCAGCAGTAGCAGCAGTAGCAGCATCAGCAGCATCATCAGCAGGAGCAGCAGTAGCAGCATCAGCAGCAGCATCAGCAGCAGTAGCAGCAGTAGCAGCATCAGCAGCATCAGCAGCAGTAGCAGCAGTAGCAGCATCAGCAGCATCATCAGCATCATCATCATCATCAGCAGCGTAGCAGCATCAGCAGCATCATCATCAGCAGCGGCACCAAACATCAAAATCACAATCACCGTCATCGCCCCGTGCAAAGTTTGCGTCGCTGTCATGGCAACGGACGAACCCGTGTTTAAAGAATGTAAACGAGTGAAGCGAATTAGCGGCAGTAATTAAACATAATAGTAGAGCAGGCGCGGACAGACGATCATCGCGGTCAGTCGCCTCCGAGTCGCTCTTTTTTCGCTGCGAACACGGCGACTGTCCCTGTGAACTTCACTGAACTGACTGACTCGGTCTACCACACACCCACTCTTTCAGCTCACTCACCAACTCACTCACTCACTCACCCACTCAGCCACTCACCCACTCACTCACTCAGCCACTCACTCGCTCACCCACTCATTCACTCACCCACCCGCTCACCTACTCACCGACTCAGCCACCCACTCACTCACCCACTTACTAATTCACTCACTCACCCACTCACTCACCCACTCATTCACTCACCCACCCACCCACTAACTCACCCACTCACTCACTCACTCACCCACTCATTCACTCACCCACTCACTCACTCACCTACTCACCCACCCACTCACTCACCCACCCACTCACTCACTCACCCACTCACTCACTCACCTACTCACTCACCCACCCACTCACCCACTCACCCACTCACTCACCCCCTCACCCAACTACTCACTCACCCCCTCACCCACCCACTCACCCACCCACTCACTCACTCACCCACTCACCCACTAACTCACCCACTCACCCACACACCCACCCACTTACCCACTCACTCACCTACTCACTCACCCACCCACTCACCCACTCACTCACCCCCTCACCCAACTACTCACTCACCCACTCACCCACTCACTCACCCACTCATTTACTCACCCACCCACTCACCCACTAACCCACTCACTCACCCACTCACCCACTCACCCACTCACCCACCCACTCACCCACTCACCCCCTCATCCAACTACTTACTCACCTACTCACCCACCCACTCACCCACCCACTCACTCACTCACCCACTCACCCACTAACTCACCCACTCACCCACCCACTCACCCACTCACCCACCCACTCACCCACTAACTCACCCACTCACCCACCCACTCACCCACTAACTCACCCACTCACCCACCCACTCACCCCCTCACCCAACTACTTACTCACCTACTCACCCACCCACTCACCCACTCACCCACCCACTCACCCACTAACTCACCCACTCACCCACCCACTCACCCACTAACTCACCCACTCACCCACCCACTCACCCCCTCATCCAACTACTTACTCACCTACTCACCCACCCACTCACCCACCCACTCACTCACTCACTCACCCACTCACCCACTAACTCACCCACTCACCCACCCACTCACCCACTCACCCACTCACCCACTAACTCACCCACTCACCCACCCACTCACCCACCCACTCACCCACTAACTCACCCACTCACCCACCCACTCACCCCCTCACCCAACTACTTACTCACCCACTCACCCACCCACTCACCCACCCACTCACCCACTCATCCACCCACTCACCCCCTCACCCAACTACTTACTCACCTACTCACCCACCCACTCACCCACCCACTCACTCACTCACTCACCCACTCACTCACTCACTCACTCACTCACCCACTCACCCACTAACTCACCCACTCACCCACCCACTCACCCACTCACCCACCCACTCACCCACTAACTCACCCACTCACCCACCCACTCACCCACTAACTCACCCACTCACCCACCCACTCACCCCCTCACCCAACTACTTACTCACCCACTCACCCACCCACTCACCCACCCACTCACCCACTCATCCACCCACTCACCCCCTCACCCAACTACTTACTCACCTACTCACCCACCCACTCACCCACTCACCCACCCACTCACCCACTAACTCACCCACTCACCCACCCACTCACCCCCTCACCCAACTACTTACTCACCCACTCACCCACCCACTCACCCACCCACTCACCCACTCACCCACCCACTCACCCCCTCACCCAACTACTTACTCACCCACTCACCCACCCACTCACCCACCCACTCACCCACTCATCCACCCACTCACCCCCTCACCCAACTACTTACTCACCTACTCACCCACCCACTCACCCACTCATCACACTGCAGCTCACCTCACTTGTCTTTCTGCTTCTTCCCTTGCAGGGCTCCACTTTGCATTTCCCACCTCCCCACATCGTCGTCATCATCGTCATCGTCATCATCGTCATCGTCATCATCGTTATCATTACCATCGTCATCATCGTTATCATCACCATCGTCATCATCGTCATCATCACCATCGTCATCATCGTCATCATCATCACCATCGTCACCATCGTCATCATCGTTATCATCGTCATCATCGTTATCATCGTCATCATCGTTATCATCACCATTGTCATCGTTATCATCACCATTGTCATCATCGTTATCATCACCATCGTCACCATCGTTATCATCACCATTGTCATCGTTATCATCACCATTTTCATCATCGTTATCATCACCATCGTCACCATCGTTATCATCACCATCGTCATCATCATCGCCATCGCAAGCCCTTACAAAAGTAACTTCGGCTCAAATCAAGAAGCGCGTCACACTTTATAATTGTGCTGTTTGTTGCTATCCGTCGGACGCTTCCGGCCATTGAGCCTGCGAGTGCATCGCAACCGCGAGGAATACCACAACAACAACACAAATAGATTCTAGATTTGAAGCTTTCGTGACTGCAAGTATTCATATTCTTAGGTTTTCGGTAAAATTTAAATTAATAAAAGTAAAAAAAAAGTCTTATTTTACTTTTATTAATTTTACATTTTTACCTACGTGACTTTACCGAAAACCTTAAGAATATGAGCACATATCGAAGTATAACTCGCCTTTTGCCCGTCCAAGGACCGGTGAATTGCAGTAAATCTGAAACTAGCAAGCGAAAAATCAGACCGCGACGTGATATTCATCGCATCGATTCGTGTGCATTTTGTAAGGGCGCGGTGACACAGGCCTATTTCATTTTAAGGTTATAATCCCTTGTTCATCGTGACGTCCTTTTTACTTTGATGTCTCAACAGCGTCACGGAGATCGCGTGACGTGAGGGTTCTGCCTTTGTAGTGAGGGTTGTGAGTTGACCCCGTGTAAGTATGTGGGTCTGTGTGTGAGTCTGTGGGTCTGTGTGTGAGTCCGTGGGTCTGTGTGTGAGTCTGTGGGTCTGTGTGTCAGTCTGTGGGTCTGTGTGTGAGTCTGTGGGTCTGTGTGTGAGTCTGTGGGTCTGTGTGTGAGTCCGTGGGTCTGTGTGTGAGTCCGTGGGTCTGTGTGTGAGTCCGTGGGTCTGTGTGAGTCTGTGGGTCTGTGTGTGAGTCTGTGGGTCTGTGTGTGAGTCTGTGGGTCTGTGTGTGAGTCTGTGGGTCTGTGTGAGTCTGTGGGTCTGTGTGTGAGTCTGTGGGTCTGTGTGTGAGTCTGTGGGTCTGTGTGAGTCTGTGGGTCTGTGTGTGAGTCCGTGGGTCTGTGTGTGAGTCCGTGGGTCTGTGTGTGAGTCTGTGGGTCTGTGTGTGATGCTGTGGGTCTGTGTGTGAGTCTGTGGGTCTGTGTGCGAGTCTGTGGGTCTGTGTGCGAGTCTGTGGGTCTGTGTGTGAGTCTGTGGGTCTGTGTGTGAGTTTGTGGGTCTCTGTGTGAGTCTGTGGGTTTGTGTGTGAGTCTGTGTGTGAGTGGTCTGTGTGTAAGTCTGTGGGTCTGTGTGTGAGTCTGTGGGTCTGTGTGTGAGTCTGTAGGTCTGTGTGTGAGTCTGTGGGTCTGTGTGTAAGTCTGTGTGTGAGTCAGTGGGTCTGTGTGTGAGTCTGTGGGTCTGTGTGTGAGTGGTCTGTGTGTAAGTCTGTGGGTCTGTGTGTGAGTCTGTGGGTCTGTGTGTGAGTCTGTAGGTCTGTGTGTGAGTCTGTGGGTCTGTGTGTAAGTCTGTGTGTGAGTCTGTGGGTCTGTGTGTGAGTCTGTGGGTCTGTGTGTGAGTCTGTGTGTGAGTCTGTGGGTCTGTGTGTGAGTCTGTGGGTCTGTGTGTGAGTCTGTGTGTAAGTCTGTGGGTCTGTGTGTGAGTCTGTGGGTCTGTGTGTGAGTGGTCTGTGTGTGAGTCTGTGAGTCAGTTGGTGGGGTGAGCCTGCCAGGGACAGATCTCGGAGTTTCTCCGCGTGTCCCCTGTGCAGCAGCTGCGGGGGATCTGGCTGAGGGCGAGTGGCGTTGGCAGCGAGGTGGAGGAGGCGGTGGCGGTCGCGGTGGCGATGGTTCTTGGATCTTGAAGAGCGAAAAGCGGAACGCGTCTCGTCCTGCTGTCCCTCGCACGGCACGGGGCGCGTCATTCCTCGCGGTGTGATAGTTCACCATCACAGCGGCCCGCCTTCAACTTTGAAGACTCCTGGACCGACGTGGAAACGTAGACCAGTTACCCTCTTTTTGGAGGGGTTTTCTCTTCCTTCCTTCCTTCATTCCTTTCTTTCTTTCTTTCTTCAGTCCTTCCTCTCCTCTGCCAGCAGCGGCGCGAGCAGGAAACTGCAGGAGCTACGCCTGTGCCTCTTTGCTGCGTCAATCACCAGCCGAGTGCCAGACATGATCTAATTGCACATGCCTCGTGACGATGTGTGGGGTTGTGTGGTGTTGTGTGGTGATGTGTGGTGATGTGTGGTGTTGTGTGGTGATGTGTGGTGTTGTGTGGTGATGTGTGGTGATGTGTGGTGATGTGTGGTGTTGTGTGATGTTGTGTGGGGTTGTGTGGGTTATGTGGTGATGTGTGGGATGTGTGGTGATGTGTGGTGATGTGTGGTGATGTGTGGTGATGTGTGATGTTGTGTGGTGATGTGTGGTGATGTGTGGGTTGTGTGGTGATGTGTGGTGATGTGTGGTGATGTGTGATGTTGTGTGGTGTTGTGTGATGTTGTGTGGTGATGTGTGGGGTTGTGTGGTGTTGTGTGATGTTGTGTGGTGATGTGTGGTGATGTGTGGTGTTGTGTGGTGTTGTGTGGTGATGTGTGGTGATGTGTGGGTTGTGTGGTGATGTGGGGGTTGTGTGGTGATGTGTGGTGATGTGTGATGATGTGTGGGTTATACCGCGGAATGGAAATCCAGGCGCTGTTGTTGAGCAATTCAGAGACAGCAAATGTTGAATTGATGTAATATTTTACCAACTTTTATGTGCGTCACTGATCAAACATGTCACGGTGGGAGTGGGTGCCAACATATATATGCACACATACATACACACATACGCCAAACATACACACCCACATGCACACACAGAAAGACAAAGATCCCCCGTATAGCCTGAACACACTGTTGGGGCAAGTGCTGTTGGCGAGCACCTCTGAAGGCCGGCACGGCGCACGAAGGGGCGGTGATGAAACATCACCACTGGGCGCGATGCTGGCCACACCGCCACTCCTCTGGCCCTGTTTGCGGCCTTAATAGGTGCTCTCTGACAACACTCGGTTCAGGCTACACGGGGGACCTTTGTCTTTGTTGTGGGGAGCGGCACCGCGCGTCGAACCCGGCCACCCGAGTTCGATCCCGGCTCGTGGCCAACATCGGTGACGAATATATGAGCCGGTCCTGGGCCTGTCCTATGTCGACTCAGCCTTAAAACGAGTACCTGGAGCGTTGTGCAAACGCCCTCACGTGCGCCCCCGTTGACCTTTATAGAGGCAGGTGCTCGCTAACAGCACTTGCCCCAGCTTCCCTGCGTAAGCTACACGGGGGTTCTTTGTCTTTGTGTGAGTTGGGGGGGGGGATAGCAGTGGAAGAAGGTAGGGCAATGTTTGCACTTTAAGTCTCAATCAATCACATTGGGTGGGTAGGGCCCCCATTCCTCCACTTTGTCAAACGATGTCAAAATTCACTTTGAAATCTCGCGTTATGTTGAGTTATTTACGAGCAGAGTCGGTGCGCTCTGTCGCGAGCTCTCTACACCGCCGCCAATAACACTGCGCACAGCGGCCCGTCATTTGAGGGCCGTTGCCCGAAACGTCGCATATTTAATATTGCTTGTGTGTGTGCGTGTGTATGTAGCACAGCAAGTTGGTACAGTAGGGGGCACAGGTGGTGCATCAGCCAGTCATCTCGGTCATCTCGGTCAGTCGACTGGTGGCACCTGCTGGGTCTGCCCCGTGACCTCCTGCCAGCGGGCGTTCGACACTTCACGTGGCCTCAAGGTGCACATGGCCTGGCACAAGCGTCGTGGTGACGTCACCGCCACTTAGTGGCGAATGGCGGTTGTTGTTGTTGTTGTATGTAGTGGGGAGCGGTGGTGTAGCGGTTAGCGCGCTGCGCTACGAACCTGGCGACACGGGTTCAATTCCCGCTCGCGGCCAACACCGGTGACGATTAGGTGAACCGGTCCTGGGCCTCCCCTAGGTCGACTCAGCCTCAAATGAGTACCTGGTGCGGTGTGTAAGCATCGCCACTGGGGAGACAAAGGCGGTCGGGCGTGGTGCTGGTCACCCACCCCCTCGTGTGCCGTGCCGGTCTTCATAGGTGCTCGCTAACAGCACTTGCCCCTACAGTCTGTTAAGGCTACACGGGGGATCTTTGTCTTTTGTATAAAGTGTTCCTCTGAAGGCCACGGTGTTATTGAGACGGAAAGTTGTGACGTGTTTCGTTGTTTGTGCACCACTGCCAACTCAGCATCACCAGGCCATCCGTGATGATGATGATGTGTGATGATGGCACGCGATGTCTTACATTGCCACAGCATCGGAGCAAATATCGGCAGCACAACTCCGCTCCGTGTCTGCACCACGGCTCGATACGAACGCGTTGTCGTCAGCCCCCATCGGCACCCCACTCACCAGTCTCACACAGCTGCTGTGTCATCTTCCACGAAGCCCGCGATCCACCCGAAAAACGCATCCGCACAAAACCGTGGCATCGGATGCGATCACCCGATGCACAAATGTAAAATAAATTAAATTTCGATTAAAAGCTTTCGTGACTGCAGGGATTCATCTTCTTGGTTCTTTCGGTAAAGTCAGGTAGAATGAGGACGGCTGCTTGCGTTGTGGCCGAAGCGTCGTGAGAATTATGTTATTATGTTTTATTATTATTATTTTATTATTTCCATTCTACGTGACTTTACCGAAAGAACCAAGAAGATAAAATAAATTAAAGAAACATTATCCAATAGCAGTGGGCGACTGTGGTCATCAAGAACAGAGACCGTAGGGCAACGCATCTTACACGAAGCCCGCGGTCCACCCCCACGCAATGCCCCGATCCGCACATTCGATGGAGGAGAGACGTCGCCGCGGTAATCTGGGCTCGGAGTCACCTGAAATGTGAAATTGCAGCCGGTTGCTTCTGCGTCTACATCATCATCAGCAGCAGCAGCAGCAGCCAAACGGCAAGAATAAGAAGCAGCAGCGACTCTACAGGTATTTATTTATTCACAGTTTCCTAGCACAGTCTCAAAAGGCCAAGCGTCCAGCAACAACCAGCACTGTTGAAGTCGTAGACCACCACGGTGGAGTTCTTCGCCGGGTTCCATACCGGGGGTTCATGATTTGGCTCGCACGCCCGCGAAGTTGGTGATGGAACCAACAAACGCGTCTGTGTCTGGGGTGTTCCAATCCACCCGCTTAGCTAGAACGCCGCCAGTGGCTGAGAGATGTTAACTACCTCGCCCTGGCATGGAAGGGAGGTTCGTGGGTTCGATCCCGACCCTGGGCGCCGCTGCTGTATATTTGGAGTTTGCGGTGTCTCTCTCTCATCATCATCATCACGGTGGCTAGGAGATGTTAACTACCTCGCCTGGTATACAGGATGGTCGTGGGTTCGATTCCGACCCTGGGTGTCTGCTGTATAGTTGGAGTTTGCGGTGTTTCTCTCTCTCTCATCATCATCATCACGGTGGCTAGGAGATGTTAACTACCTCGCCTGGCATGCAGGATGGTCGTGGGTTCGATGCCGACCCTGACGCCTACTGTATAGTTGGAGTTTGCGTGTCTCTCTCTCATCATCATCATCACGGTGGCTAGGAGATGTTAACTACTCGCCTGGCATGGAAGGGAGGTTCGTGGGTTCGATCCCGACCCTGGGCGCCTGCTGTATATTTGGAGTTTGCTTGTCTCTCTCTCATCATCATAACGGTGGCTAGGAGATGTTAACTACCTCGCCTGGCATGCAGGAGGTCGTGGGTTCGATCCCGACCCTGGGCGCCTGCTGTATATTTGGAGTGTGCTTGTCTCTCTCTCATCATCATCACGGTGGCTAGGAGATGTTAACTACCTCGCCTGGCATGCAGGAGGTCGTGGGTTCGATCCCGACCCTGGGCGCCGCTGCTGTATATTTGGAGTTTGCGGTGTCTCTCTCTGTCTCGCTCCTCGTGGTCGCGTGGAGTTTTATCCGGGTTATCCGGTTTTTCCCTCCACATTTAGAATTTGGATACCACACACGTCAACGCCATCCGCCACTTCATTGAGCTATCATTTTCGGCCCAGGTCGCTTCTTTTAAAAATAGCTTTATGGCTCAAGTGGGCGTTACCTGGTGGGTGAAATAAAAAAGGTGTGTTTGTTTTAAGACACAGAGGGCCCTTTCTGGCTCTGCATCTCCCTTCGCGCTCACTTTCTCTGTTCCTTGTAAAATATCTTCCACCTCGTCTGGCAAAAGACAAACAACTGCCTCGGCGCGTTTGCCAACTTGCAGTTGGGGGAGATGTGGGAGCTCCCATAAACTAACACAATGCCGCTGTATAAACAATAACAAGGAGAGGGCGGCGGAGAGGAGAGAAAGATTTGAAAGAAAAAAAAGCTACACCCAGCAAACTTCACCCAACATCCATCATCCATCCGTCCGTGGTGGTCCGTCTCCATCGGCCAAGCGCGCACCAAGGTCACAAAGTCCGATTCGTGAGCAGCAACAGCCGGGCCTCGCCCCAGCAGTTGTGGGGTCGGACCTAATGGCACCTTAGCGAGTTAGCGGTGTCGGCGGTCAGCACCACGCCGGGCCTGCGAGCTGGTGGTGACCGGGTCGATTCCATCTCCAGGCGCGCCAGTTGGACCAATGGGGTCGAGGGATTTGTGCACAGCGTTGGTGTACGGTGGTTTTTTCTGCAATATTTTGCCTTTTTTTTTCTTGGATATTCTGTTTGCACTTAGTCCCATATTCACTTTAAGATGTTTTCTTTCTCCTAATAAATTAACTTGAACTTGAGTTTCTTAAATCTCCCCCCCCACCCCCACCCCGGTCCCACCCCTCAAACCCCTTCCCCGTACCGTTGTGCACCCAGTGGGTGCCTCGCAGTTAGGGGCCGTCCATAAATGACGTCACGCGATTTTTGACGATTTTTGACCCCCCCCCTTCGCCACACGGCGTCACAAAAAGTCAGACCCGCCCCCCTCAAATATGACGTCACAAAGCTCTGCCCCCCTCCCCAAAAAAAATTGACCATGCTTTAAATCGCTTTAAACTATTGTCATTGTAGTGCGTATTTAATGTGGCGCTGCATTCTTATGTTGTAGGAAAAAACATTTATTAAAAAGTCTATTTAACTAAGTAGAACGTGCTGTCTATATTTATTTAAAGTTGCGCATTTTGATGTGACGTCACATTTCTCAACACCCCCCCCCCTCGTCACACATCGTCACAAATCTCTGATCACCCCCCCCCCTAGGTGCGTGACGTCATTTATGGACGGCCCCCTTATTCCGATGGGGCGAATCGCGTGTGGTGGGGTAAAGTGTAGGGCAACTGCCGCCTCATCCAAAGCGTCCGGCCAACAACGTGGGCTTAGAGGCCAAAAGTGCCCTGCAGAGCCTCTATAGGGGCCGATAGGGGCTCTATAGGGGCCGATATGGGCTCTATAGGGGCCGATAGGGGCTGTGCAGGGCTCCCTCTCGCTGAGGCCCTTCCGCCAGCAGTGGCGTGATGCAGGGAATTGCAGCGCTGCGCCCACATCTCTTCGGCGGGCGTGGGTTCTCACTCGCGCCCGTCGTGTTGTCAGATTCTCCACCTGGACGGGGCTCCACGGTCACGTGACGGAGCCAACCCCACAATTAGTTCCGCGACGTTTCCATCGCTGCGTTTGTCGCTCAACGGCTCCATGCCCCACGTAGACCGGTCTGACAAGCTCATCTTGCCATCATTATCATCATCCTATCATCATAATCCTGCTATTATCATCCTATATTCATCCTGTCATCATATCATGATCCTGGCATCAACATCCTCTCATCATCCTCCTGTCATCATCATTCTGTTATCATCATAAACATCCTCCACATCATTATCCTTGTTATCATCCTCTCAACATCATGTGTCATCCTCGCAGCGACTTTCACTGCATCGCGCGCTTTCAGATGCGCTTCTGTGGCCGTCTGGAACGCTCTTCCGATATTAGGAAGCCACTGGCGCTATTCACTTTCAAACCGTCTACATTGACAAACTCATTCCTTTAGAACTGCTCGTTGTGGTTGTTGTCCCTTCCCCCGCACCTCCGATGAGCACGGTTGGCTACGTACGGTGCGAAAGAAGTTCAACGGGGGGTGAGGGCGCAGGATGGGCTCGGAAGAGTTGAGCCCGCACGAGAACTCGCAGTTGTAAAACGCCGATGAAATGGATGAGTTGATGTTTTGTTTTTTTTACAACAAAAGGCCATAGATCTGTGTTGCTCTCGGCGGGTTAAACACCGTGAACTTGTACACGAGAACAACCGCAGTTGTAATAATGTTGGTTGCCGCTGCCGCTGACAATAAACCAGGTAAGCGCACACCTGTACGACAGAGACCTTCCCATGATATTCGCTTACAGGTAACACAATAGAGCAGCCCTCAAAGTGTACGGCTCAGCGTGTGTAGACTCTCACACGGGAGGGGGGGTATCTTTTCTGTATTTGTTCCGTCACTGCGACCAGAGTTCGACTCCTGTCTACGGCCACCTACAGCAGCGGGTGATAGTCCAAGTGAGTCCTTGTCCTTCCACAGAGCTCGACTCGACCCTTAAGTGCGTGAGTGCTCGGTGCGACTATCAGAACTGGGAAGACAAAGGCGGCCGGGCCGGGGTGCTCGCTCACAGCACCCATCACTTGCCCCCTGAGGTTGTTTTCATGTCCCAGACGCCTTTCATTCACGTGGGCCCATTGAACTCTTGAACAAAGCTTTGTCCATTGATATCATCAGCATCATCACTACCATCACTACCATCAACATCACCACCACAATCATCACCACCATAATTACCAGCACCATCATCATCACCACCATCACAACCACCATTAGCACTACCATCAACATCACCACCATAATTACCATCACCATCATCATCACCATTATCATCACCATCATCACAATCACCACCACCACCATCATCACCACCATCATCATCATCACCATCACAATCACCACCATCACCACCACCATCATCATCACCATCACCATCATCACCATCATCACCACCATCACAACCACCACCACCATCATCATAAGCAGCCATGACCAATCCACTGCTGGACTAAGACCTCCCCCAAGCCGCCGCCGCTCACGATCCTGCGATGGATCAATCCACCCGGCACCTCCTTACGCCGCTCCACCTCCTCCGAAAGACGTCCCTCCTCCTCCTCCTTGCCTCCTCTGGGACGCGTGCCCCATTCGTTGACAATCCGGTAGACTTACTCACACTTAGGCGGGTGGGTGGGTGGTGGGGGGGGCGGCGACGTTTCATGTGACCTATTTCGTCTCTACCAGGTGTAACCCCCCCCCTCCCCCCCAAAATAAACATACAACAGCAAGCCGAAAGTCCGGAGTCATCGACAAGACGGCAGCCTCGAACACATGTGACGCGTTGTGTAAAGCGCACGCGCGCACAGGACCTGTGCCATCCAGGGGAAGAAAAAAACACACAACAACCCCCTTACAAGTGTTGGGGCCATTTGGCGACGGAGGCGGTGTTAAGTTCGGCTCCACCTGTTGAGCATTGGCATCAAGAGCCGCCGCTGCTGCCACACCCCGGAGGACGGGGGTTGGGGGGGAGTGAGGCTTAGGTGGGGGGCAGGGGTGTCTGTGAAGGTTGTGAGTCAGGCAGAGGGCGCCTCCTGGCGGTGGCGAAGATTCGGTCAAGCAGCACTCGTTTTATTCATTCCGCCGAGTTCGCGAATTCGTTCACCGACTCGGCCGAGTCGTGTTCGTCCGTTCGGTAACATCGCTCATTCGTCCGGCAACTCGTCCATTCGCTAACTCATTCACCCATCAATTCACCCGCGCGTTCATTCACCCATACCGTAGCCCATTCACCAACACATCCACTCGCTCACTCATATCACCAATTCAATCACTTACCTATGCACTAACTCATTCACCCATTCATTCAGCCATGCCCAAACTCATTTTACAATGCGCTAACCCATTCATTCATTCTTTCGCGCGACGTCCAGTGGGTCCACGGATCGGCAATTCGAAGGCCCAATCGCGCGCACAAGTTTCGGTGATCTTCCATGCGCGAGTTAGGGGTGGATTCACATCGGCTCCATGGCGGGACTTTAAAAACAAAAAACTTCCACCGGCATTCACCAGCTGTGCCACAGGCGTCGACTCACGAGGCGGCGGGGAGTCCACCCGCAACGAGAACGAGCCGCAGAGGCAGATGTCACAGAGCTACCACCGAGATCCATTCAAATAACCTCCAATCCACACGCACGCACGCACACACAACACACGCACGCGCGCACACACAACACTCACGCACGCACGCACGCACACACAACACACGCACGCACGCACACACAACACACGCACGCACACACACACAACACACACGCACACGCGCACACACAACACACACGCACGCACACACAACACACGCACGCACGCACACACAACACACGCACGCACGCACACACAACACACGCGCGCACACACAACACACGCACGCGCGCACACACAACACACACGCACGCGCGCACACACAACACACACGCACGCACGCACAACACACGCACGCACGCACGCACAACACACGCACGCACGCACAACACACACGCGCACACACAACACACACGCACGCGCGCACACACAACACACACGCACGCACGCACACACAACACACACGCACGCGCGCACACACAACACACACGCGCGCACACACAACACACACGCACGCACGCACACACAACACACACGCGCGCACACACAACACACACGCACGCGCGCACACACAACACACGCGCGCACGCACACAACACACACGCACGCGCGCACACACAACACACACGCGCGCACACACAACACACACGCACGCGCGCACACACAACACACACGCACGCGCCGTGGTCGTGGAAGGGGCTTGACCGGTGCGTGTGGCCGCTCCCCTCCTCTCCTCCCCCCCCGGAGTGGGGAGCTGCGTTGGCGCGTCTCACTCTGCGGTTTCGCGTCTCACAGCCGTCTCGGCGTTTTGTGACTCCCGACGTTTTTGGAAGTCTCCGACCGCCTCTGTCAAAGTCGTCCTCGCAGCAAACACGACCGCGAACGCTTCTCGTTTTTGAGTCTGAACGCGCGCCGCCAAACGCAACGTTCAAACAACCAACGGGGAAGGAGGAGAAGAAAAACAAAACAAAAACACAGCCGCGTCTTCATAACAAAAAATATAATTGCGTCTCATTTCCCACGGCGATTCGGTCACATTCAGGACGTTCCGTGTTTGGACACCGCCGCAGTCCGCACAGAGAAAAGGCGCGTTCCGTGTAAAATCGCGAACATTTCATCGGATTGCAAAACACAACCCGCTGTCGAAATATTGCAGCGCGCGCCGTCATCGCAACCCTCGCCACCGGAGGAGCTGGCCGCTGTGTCCGTGGCCGACCGGGGAAAGACGATCATCTTCCTGCCATCCGGTGGCGCCTCCGCCGCTTTGCGCTCGACTGTCGCAGTCACAAAATTAAATGATACGGAGACCTTCGCTCGCCCACTGCACACACAAGCTTTGAACGCGGCCAACGCTCAATTGTCTGGGGCAGTGGCAGAGGGGTGGGGGAGGGATGGGGAGGGATGGCCACAGATGACATGAACACGCACCACGCTCGTTCGGCTATGAGCTGGGTCCGCACACGAGCGAGCAGTTGCACGCATCTAAGTCGTTGTAAGCACCGTATGTTGAACTTCTTTCGCACAGTACGTAGCAAAACCGTGCTAATCGGAGGTGTGGGTGGGTGGACGACAATCTAAAACACAAAAAGAGGTTGTTAAGGGATGAGTTTAGAAGAACTGCTTTTCGAGTTTAGTCACGCAGAAACGACTTTCAAGCGGCTATCTGCTCCCGAAATTTGTAGCGGCGTGGCTCCCCACATGCTCAAAATCGCGAGTTACGATCGGTCGTTACAATCCTGATGTGGGCGGCCCAGAGCTGATCTGACCAGGGGGGGAGGCGAGTCTATGCCGTCAAGTGCGAGGCCACACACCAAAGTCCTTATCGGGCTCCTGTTCGCTCAGTTGCGTGGACACAGCGGTTGCGGGAGATCTAAGTTGCGCGGTTTCCAGAGCGCTCGGGTGCGGACCGGGTTAAGGGAACGTGTTTTGTCGCTCGCCACCGGGTTTACTCGCCGACGATTTTGCAATCACGCGGCCTCCGAGCCACCGGACCCCTCCCACGAGGAGAGCAGCAGCCCGTGGCTAACACGGCGTGGCGGGTCGCGCAAGGCGGCGTTCGCGATCGCCGTTAATCCGCAATCCGGATCCTCCGCGAGCCGCCAGACCACCAAGGGATCGCTCTCTCCGCTGTCAGCCGACGGGGAAAAGAAAACGTTCTCGCAGCGGTCCGGAGACGCTTCTGGATACAGGTTGGTCCGGGAAGCTGATAGGCTGACGGATTAAACAGACACACAACAATGTAAGACGGCCAGAGCCGGCACCAACAATCCGTGGCCCTGTTAGTCGGGATGTTTGACCAAGACCGTGAACACCGAGTGTTTATACACGTGGCAGGAAACTGGGCGAGCCCTGGAGAAATCGCGCCTGTGCAAGGGAGGTTTCACTCAATCCCCAGCACAGATGGATTCGATCCTTCTTGCTGTTCTGCCACTATTCGGCTGGCTCTAAGCTGGAAGGTGTCCGCCTCGATGCCGCAGGTATGGAACGGGGGGGGGGGGAGGGGGTTGGGCGAGGATGTGTGAAGTCCTAGATTTGAAGCTTTCGTGACTGCAAGGATTCATAATCTTAGTTCTTTCGGTAAAGTCACGTAGGTAAAAAATGAAATCATTTTTTACCTACGTGACTTTACCGAAAGAACTAAGAGTATGTTCATTCATGACCACACAAAACGCTGTTCGGGCAGCGAGAATCCCTGTGAGCTGCAGTAAAAACACACAAAGGCCACTCGGCTTATTCGAGGCGTTCATTATTTGTCGATTTTGGCTTCTCGCCGCTCGGCACCCTCGCAGCGAGACGGGTGAGGTGACCCTCCTCCTCCTCCCATCGTCATCTCTCTCTCTCTTCCCGAGCTCCGGGTAATAACCGTGCTCAATTCGAGAAACGCGTCAACTCTTACATCTTACAAATTTGATAGTGCTGTTTGTTGCTGACCGCTTGACGTTTTAAAGCCTTGGGGCCTGTGCTCATCAATCGTGTTAAAAAAAAAAGAACACAAACATAGGCTTAGTCTCGTACCATGCCAAACCCACAAACTCTCACATTCGCCTATAACGTGCCAATCCCACAGACTGCCACATACACCTATAACAGCTGAGACGACTCATGCCCAGCTCATTGCAGGGTCATACAGTGACAAATAGACTGGCACAGAAGATCCCAAGAATTATAGATTCACAGAAACCCATAGCCTCACACAAAGATCCTAAAACATTGAATCACAGAGGGCCCAATACACTCACAAAGACCCAGGTTCACACGGTAGATCCTAAGACTTACATGGACTCACGCAGAGAGCCACACAGTCACATGGAGACCCACAGACTCACATGGAGACTCACAAGACTCACACAGTGAGGCCTATAAACCCACGCACATTTTCCTAAGACTCACATGTACTCACGCAGAGAGCCACAGACTCACACAATTGATCCTAAGACTCGCATGGACTCGCGCAGAGAGCCACAGACTCGCATGGAGACCACACAGACTCACACGGACACACGGGGCGGCCGTCAGGAGTGATGCTGCAGGCTCGCCAACATGTAGTCGACGGCGCCCCAGTCGGTGTTGCACAGGATGCTGCCGGTGCTCTGCGACACGTCGTTATCATCGTCGCCACCTCCTCCTCCTGCTGCTGCTGCTGCTGCGTTGCGAGCTCGGCCCGCGCGCACGTTCAGGGCCTCCAGGTCCGTGTCTCGGTCCTCGGGCAATCCCGGAACCTGGAAGGAAAAAGAGACAAGGATGAAGAGTCATGCGCGCGCATGGCCTTTGTGGATCGCTTTCTCCCGGGGGTCTGTCCTCGCAAGGGTTCAGTGGGCGAGAGTGGCGACGAAATGGTCTCAAACGTCCCTCCTCCTCGCCCGGGGAGCGTTCCAAACGAGTTTGTGGAAAGGCAATGAAAGTTGGGACAAGGCCGCACGCAAGACCCAGGTTCACACAGAGACCCACAGATTCACACGGTAGATCCTAAGACTTATATGACCACTGTTTCATTGCTTTTATGGCTTTATTTTGGTGAAGTTTTTCGTTTTGGCCATGCTTGTTTGTTGTAATACTGAGTTAGACTGATGGGCTTAATCTAAGTTGTCTTGTGGTTGTTGTTGTTTGACTTGCATCCCACTGGGATTTTTGCACCCAGCGTTGGTGTACGGTGCTTTTTCTGCAATATTTTGCTGTCTTTTCTTGGATTTTCTGTTTGCACATAGTCACTTTAAGATGTTTTCTTGTTTATGTTTTTGTTGTTTTGTTTGTTGCGGTTGCACCCGATTCAAGAGCCGAATGGCTCACAGGACTATACCTGATAATTGGTTTTTTACCCTTCTATCTGACAACAAAACTGACACCTTTTTTTTACAAGGAGTCATGTTTACATAGACCACAATACCTGCAGTCATAATGCAAACAAAAAACATAACTCTGATAATGTATGTGCACTGTCCTTGAAGTTGATTGGTCCACACCCAAGACAGCTTTCCTTAGAGCCTAGTCTCACATGGTGTTGGACAAGATGATGCCAAAAGGCGTCATCAAGGACAGTGCACATTATCAGAGTTATATTTTTTGTTTGCATTATGACTGCAGGTATTGTGGTCTATGTAAACATGACTCCTTGTAAAAAAAGGTGTCAGTTTTGTTTCCAGATAGAAGGGTAAAAAAACAATTATCATATTTTTACTGGCAAATGAGGTTCCAATGGCTCACAGGGCTCTACCTAATAAATACAACTTGAACTTGAACGCACGGCTCGTCACAACAGATGAGGGCAACCGACGCTCGGCTCGGCCAAACGAGCCGACGGCGACCGGCGACGGCCCCAAGCGGCGCTCACCCCCAGCAGGCTGCCGCCATCGTCCCCGTCGAGCAGTCTCCGCACGTCGTCCGGCACGCTCCAGTTGCTCATCGCGGAGAGCTCCGCCGAGTCTCCCACCGCCCGGCTCTCCCCGGTGGTCCGCCACCTCTCCTCAACCATCCTCGCTCCGGCCTCCCTCCTCGCTCCGTCCCGGCGGGCGTCGGCGCCCGGCAGTTCCGCTCCTCTCCCGGCCCTGAGCGGCGATTGCGCTCTCCCGCCGGAGCCCGGCCTGCGGAGGGCGGTGGCGGTGGCGGTGGCGGCGCGGTGCGGCGGAGACTGCATCGGCTGTTTCAGAGCCGGACGGAGCGGAGCTGAGAGGTAAAAGGGTGAAAACGCAAACCCGAGTGACGAGCGGCGCGGGAGGATGGGCGACGACACGGGCGGGGCGCCCCGCTCAGCGCCCCGTTGGGCGCCCCGCTCGGTGCCGACGACGGCGGAAGGTTCGGCCGAAGGCGAGGCGTGGTGCTGAGCAGCCGGCCGCTGCTGCTGCTGCTGCGCAGGTTTGGCTGAAGCAGCGAGCGCGCGGTGATTTAGGGTGTTTTTGAAAGCGTGGTTGTTGGTCACAGGCACAAAACGTCAAGGAGCCAGCAATAAGCAGCACTCTTAGAGTTGTAATCGCTAAGAGTGAACACGTTTCTGGAATTGAGCAAGGTTATTTTAAGAGCTTGGGGAAAAGAGAAGATGGGTGGGAGGGAATTCCACAGTGGAGCAGTGTGAGCAGAAAGAGAAGCATTGTGACCGGCAGTGTGGTGGGTGAGTGGGTGGGTGAGTGAGTGAGTGGGTAGGTGGGTGTGTGAGTTACTATGACCTGCAGTGTGGTAGCTGAGTGGGTGAGTGAGTGAGTGGGTAGGTGGGTGTGTGAGTCGGTGAGTGAGAGTTGAGTGAGTGTGTGAGTTACTATGACCTGCAGTGTGGTAGCTGAGTGGGTGTGTGAGTGAGTGGGTAGGTGGGTGTGTGAGTTACTATGACCTGCAGTGAGTGGGTGAGTGGGTGTGTGAGTGAGTGGGTAGGTGGGTGTGTGAGTCGGTGAGTGAGAGTTGAGTGAGTGTGTGAGTTACTATGACCTGCAGTGTGGTAGCTGAGTGGCTGTGTGAGTCGGTGAGTGAGAGAGTTGCATTGAGTGTGCTGCTGTGCCCTGCAGTGCCGCGGTGGTTGAACACGGCGCGGATGAGACACCACAGTCGGTCTGTCGGCCCGAGCGCTCCGCGTACCGGCAGCAGAGCCGGCGCTGCGGCCGCGCTCCTCGGCCGAGCGGAGGGTGCGGGTGGCGCCGAGCTCTCCCCGCCGGGGAGGCCGAGCGCCGGCGCTCGAGGGGCCCGTGGCCACGCGGCTGCTGAACGAGACGGCGCGGGCCCTCGCCGCCGGTGGCGGCTGCCGGGTCCGGCCGGCGCTGGCGCTGCGCGGCCTGGCGGCGGCCGGGGTTTGGCGCAGCCCGGTCGGCGCCGGCGTTCCGCGTCTCGCAGCGCCGTGTGCCGAGGGCCGATCCCTGCCGGAGGAGCTGCTCCTGCTTCGGAATGCGTCGACGGCCCTGGGTAGAGATTGCGATCGATTGTTTCGCTGTTCATCGTCACGGGCGTCATCGCTGCCCTAGACGTCATCGCTGCCCTAGACGTCATCGTCATCCATCACCATCGTGGCACTGCTGCGGTCGCCGTGCTGGGGGTGTTCATCTGCTGTTGTGAGCACAGCTGGGATAGCACAGCAGTGGCGCGGGGGAGGTGACGAGCAGCGCGCTGCTTCTACTCGTACGGCTACATTACCCCTCGCCTACTGCAGCGCCCATAACACCCGCGATCGCACTGGACAGCATGAGAGTGAGTGAGCGGGTGAGTACGAGTGAGAGATAGTGAGTGACAGATTGAGTGAGAGTGGGTGGGTGAGTGGGTAAGTGAGTGGGTAAGTGAGAGAGTGAGTGAAAGTGAGAGTGAGTGAGCGTGAGTGGGTGGGTGAGTAAGTGAGTGAGAGGGTGAGTGAATGTGAGTGGATAAGGGAATCGGTGTGTGAGTGCGTGGGTAAGTGAGTGGGTAAGTGAGAGAGTGAGTAAAAGTGAGTGTGAGTGAGTGGCTAAGCGAGTGGTTGAGTGTGACTGGGTGGGTAAGTGAGTGAGTAGGTATGTGAGTGGGTGGGTAAGTGAGTGGGTGAGTAAGTGAGTGGGTGAGTAAGTGATTAGGTGTGTGAGTGGGTGGGTAAGTGAGTGAGTGTGAGTGGGTGGGTGGGTAAGTGAGTGAGTGAGTGGGTAAGTTAGTGGGTGAGTGAGTAAGTGAGTGAGTAGGTGTGTGAGTAGGTGTGTGAGTGGGTGGGTAAGTGGGTGGGTAAGTGAGTGAGTGAGTGGGTAAGTTAGTGGGTGAGTGAGTAAGTGAGTGAGTAGGTGTGTGAGTAGGTGTGTGAGTGGGTGGGTAAGTGGGTGGGTAAGTGAGTGAGTGGGTGGGTAAGTGTGTGAGTGAGTGGGTGGGTAAGTGTGTGAGTGAGTGGGTGGGTAAGTGTGTGAGTGAGTGTGTGGGTAAGTGAGTGAGTGAGTGGGTGGGTAAGTGAGTGGGTGAGTGAGTAGGTAAGTGAGTGGGTGAGTGAGTAGGTGTGTGAGTGGGTGAGTAAGTGGGTGAGTGAGTGGGTGAGTGAGTGAGTGGGTGAGTGAGTGAGTGTGTGAGTGGGTGGGTAAGTGGGTGAGTGAGTGTGTGGGTAAGTGAGTGAGTGAGTGGGTGGGTAAGTGAGTGGGTGAGTGAGTAGGTAAGTGAGTGGGTGAGTGAGTAGGTGTGTGAGTGGGTGGGTAAGTGGGTGAGTGAGTGGGTGAGTGAGTGAGTGGGTGAGTGAGTGGGTGGGTAAGTGGGTGAGTGAGTGAGTGAGTAGGTGAGTGAGTGAGTGTGAGTGAGGCGCTGTACCCGCGTGTGGGAGTGAGGCTCCGTGCGCGAGCTGTGGGGGTGGGGGCCCCGGGCCGCCGGGAGGGAGTTGGAGCCGTCTCGGACAGGAGCTGCCCCATGAGCACACGCGCGTCTTCTGCCCTGCGCTCCGCATGCTGCGCCCGGGTCAGCCTGGGTCACCATGGTGTGGTCAAAACAGTGGGGTCAGCATGGTGGGGTCAACGAGGTGGGGTCAACACGGTGGGGTCAACACGGTGGGGTCAACACGGTGGGGTCAACAGGGTGGGGTCAACGAGGTGGGGTCAACACGGTGGGGTCAACACGGTGGAGTCAACACAGTGGGGTCAACAGGGTGGGGTCAACAATGGTGAGGTCAACGTGGTGGACGTGTCCCACCTGTCCCTCTCCTCCTTCTCCTTCAGCGACAGCTTCAGCGGCTTCCCGTCGGCCGCCTTTCTCCGTCGGCCGGGACAGCCGGAGATTCCGCGGGGACAGGGGTCGGGGGAGGGAGCGACGACATCAGAAGCGAGGGTTGAGATCGCGACGTCGTCCTGAGCCCCAACCATTTAGACCCTCGGCCGTGGCCCACAACGGTGGCGAATATCTGAACCGACCCCGTCCTCCCCGCGGGTCGACTCGGCCTAAAGCGATCACCCGCTGCTGCCAGACCCGCTCACGGGTTGCGCCCTCGCGGCCTCCGTGGGCGCTACCCGCCAACAGCGCTCGGCCCAACGGCAAGTGTGTGGGGGGTCACACGGGGGAGCTTTGCCTTTGTGCTTACGGGCGGCTTGGAGGAGGCGGAGGTGAACGGGGCGCGCTCGCGATCGCGCAGCCCCGCGCGCTCGCGCCGGAACTCGGCCAGCTGCTGCAGCCGGCGCTGCTTCATCCACTCGCGCAGCCGGCGCCGCTCGGCCTCGTCGTCCTCCGGCGGCGAGCGCCCACCGCCACGCGCGGCGCTGCACGGCACGGCACAGCGGCACCACGACACGACGGCTCGTTGACACAGCAGCACAGTGACACACCAAGTGACACGCCAACGGAGATGCCGGTGCATCGAAACACCGACGCGCGGGCATGCTGACGAGGCGACACGCGCGCACGTCAACGCCAATACAGATAAAAAGCAGAGCGGTGGGGGCGGCACGCTCGCAAAACCGTGACCTCTCACCTCTCGGCGACTATCCTCTGTGCCTGCGATGGGCTGAGCCCCATGTCGGCCGCACCGCCGTCTCTGACAATGTCGGCGATGATGTCGCTCACTCCTGTGAGGCCACTCCAGCGCAACTCCTCGTCCCTGCAAACGACAAGGGCAGATGGGTGGGCGGGGGGCGACAACATAGAGCAGCCGAGGTGACTGATGGTCCACCACTCGCCAACCCGCAGCCGCCGTCAGTCGCCTCTTTGTCACTCTTCTCTTGCTACTACGGCCACGGCTACTGTTGAAGTCCCGAACAGCGACACAACCTCGTAAGTTTTATTCATATCGGAGGATTGTCACGGGAGTTATCGTGACCCCCGTATATTTAAGCTGGGTTAGAGGAAGAGGGCGCCTTGACAAAGGTATTTAATATGCAAATTCCTTTGAATTTAATATGCAAATTCCTTTTTCAAGGCGTCCTCCTCCTCTAACCCAGCTTAAATATACGCTGCCAAGCCTGGTGGTGCTCATTCAGACGCTGTCTTTCCGACAGCCCTGTTCTTCACCTGAGGACGGCTGCTTGCGTTGTGGCCGAAACGTCGTGAGAATTGCATTTCATTATGTTTTTATTTTTATTATTTTATTATTTCCCTTCTACGTGATGACTTTACCGAAAGAACCAAGAGGATGAATCCCTGCAGTCACGAAAGCTTTACATCGAAACTTAGTGTGACATTGTTCCTGATGCCAAGAAAGCCTCACCGAGTGTCAAGGCTCGGTTTTCAGGGGGGTTGCTGCTACGCTGGACTGTTCGGGCTCCGTGTGGGAGGACGCCGGAGAACCCAGGGAAAACCCAGCACGCTCGCAAGGATGCATCCCAAGCGCCGCAAAGATGGTTTCAATAATCCACTGCTGTACCGGCCACCCTCCAGGCCACGTCAACCAGGCTGATTCCTGCTTAGCACTGAGCTCTGTGATGAGATCGGCCACGCTCCGTGTAATATGGTAACGAACGTTCAATGGGCTTTCACGTGGCTGTGAATTCTGCGTGTGTGTGCGTGCGTGTGTGTGCGTAACACACACCTGTCTGCGCCGTAAATTAGCTCTCCGTTACCTGCAAAACAAACACGGCGAGTCAGAAGTCACCCGTATGAATACAATGCGAGTACAATTTGAACTTATTTCGCGTTTGATCGCTGCCGCAAATCGAGACGCTTCACAAAGCTTCGCGTGAAGCTCATCAAGTTCCTTCCTGTCGTTGCTGCTACTGCATTGGCAGCGGTGGATGAACACAAACAACAACAAACTCGACCCTTTCATCCATAACACCGTGGCCTTAAAAGGAAAAAAATTAACCCGTAAAAACATAGTTTTTCACTATAAATCCTTTATATGTGTGGCATCGGTTTTATTTTATTATTCATTTCTGTTTTTCTTGAGTAAGAGTTTCATTTTCATCACATTGGTATTTTAAATTAAATATGAAAACAAAAAATTCCTAAAAAGTGTAACATTTTGGGGAAAAAAATTCACGAAAATAAATTGTCACGCACAACGAGTCTGTGTGCAAAATGTCAGCTCGATTGGATCACGGGAAGTGGGTTAAAAAACGACCGAAAGATTTGCACGGTCCTAAGCAAGCACGCAAGCAAGCGAACTTAATATAAAGGATTTAAAAAGATACAACGGATGACGTTTATAGCAATTTCCCTTCACATGCACCTGTTGGTGTATTAGTGGCCGTACTCACGGTTGTATCAAAGTATTAGTTATGAGCATCGCTGGTACCGCTTTCCCTACCCGCATCGGGGAGGGTCGGTGATGGCACGTCCCTTCCCAAGACGTCCACGGATGTGCCGCTGGACGGGCGGTGCCCGTTCTCCGCTTCATCCACGTCCAGCTCCCACTGTGACGGCGCTGCCCACCCACCCGCCTGCCCCAGCTCTGCGCAAAGAGCGGAAAGTAATGGATTATTCTAGTTATTATCATCATATACTTATATATATATGTGCTGTAGATCTGTAGCGTCGGAAATGCACATCGTATGCTATCAATATATACGCACTTACCTGCACTTGCGGGCACAAGCCCCTAGGGGGTGCCACCCTGACCTGGGGAAGGTCAGGGAGAGTCGGGCCGTTGAGCAGAGGTCGCAACCGGGTACCCGTACCCTACCCGATACCCGTACCCGGCCAGGTACGGGTACCTGTTTGCGACCCTGGTGCGGCCGGGTACGGGTAGGCCGTGAGTCACTGGTGAGTCACCGTTTGTTACTCATTTCCCAACGTTTTGTCTCTTCTCACAAATCAAGTTCCTAGAATCAACCCACCCGCGCCTGCAACACGGCTTCATACCAGAGGTCGCAATCGGGTACCCAATACCCGTACCCTACCCGATACCCGGCTACCCGTACCCGGCTGGGTACGGCTACCCGTACCCAGCTGGGTACGGGTAGCCGTTTGCGACCCTGGTGCGGCCGGGTACGGGTAAGGAATCAAAACCTTCCAGAGCCCCTGGAAGGTTCCAGACCCGGGGGCGGTACCGGGGCGGGGAGCCCCTGAGAGGTGTATAAAAGGGCCACCTCTGGGACTGCTCGGGGCAGTGCTACGAAGACTGAAGACCAGCTAGGCTATGACCCTGGCACCTCGAGCCCGACGTCCTTGTAAGGGCCGGGCCGAGCTTGGACCAGTGGTCGGACCCGTACCTTGTCTGGGTCGGTCAGATAGCCACCCTTAGGGCGCAGATAGCCGGAGGGCTAAGAGCTAAGTTACCGAGTGTGAGGTCACGTTAGCCCGGAGGCTGTACCTCCCTAGAGAGTGGACGTTAAGGGGAGTCGTGTAATAGTTTAACAATAAACCGTGTTGCCTCTACGACAACGTCTCCATAAAGAACTCACTACGGATGCATAACCCCATTGTCCTACGTGTAATGACCGAAATTCTAGGCCACTCACGCACACCGAACGTGCAGCCAAACAGACAACCAGGAAGTAGGCCAAGGCCTCCTATTGGTGCAGAGAGGCCTCTCCGTGGCGATTGGTCGGGAGGCAAGGTTGGCAGGGATTGGAGGAGAAGTTCAAACTGAAACACGGCGGGAAGCGGAGGTTGGGAGTTGGGAGCGACGGTCGAGAACCGTTGAGGGAGAAGGACGGGGATCGGCTGAAAGGAAAACAGTGAGAGAAGTTTCGAGAGAAAGGGGCTCGAAAGGGATAAAGGAGAGGGGAATCATCTTCTTGGTTCTTTCGGTAAAGTCACGCAGAAGGGAAATAATAAAGTAATAATAAAAATAAAACATAACAAAATTTTATTATTATTTTATTACTTCCCTTCTACGTGACTTTACCGAAAGAACCAAGAAGATGAATCCCTGCAGTCACGAAAGCTTTAAATCGAAGGAGAGGGAAAGTTTGCGGAGAGTGGGAGCTTCCCGAGTCAAGCCAGAAACGGGGCCCAGTGTTGGTGCTATGCCAAATAAAGAAAGGCCCCAAGTACAATGCGTGCCGGCATCTTTACACTTGCAAAGCCTGACCCCTGTCATGTGAATGTGGAATTTCCGCCGCTAGAGTTGCAGGGCGGTCCACAGGAGAACACATTCCTGCGGAGGGAGCTGGTAGGAACGTTGGGTTGCTCGGTCAATGGCCAGGGTCAACGGCGGCGTGGTGTTTTCCGCAAATATGCCCGACTGTGAGGGCGGGCACAAGCCGGCGTGAGTAGGTTAAACGTTGAGTTTTATAAGGGCACCACGGGGTGACCAGCCCCTCCCCACCCAGCCCCATCTCTCCCACCCCCCACCCAGCCCCACCCTCTCCACCCAGCCCCTCCCCACCCTCCCCACCCAGCCCCATCCCTCCCATTTTTGGATGCACGACGGACGGACGGACACAATAATCCCCTGTGGGCTGGTGGAACCAGGTGGTTCCTACCAGTATATGCACCCATGGCTCAATGCTCATTTGAGCAGATCACTCTGACTCTTGACTCGTATACTCCAGGCCGTGCGTATTGCCCCGGCTGACGAGAGCCTGAAGGTTTGTTAACGAGAATTTTTTTTGTTAAAGTTGTCGTCAGGCACTCCTAGATGTCACCGAGTGACATCACTGCCTTGGCGTCGCATTGAAACGTAAATAGCAGCGACGCCACACCAAGGAGCCTTGAGGCATTGGTGCTCAATCCCTGGTTACAGCCGTGCAGAGCCAGGGGTGGAAATTCCACATTCATATGGCGGGGGCGAGTCTATCCAAAGGACAATCACTTTGATTTACCCTCAATTTATCGACCCTGTTGGGATGATGGGGTGAGTCAACCCAGCCACGATTTGAACCCGTTCCACCGCTGAGCCACCTGGGCGGTTATCAGCGCTGTGCGAGACCGTGCGGCGCGATCCCACGGCTACGTCGATGGAGTCCGGTGGTGCGTGCCGGGTCGTACCTCTGTCCGTGGCGGGCGCTCGCCATGCGGCGTGGCGTCCAGCCGTCACCTCGGGGTCTTTGGGCAGCACGACCCCACCCAGCTGCTCAATGGTGTCCACAAGCTGACAGACGCGATGGCGGCGGCGGCACGGACAACGTGCCACGTTAACAATCGTCGTCGTGGTGTCGTGGTCGTGGTGTCGTTTGTTTATCCGCGAAACCCTCACCGAGTTTCGAGACTTATTTTCAGGGGGGGCGCTGGTATATTCAATTTTTAAATACTTTAACTCCTTAGTATTAGTTAGACTTTGTACCTTTAGTATAGTTAGACTTGTAAACCACTTATTTAAGATTTAAGATTCCTATATGTTAAATGTATGCACCTTCCTGCCAAAGTAAATTCCTTGTCTGTGCGAAACTTTCATGGCGAATAAAACCCCTTTCTGATTCTAATTCTGATTCATTGGGATGTTCGGCCATGAATTCCATCCGTTGAGAGTTTGGCTTCGAGTAGGAGAGAGGAAACCGGAGGCCACGGTAGAAACCCCAGCGCGCTGTACAGCAGGGTGGGGAACCTTTTTTTCTGCCAAGGGCCATTTGGATATTTATAACATCATTCGCGGGCCATGCAAAATTATCAACTTAAAAATTAGCCTGTTACATTTAGTCAAATATTTAATGAACTCACCCCTAATGTGATGGCTAGAACTGCTTCTCTTTGGTGAGGCGCGTGTGATGTTAGCTGGTGTTGATGATGTTGCTGCTACTCGCAACTGCTTTTCCAGGTTTGCTCCTAGATTCATTGAATTTCGAGTCCCGCCTGCGGTTGCCTTGGCAGGGCCACACCAAATGATTTCGCGGGCCTCGTACGGCCCGCGGGCCGGACGTTCCCCACCCCTGGTGTACAGGAAGGGGATCCACTCGACCACAGACGGAATCATGAACCCCCACCTGCTTGCTGTGCTGCCTTCTCAAGACCACCTCGCAGCCAAGTGGGTTTGGGAGGTTCACAAATCTCTACGCGATCCACCAACCCTCATCGCGTCCAACGCGCTGGATCGCAGGTGCGCCGCAGGTCACCACGCCCGGGGTGGATAAGCGCGAGCGAAGATATTTATTTGAAACTCCCTGGCCCTGTTCGAGTCCAGACTCCAGACGTTCCACCTCTACTCTGCCCATGGCTGACTGCCCCTCTCGCGATGCCATGAAGAGCCCCACCGCTTCTGTTTAGCGTCAAGACGTGCATTCGCATTTAGATGACGCTATAGAGTTCCACATCGTGTTGAGCACTGGTAACACGAATCCTGACAGCAACAAGGGCCTGGGTTCGATTCCCAACTCGAATTTCTCGATGGAATTTTTATCTCCTCCCCCTGCTCTACATAGGTTTTCCTCCAGGTTCTCCAATTTCCCGCACCTCCGATTAGCATGGTTGGCCTACCTTAAAGTGCGAACAAAATTAAACATACATATATACATTTCCTCCCATAGCTAAAACAACCCACAGAATGTAAATGGTGTCGGCAAATTACTCAATTGGGATCACAAACAGCAGCATCAACATCGGTCCCGCCTAGCTCTAGCAGGAAGCTCCTGAGATAGAGTCTTGAGACTCGGCGAGGCTTCCCTGAGTCCGGCGATAATAATAACACCAGACGCTGCGCGGACATTGCTGCGAGGTCCTGGGAGCGTCGAGAGAGAAGCGTGGAGAGGGATGGGGGAGGGCGGCGGTGGCCTCACCAGGTGAGCGCTGCGGAAGTCGGCCTCCACGCTGTGCGCCACGCGCTGCAACGCCGCCAGCTGTACGTCCATGTGCCGCAGCCGGGCGGCCGCGCGGCCGTGCGCCCCCCTAAGCCCGCCGGGCCCGCCGGCCCCCCGCGCTGCCACCCCCCACGCCGGCCCCGCATCCCCGGCGCCTTCCTGTTGTTCGGCCGGTGGCAGCGGCGCCGGCGGCGGCGCCGGATCGTCGTCCTGCAGCAGCAGCCGCCCGGTGAGACGGTCGCCGCGGGACGGCGTAGGCTGGCGCTCTGCGCGGCGGAGGTGAAGAAGAAGAAGCCGGAGTGGTTCGCAAACGCTCGATTTGCGAACGGCGTCGCCCGTGCAGCGCTGCGGGGTGCAACGCCGCGGGGCGCGGGAGAGTCCGGGACGTCGAGCGCAGAATCTCGCAAGTCACCGACGAGCGCTTGGGCAGGCGGCCAGAACCGCTCCCACCCACAATTAGCCAATCTCTGTGGTCCTATATATCTGTAAAACTACTGGACATCTGTGAATTCCTCCACTATAAATGAATATTCTGATTCTGATGTTTGGCCAATTCTGTTAACGAGTGTCTATACGTGTGAGAGGGAACAGGAGCACCTGGAGAAAACGTACGAGGAGGGTGACGCTACATCCCCGTACAGATGGATATTAATCCACTTTCTGTACTGTCATCATACCCTGGCAAGCCAAGAGATGGCGACCTTGACGCTCACAGGGAAGAAGTTTCACAGATTTGCTTGATTCACCAACCCTCCCATGCAAACAGCTTCACCATCATCACCATCAGCCGTGGTCAATCCACTGCGGTCCAGCGATGTAACCACCCGCCCGGCACTCGCACCCGCGCTACATTTCGTGGCTCTATCTCCTCGGTGGACGCCCGTTCGGACGCGTTCCATCCCTTGGCTGCCGCTCCGTTATTGCTCCTGACCAACGGCCAACGTCCCTCCTGGCCGTGACGCGTGCTGCCCCAGCCCTCGCCGCTCACCAGAGGTCGCAACCGGGTACCCGATACCCGTACCCTACCCGATACCCGGCTACCCGTTTGCGACCCTGGTGCGGCCGGGTACGGGTAGGCCGTGAGTCACTGGTGAGTAACTGTTTGTCACTCATTTCCCAACGTCTTGTCTCTTCTCACAATTCAAGTTCCTAGAATCAACTCACCCGCGCCTGCAACATGGCTTCATCGGGTACCCGATACCCGTACCCTACCCGTACCTGGCCGGGTACGGGTAGGGTACGGGTACGGCCGGGTACGGGTACCCGTTTGCGACCCTGGTACGGCCGGGAACGGGTACGGAATCAAAACCCGTTTGCGACCTCTGCCGCTCACTCTGCTCAACAGTTTCAAAATGCGTCATCAAGCCGCGCACGCGCTCCGCTGGACGATCACCATCGCCGCCGTCGCCGTTCGCGAAACCAAACCGCGGCCTTGACACCGGGACGCTCACCGCGGCCCGGTACTGGCGTCGCCGCGTTGAGCACGGAGGCCGCCAGGAGGTGCAGCTCGGCGCTCGACGGCTCGAGGAGGGCGGCGGGCCGGGCCGCCTCGCCCGCGGACGCCGCCCCGGCCGCCGGCAGGTCCCTGAGCTGGTCGCCGTCGATGTCCACCACGTTGATGAAGCGGTGCGCCGGCGCCACCTGGACGGGCGCGGTGACGGCGCGTGTTCACTCACTTAGTCGCATGTTGATACCGGCATAGAGATGTTGATGATGATCATGGTCACTGAGACGAATATGATTGGTGATGATTATTGCAATGATGGTGATGCTGATTGGTGACTGATGATGATTACGAACAGAGGTGCAGTAATCCACCTGGTAATCTGATAAATCAGTGAAATTCGATTTAGAATCATCCACGGGACCCTTGCAGACAGCAAACCAAACCTCCGCACCAATGAAAACTCACTGGGTGACTCAGCCACAAGGCACAGCTAACCATCCCACAGCGCAGGGTGTTCACTTGCTCACTCGTCCGCTCGCTCGCTAGCTCGTCCGCTCACTCGCTAGCTCGTCCGCTCGCCCGCTCGTCCGCTCGCCCGCTCGTCCGCTCGCCCGCTCGTCCGCTCACCCGCCCACTCTCTCGCTCGCCCACTGAGTGAATGTGGTGGGGTGGAGGTTGGAGGGGCGAGTGAGTTGCTACAGACCTGCTCGCTTGGCTGACTGTGGGGAGCCGTCGAGGCTGTGGCTCCCCCCTGCCGGTCCGGGTAGCGTAGTCCAAACACGACGTCCGGGGGCAGAATGTGCCCAGCCAGCACGGGTCTGCGGTCATCTGTTCACAATGGCCACACATCATCGTCATCATCATCATCATCATCGTCATCATCACCATCATCGTAACGACGTCGCCGCATGGTATCCGCCGCTCACTCTCAAAGAGAGAGGACGACTCAAGGGCACGAGGAGGAACCACAGACGAGCGGGAAAGGCAGTAGCAGCCAGGCGATGAGCCGGCTGCCAAATTCCCCCTTGAGCTCTGCGGGCCTCTATATGTAAAGGTGTTATCGGCAAAATAAGGAGTGCTTACAAATAATGAGTGGTTCACGACGGTGTGCGCTGTGTGGGTATGCTCCGTACGTGGTGTGTATGTGTGTGTAGGTATATGCTACGTGGTGTGTGTGTGTGTGTATGCTACGTGGTGTGTGCGTGTAGGTGTCTGTGTGGGCACCTGTCGTGGTGGTGTTGGTGGCCGCGTGCCGCGTGCTCGCCGCGTTCTTGCTGGTGCTGGCAAACAGGTGAAGCTCGGCCGAGGAGGGGACGGCGCCTCGCAGCACATCCTGCCGCGCCAGCATGTCCCTGAACGCACCTGCGCAGCACACAGAGAGCACACCATCACCACGAGCCCTGGTCTGTCTACTGCTACATGATGCTCTCCCCACACCTGCCGCGCCAGCGTGTCCCTAATCGCGCGTGCGCAACACTAAAAGACAAATATCTCCCATACAGCCTTCTACAGACTGTTAGGGCAAGTGCTGTTATTGAGCGCCTACGGAGACCGGCACGGTACACATGGGGGTGGGTGGCCAGCGCCTACGCCTGGCCGCTTCTCTCTCCCCAGTGAGGCTGAGTCAACCTAGGTGAGGTCCGGGACCGATTCAGATAATCGTTATTGGTGTTGGCCGTGAGCGGGAATCGAACTTAGGCAGCCGGGCTCGTAGCGCACTACCGCTCCCCACACACCACTCACGCACACCACTCACGCACACCACACACGCACACCACACACCACTCATGCACACCACTCACGCACACCACTCACACACACCACTCACTCACACCACTCACGCACACCACTCACGCACACCACACACACCCCACTCCCAGCAGGGTCTTAGAGGCAATCGCTCACGCACCTGATCTCTCCCCCCATCTTTCACCCTGCGCACTCTGCAGCGCCAACCAATCCAATACGGACGTCACCGTCGTCGCCGGCATTTGAGATTGACAACTCACAAACCCACGGGCTGGCGAGGCTGTGAGCGTCACCCCTACCCGCTCGTCACGCGCAGCGAACATCCAAACCCGCTGCATCGTTACATGGCGGGATCTCTCGACTTACCGGCTCTGATCACGTATCCGTCTCCGTCCAGGTCAACTTCTGTCTGCTGCGACTCCTGCCGTTTACACAGAGGTCCAATTGGCCGTTCAGAGATTCCGATTAGAACTCGCCACACGGACACCAGCAACCGGCTCACGCTTCAATGCGCCCGGGGCATTATGAAGGGTCGCTTGCGCGCATTTGCTTAACGTTTCCTTGACGAAAAGCGTTTCCGCATTCACTTACTCGCCATTATCCTTTTTGGGGTCGCTAAAATCAGAACCAATTTGTGGCAAGGGAACATCGTTTGACTGGCCTCTGCCATAAAAGTGTGGAATGTCCTCCACTGGCTCAGTGTCACCTGTGAAGCCCCATCACATGAAGCCAAAGTCTCATTTACCGGATCAGCCAAACATCCCAATGTAGCATTAACCTTCCGAAACCGAATCTTGAGACTCAGTAAGGCTTTCCTGGGTAAACAATTGTCATACTAATAAACATGATTGTGGTCTAATATGAGAATGGTTCATACACACACTCACGGACACACCGACACACATACACAGAGAAACAAATGGACAGACACAGACAGATACACAACAACCGCCATTCACCACTAAGTGGCGGTGACGTCACCACGACGCTTGTGCTAGGCAATGTGCACATTGACAGACACACACACATACACACAGACACACGTACAGACACACGTACAGACACACGTACAGACAAACACACACATACATACAGACACACGTATAGACACACGTACAGACAGACACACATACATACATACATACAGACACACGTACAGACACATGTACAGACACACGTACAGACAGACACACATACATACAGACACATGTACAGACACACATACAGACAGACACACATACATACAGACAAACGTACAGACACACGTACAGACACACGTACAGACACACATACAGACACACGTACAGACAGACACACACACACATACACACAGACACACGTACAGACACACGTACAGACACACACACATACATACAGACACACGTACAGACACATGTACAGACACACGTACAGACAGACACACATACATACAGACACACGTACAGACACACGTACAGACAGACACACATACATACAGACACACGTACAGACACACGTACAGACACACGTACAGACAGACACACATACATACAGATACACGTACAGACAGACACACATACATTCAGACACACGTACAGACAGACACACGTACAGACACACGTACAGACACACGTACAGACAGACACACATACATACAGATACACGTACAGACAGACACACATACATTCAGACACACGTACAGACAGACACACGTACATACAGACACACGTACAGACACACGTACAGACACACGTACAGACAGACACACAGACAAACCTCGCACGTCCGTGGTCGTGCCTCCGTGGGGATGATGGACTCCTGGGGTCTAAAGGACACGGACGGCCTTTTGTTGGACGTATCGGGGTCCGTCTCCTCCGCCCGGCGTCTCCTCCTGCCGAACACAGCTCATTGCCATCAGGGTTTCAGTTCAGCTGGGTCTGCACACCCAGCACACCACATCCAGTATACTATCTCGCTGTGGCCCTCGCTACTAACACAGGACCCAGACTTACAGGGGACTCACTCACAGGGGACTCACAGACTACTTACATATGAGAATAGACTTATATAGGATTATAGACTTACATATGACTATAAAGACCTATAGAAATAAATCAGACCCATGACTTAGATAGGATCCATAGACTTATCAAGAACCAAGAGACTTACATAAAACCCATAGCCTCACATAGGATCACAAGCTTACTTAGGATTACGGCTTAATCTCAGCTGACTGTAGCTCATGCATTGGCTGTGGCTAATGGTCACCTGCCACATACTCCGGTCTTATTGACACCCTGACCCCAGAAGTTGGTGACGAGGACAGTAAAACCATCACCCGTGCCCCCCCCCCCCATCATCTCACCTCCTCGCGTCACGCTCGTTTGGGGGGGCCGTGGAGATCAGCTGTAGCCCACTGGAGCCGAGGTTTTCTGGGGGCAGCCCCCCATTCTGGATGCCTTGCAGCTGGGAGAGCGGGATAAGGTGGGGAACGGAGCGCGGAGGAGATGGAGCGCGCGCCGGGCTCTGCGCTCGTGACAGCGACAGGGGAGGAGGAGGGGCGGGATTAGGGTCAGAGGTGACGTCACAGCGGCTGAATTTAGAACGGGGTCGCAGATCGCAACTCTCTGCATCATCTCCCCGAGTGGTGCCACACGCAAAGCGGTGCCTCTCATTCTGATGATATGATATTCATGCTGATGTTGACAGTATTGATGGCAATAAACATCATGAATTGGCTGAAAACATCCTAAAATAAAAACCCAACGCAGGACCCTCGTAAAACAGAGTCCTACCACTCAGTGCGGTTCTACTACCGGACAAAAAAGTCGTTATTATTATCATCATCATCTTCTCACCGCAACGGGCGGTAGCGCCGGGAGGTGCAGGAGTGGCAGGGCGAGCGTCTGCCCGGCGGCGTTCGGCACAGCCATCGGCGGGAGCATCAAGTTCACGGTCGGGGGGGGGGGCGGCGGTGGCGGCGGCTCGCCGTAGCCAAGGTGCGCCGTCTGGTACGACGCCGCACCTTGTTCAAAGCCCAAGAGCGGCCACGCCACCGCCACCGCCGCCGCCGCCGCCCCCTGGCCGGACGCCACCGGGAACGCCGGCCCCGGCGCGGGTGCGGTGGGGCCGGTCCCGCCAGCGGTGGCCGCCAGACGTGGCGGGGGCAGCGACGCGGCGCCGTCGCGCGGTGCTCCCGACAGCTCGTACATGTCCAGGTTGAGGTGCGCGTGAGCTACGTTCGGCCTGCGCTGTGAGCGACGCGCCTGCTGCTCGCGGGCCTCCTGGAGCGAGCGAGGGTCGTACTGAGAGAGGTCGAGGTGCGGCGGCGGCGGCGCTGGCGGCGGTACGACCGCGGCGTGGGGAGCGCCGGCGTGTGCTTGCGGCTGACCGTGATGATCGCTGGGAGGCCAGGCGGTGACGGGGCGGCTGGGCGGCGCAGCCCGTAGCGTGGGGACCCCTGAGTGGGCGTGTGCGACAGAGGGTTCAGCGTTGAGTTGGTTAAACGACCGTTCCCCCGAGTTGCATCGCGATGGTGCGAGCGGCGTCGCGTCGCGAGACAAAGACTCGGTTCGGAAATCTTGCAGAGCATCCCAACACTTCATATATGTGAGAAAATGGTCCACGGAAGTGGATGTCACAGAGCTAGCTCATTCAAGTAACCACTGGTCCACAACGTAGGAGCCAGCACAAAGTAAATAAATAAAGTGCATTTATCATATTATTAAATTAGCTCTTCGTCCAATTAATGTAATGGGGGAATCTAATTTCGAATTTTCAGCATTATGCCCCTTGCTTCCGATCACGTGCACCAATCGCGTGTGCACGTGACCATTTATATGGCTATGTCGGGTGGTGGAGGGTCACTCAACAAAAATTGGAAACGTAATCATTATCGTGGCTGAGCCCAAAAGACCCATTACGAAGCATGATACCGGCTTCGTAGAGACCTGTGTGTTAAGAACGCACGTCGACATTATTTACCAGCGAATGCAAGCCCGGCGCCGCTTTTGATGAACGGTGGCAGCGGCGGCGGCAGGAAAGTTGGCAGCGCCGACTGCGACGGCAGCGTGAGGAGCGGCATCCCGCTCAGCGCCGGCAGCGTGGTGAGGCCGGCGGCCCCCGGCGCCACCGCAGCGATCGGTGGCAGCGAGAGCGAGGGCTGGGCGAGCCGATCCGGCAGCGCTCGCTGGCTGTCCCCGTTCAGCGTCAGCAGTGGCAGCGCCAGCTCGGACGCCGACATCGCAGCCGCAGATCCGGCAAAGTCCAGGCCGGGGGCGTCCAAATCCTCGAGCGCCAGCGGCCTGGACAGCTGGGCCGGTAGGTGCCGAGTTAACGAGGAGTGCCACGATGTCATTTCTCAATTAGGAATTTTCATGATGTGATACAATACACATTTTCACGGTACCATATTATACATTATCCATTATCAAGGATATGTTCGGGTATACATTTTCATTGCACAATATAATATATATACATTTTAATCACATGATGTTAACTTTAAAGATAAGACGTGCACTCTCAATTTTCATGAAATTAATCTAGTGATATTCCTTATCATCCTGAGTTACGCAAGTAAAACAAAAACTCGGTCGAGGAAGGAATCGAGCGAATCACACAGCCACCTCGATGGTGCCGCGGTCCGACAGGCACGTGGCACTGCCCGCTTGGCCACCCGTCTCCAGGGGTCCTTGTGCCGCCCTCCCTACCAGCAGAGATCCATTACCCAGCGGCACCGCAGGCAAGGCAGAGGGGCGGTCAGCTGGCAGTGGTGGTGGCGATGGTGGTGGTTGTACTGGTACTGGTGGTGGAGTTGGTGGCTGCTGCCGGTAGCTCGCGTGGGTGTGTTCACAGTGGGTCTCGTCGTGGTGGTTGGAATCGTGGCTGGCACGATCGTGGTGGTCGCGGTCGCGTTGAGTGTGATCGTGGTTGCCGCGATCAGGGTGGACATGACCACGGTAAGTCTGATCGTGGTGCGTACGGCTGTGGTGGTAGCGGTCGTGATCGGCATGATCGTGGTGGGAGTGCGGTGGTGAGGGCGGTGGTGGCACAGAAGGTGGAGGAGGAGGAGGGTGCCTGCTCTGGTCGGAGCTCATGAAGCCGGGCAGTGACATCGCCACTGCCTGCATCATAGATATGAAGTTGTGCTGCTGCGTCTGCCAGAGAGGATGAAGGGCATCATTCAAAAACAAAAAACAGGATTATCGACTAAAATCTCACCCGTTGATTCCTCTTCACATGTGGAGAAATTCGGTCTACGAGACACCAATTGTTTCATGTCATCCACCACTGCGTTCAACCACCACACTGCAGGTCACAACAACACACTCACCCAATGACCCACTCACTCCTCAATCACTCACGCTCCACACTGCAGGTCGCTAAACGTCTCTGTCTGCTTCGTCCCTCACACTGCTCCACTTTGATATTCCCACCCATCGTCTCTTTTCAAAAGCCCTCAATAACTTTGCTCACTGCAAGAAATGCGTTAATTCTTATCGCTATGACAACTTTGGCAGTAGTGTTTGTTCTGGCTGCTTGATGTTTTTTGGCCTTTGAGCCCGTGCTCGGCAACTGTGTAAAAATAAACAAGAAAAGAAAACTATATTCTTAGGTTATTTCGGTAAAGTCACGTAGGTAAAAAATTAAAATTAATAAAAGTAAAATAAAAATAAAACAGAAATCACGACGTTTCGGAGGCAACGTGCTGTGACTGTTCCACCTGAAGACGGAAGCTTGTGTTGCCTCCGAAACGTCGTGATTTTTATTTAATTTTTATTTTACTTTTATTAATTCTAATTTTTTACCTACGTGACTTTACCGAAAAAACCTAAGAATATGAATCCTTGCAGTCACGAAAGCTTCAAATCTAGAAGAAAACTGTCGTGAAAGAACGCACAATCATCCTCGGAAGCAACCGAAATGCACGTGGGACTGTCGCGTGCGCGACACGGGGCATGCCGCGGAGTCGGGCAATGCAGTGGCAGACGCAGCACGCGTGGAAACAACGGCAAGAAGAAGATGGAAAGGATGGTGATCTACAGCTCTCCCGGGTGTTCTCGTGGCGACCGGCACGCCGTCCGACATTTCACGGCACGTGCTGGGAGCTTCTCCAGGAACTGAACTCCCAGTGTTCAGAGGAAACTCTCAGCGCGTGGAGCAAAACGCAACCAGAAAACGCGCCGCAGAGCTCCAAGCTTTGGCAAAAGACAAATCGGACTCCACGGCTCTGCCCGTTCTGTAAAGTGCAAGCACGCTCGCATAGCATCGGCATCTCACAGATATCTTCCATTTCATAAAGAAAACTAATCCTGTACCGGGGAGGTGGGCTGGGCCTGCTCGATTTGGCAGCGCCACTCGTGAATGTTTGAGCGTCTACGGGGGACACCGCGTGACATAACTCAAAATCGCATCAGAGGGTTGCATTGTAGCACAAACCGAGAAAACCCGCGCGGGTATCAGCGGACGACGATGCTGTTGACGATGACGCTGACTCCCGACGATTCCTCACCTGGGCAAAGCGCTGAACCTCCTCCATGAAGGCGACACGCGATGACCCAGAGCCGGCGTCGGCTGCAGCGTGGGGTCCCTCCGCGTAGCTCGACCCCCCGCCCCCTCTCCTCAGCTCCCCCGCAGCCCGAACCCTCGACTCCCCGTACAGCGACGCCATCGCCTCCCCGTCGGTGGGCGCCGCTCGGAGCGAAGAATCGGTCCTGAAAAATCGTGGCGGTGATCGAGTTTCGAGCGTGTTTTGTTGAACCCGGTGCGAGCTCAGGAGGCCAGGCAGAGCATCGTTTGCGAGAGCGACCGAGCTGGGATTTGCCCACGCGATAGTGACGGGAGCACCCACGCACGCGCTCCATCACTCGCTGACTCGCTCACTCGCTCACACTGCCACCGTCCCTCTGCGGAGACAACGCGGTCTTGGAATAGGAACCAGAAGGCACAAATAACATAACAAGACGACACAAATAACACAGCCAGACAGCATAAATTACATTACATGCAACACGAATAACACAACCAGAAAACACAAATAACATTACAATATAAGACAAATAGCACAACCAGACAGCACACATTACATGATTACGTATAACACGAATACCACAACCAGAAAACACAAATAACATAACAAGGCAACACAAATAACACAACCAAATAGCACAAATAACATCAGATGAGACAGAAGAAAGTGAACAAAATGATATAACTCACTATGCTTTATAATATACAATCGACTACATTCAACACACGTCATTCACTATACACTAGATATTTCACAACACATTCCTTAACAAATATTTTTGCTTCAGACCCCCCAAAAACACAGATGACCAACATTTCCCTTACGCCTATCGTCATAACCATTTTATTTTCTAAACAGTTCAACCAAACTTCTCACGGTAACTCTACCTCTCTCGTCACGCGAGCAGCAGCAGCCGTGGCGTCGGGCGGGCGGGCAGAGTGAAGAATCCGCGAGCAACACGGCCACGTGGACGTCTCCGTGTCCCAAACACCACCGCCCCCTACCCCCCACTCTCACCGCAAACTCTAAACACGGTTGCCTGGCAGCGGTCGCACTTGGCGTGGCCACGCGGCGTGGGTCGCACCGTTGTTTGCCTAGCGCGGTGACAGCTACACCGGAGAAAACTTAACAGCCTTGGGGCCGGGGTAGCCGGCCTTGCAACAACGGCAGAAGCATCCAACCGGACTACACTTCGTAAGTAGAGGGAGTAGCCGTCCTTGCAATAGCAGCAGCAGCTGCTGCCAGTGACAGCTACACTGGAATAAACTTCACAGCCTGGGGCCAAGTAGCTGGCCTTGCAACAACAGCAGCAACAGCTACAACTGGCAGCTATGCCAGAGTAAACTTCACCACCTGGGGCCGGGTAGCTGGCCTTGCAACAACAGCAGCAGCAATAACACTTCGTTAACTCGTGGGAGTAGCTGGCCTTACAACAGCAGCAGCTGCCACAAAGTGAAAGCTAAATCGGACGACACGTCATAAGCAGGAGGAATAGCTGGCCTTACAACGTCACGGCTTCCATTAAGTGACAGCTAAATCAGACGACACTTCATAACCAGAAGGAGGAGATGGCCTTGCAACAACAGCAGCAGCAGCAGCAGCAACAGCTGCCACTAAGTGACAGATACACCAGACTCCACTTCATAGGCAGCAGGAGTGTAACTGGTAGCTGGCCTTACTACAACAACAACAACCACTGCCCTTCACCACTAAGTGGTGGTGATAGGGCCACAACCAGCCCAGGTTTCACCTGGGTAGCACAGGAATTGGCGTCTGTGTTCGGGTGGATGAAGAAATTGATTTGTACCGAGATCTGGTACCGGTAATTGCTGTGTTGAACTTTATCACCAGAGACTCCACAGTGCTGATAACAGACCGAGTGCTGGCTGAGAAATATGCCTGTGTTTGGTCTATAGTGGAAAAGGTGGTGACCCCAGGTGGTGATGTCACCATAGCGATGGTGCCAGGTTAGGTGCACAAACTTTGCTGGAAGGTCACGGGACAGACCCAGGTGCTGTGGGTTGACTGCAGATGCACCACATGTGCTTCCTACTATGCCAACTTGCTATGCTATGGCCGCACGGCACTCCGCTCATCGTTATGAACACACACATTCACTTACACACACATACACACAACACAGACAAAGATCACCTGTATAGCCTTTGACCGATTTTTGAAGCAAGCGATGTTAGCGAGCAGTGCCTATGAAGGCCGGCACGGGTGTGAGTTGCGAACACGACGCCCGGCCAACGCCACGTCCGGCCGCCTTTGTCTCTCCAGTGCTGATATTTACACACCGCACCAGGTACTCGTTTATGGCCGAGTCAATCTAGGGGAGGTCTAGGACCGGTTCAAATAATCGTCGCTTGGTGTTGTTGGCCGTGAGCGGGAATCGAACTCGGGCCGCCACTGTTTTTGGTTTGTAAGTGAGAATCGAACTTGGGTTTCTGGGCCAGTATCGAAGCGCGCAAATCACTGTGCCACCGCTCCCCACTGACTGTCGGGTGTTCACAGATACAGACGACACGGACGCCGGGAGTGGTGACCCCACCTGGATGCAGATCCCTTCTGCTGCTGCTGCTGCTGCTGCAGGAGTCCCAGCTGAAGCCCAGGGTCCTGTTGCAGGCAAATACAACGAGCGCTCAGCTGTTAATTCCACTTTGCCGCATGCAAGTTTGTCTGAAGCTGGAGAGTTTCTGGGAAGCTCAACTGGGACACATAGCAAACTGGCCCAATCTTCCATCCCACCGTCAGTCTCTCCTCCTCCCCTAATTCCCTCCTTTCACTTCCTCCCCTCATCTATTCCTCTCCTTCTTAACCCCTCCTTACGTCTCCCTCCTCTCGTCTTACCTCTCTACTCCTCTCCCCTGATCTCTAATCCCCATCTCCCCTCCCTCTCCTCTCACCTACTCCTCCCCGCCTCATCTCATCCCCTCCCCTCATCTCCGCCGCTCTCACCTCTCTTCCTCCTCCTTCCGCCCCCCCCCCCGCCTCTCCTCCTCGATCTCATCCTATTCTCTCCCGTTCCTCTGCCCCTCTCCCCCCTCCTTTCCCTCTATCCCCATCATCCCCTCTGCTTTCCCGTGGCCTTTCCTCTCACCTCCTCGCGCAGGAAGCTGAGGCTGGACTTGCGGCAGGGCTTGACGACGGAGGCGGTGGGCGACCACGGGGACGACGTGGGCGACTCGGCCCGGCTACCCTCGCCCGAGCTCTCGTCCCTCGGCTCGTCCCGGCCGCGTCCTGCCGGGGCGTCGACGCGCGGAGTTACGCGCGGAGCGACGCGCGGAGCGACGCGACACGCATTCACAGAGTGAGCTCCAAGGCTGCGATGCTGCCTGCGACGCCCGCAGAAGCGGATGTCGCAGAGCTACGTCTGAGATCCCTACTGCCTCAAGTGACGTGTGCTCCACACGCAGTAGAGGGCAGCACTCTCCCACTCACTTGAGAGTAATGCTTGTTGTATGACATTCAAAACCGATATTTTACACGCTTTTAATTAACTGACTATTGTTGTTGTTGTCGTATCATCAAATCTTGTAACTTAATTTTAAACCCACTTCCCAATGTGGTATCGACTGCAGACTCCAAGTTCTGCCCCGACAGTCCCCCAACATCTTCTCTTTGAATCACACAGAGACTCACAAACTCACAGAGACCCCATAGATCTACCCTAAATGGATCCTACCATCTGGCATCGGGATTCCTCTGGGTCACCGGACTCGTGGAGACGACCCCAAAGACAACGGTACGCAAACGATTCAATGGGCAACTGCATTAGTTAATTGGCTCATTGATTTAATTGGCAGCTGCCCCTGGCAGAGTCACCGTGTGGTCCGAGCTGCCGATCAGCGTCGTCGTCCCGCGAGTCTCGCACGTCGTCGACGTCCGAATCCGACGTCTCCAGCTCGTCGCCAGCGATGGGTGTCGCGAGGTCCTCCTCCTCCTCCTCCCCCAGCGCCGGGTGAACCGTCGCCACTTGCGTGCGAGGACCCAGCACCGGCCTGCAGGGCGCAAGCGAGGGGCGGAAGGGCACGGTCGCACGCATCGCACGGCCACGACGAATGGGCCCCCCGGTCCACAGAGGATGCGCCTGGCCTCGTCGGCGCCACGCCCATGATAATCGTTAATCGTGATGATGATGATGCGCAATTTGCAACGCGCGCAGATCGCTCCCTCTCAAGAGAGGGAATGAATCAGAGGTGCGGGAAACGAGGGACGAGCGGTGAAAGCTGCCAGATACCGGTGCCAGAAATTGCCCAAGTTCTGTGGGGTCCAATAGGGGGATGTTTGTCCAGTACCACGGACGAGTGTTGATACGCGCGGAGTAAACCCAAGCGTTGCGAGGTTGGGCAAACCTCCATCCCCGTACAGATGGAATAAAGATGGCAAGCCGGGAGATGGTGACCTCGACGCCCACCGGTCGCGAGCTTCACGAGTGCGCGTGATCCACCAACCCTCTCCGCCTGCACAGGGCCGCAACACAGCCAACGTGTTGGAAAGTCCAGTGCGGCGGCACCATGAGGATACCGTGGATTTCTTACTCACCCTGCCGAGTTGTGGCGAGCGAGCCTGGAGCGCTGGCCGGTGGCGCGGGGAGGAGGGGGCGGTGTGTCGGAGGAGCCGTGGTATCCGGTGTCCGTGCTGCCCCCCTTCTCCGATGATCGCTGCGACACCTTCACGCGCGCCGACCCCACCACCGTGTCCTGCCGCACCGACATGACACGCCTCTCTCTTTACTTGATACAGCAAGCGTGCTGTGACGGTTTCCACCTGAAGACGGACGCTTGCGTTGCCTCCGAAACGTCGTGGTTTTTTATTTTACTTTTATTAATTAGAATTTTATTTTTTACCTACGTGACTTTACCAAAAAAACCTAAGAGTATGAATCCTTGCAGTCACGAAAGCTTCATATCTAGAATGATACGCCACATTGGAATCCCACTGATCCCAAAAATCCCACCAATACCACCGATCGTACTGATCCCATTGATCCCAACGATCCCACTGATTCCAAAAATCCCACCAATACCACCGATCTTACTGATCCCATTGATCCCAACGATCCCACTGATCCCAAAAATCCCACTAATATCACCGATCTTACTGATCCCATTGATCCCAACGATCCCACTGATCCCAAAAATCCCACCAATAACATCGATCTTATTGATTCCACTGATCCCATTGATCCCACTAATCCCAGAGATCCCACCAATAACACCGATCCCACCAATAATATCGATCTGACTGATCCCACTGATTACAACGATCCCGCTGATCCCACCTCAAACATATGAGCTGTCCCTGTACGGCACAGAAGGAGCCGATGTCGCTACATGTAACCGAGTAATCGATTACACGAGTAATCCCAATCGAGTAATTTGCAGGTATTCATCTTCTTGGTTCTTTCGGTAAAGTCACGTAGAAGGGAAGTAATAAAATAATAAAAATAAATAAAACATAATAAAATAATTATTTAAAAAATAAAGATACAATAATAAAATAATATAAAATTTTACTTCCCTTCTACGTGACTTTACCGAAAGAACCAAGAAGATGAATCCCTGCAGTCACGAAAGCTTTAAATCGAAATTTAATTTTCCGGTACTTGTCGAATTTGGCAATTTGGACCCTGACGCTGGCACACAATGTCCGACCCGTTTTGCTCGATGGCGCGTATTCCTGTTTGCTAATACACGCGACCACAGCCGTAACCAACGACGGGCCTGTTCGGATTCCAACTGCGAACCTCCGGAGCGAGAGGCTTGCGTGCTGCCGCGTGGCCGTGACGACGGCGCGGGCGACATCGGTACCTGCTGCCCAGGGCTGGGGGCGCCCCGCTGGCCCTGTCGGCGCTCCAGCAGCCACAGGCTGGTGAGGAGGGCCGCCGTGGACGTGCGAACCCTCATGACCGCGCCTTCCCCTCCTTCCCCGGTCGCTCTTTTGGCGCGGTGTCCCGGCGTGGGCCGCCGCCGATCAGCCCAGCGCACCATCCACTCCAGCAGCTTCCCCTCCGCGCTGGCCATCCTCTCCCTCACCTGCGGTGGGTGGGGCGAGGCAACTAGGTGAGGCTCATGCCACGCACGACCCGCTTACTGGGGGCATCATGGGGAGCAGAAAGAGGTCATCTCGCCCAGCGCTCTCGCTGATGTACCGTGCGCCTTGCTGTCCGATGACCGATCCAGCACCTGTTCTCTGTTTCGCGTGCCCTGCTTACGGTGGGCACATTCAGGAGCTGGAAGAGTCTAGCGGAATGTCCGACCGAGCCGATATCTGTGCCGCGCAGCCTCATCAGGGCCTGCGGCCATCCAGCCACCAACGCCCCCAATACTATCGCTCATCGAGCGCTTACGAGCAGGGGAATCTTTAAACGGACATGGGCATCGCTCGGCACGAGCGCTCACCTCCTGCGATCCGGCCGCTCCTTCACGGGACTTTCCCGCCACGTGGGCGCCACCGGTCAGCCGAGGGTGGCGTCCCCAACCGTCAGCGCTGCTCAACTCGAGCCACGATCCCTCCGACTCGTCCGCCGGGAGTCGTCCCACATCCGCCTGCGCCTGCCGCCGCGCCCAGAAGAGCCCACCGCTCGGAGCCTCCCGCACCGTCTCACCGGCGAGCGGCGCCGGTTTACTCCTCGCGCCCTCGAAGAGCTTCGAGGGCGGGGGGCCGAAGGGGCCGACTCTCGCGAACGGTGCCTCCGGGCCGATCCCCGTCGCGCCGGCCGCCCTCGGTACGGGACGTTCCTTAACCGCGTCCGCGCTCCGGCTCACGCGAGACCGGTTCCCGCTCGTGCCGCTCTCCGGACAGAGCTCCGCGTAGAGGCCGGCGAGCGCCGGGTAGAGCGTGCCGGCTTCAAACGGAGGCTTCTCGTCGGGCGCGTCGGCGGCGGCGCCGCCGGTCCCCGCGATCGCCCGGCCGCGCTTGCGCTCCCTCGCCGCCGGGAGGCTGTTAGTTCGCGCCAGCGGCCGGTGGGCGCCGCCTTGCCGTTCCACCCAGCGCTTCAGCATCGCCTGCGCCTCAAACGCCAGCGACGTGAGCTCACGCCGCCGCAGCAGCTCGGTGAACGGCGCCAGCAGCGGCACCGAGCCGGCTGCCCCGTCGTCTTGCCCGGCGCCGCCCGCCAAGTCCCGCTCGAGCACGTAGCCCAGGAAGAGGTCGAGGAAGTCCAGGTACTCGTCGTCCTCCAGCTCGAACTCCCAGCTACCGACAGGCGGCAGTGACGCCGATGCCGCCGCCGCCGCCGCCGCTCCCTCGGTGCCAGTGCCGTGCGCCGGATCCGTGCCGGCGTTTCCGGCTGCAACGCGGCTCCCGGAATCGGACCACTCATCGCGGAACGGCGATTTGCTGTCACCACCGCTCGCCCGTCTCCTCCTCGCCGCGGCGCCCACCCGCCCGTCCAGCGACAATCCCTTCCTCACCGGCGTCTTCCCCGACGACTCCGCCGCGGCCACCGGCGTCGTCGCCCCGGCCGACGAAGGCGACGACGACGCCGGCGCCTTGCTCCCCGACAAACCCCCGCCCGGCACGGCGCCATGCCGCACGAGCGAATCGGAGAAGCACCGAACCGCCGGCCGCTTTCTGCTCGCGCCTGGATCCGGGGCCCCCGGCGCCGCCGCCACCGCCGGCTCGTCCGCGTTGCCGGCGCTCTCCGAGTCGGCCGACCCAGAGCGCAGCAGCGGACGAAACCTGGCGGCGGACACGGAGGCGTCGTCGTCGTCGTCCCCGTGGTCGTCGTTGGCGGCGGGCTCCCAGATGTGGGCGAGCACGGGGCCCGTGGTGCGTGCGACGCGCGCCAGGAAGCGGTCGCGGCGTTCCTGCTGCTCGTCCAGACACAGAGACACGCTCTGCTGCTCCGACGACCCCTCCTCTGCGTCTGCACAACGGTGACAAGAACCATCATCGTCGTCGTCGTCGTCGTCATCACAATACTTCACAATACGTAACGATGATAATAATAATGATGACGATGATGCACAAAGCAGCTTGGACAGATGTGCGGAGTGTGTGCCGTGAGTGTGGTGTGTGTGGTATGTGGAGTGTGTGTACTCTGCATGCAGTGTCGCGTAGATGTGGTGTGTGTGGTGTGTGGTGAGTGTATGTGTTTAGCCTGGCACAAGCACCTGGTGACGTCAATGCCACTTAGTGGCGAATGGTGGTTGCTGTTGTTGTGTATGTGTTGTCTGTAGTTTGTGTGGTGGGTGTGGTGTGTGTGGTGCGTGGGAGCCCAAGCTGCTGTGCTCGTGCTGGTGGTGGTGGCCACCAGCAGGAGCTGCACGCCCCGTACCCTGCACGTTGACAAAGCGCAGGCGCTTGAGCAGTGAGCGGTGTTTGTCCTGCAGCGGCACGCGCACCCCCTCCGCGTCCGGGAACGCCTGCGCCAGAATCTCCACCATCTGGCGCCATCACAGCGGGAGCGGCAACAAGAAGCGCGAGCACTACAGTTGAACAGCACCGTAGACAAATGCGCTGGCATGTGTCCCGTCACAGCTCCTCGCGTCCAACCGCTCCCCTCTCACCCTTCCCCTTGCCCGCCACCCCTCCCCTCCCTGGCACCACCCCCCACCACCCCCCTCTGTGCCGGACCTGTCGTGTGGGGGGCAGCTCTGCGACGAGGCTGAGCACGAGGTCCTGGAGCATCTCCTCGGCGTGCAGGAAGCGCGCGAAGGGCAGCAGGCGGCAGGCCCACGCCAGCGCCGCCTCGCACTGCGCCGTCACCGCGCCGTCGAACGCGAACACCGAGCCGCGCTGCTGCTGTGCGGGAATTCAGGAATTCACGTGCGTCTTTACAGAACTCGCGGCGGCTCAGCTGAGATTGCTGGGGCATTCATGGGAGGAGTTATCACACCATACGGACGTTATCGTGATTTCACTGTTGCGTCCCGACTCTTTTCATTTTGTAATAACGTGATGTTACACGCCGTGCTGTAACGGTCAGTTTAGGCATTGGGGGCGAGTTTCTCAAATGCCCCCGCAGATGCCTCTTGTCCACCCAGCAGTAGAAATGGGTTCGGCACCACAGTAAGCTGACGTGTGGTGGGAAAATAATGCGGGTAAGCCCACCTCCTCCAAGACGTCTGGCCGTCGTGGAAGAGTAGACCAAGTACCGCACAGAGAGCAGCTGTCTAAGGCTCCGGCCTCATGGAGGCCCTTTCCGCGAGTCGTGGCGCGAGCGGGCAATCGACGCGACGCGACCTCTCTGACGACAGAACGAACGGTCGACAGGATGGTCAGTCCCGCGAGCCTCTCTCCCGACGCCTCGATGGCGCCGTGCGGCTGGTGGTGCTGTGTGGGAGGAGGTCACCGGCCCGCGTGGTGGTGGTGCTGGTGGTGCTGGTGGTGCTGGTGGTGCTGGTGGTGCTGGTGGTGCTACCTGCGCGCTGTGCAGGCTGTCGTGCGCCGCCTGGTACTTGCGGCAGCACTCGGAGAGGCGGTCACGCATGTGCAGCAGGAAGCAGAGGGCACAGAGCTCACGGAAGCAACCTGGGTCATGTGACGCACGCACGCACACACACAGGGCCGGGGATACGGAGGGGATCACGGCTCAGGTGAAAGCAGAGGTCGCAAACGGGTTTTGATTCCTTACCCGTACCCGTACCCGGCCGCACCAGGGTCGCAACCGGGTACCGGTACCCGTACCCTACCCGATACCCGGCTACCCGTACCCGGCCGGGTATCGGGTAGGATACGGGTCTCGGGTACCCGATTGCGACCTCTAGGATGAAGCCATGTTGCAGGCGCGGGTGGGTTGATTCTAGGAACTTGAATTGTGAGAAGAGACAAGACGTTGGGAAATGAGTGACAAACGGTGACTCACCAGTGACTCACGGCCTACCCGTACCCGTACCCGGCTGCACCAGGGTCGCAAACGTCTACCCGTACCCGGCCGGGTACGGGTAGCCGGGTATCGGGTAGGGTACGGGTATCGGGTACCCGGTTGCGACCTCTGGGTGAAAGTCAACGTCCAAGTGATTCCCTGCTCAAATGAGCGTTGAGGCATGAGCGTTCATCTTCTGTTCACAGCCCTGCAGAGCCAGTGGTGGAAATTCTACATTCCTATGGCGGGACAAATCCATCCGTAGGCCAGCAACTTTTGACTTCCCCACAACAAGGCACTCGTTTCATCGACCCCCAGCCAGGATCTGAACTCGGAACCTTCCGATTGTGAGCCGCTCACTCTACCACTGAGCTACATGGCCGGGTTAAAGTCCAACACGCCATTAAAAAAAAAAATAATACGTTTTTACAGATTCACACGACTGTGATGCAGTTGGTTTTGCTCCAATTTCTATTTTCTCCGTTGTTGTGCTTGTTTTCATGTTACTGCTTTTCATCCTTATCTCTAGAGTTTTCACCTGGTTAAACAAATGAACTTGACTTGACGATGCCACTATAATACATCCTTACACGCACCACAGGAGAAAGAAAACTGCGGATCTATTTGCGAATCGAATCGTGATTCTAAGAATCGATCGAATTCTAGATTTGAAGCTTTCGTGACTGCAAGGATTCACATTCTTAGGTTTTTTCGGTAAAGTCACGTAGATAAAAAATTAAAATTAATTAAAGTAAAATAAAAATAAAATAAAAATCACGACGTTTCGGAGGCAACACAAGCTTCCGTCTTCAGGTGGAAACGTCACAGCACGATAGCTGTATCAAGTAAGATAAGTAAGTTACTTGATACAGCTATCGTGCTGTGACGGTTCCACCTGAAGACGGAAGCTTGTGTTGCCTCCGAAACGTCGTGATTTTTATTTCATTTTTATTCTACTTTTATTAATTACAATTTTTAATCTACGTGACTTTACCGAAAAAACCTAAGAATATGAATCGATCGAATCACATCGAGAGGAGGAACCGTTAAGAGCAACACGCAGTGCCGCTCCCCAAATTGAAAAACGGCCGCAGAAATCGTGACCCCAAAATCGTGACCCCAAAACCACAATCCCGACCCTTGACCCCCGACGAATCAAATTGTCGGTGACTGCGAGAACCGTTACCAAGAACGCGCGCCGTCGTGCCCTGGCCCTCGGCCCCGGCTCGCTCGAGCGCGACGCCCCGCATCCTCGTGTACGCCAGCAGGGAGGGGGGCAGCGGCTTGGGGGGCGGCCGCCCCTCCTTGGCACGGATCTATCAGGGGAGAACGGACGGCAATAGACGAGACGATGATGACGACGATGACGACCATGACGACCATGACGACGATGACGACGATGACGACGATGATGACGACGACAACGATGACGACGCCGCTACTGCTGATGTTACAGACGATGACGATAACGCTGCTACTACTGCTGCTGGTGCAGGCATAGCAATCACACAGCACCGTACCGTGTCCACATCGCACCGCTCGCTCTCTCGCTCACGCACCGCAAACTGTCCGCACCGCACCACCCTCTCTCGGGCACCGCGCCCCACCCACACCGTAGCACACACACTCTCTCTCTCTCTCAGGCAGCAGCGGACCTTGCCCACGGTGCGCCGCACTCTCTGCAGGCGGCGGATGTACCACTGCGCGGCGGGGAGGGAGCAGCGCGACGCGCGCAGCAGCGCCAGCGCCCGCTGCAGCGCGCTCGACGCGCCGTGCCGGGAGCGCTTCTCCTGCGCCAGCGCCGCGTCGTCACCCTCCTGCGCACCACGCACCGCACGTTAGCCCCCGTCAGAGGTCGCAAACGGGTTTTGATTCCCTACCCGTACCCTACCCGAAATGAGTGACAAACGGCTACTCACCAGTGACTCACGGCCTACCCGTACCCGGCCGCATCAGGGTCGCAAACGGGTACCCGTACCCGTACCCGGCCGGGTACGGGTAGCCGGGTATTGGGTAGGGTACGGGTACCCGGTTGCGACCTCTGGCCCGTGACCCCCGGGGTCGGAACGTTGGACGTCATTGCAACGATTACTTTTTATTTTACTCTCCACTTCCAGAAAAATAAATACCGAATAGCAATAGTTTGGAGATGTATTCGGCCACCTTAAACAATGGATCTCAGAGCAGCATGCATACAAAGGAGGAGGGGATGAGTGAGAAGTAGCCGGAGAGAGACCGAGGTGAAACGACAGAGAACTGGAGAGAGAAAGAGAGGAGGCCGCTGCGTTAAACAGCCAGTGGGGTCTTCAGTGGGGACTTAGAAGTCTCCATCGACTGTGTCAGTTCCCGACCTCCAAGAGCAGCGAATTCCGGAGCCTGCGTGCCGTGTGGATAACAGCCCAGAGGTCATCCCGGGGTCGGAGCCCGGAGCACGGTTACGCTCAGTAGGGCGCGATCAAGAGTTTGCAGTAGAGCGTGTGGCCGGATAGTGGAATGTGCGGCTGAATCAATATATACGGTGGGGTGGACAATAACGGTCGCCATGCTCGTCAATAACACTGTGGGATTAAAAGGAAAAAAAAAAATAACAGGTGTAAAATAAAATAATAAACAAAACTAATATCAATAAAATAATAGAGAGATGAAATAATAGATAGATAAAATACAAAATAAATAACAAAATAGCATATAAATATAATGATACATAAATAAATAGACCAGATAATAAAGAAATAACATTATACAATATAATAAATAAATAGAATGGTAAAATAACAAATAAAACACTAAATAAATAAAATTATAAATAAATAGCCGATATTTGATAGATAGGTAAAATAATAAACATAATACTAGCCATGTAGAATAATAAATAAATACAACAGCAAATAACAGGCGTCGTTTCGAGCAACGGCCCTTTTGCGCGGATGCCGACCATCAGCTCTCCGTCGCCGTGTGCACCCACTGCCAACGCGGCCCCGGCCCCAGCGCAAGCACCTGCAGCTCCACACCGAGCTGCGGGCAGTACAGCGGCGGCGCCGGCAGGTAGAGGCCCGGCGGCACCAGCCCGGCCAGGCAGCCGCCCCCGGCGCGCTCCCGGGCCGCCCCCACGGCGCCGGCGAGCGCGGGCCCTAGCGCGTCTACCCCGGCCATGGCGGCCGCGTGCAGCATCTCGCGCAGCGCGGCCAGCAGGGCGTCCGGGGCGTCGTCCTCTCCCTCCTCGTCGGCGGCGGCGGCGGCGGCGGAGTCTGCGAGCGGTAGGTGTGTGAAGGTTCACCGCGCCCCCCCCAACCGCCAGTGGCACACGTACAGTGATATCTACCATTACACGTACCGTCACATGTACAGAGACATCTACCAACACCTGTACCGTCACATGTACTGTCACATGTACAGAGACATCTACCAACACATGTACTGTCACATGTACAGAGACATCTACCAACACCTGTACCGTCACATGTACTGTCACATGTACAGAGACATCTACCAACACCTGTACCGTCACATGTACAGAGACATCTACCAACACCTGTACCGTCACACGTACAGAGACACCTACCAACACCTGTACCGTCACACGTACTGTCACATGTACCGTCACATCTACCATTACGTGTACCGTCACACGTACAGAGACACCTACCAACACCTGTACCGTCACACGTACTGTCACATGTACCGTCACATCTACCATTACGTGTACCGTCACATGTACAGAAACATATACCAACACCTGTACCGTCACATGTACTGTCACATGTACAGAGACATCTACCAACACCTGTACCGTCACATGTACTGTCACATGTACAGAGACATCTACCAACACCTGTACCGTCTCATGTACTGTAACACCTACCAACACCTGTACCGTCACACGTACTGTCACATGTACAGAGACATCTACCAACACCTGTACCGTCACATGTACTGTCACATGTACAGAGACATCTACCAACACCTGTACCGTCACATGTACTGTCACATGTACAGAGACATCTACCAACACCTGTACCGTCACATGTACTGTCACATGTACAGAGACATCTACCAACACCTGTACCGTCACATGTACTGTCACATGTACAGAGACATCTACCAACACCTGTACCGTCACATGTACTGTCACATGTACAGAGACATATACCAACACCTGTACCGTCACATGTACTGTCACATGTACAGAGACATCTACCAACACCTGTACCGTCACATGTACTGTCACATGTACAGAGACATCTACCAACACCTGTACCGTCACATGTACTGTCACATGTACAGAGACATCTACCAACACCTGTACCGTCACATGTACTGTCACATGTACAGAGACATATACCAACACCTGTACCGTCACATGTACTGTCACATGTACAGAGACATCTACCAACACCTGTACCGTCACATGTACTGTCACATGTACAGAGACATCTACCAACACCTGTACCGTCACATGTACTGTCACATGTACAGAGACATCTACCAACACCTGTACCGTCACATGTACTGTCACATGTACAGAGACATCTACCAACACCTGTACCGTCACATGTACTGTCACATGTACAGAGACATATACCAACACCTGTACCGTCACATGTACTGTCACATGTACAGAGACATCTACCAACACCTGTACCGTCACATGTACTGTCACATGTACAGAGACATCTACCAACACCTGTACCGTCACATGTACCGCTCACACATGTGTGTGGGTTTTCTCCAGGTGGTCTCGTTTTCTCCCACGTGAACACTCATTAATTGACCGATTCCACCTTAATATATAGAGGACCACAGAACCTTGGCAAGTGTCGGCACTGGCTCATTGCGTGGCTGCTACTGCCTTCCTGCTCGACATCATCACCGGGGGAGTGGTGGCGCAGACTTTTCCATTTCGACCACCAGCCCCGCGGACAGAAACCACCGCCGCCGCCGATGCGGCGCTTACCGGACGCGGTGCCGGCTGTTACATCGGCCACCCGGGCTCCGTCCGGGTCCATCTGCGGCGCCGTTAAAGGCGTCTGCAGCAGCGCCTGCAGCTTCTCCTGCAAGATCCTTGCGGGTCGGAGGTCGTCGGGGAGTTGCAGTGACACCCGCGGTGGCCTAGGAGAGCAAATGGACGACAAGGGGCCTCACTGGAAAGGCCATCTCCACAATGTGTTTGGATCATCTTTACGACTTGTGACAGACACAGACGGACGGACGGGCAGAGTTTATGCATTCATGATTTCAGCATTAGTTGGAAAGCATTAAAAAATCCGTCACTATTCATCGAACTGAGTTTCGGGTTTCAAGTTGATTCTGTCTCATTTGCAAGAGTGAGTGACCTGGGTCACACTCTTAGGATTTTGCAGTAAAGTCACGTAGGTAAAAAATAAAATGAATAAAAGCAAAATAAAAAATCACGACGTTTTGGAGGCAACACAAGCTTCAGGTGGAACCGTCACAGCACGATTGCTGTATCAAGTAATCAAGTGACTGGGTCACCACAATGCCAACAGTCAAACGAACCAAAAAAAATCGAACGCACGAGGAGAGACTTGTGCAACTCAACTCACCCCGCGGGATCGGCGCCAGCTAGACTGCGGTTGTGGCGGCGGCGGCGGTGGAGGTGGCGGTTTTGGTGGTGGTGGTCGTGCGAGCAGTACGCCAGGCCGACGGCCACCGCCGTCTTCCAGTCGCCGAGCGTGCGCGCGAGCCACACGGCCTCCGCGTGGAGCCCCGCCACGAGCAGCAGCTCCAGCGCGTACTCGGGGCTCCAGGCCGACGACACGCGCTGGGCCCGTGCGCTCACGCTCACGCCGGCGCGGCTCACCGGCAGCAAGCGCCACCGCGGGGGAGGAGCTGCCGACGGTACAAGCGACCGTCAGCAGCATCAGCAGCAGCAGCATGAGCAGCAGAATCACCAGTAGCAGCATCAGCACACGCACTCTCGCACCGGAACGACTCGCATTCTTATCATCATCATGCTTATCATCGTCTCACCATCATCAAAATCACTGACATTTTCAGCATCTGCAGCGTCACCACTCCGCTCGGTACCCACTGTGCTACGTGCATTACGCATGATTGCTCTGAATTGTGAAGAGCGACGAACTGGGAGTTTGCCGCAGCCCCGTACCTGCCGTCGTGTGCAGCGGTGGCAGCGTCTGCACGCTGTGCGGTGGGAACACGTAGAGTGCACGGTTGGTGAAGTATGCCGCCATGAACCGGCCCATGGAGCGAACCACAGCCAGCGCCGCCCGCTCACAAATCCCCGGCGCTGCGGGCGAGGCGAGCGGCACGAGGCGGCGGTTAGCGACGCGGACCACAGCGCCTTCACCGTGCTAACAGCACTCACCACAACAGGCTCTTAAAGCTACACACAGGAGATCTTCATCTTTGTACGTGTCTCGGATGTGTCTCGGATGTGTACGAGTCACCTGTGTCGGTGTGCGGTTGCAGGAGGCGTGCGGCCATGCGGTCGCACAGGCAGAGTGCGGGGAGCAGGTGGAGCGCACGCAGGTGAGCGTAGAGCAGCGCCAGGCAGTGGCGCGTCTGCAGGTGAGCGCCTCGCCTCCCCCCTGCCGCAAAACCATCGCCACCGTTTACACCGCGATGCCACTCGTCGTGATGCAGAGGTCGCAACCGGGTACCCGATACCCGTACCCTACCCGATACCCGGCTACCCGTACCCGGCCGGGTACGGGTACCCGTTTGCGACCCTGGTGCGGCCGGGTACGGGTAGGCCGTGAGTCACTGGTGAGTCACCGTTTGTCACTCATTTCCCAACTTCTTGTCTATTCTCACAATTCAAGTTCCTAGAATCAACCCACCCACGCCTGCAACATGGCTTCATCCCAGAGGTCGCAATCGGGTACCCAATACCCGTACCCTACCCGATACCCGGCTGGGTACGGGTAGCCGGTTATCGGGTAGGGTACGGGTACCCGTTTGCGACCCTGGTGCGGCCGGGTACAGGTAAGGAATCAAAACCCGTTTGCGACCTCTGCCGTGATGCGACTCGCCGCGGCGGTGACAGTTTGGTGCACGTCGGCCGTCACCGATCCCGCACAACGGTGCTCACGATCGCCAAGCCGCAGGCCCGACGGCCACGGCTCCGGTCGGTTCCGTACCTGAGTCGGTGTCTTCCAGCACCGCCCTCCGCCAGGTGTGCACTGCCTCGTGGTATGAGCCGCTCAGGTAAAGTTCCTCTCCTGCGCGACAAACACACAGATGCCCCCAAGAGCTAACACAGGTAACTCACACACAGGTGGGCGCGCACACACACCGACACGGCTAACACAGACATGCTGGGTTTCATTGCGCAGTGCACTCGCCACAACAATACCGCTCCCGGCTGGGTAACACGCAAGTAGCCAACCGTGCTAATCGGTGCGGGGGAAGGACAACAAACTAAACACAAAAAAGCAGTTCTCAAGAAATGAGATTTCAATCGAGATTAAAAAACTATCAAGCTGGTGGAGGTGGTACAAGTAATGGTAGTAATAGTGATCATGCTGCTGATGATGATGATGGTGGTGGGTTTAGTGGTGGAAATTGTTGCGAATTATATTGATACCTATTATGACGAGCGTGGTGGTAGCAATGGTGGCGATGCCACTGCTGACAATGATGGCAGTGGTGATGGTGCTGCTACCGATGAGCAAGATGGCAGTGATGGTGGAAAGCTGTGATCATGCTGTGCTATCGGTGGTGCCGATGATCATGATAATGACGATGCCATCGCTGCTTCCGATGTCATCTCCGGCCCGGCACAGTAAACGCACCGGCAATGTCAAGCAACGGTCTCTGCCGTGGAAAGCTCCCGTCCACGCACTGCAGGCGCGCCTGCACTGCCGCAGCGATACGCGAGGCCACCAGCCGCTCCTGGGCGGCCCCCTCGTCACAGTCATCAGCACCGTGCCGCAGCTGCAGCTGCTGCTGGAACTGCAAAACGTGTCTGTACAGCAGCCTCCAGCAGGCGACGAGCCTGGACGCGCACAGAGAGAGCGAGAGGCGCGAACACCCGCGATGAACCCGGCGGGAAAGTACTGTCAGGAACACGTCATTGGAGAGGGTACCCGAGAATTTTAAACCGGCTCCTGTCGCACTTGCAAACGAGATGTTAATGCCTCTGAAGGGATTGTCCTCGTCAAATATTTTAATACAAACATTTACACTCTGAGCCTGGCCTGTATCGGGTAGCCCTGGGAAGTCAGAATTAAGATCGGGAAATTAATGCGGTCATGAGATATATTCTTCAACTTACTGGTGAGTGAGCTGAAATGATAAGCATTACGAATTATTAAGGATAATTACCGTGTCCGATGCTGGTAGATGTGACAATTTAATTCGTTTGGCTATCAGGTGGTGGATGGTTTGAACGACAAAAATGTGTCAAGATCACATACGTGGCCTAACCAAGGAATCTATTACGAATCATAATGATGGCCGCAGAAAAGCCAACGTGTTCAGTGCAAATTGTTTAACCATGCAAGAACTGGGTGGGTAAAGGAAGTGTGGAAGAGAAAAAGGTGGGGAGGACCGATCCGAAAATCACTCTCCGCCACTGATATTAGCCGTGGCCAGGGCTGGAATTCAAGGCACGGGATTCATAGGGCAGTGGCTCAGCCACTGCATCACAGCTACCGCCCCCGTCTAGAGAAACAGAGTTGTTTATTTCCCGTGAATATTATTTATATTTTTCCTTATGTGGTCAAAGACTCGATTGAAACAACTTCAGAAGTACTAGAATACACGCAGACACAGAGACACGCAGCCACGGAGACACGCAGACACAGCGACACGCAGACACAGAGACACGCAGACACAGAGACACGCAGACACAGAGACACGCAGACACAGAGACACGCAGACACAGAGACACGCAGACACAGAGACACGCAGACACAGCGACACGCAGACACAGAGACACGCAGACACAGAGACACGCAGACACAGAGACACGCAGACACAGAGACACGCAGACACAGAGACACGCAGACACAGCGACACGCAGACACAGAGACACGCAGACACAGCGACACGCAGACACAGAGACACGCAGACACAGAGACACGCAGACACAGAGACACACAGACACAGAGACACACAGCCACGGAGACACACAAATAGAGAGACGCAGACACAGAGACACGCAGCCACGGAGACACGCAGACACAGAGACACGCAGACACAGAGACACGCAGACACAGAGACACGCAGCCACGGAGACACGCAGACACAGAGACACACAGCCACGGAGACACACAAATAGAGAGACGCAGACACAGAGACACGCAGCCACGGAGACACGCAGACACAGAGACACAGAGACACGCAGACACAGAGACACGCAGACACAGAGACACGCAGACACAGAGACACACAGCCACGGAGACACACAGCCACGGAGACACGCAGACACAGAGACACGCAGACACAGAGACACGCAGACACAGAGACACGCAGACACAGAGACACGCAGACACAGAGACACACAGCCACGGAGACACACAAATAGAGACACGCAGACACAGAGACACGCAGACACAGAGACACACAGACACAGAGACACGCAGCCACGGAGACACGCAGACACAGAGACACGCAGACACAGAGACACGCAGACACAGAGACACGCAGACACAGAGACACACAGACACAGAGACACGCAGACACAGAGACACACAGACACAGAGACACGCAGCCACGGAGACACGCAGACACAGAGACACGCAGACACAGAGACACGCAGACACAGAGACACGCAGACACAGAGACACACAGACACAGAGACACACAGCCACGGAGACACACAGCCACGGAGACACGCAGACACAGAGACACGCAGACACAGAGACACGCAGACACAGAGACACGCAGACACAGAGACACGCAGACACAGCGACACGCAGACACAGAGACACGCAGACACAGAGACACACATATAGAGACACGCAGACACAGAGACACACATATAGAGACACGCAGACACAGAGACACGGAGACACAGCGACACGCAGACACAGCGACACGCAGACACAGCGACACGCAGACACAGAGACACACAGATAGAGACACGCAGATAGAGACACGCAGCCACGGAGACACGCAGACACAGCGACACGCAGACACAGCGACACGCAGACACAGCGACACGCAGACACAGAGACACACAGATAGAGACACGCAGACACAGAGACACGCAGACACAGAGACACACAAATAGAGACACGCAGACACAGAGACACGCAGACACAGAGACACACAGATAGAGACACGCAGACACAGAGACACGCAGACACAGAGACACACAAATAGAGACACGCAGACACAGAGACACGCAGACACAGAGACACGCAGACACAGAGACACGCAGACACAGCGACACGCAGAGACACACAGCCACGGAGACACAGAGACACGCAGACACAGAGACACGCAGACACAGCGACACGCAGACACAGCGACACGCAGACACAGCGACACGCAGACACAGCGACACGCAGACACAGAGACACGCAGACACAGAGACACGCAGACACAGAGACACGCAGACACAGCGACACGCAGACACAGCGACATGCAGACACAGAGACACGCAGACACAGAGACACGCAGACACAGAGACACGCAGACACAGAGACACGCAGACACAGAGACACGCAGACACAGCGACACGCAGACACAGAGACACGCAGACACAGAGACACGCAGACACAGCGACACGCAGACACAGAGACACGCAGACACAGAGACACGCAGACACAGAGACACGCAGACACAGAGACACGCAGACACAGCGACACGCAGACACAGCGACACGCAGACACAGAGACACGCAGACACAGCGACACGCAGACACACAGCCACGGAGACACAGAGACACGCAGACACAGAGACACGCAGACACAGAAACACGCAGACACAGCGACACGCAGACACAGCGACACGCAGACACAGAGACACGCAGACACAGAGACACGCAGACACAGAGACACGCAGACACAGAGACACGCAGACACAGAGACGCACAGCCACGGAGACACACAAATAGAGAGACGCAGACACAGAGACACACAGCCACGGAGACACGCAGACACAGAGACACGCAGACACAGAGACACGCAGACACAGAGACACGCAGACACAGAGACACGCAGACACAGAGACACGCAGACACAGAGACACACAAATAGAGACACGCAGACACAGAGACACGCAGACACAGAGACACGCAGACACAGAGACACGCAGACACAGAGACACGCAGACACAGCGACACGCAGACACAGCGACACGCAGACACAGAGACACGCAGCCACGGAGACACGCAGACACAGCGACACGCAGACACAGAGACACGCAGACACAGAGACACGCAGACACAGCGACACGCAGACACAGAGACACACAAATAGAGACACGCAGACACAGCGACACGCAGACACAGAGACACGCAGACACAGAGACACGCAGACACAGCGACACGCAGACACAGAGACACAGAGACACACAAATAGAGACACGCAGACACAGAGACACGCAGACACAGAGACACGCAGACACAGAGACACGCAGACACAGAGACACGCAGACACAGAGACACGCAGACACAGAGACACGCAGACACAGAGACACGCAGACACAGAGACACGCAGACACAGAGACACGCAGACACAGAGACACGCAGACACAGAGACGCACAGCCACGGAGACACGCAGACACAGAGACACGCCGCCACGGAGACACGCAGACACAGCGACACGCAGACACAGCGACACGCAGACACAGAGACACACAGATAGAGACACGCAGACACAGAGACACGCAGCCACGGAGACACGCAGACACAGCGACACGCAGACACAGTGACACGCAGACACAGAGACACACAGATAGAAACACGCAGACACAGAGACACGCAGCCACGGAGACACGCAGACACAGCGACACGCAGACACAGCGACACGCAGACACAGAGACACACAGATAGAGACACGCAGACACAGAGACACGCAGCCACGGAGACACGCAGACACAGCGACACGCAGACACAGCGACACGCAGACACAGAGACACACAGATAGAGACACGCAGACACAGAGACACGCAGCCACGGAGACACGCAGACACAGCGACACGCAGACACAGCGACACGCAGACACAGAGACACACAGATAGAGACACGCAGACACAGAGACACGCAGCCACGGAGACACGCAGACACAGCGACACGCAGACACAGCGACACGCAGACACAGAGACACACAGATAGAGACACGCAGACACAGAGACACGCAGACACAGAGACACACATATAGAGACACGCAGACACAGAGACACGCAGACACAGCGACACGCAGACACAGAGACACACAGATAGAGACACGCAGACACAGAGACACGCAGACACAGAGACACGCAGACACAGAGACACACAGCCACGCGAAAAGGCAGCCGCCACGTCGCTCGGCGATTGCTAACCGGATCTTCCCGCTACGCACCTGTGTGCCGGCCGGCTACTCTCTCTGCCGGCGCTGCGTGCGGGGAGGTGCAGGACGGACCTGAGCCACTCCGGCCCCACCACCGCGACCCGCCCGGATAGAGTCGGCGCCACCCGCCGGTCTGCCGCTGCCGGTGCATGGCACAAGGCGTAGATCTCCGCGCCAGTGCCAAGCCCCTCTCGTACGGAATCTGCCATCGCTTCTTCCATCGCCACCTCTGCCGGCGCCTCATCGCCGTCCTCGCCGGGAGGCTCTACCGGCGGCGCAAGGCACGGTTCTGGGAGCGGCGGTTGGACCGGCGGATCTGGCGCCGGTGCCAGCACCAGCCCGCACGCGCGGTCGAGCCACGCCTCGGCGAAGGACAGCAAGGAAAAAGCGGCGAGCAGCGACCGCAGGTGCGAGCGAGTGTCGCCGGTGTCAGCGCGCCCGCCCAGCAGCGCCGCCGCCACCTCCAAGCTCAGCCGAGCGCCGTACGGAAGGGCCCGGCGGTGCCGGCGCCGGCGGTGACTGCAGCGGAGGGGTAGGGGGAGGGGCTCGCCGGGCCAGCAGAGCACCAGTGCGCAGCGCCGGAAGAGCTGCAGCACCGCGAAGGGCCAGGGGTCGCGGCGCACGGAGCGCGACGCGGCTTTGCCGGCGGGGCCGGCGCTGCCGCGGGGCCGATCGGTGAACTGCAGCAGCACCGACAGGCGGGCCACGCACGTTACGGTGAAGGTCATCCAGGTGTCCCAGAAGTCGACATCCCTGGACAGCGCGGTGCAGAGACAGAGACATGCGGGAGATTTTGTTGACGTGTACAGGTAGTCCTCTACTTATGATGGAGATGCGTTACGATGACCCCGAAAATATCGTAAGTCGAAGATGGCCTAGCCTACCCAAGAGTCTTAAAGAATGGTGATAATTTAGCAAAACAGAGCAATTTACAGTACCGTACTGTATAAACTATATACTGTATGTATGTATTAATTACAATACTGTATTGCACCGTAAAATGTAAAGTAAAATAAACAAGGTAAATTCTTAGCCTACCTATATGAACTGCAATTTAATAGAAAGTGTTTTCAGGAAACAATCCTATCTGCTATAAAAACTTTTAGAATGCATTGAACGTATCGTATCGTGGTAACCCTCAAATGAAATCGCTAAAGCTACGTATCATACTTGCATTGAATGTATCGTGACGTATCATATTGTACTGTACTCACCAAGATTCTGTCCGCTGTCTGCATACTTGAACGATGTTAGGTTGGTGATGGCAATTTTGTCACATCGCTATCGCCATCGTAACATCGAAATATCGTAAGTCGGACCATCGTAACTCGGGGACAACCTGTATGTTTAAAAAAATATATATATATAATTGTTATGATTTACAGGGATCTGTATGCTAGACAGGAGCTGGCTTAATCGCCACGCCGGTGAGTGCGGCCTGACGAATTGAAGCGCAGTACGCTAACCGCGGCGCTACCGCACACACCCACACGTACACACGTCATCGATCAAGTGAGAGTGTCACCAACGTGTCTGCTAATCGCGAACTGCCCGGAGGAAGCGCCCCCCCCTCACCTGAGAGTGAGCAGCAGGTGCCACGCGACGATCAGCCGGCGCTGAGCGAACGAGAGCCGGGCCGAGAGATCCGCTCCGCCCGCCGCCGTCAGCTCCATCTCTCCCTCGGCGGTGCGGGATTCCTCGTGCATCCCCGCAAACTCCACGCGGCCGTGCTCCATGCGCACGTACGGGTGGGGGTCGGGGCCCCCCCCTCCTCCCGCATCCCCCGCCCCCCCTTCCTCTTCGTCCGAAAGGTCGTCGTAGAGGTCGTCGCCCTAGCGACCGGCGGACAGTGTTAAAAGGAGAGCCGGGGAGACGTCTATCGAGACGCGAAAACTTGGAATCGTCATCGGCTACTTCCTTTGTGGTTCACTAATATAATCGGGCCCCTTGAGAAATAGCGGTTTGCGCCTACATCCTGCCTCCTGAAGGTGGGAAACCCCCTAGAAACGCCCTCGATGCCCATCATCCCTCCACGATCGACAATATCGGTACCACTTTGTGGGGAAATCAACAGTGGTTGTCCTATGGATATGCTTGTCCCCGCCATATGAATGTGTAATTTACACTGCTGGCCAAGGGCTGTATACGGGAGATGAGCACCAATGCCTCAGTGCCCGTTTGAGCAGCAGGAAATCGCTTTGGCTTTGTACTTTACAATAACCAATTATCATAATCATTATTATTTAGAGACACGATTGATTCAAAACGGAGAGGGCGCTGATCTAGCGAGAGTCGTGGCAGTAGTTTGGTGGCGGGGAGGGGGGGGCAGCTCACCTGCAGAGCTCGGTGGCCCCCACAGGACCACTCGTCGGGGTCTTGCTGCAGGAAGGGGGGCGGCGGTAGCGGCGGTGGTGGCGCCGCCGTGGCGTCTACCGCCACCGTCTCATCGGGGGGCGGCGCGCCCAGCACCGAGAGGCTCCGTAGCAGCACCGCCTCGCCAGGAAGCTGTCGGAGGCATCGTCGTCACCGTTAGCCACGCTCCATCCGCTGCCGGGTGAAAGCCTGCTCAAGAGTGGGTGCGTCGATCTGGTGAATGCGTCTATCTGCGGCGAGCCTGGTGAATGTCACTGCAGCGTGCCCGGTGAGGGCGCCGCACCCGCGATGCCGCCAGGCCGATGCGGACGTCCTCGAGCGTGCGGTGGACGTCCTCCAGCGCAGCCTGCACCAGCCTCGCCGGCGCCAGCTCGCCGCCCAAACGCATCACCGTCACCACGTACCCTGAGGCACATCACACGGCTTCACCGCTCAGCGCCCAAACGCATCCCGTCACCACGTACCCTGCGGCACACTACGCGGCTCACCGCTCAGCGCCCAAACAGATCGTCGTCACCACGTAACCTGCAACACACCACGCGGCTCACCGCTCAGCGCCCAAACGCATGGCCGTCACCACGTGCCCTGAGACACACCACGCGGCTCACCGCTCAGCGCCCAAACGCATCACCATCAACATGTACCCCGAGATGAGTGGGGCGAGGCGGGAGAGTGCGTGCAGGAGAGGTAGAGAGAGACGGCGCCCGTACCATCGGAGGCGAGCAGGAAGGGCAGCCGGGGGTGCGCGCTCACGGAGAACCGCTGGCGCAAGGCGTCCGCCTCGGAGGCGGCCGAGCCGTGCGACGCCGTCGCGTCGGCGCTGCCACTGGCGCTGTCACGTGCGGGGAGCGGAGGGACGGAGAGAGTGGAGTGGTCCAGGTGTCAGAGATGCCGAGCCGGCACCACTGAGAGCTACCGAGATCCTGGGTTCATATCCAGGGTTCAGGTGCCCATCATTGAACCGGGTTCTCGAGTGTGGCGAGAGGATGGTCTCCGTCTGATATAAAGGGAACCATCGACTACAGAGAAACCCAGAGGCTGACAGTGAAATCCACAGCCTACATAGAGTGACAGAAGTGACTTCGTGGAATAAAGCCAGAAACACAGCTTTCCCAGGTTCAAAATATCCCTTAGGTTTTTTCGGTAAAGTCACGTAGGAAAAAAATTTAAATTAATAAAAGTAAAATAAAAATAAAAACATCACGACGTTTCGGAGGCAACACAAGCTTCCGTCTTCAGGTGGAAGCTTGTGTTGCCTCCGAAACGTCGTGATTTTTTCTTTTTATTTTATTAATTTTAATTTTTTACCTACGTGACTTTACCGAAAAAACCTAAGAATATGAATCCTTGCAGTCACGAAAGCTTCAAATCTAGAATCAAAATATCCCCTTTGCAGTGGTAGGCCTCAGTTATCCATCGAGCAGCCCTGCGTTGGTAAGGAGTGCTGCATCACAGGCCCCTGGATAAATGGCGATGCTTTGATCATCACGGCCGATGACGACGAAGACCTCACCTGTACGTGACGAGGGGGTGGAGAGGGATGAAGAGGGCCGGACCGAACTCCACCGAGCAGCCGTGCGTGGAGAGCGTGAGGGGCTCCCCGAGGCGAGACACGAGCAGCAGAGCGCCACGCTTGAGCATGCACGCGAGCAGCGCGTCCCCGCTCAGCCAGCTCGCGTCGCTCACCCAGTACGACCTGCGGCGAGGGGCGGCACGGGGAGGCGTCACGGAGGCGTCATGGCGAGCACCTATCCCACCATTTCTCAATCTCGGCAAACAGCTCTTCCTTCCGATATTAGGAAGCCACTGCAGCTATGCACTTTTAAATCCAGATAGAAAACTAATTTCTTTACAATTTCTTTTAGTGGTTTGTTGTCCTTCCCCCCCCCCCACCTCCGATTAGCACGGTTTACTACGCACTGTGCAAAAGAAGTTTGACGTACATAGATCTCCGAAAATCGCTCCTGCATCCTCCTGAAACTGGCCAACTGGATATCAAATTGTTAATGCCATCCCTGTAAATTGTTGCCATCCCTCAATGCGACATCCTACATCCGGTGAGGAGTTAACAGCTCGCATCGCCCACCTAGCACGACCAGCGGGCGCCCGCGGTCAACCTGCTGTGAGTCCATCTTCACCGACTCTCACGGTCGATCGTCACAGCGTCAGTTCATACGGTTGACCCCCACCTTCACTGTGCCAATCGTTCCTATGTCAACCCACGCTCTTTGACCTGGCCCCGGCCCCGCTCTCCGATGTCAAACCTCACAGCATCAACCCTCAACCCCTGCCGGATCAACCCCTCCTGATCCAACGCTCCGAGTGTCCGCACGCCCGCCCTCCGTATCGACCCTCCCGGCCGTATTCCCGTTCCACGGTGAAGTCAACGGCGGACGCGGGGCGCGAACTCGCGTCTCGGCGGCTCAGGGCGCGCCGTCGGCCGCGGCACGGGACGGCGCGTGGGCGGTGACGGCGCCGGCGGGCGGGCGAGCGGGCAGCACCGCACCTGATGAACTTGGGCAGCAGGGTGGGGCCGCGGAAGCCGCAGCCCTGCAGGTGGGAGGACACCGAGACGCCGCCCGTCGCAGAGGTGAACAGCACCTGGGTGGCCTGCGTGGCACGGACGAGGTTTTACGGTCTTGGTTTGAAGCTTTCGTGACTGCAGGAATCCACACTCTTGAGCTACATCCATTTCAAACCTTTTAAAAACAGTCTGCCTCAGCAGCAGAACGTGATTTCCCACGTGATGATAGACGCTTGTGCTGCGCCCGAAACGTCGTGATTTATTTTATTTTATTTTATACCTAGGTGACTTTACCGAAAGAAACAAAGAGTATAAGATTTTACGATTCAAGTTGATTTTGTTTAAATGGGTGAGGCCACGGGAGGCCGGGACAGTCTCATTTGCAAGAATGAGTGACCTGGGGTCATCAAAATGGAAAAAAAAACTATGCCAGTACAGGAAATCAAGCAAATAGAAATTCGAACAAATGGAAAAAATATTGGACAAACGTAGATCGATGTTAAATAAAATATTCCCTTGAGCGCAAGTTGGCCAGGATAGATTTGTATTGACCGATCATAATACAATTACAATTATGTTACATAAACATGAAACGGATATTGGGTGACTTTCGTATAAAATGGAAATAGGCAAGGATATATGCAGTTGCAAGTGAAGTGATCTGCAACACGGCGGTGAGCTAACTGCTTTGAATGAGATATTAGAGCCCATTTCACGAGCCCTTCATCTGATTAGCAAAGTACATGGCACTTAAGGGATCGAGAGCGCAAATGTTAATAGAAGACATGAAACACTCAAGCACATGCACAGACATACACACACACACACACGTATACAACAAGACAACCACAGTGACGTCACCACGGCACTTGTGCCATGCTAGGTGCACCTTATACAAAGACAAAGATCCCCCCATATAGCCTTAACAGGCTGTTGGGGCAAGTGCTGTTAGCGAGCAACAATGAAGGCCGGCACGACGTTTTGCCACCTTTGTCTCCCGGGTGGTGATGTTTACACACCGTACAAGGTACTCATTTGAGGCTGAGTTGACCTAGGGAAGGCCCAGGATCGGTGCAAATAATCGTCACCGGTGTTTGACCGTGAGCGGGAATGGTTCAGCTTATACACATACACACATGCTTTCAAGCACAGAACTACACACACGTGTGCATCTAAACAAATATTGTAGCTGAGCGCAAGATCCAGCAGTGGACAGATCACTGCCGACGATGACGATGGTGGCAAAGTGGAGGATGATGATGAGGAAGGATGACTGGCGGCCCGGCGCTGACCTGAGGGTGCCTCTGGTTGACGGCAATGGCGAGCACGTGCCCCTCGCTGGAGAGACGCGCCACGTATGCACCGCGCGACTTCACCGCCTCGCACGCCGGCGAGAGGGAGCCCAGTGCGCAGGCAAACCCGTGCCACGTGGCACTGAACGGTGCCACGCTGGGGAAGGCATCGGCAATAGCGGCGGTCATGCTCTGTAGTAAACAACTCATCCTTTGCTCACCCGCACACACTGTTCATCCTTTGCTCACCCACACACACCGCTCACCCTTCGCTCACCCACACACAGCGCTCACCCACACACACCGCTCACCCATCACTCACCCACACACACCACTCACCCTTCACTCACCCACACACACCGCTCACCCTTCGCTCACCCACACACACCGCTCACCCTTCACTCACCCACACACACCGCACACCCTTCGCTCACCCACACACACCGCTCACCCTTCACTCACCCACACACACCGCACACCCTTCGCTCACCCACACACACCACTCACCCTTCACTCACCCACACACACCACTCACCCACCACTCACCCACACACACCACTCACCCACCACTCACCCACAAACACCACTCACCCTTCACTCACCCACACACACCACTCACCCACCACTCACCCACACACACCACTCACCCTTCACTCACCCACACACACCACTCACCCTTCGCTCACCCACACACACCACACATCCTTCACTCACCCACACACACCACTCACCCACCACTCACCCACACACACCACTCACCCACCACTCACCCACACACACCACTCACCCTTCACTCACCCACACACACCACTCACCCATCACTCACCCACACACACCACTCACCCTTCACTCACCCACACACACCACTCACTCTTCGCTCACCCACACACACCACACATCCTTCACTCACCCACACACACCACTCACCCATCACTCACCCACACACACCACTCACCCATCACTCACCCACACACACCACTCACCCATCACTCACCCACACACACTACTCACCCTTCACTCACCCACACACACCACTCACCCACCACTCACCCACACACACCACTCACCCTTCGCTCACCCACACACACCACACATCCTTCACTCACCCACACACACCACTCACCCACCACTCACCCACACACACCACTCACCCACCACTCACCCACACACACCACTCACCCTTCACTCACCCACACACACCACTCACCCACCACTCACCCACACACACCACTCACCCTTCACTCACCCACACACACCACTCACCCTTCACTCACCCACACACACCACTCACCCATCACTCACCCACACACACCACTCACCCTTCACTCACCCACACACACCACTCACCCTTCGCTCACCCACACACACCACACATCCTTCACTCACCCATACACACCACTCACCCATCACTCACCCACACACACCACTCACCCATCACTCACCCACACACACCACTCACCCATCACTCACCCACACACAACACTCACCCACACACACCACTCACCCACCACTCACCCACACACACCACTCACCCACCACTCACCCACACACACCGCACACCCTTCACTCACCCACACACACCACTCACCCTTCACTCACCCACACACACCGCACATTCCTTCACTCACCCACACACACCGCTCACCCATCACTCACCCACACACACCGCACATTCCTTCACTCACCCACACACACCACTCACCCTTCGCTCACCCACACACACCGCTCACCCATCACTCACCCACACACACCGCTCACCCATCACTCACCCACACACACCGCACATTCCTTCACTCACCCACACACACCACTCACCCATCACTCACCCACGCACACCACTCACACATCACTCACCCACACACACCACTCACCCTTCGCTCACCCACACACACCACTCCTCCTTCACTCACCCACACACCCCACTCACCCTTTGCTCACCCACACACACCACTCACCCATCACTCACCCACACACACCACTCACACACCACTCACCCTTCACTCAAGCACGCAAGCCGCGTGGTTAGCGGTAGCGCGGGAGCCCCGCAATGGGCTGTGAGGTTGGCGGCAGAGCGAGGGAGGAGGCTCGCATCTCACCTGAAGAGTGCGTCCGAGCCGTCGAGCCAGCGGAGGAGGAGGCTCGAAATGATGAGACTCTGGCCAGCGCTGAACACAAACGAGCAGAGGCAGCAATCGCCCAGCTCCTGCACGCGACGGGGACCGGAGGGGCGACACCGTGGATTGAGGCGGTACACATTCACACACTCAAAGCTACATTTGTGACTCGTTTACCTAAAAAAACACTAAGTCGGAACAGAAAAGTAGCAAGTGATGTTGATATAAAGAACTCTGACAGAAGGCTGGGGTCAGGCATGCCCCATGTAATTAACCGACTAATTAACTGGCAAACAAGCTAATAAGACCAATTACTGTGGCCAGCACCTGACCTCTGCTCCGCTGTGCAAGAAGCGGAGCCGTGCTCGTGAGCACGAGTGGCAGCAACCCATTCTCCGAGCCCTCAATCGCACGCACGTGCGTGCAGGAACTAATGCTGCGGTGAGCCTAATCGTTAGCAGCTGCGCTGGGCATTGTGCTCTGTCTTTTTCCACACGTGCAGATTTTTAATTGTTCAGCTCAGCGCTCCAGATAAGCTACGTCCAGGGATCTCAACTGAAGTTCTGTGATTAAATCCTTTGTATTAAGTTCACTTGCTTGCTTGCGCCCTTACGACCGTGCAAATCTTTCGGTCGTTGTTTAACCCACTTCCCGTGATCCAATCGAGCTGACATTTTGCACACAGACTCGTTGTGCGTGACAATTTATTTTCGTGAAAATTTTTTTCCAGAACTTTACACTTTTTAGGAAATTTTTTTTTATATTTAATTACCAATTGCTTAATGGTGGCAGGCAATCATCTGACCCATAGGTGGCAGCCATCTCAAGCCAGAGGACGAGAGGACTCTAGCCGCCACGCATATAAAGGATTTATAGTGAAAAACTTTGTTTTTACGGATTAATTTTTATTTCACTTTCGTGGACTCTTCTCCAACACGAAGAGTTGGAGCATTCCAGATGTTTCCGACTCATGAGGCCAATAGCACAATAACCTGCTGCTGGATGAAGGCCTCCCAACGCTCTCTAGCTCTAGCGCCGGCGCTCACCGGATCTGTGAAGAACACCGCGTGCGCCGCGGCCTCCTTGTCGGCGGCGCCGGGCAGCGGCACGTCGCTAGGCGGAGGCAGCTGAGCCCAGCGGCCGAGCAGGAGTGAGCCTGGCACGGCGTGCGGGGGGCCGTCCACCCCGCGCAGCTCCCACAGCAGAGGCCCGTCCGGGGCCCCCCCCAGCAGCACGCGCCGGCCCTCGTCCGAGGGGAGCACCCACAGACGGGCGGTCGAGCCTGGGAGCAAAGGGCATTTCGAACGCTCGTGGTCTGTTCGTATTTAGCGAGCGGTGTTGTTTTAATTGCAATTCCTTATCCTCGTTGTGTGAGATTTCCTCGCCTTCTAATCGGATGCAACTCTCCAATCGGTTCGGTGGCCTCCTTGTCGGCGATTTTGTAATGAGGTAATCGTAAGGCTCTACAAATCCAAATGCTCAGTAGAGCAGATGGGTGACATCAAGTCACGTGTAACTATGAGGCGTGTGGCGATTCCTTATCGTCTGGGGTTGTAGGACCCCCAGGCAAACATTTGCACAGGTTCAAGAATCCATTTTACTATCATCTCCTGGCCACCTTACAACTCAAGCCCACAAGACTTAATATATTAGGTGAAGTGGCTGGGAAATGACAGTACAGCAAGTGGGTTGTGCGAGAATTCAGATGAGCATTTATCGCTACTGCCCTGGCTGCGTTTGTTGGTCCTGTACAACACCAACCCAGCCATCCTGTCCCTTTGGCGTTCACTTCAAGTTTCAAGTGTATTTAGTTTCATCTTCTTGGTTCTTTCGGTAAAGTCACGTAGAAAGGAAATAATAAAGTAATAAAAATAAAACCTAATAAAATACAATTCTCACGACGTTTCGGCCACAATGCAAGCAGCCGTCCTCAGGTGAAGAACAGGTCTGTCGGAAAAACAGCGTCATTCAGTAAAGACAGCGTCATTCAGACGCTGTCTTTCCGACAGACCTGTTCTTCACCTGAGGACGGCTGCTTGCGTTGTGGCCGAAACGTCGTGAGAATTTTTTTTTTAATTGTTTTATATTAATATTATTTTATTATTTCCCTTCTACGTGACTTTACCGAAAGAACCAAGAAGATGAATCCCTGCAGTCACGAAAGCTTTAAATCGAAAAGTATTGCATGAGTGACCCGGGTCACCAAAATAACAAGAGTAATAACGTACACACAAGTACAGCCTTGAAGCATATAGAAATAACAGCAAAAAAAACCATATGCCAGCAAAGACAGCCAAACAGAACTCAGGGCAGAGACAACCGCGTTCCACTTCTTGGCGAGTGGTGTGCCAGGCGCGGCACCTTGTTCGCCCGCTCTGCTCGTGAGCGCGAGCACGGCCGGGTGGGCGGGTGCCGTCTTCAGTGAGTCCGTGTCCTTGTGCCACAGGAACAACTCCCCGCTCACCAGCACGCCAGCGAGCCACGCGCCTGCGCCCGCACACACACGCACACACGGACAGAGAACACAAACCACAGCATCAGCCAGTGCCAGCAGGAATCTGGTACCCACGAAAACCGGTACCAGCAAAATCCGGTAGCCATAAAATCCATTACCCACGAAATTTGGTTCATGAGTAATGAAATCTGGCACCAGAAAAATCTACTACCCATAATATCTGGTACCTCAAGATCTGGTATGAGTTTAATCCAGTAGCCCTGACATCCATTACCCACGAAATTTGGTTCATGAGTAATGAAATCTGGCTCCAGAAAAATCTACTACCCATAGATATCTGGTACCCCAAGATCTGGTATTAGCTTAATCCAGTAGCCATGAAATCCATTACCCACGAAATTTGGTTCATGAGTAATGAAATCTGGCACCAGAACAATCCACTACCCATAGATATCTGGTACCTCAAGATCTGGCATTAGCTTCATCCAGTAGCCATGAAATCAGAGGTGCCATATAAATTGGGCACCCAAGGAATGGGGCAGCAGTGTGGGCGCTTTAGGACTTGCCGTTTCTGGACGGCGCCATGGCGACGACGCGCGGGAGCAGCGAGTGGAGGCGTGGAACGCGGCGCCGCGTTCGTCCCGACGGGAGGAAAAGTACCGAGGCACGGCGTTCGTCCAGCAGCAGTAGGTTCTCCGAGTCCTGGTGGTGCCGGTACCAGCGGCGGCGGCACCGGTGTGGCGCACGGAGAAGAACGGTGCGAGATTAGCCGTGGTATACGGCGAAGGGCAAAAATGGACGTGGTCGGGTGGCTCGTGGGTGGTTCATAATGGCTGCGTCAGAGACACTGAGATGTTTGTTGCATGGCGTCAAAATTACGTTGTATTATGTTACTATCATGCTTGTTTACCCTGGAAAGCCCCACTGAATCTCATGACGATTTTCAGGAGGGTCCTGCCAAATTTTCGCAAGAGGAAGGCGATGATTGCTATGCGTAATGTAAAAGTAAATAATTTGCGGAATCATTACAAAGAAATCTTCTTTATACTTTTCAATGCTCAACGCTGATATTTCTACCCAACCTTTTTCGTGATGACATTTTAGTGCAGTCACCATCAACTCGCTACACTTTAGCACCACGATTACACAAGGCCGGATGACCGAACAGTGGATTCGAACTCAGGCTCCCCACGGCACCAGCTCAATAATCTCACCCATAAGCCACGTGGCCTCCACTCCCATGCCAAAGGTAGAGGGTTAAGCACCAAAACCAAATCCACGCAGCTCGACACATCCACGGCACGGGTGGTTTTCCACCGGCTATTCGCTGAGCGATGCCAGAACCACACCGCAACAGACAAACTGAACCTGGCTCGGGACGAAACAGGGCCAGGGGCTGGGACAAAGACGCGTCCGGCGCATGTGACGTCAGCGGCACGGCTCAGCTTGTGCAGTTGAAAAACCGGGTGCCTCTGGAACCGTGCCGAACTGGTTGTATGGTGGGGGAAAAGTACGGTAAGTCTTGTGTCAGCAGCAACATCCTACCAGGCCCATCCATCTGATCTGAGGCCATGGCTTCCTTCGCTTGATGCTGGCCAGGGCCAGGACCTCCAATCTTCCCTGCATACTCCTGCAGAAGCCTGCACACACAAGTAGACACACAGGCTGCTGATGATCCTGCAGATGTTTTATTCCACTTATAATGTTACTGATGATGCGGCTGCTAATTACGATGCTGCTGCTGATGATGCTGCTGCTGCTGATGCTGCTGCTGATGATGCTGCTGCTGATGATGCTGCTGATGATGCTGCTGCTGATGATGCTGCTGCTGATGCTGCTGCTGATGATGCTGCTGCTGATGATGCTGCTGCTGATGATGCTGCTGCTGATGATAATGCTTATAAAGATGTAACTACTTATGCTGATGATGATGCTGATGGTCACGCTGCCGATGATGATGCTACTAATGATGACAACGTTGCTGCTGCTAAAAAAGGTGCTAATGGTGATGCTGCTCATGATGACAGTGATGGTGCTGATGGCACATTTGATCGTGTGGATGATGATGATGATTATAATAATGCCAATAAAGTTGTAACTTCTGACGCTACTGAATATAATGCTGATGATAATGTCGCTGCTGACAATAAATGCTGCTGATGGCAATTACACTGACACTGAAGATGCTTCTGATGTTGCTGTTGCTTAGACTGAATATGCTGGTTATGTTGGTTATGTTGGTGCTGATGCTGCTGCTAAAGATGATGATGATGATGCTGATGATGATAATGCCGCTACTAAATATGATGATGATGATAATGCTGCTGCTGTCCGTGATGATGCTGGTGATGATGCTGCTAAAGATGCTGATGATGATGCTGCTGCTGCTCATGATGATGCTGGTGATGATGATGATGCTGATACCGCTGCTGCTGATGATGAATGCTGCTGATGATGACTGCTGCTGATGGTGCTGCTGATGGTGCTGCTGATGATGAGGCTGCTGATGATGATGCTGCTGATGCTGCTGATGATGAACGCTGGTGATGATGCTGACGCTGAATTCTGATGATGCTGATGATGAATGCTGCTGCTGATGATGCTGATGATGATGCTGATACTGCTGCTGCTGCTGATGATGCTGCTTATGATGATGCTGATACTGCTGATGCTGATGATGCTGCTGCTGATGATGCTGCTGATGATGCTGCTGCTGATGATGCTGCTGCTGATGATGCTGATGATGCTGCTGATGCTGCTGATGATGAACGCTGGTGATGATGCTGACGCTGAATTCTGATGATGCTGATGATGAATGCTGCTGCTGATGATGCTGCTGATGATGATGCTGATACTGCTGCTGCTGATGATGCTGCTTATGATGATGCTGATACTGCTGATGCTGATGATGCTGCTGATGATGATGATGCTGATATGCTGCTGCTGCTGCTGATGATGCTGCTGCTGATGATGTGGCGCTCACCTCGACCCCCCGCCTCAACTCTTCCTGATCAGTCCACGCCGCCGCTGTCGCTCGCGTCCATCCTCACCGCCTCGCGGTGCCGCACCCCGCTCACCGCTTCGCCTGTGGGAGTTGTTGACTTGTTGTTTACCGCTTCTTCTTCTTGCCCACGTTGTTGTTGTTGTTGTTGTTGTCGTTGTTGTTGTTTATTTGTCGGCGACTGCGACCCCCTCACGAGTCCGAGGGCCGCCGTTCGAACCCCCACGCCGCTTCCGTCGTCAGGGGGCGTGGTCAGGGGGGCGGGGCATCCGTGTGACCACGCCCCCTTGACACGCCCACTTCCGGTGTAAACATCCGGTGGGGCGTGGTTTGGCTAGTCGCTGACAGACGTGGGAGCTCCCACGAGCAGATGAGGCTCTGCGGTGGGGGGGGGGTCACGGAGCCCACGTGACTCCCCCCCCACCTTGTGCCCCCCCCACCGCGTGCCCCCCCACGTCTTAACAAGTCGCATGCTTCCAGTTATACTGGTATGAACCTCCTGGTTACACCAGCCCATAGGGGATTATTGTGTCCGTCTGTCGTGCAGGGAGGGGCTGGGTGGGGAGGGAAGGGCTGGGTGGGGAGGGGAGGGTGGGGAGGGGCTGGGTGGGGAGGGTGGGGATGGTGGGGAGGGGCTGGGTGGGGAGGGGCTGGTGACCCCGTGGTGCCCTTATAAAACTCAACGTTTAACCTACTCACGCCGGCTTGTGCCCGCCCTCACAGTCAGGCATATTTGCGGAATACACCACGCCGCCGTTGACCCTGGCCATTGACCGAGCAACCCAACGTTCCTACCAGCTCCCTCCGCAGGAGGAATGTGTTCTGGTCAGGCACTGGACGTTACACGGATGTCACAATCGGCTGTTCGTGAGGCCGGGTCCACACCAGGACGATCCGATCCGTTGTGCTGCCTCATGAGCCAACTAAGGTGACAGTCCTGAGTGGTGGTTCACTTCCTCGTTCGGATGCGGACGAAGCAGTTGCAGCCGATTTTAAGTTGCACCATCATCTCGAGAGCCATCGCAATCGATCGCTCCTACCTGCCGACACCTGGTGGAGCGTGCCACAAAGCGTGATTGTGCGGAAGGGGTGCAAGACTGCGCGTGTAAGTGTTTCTACGTCGACTTTCTTTCGCACCATACGTAGAAACACGTGGGCTTTGCCTGGTATGATGGGGATGCTTCAGTTGTATTTGTATGCTTGGGTGATTTGTGTACCTTTCTTGTACTACGATCGTGTTGTTGTTGTTGTATTGCTGTAACGTTCTTACCCGCCCTGACTGGACGTGTGTGAAAAAGAGCTTGATAGCTCATCGGATTCCTCCACTAGAAATACATCTCATTCATAAATAAATCTCATTCATAGATAAATCTCATTCTGAACGGCGTGCCCCCTCTCTCACCCTCGGGGCCACTGCGTGCCCCCCCCCCCAACCGCGTGCCCCCCCACACCCTCCCCGTCCACCGCGTGCCCCCCCCCCCCACCCCCGGGTCTACCGCGTGCCCTAGCAGTTCACAAATCCTTGAAAGATCTGGACACATTCTCATCAGTGAGCTCCTCCGCTGGCTGTGTCACCACGTAGCCCGCATGGCCAGCCACCGCATGCCCGGCCACCGCATGCCCGGCCACCGCATGCCCGGCCACCGCATGCCCGGCCACCGCATGCCCGGCCACCGCATGCCCGGCCACCGCATGCCCGGCCACCGCATGCCCGGCCACCGCATGCCCGGCCACCGCATGCCCGGCCACCGCATGCCCGGCCACCGCATGCCCGGCCACCGCATGCCCAAGCAGCTTCTGTTTGGCCGCATAGAAGCGGGCTGAACGGGCACGACACGGGCTGGAGAAGAGATGGAGCTGATGTGGTCCGGGAGGATGTGGAGCTGAGTGGATTTGTCAACGACCGGTACCAGCGGTGTCAAGATCGGCTTCTTTGAAGAAGGCTCGTCAAGGACGCTGCTGCTGCTACTGGGCAGTTGGAGGCAGTCGCCCACCACAAACAGCGGAGGGCAGAGGAGCGACGCTCACAACAACGAGCGGAGCGCCGGGCGGCTAAAATACAGCGAGTTGGCACAGCAGGGGGCACAGCTGTTGTGCATCTCTACCGGTTATTTCAGTCAGCCAACCCATGGCACCCAGGTCTGTCCCGTGACCTCCTGCCAGCGAGCCTTCGACACTTCACGAGGCCTCGGAGTGCACCTAGTCTGGCACAAGCGTCGTGGTGACGTCACCGCCACTTAGTAGCGAATGGCGTTGTTGTGGTGGAAGTGATTGGTGGTGATGGTGGTTGCAGCATTAGCGATGATTATGTTAGTAAGAGTAATTCATGGTCGTGATGCTGGTTGTAGGATGATGGTGATGGCAGTGGTGATGGCGCGGGTGTTCATGATGGTGGTGCGTGATGATTCTGATCATGAATATACTAAAGATTATGATTATAATCACGGTGGTGATCAAACAATACACACTGAGCCACGGTCCTCGTGCGCTGTTTGCGTATGGCTGAAACAATGATTTCAGGGTGGTGGTGATGATGATGTAGGCGACGATATAAGAAGAACAGCAGGTGGTGCTATAGTGCAAAAAGTGACGGCAACAACGATTTAATGTCCACGTGAATCAATGACTCGAACTCAGAGCAGTCACACTCACTGTCCGCATCGACTAGACCTGATTTCATATTACAAGCATGTTCTCAACACGCGTACTTTGTTCAGAATGCCTAAGAATCAAAAACAGTCACGTGGGTAAAACATTTTAAATAAATTAAATCACGACGTTTCGGGTGCAACACAAGCGTCCTTCTTCAGCTGGAGACGACTTAACGAAAGCACAACCGCTTAAGTGTGTTTTTACCTCAAGTTTCATTTATTAGGTATAGCCCTGTGAGCCATTCGGCTCTTGAATCGGGTGCAACCGCAACAAACAAAAAACCAAAAACATGAACAAGAAAACATCTTAAAGTGACTATGTGCAAACAGAAAATCCAAGAAAAGACAGCAAAATATTGCAGAAAAAGCACCGTACACCAACGCTGTGTGCAAAAATCCCAGTGGGATGCAAGTCAAACAACAACAACCACGAGACAACTTAGATTAAGGCCATCAGTCTAACTCTGTACTACAACAAACAAACATGGCCAAACCGAAAAAATCACCAAAATAAAGCCATAAAAGCAATGAAACAGTGAGCATAGGAACTGTGACCGAATTTTCACAATAAACGAATTAAACAACATGTATTTTCCAAACTCTGCAGCCATAGCTGCCAAAGAGTATGAATCCTTGCAGTCACGAAAACTTCAAATCGAGGATCAAAAGCAGAATGTGTGCGGAGGCAAAGGCGGTCGGGCGTACGTGGTGCTCGCCTCATCCGTGTCCTTGTTGGCAGCAGGTCGGTGCTGCCGCTCGCACGAAATCCTGCACTGTGGAGGCGGTGAGGGTGAATGGATACGACAACAACAACAACAGACAGAGTGAGTTAAATACAAGTATACCCCGTAAAAACAAAGTTTTTCACTATAAATCCTTTATATGCGTGGCGGCTAGAGTCCTCTCGTCCTCTGGCTTGAGATGGCTGCCACCTATGGGTCAGACGATTGCATTGCACCATTAAGAAATTGGTAATTAAATATAATATTTTTGTCCTAAAAAGTGTAAAATTTAGGAAAAACATTTTCACGAACATTAATTGTCACGCACAACGAGTCTGTGTGGAAAATGTCAGCTCGATTGGACCACGGGAAGTGGGTTAAAAAACGACCGAAAGATTTGCACGGTCGTAAGCAAGCAAGCGAACTTAATATAAAGGATTTAAAAAGCGTGTAAAATGTGGACTCCAGCCGTTCCATCTGTGTGGGTTAGACTATTTTCCCCTCGCACGCGTTGGATATCTGCGGATATTCGGGTTTCCTCCCACATATAGACTAGCCGATAACTTCACCAATAGAGGACTGCAGATCTTGGGCAACTGTTGGCGCCGACTCACCGCGTGACTGCCTTGCAACTTGTCACTGGCTCCTTGCGCCTCTGAATCGTTCTCTGTTCGAGAGTGAAAAAATACTGTCCTCGTTACAAATGTAAATGATTCCTATTGTTTATACATTCTGCTTATCGCAATCTACGGGATTGTTAAACATTTTTTTATTGCAAAAAACTTCCACAACCTCTTGATAATTATAACGACGCAAGTCTTACACGTAACTGAAATTCACATAAGTAGAATTCGTGGACAAAGATGACTGAAGAGTGCTTAGATAAGTGTCCAGAGATACGTGACCTGGATTAAACTGAGAAAACAGGAATAGAAAGACGTGGGTCATGGAACAAATGCAAATCAGAGACATCTATTTGCCTAAAGGATAGTACATGTGCTTGGGGCCAGGACACGACGTGGCTATGAGGGATTAATGGTCAGTGGTCGAGACTCATAACGGAGTGGCAGCCAAGGAGAACACGCACGACAGGACGTCCACCGTGGCGGAGATGGAGCCATGAAATCGGTTCGCGTGCAGGGACTCGATGGCTATGAAGGGACCCTCATTCAGCAGTAGATTGATATTCGGCTGATAATGATCACGTACAGGCAAAACCTGTTGAATCCGTTTATGCAAACGGTATCGTCAAACCGCATTTCATATCACTTCATTTGCATTGCTTGTCAAGTCTTTTTTTAAACAAATTCTGTCGATGCCAACCACAGATAGAGAGTTACGCGAGTGGGTTTCAGCTGCCACGAGAGATCGTTTTTGATAGCCGCACGATCCGGCCTGGGATTATCGCGCGCGACTTCCCTGATCCGGAACCGCAGCGAATTGATCGGGCGCGCACGTGTTCGTGCGCGGCCACTTTGTCAATCCACTGCTGTAGTAATAGGTGTTTACCCTTTCAACTGGTACAAAAACTGACACCTTTATACAAGGCATCATGTTTGCAATAACCACAACACAAGCCGTCAAAATGCCAACAAAAAGAAACAACTCTGATAATGATAATGATATGCACCGTCCTTGAAGTTGATTTGTCCACACCCGAGACAGCTTTTCTTAGAGCCTAGTCTCCATTGGTGTTGGACCAGATGACGCCAAAAGGCGTAATCCACTGCTAGATGATGGCCCCCTGAACTCCACACACGACATCCAGTAGTCCTCTCGCTATGGTTGTGCCTAAATGGTCACGTGCATATTATTCCATCCGAAACCGGCGACCTGGAAAATATGTGCGCATCGGGCACACCACGTTCAGTATCCCTCTCCCGAGGGCTGTGGATACCAGTCACGCGCACACTACATACGATTCATTGAGTCATAGCCACTGTTCATTGAGTCATAGTGTTACACACGTGTACACGTGCGCTTTCTTTTTTTGTTTGTTCAATCCGTTGCATGTGCTGGTCGTGGAGGGCTATCTGACCATACTCCATCGCGCTGGTCAGTGCGTGTTGGTGGCAGGGGACGTCCAAGACCGGTCCAGGTATCACAAGCGATGTTCGTCGTGGCCAGGAATTGACCTGAAGTGGCCGGCTTCAAAGCGCGATGCGCCAACGACTGCGCCACCGCTCCGGGTGGCACAAGAAACGAGATTTTGTCCTTTGCGTGCTTGATACAAACATACATTGACAGATAACACAACCTCGGTAATGCATCTCTGAACAGTGCCTCCATGCACACGGTTACACTTCACAAACATTCCGAAATGTAACAAACATCGGAACATTTCAAATCGGTCTATTTTTTGTTGCACAAAATCATGCTCGCTGTGCGTGCCCACGATAAGCGGGGTGCAGCAGTAGCTGGGGACCCTGAGAGATGAAACCGGCTATGGTTTGAGGGCCTCCATCCAGCAGTGGATTGACCACGGCCGATGCCGATGTGATGATGATAACGACGATGACGGTGAGGAATTCTCAAATTCAGATACGCACACCGGACGCGTTTCTCAACAATGTTGCCCGTCAACTCTCGTCGCACAGACCCTTGGCACTGCAGTCATATTAACACAAAACACAGGCACTCAATACACACATAGGCAAAGGAGCATCCCTGCAAATCTGCCTGCTCCCGTCACTGCTTGCGGATGGGCCTCTTCTAGAGGGAGCCTTTGTTGTACTGCTTGCTGGGTGTGTGGTGCGTGGTGGGTGGAAGTTCACCATCGGTTCAACTGCCGCGCCGTTCCGAATAGAAACTGCGACCTCGCGATCGGCCCGTGCGTTTCGAACCAATTGCACGACGGTAGCTTCATCCCGTTGATAATAACGTCGATCAATTATTCGGATTATAAGACGCTTCGGCAAGTAAAACTTACCCCCCCATCCCCCCAGAAACGCGTGCTCACGGTTTCCAGATGCACACAGATCTGGGCACACACAAACACGGACAACTACCGGATTGTAAGGCCCATCCCCTGAACTTTTGTTTAAAAAATACAAAGGGGGAAAGTGCGTACTCTTAGTTTTTTTGGTAATGTCACGTAGGTAAAAAATGAAATCAAAATTAATAAAAAATAAAATAATAAAAATCACGACGTTTCGGAGGCAACACAAGTCTCCGTCATCAGGTGGGACCGTCACAACCAGATTTGCTGTATCAAGTGATTTGCTGTATCAAGTGATTTGCTGTATCAAGTGATACAGCCAGATTTGCTGTATCAAGTGATACAGCAAATCTGGCTGAGACGGTCCCACCTGATGACGGAGACTTGTGTTGCCTCCGAAACGTCGTGATTTTTATTTTAATTATTTTATTTTTATTAATTTTAATTTCATTTTTTACCAACGTTACTTTACCGAAAAAACTAAAAGTATGGATTCTTGCAGTCACGAAAGCTTCAAATCTAGAAAGGGAAAGTGCGTCTTACAATGTGGAGAACGTGGTGACTTGCCCCGCGTGTGTCGCGACATCGCTTGGACTCGAGTCGCTAAGTACTGTCAATCATCTACGCCATCTGCCCGAAAGCCCTCATTCTTCCTCGTTCCGTGTAGCCACGGTCCTCTCGATAAAGAGGCGCTCAGATCAAGCGATCTGAAGCAATCGTCGACAGCTTTAAACCACCGTGCCCTCTTGAATAAAACTGCCTGGCGTGGGTTGCTGGTATAGTGGTGGTTGGTATGTGAGCAATGTCGGAGATTTTCCACTTTGGCGGTGGTGGGGGTGGTGATGATGGTGGTGGCAGTAGTGGTGCCGATGGTCGTGGCGGTGGTGAAGCTGTGGTGGTGGTGATGGAGGCGGCGGTGGTGGATGTGGTGGTGGAGGTGGTGGTGGAGGTGATGGTGGTGGTGTGGTGGAGGTAGTGGTAAAGGTGGGGGAGTTGGTGGTGTGGTGGAGGTGGTGTTGGTGGTGGAGGTGGTGGAGGTGGTGGAGGTGGTGGTGGAGGTGGTGGAGGTGGTGCCGGTAATGGTGGAGGTGGTGGTGGATGTGGCGGTGGTGGTGGATGTGGTGGTGGTAGAAGTGGTGGTGGAGGTGATGGTGGAGGTGGTGGTGTGGTGGAGGTAGTGGTGGAGTTGGTGGTGTGGTGGAGGTGGTGGTGGAGGTGGTGGTGGAGGTGGTGGTGGAGGTGGTGGAGGTGGTGCAGGTAATGGTGGAGGTGGTGGTGGTGGTGGATGTGGTGGTGGTGGTGGTGGTGGAGGTGATGGTGGAGGTGGTGGTGTGGTGGAGGTGGTGGTGGTGGAGGTGGTGGAGGTGGTGGTGGAGGTGGTGGTGGATGTGGTGGAGGTGGTGGTGCTGGAGGTGGTAGAGGTGGTGGTGGAGGTGGTGCAGGTAATGGTGGAGGTAGTGGTGGATGTGGCGGAGGTGGTGGGGGTGGTGGTGGTGGTGGAGGTGGTGAGGGTGGTGGTGGTGGAGGTGGTGGGGGTGGTGGTGGGGGTGGTGGTGGAGGTGGTGGTGGAGGTGGTGGGGGTGGTGGCGTGGGTGGTGGCGGGGGTGGTGGGGGTGGTGGTGGGGGTGGTGGTGGGGGTGATCCTTCGCTAACTGAGTTCGTTTCCCTCCCATGGAATAACAAGGTCAACTATTATCATTATTACTACATAGAATGTATAAATGTACAGTTGCTATATACAAACATGTCCGTGGGTACGCACTATAACATCTACTCGCATGTAGATGCGAGAGGCATTTTTGTGGGGAGCGGTGGTGTAGCGGTTAGCGCACTGCGCTACGAACTCGGCCACCCGAGTTCAATTCCCGCTCACGGCCAAACACCGGTGACGATTATTTGCACCGGTCCTGGGCCTCCCCTAGGTCGACTCAGCCTCAAACGAGTACCTGGTGCGGTGCATCAAAAATCGCCACTCGGAAAACAAAGGCGGCCAGGTGTGGTGCCGTTTCGGCCTTCAAAGTTGCACGCTAACAGCACTTGCCCCAACAGTCTGTTAAGGCTACACGGGGGATCTTTGCTGCATCATGAGACCGAGCGAGAGGGCGACGGCTTCACACAGCAGTGGATAGATCATGGCCGACGAAACCAAATATTTACGTTACAAACGCGAGTGCCATCTGGCAAAATCCAAAAACTCTGCCTTCTCCACTCGTAGGTCGACTCAGCCTAAAACAATTGCACGGTACGGAATTGAGTGCTAATGATGTCCACGTGAGCAATGGGGGAAACAAAGGAGAGACCGGCAAGCGCGTGATTGTATCCCACCCCCAACTCCTTTAGAAATCATTCTCACTATTACATTACTCGGATTGAGTTGTACGACTCCGAGTAACATTCCGTCGGTGTGACATGTCCTCTGGCTAATGAGAGCGACACACAAGACGGGTGCAACCCAAGTGACTCTCTCACCTGAAGCACAGCGTCGCAGGTGCAATTCCACTCCAATTTGGCACTCGGCTGTGACGCGTAGACGCAGCGAAATGGACAAAAGCAGCGAGGTAGAGAAGGCGTTCGATTTGGAGGTGCACTCCCTCCTCTGCAATGGTAGGGAGTTGATGCCCTTTGCTGCTCGCGACGTGACCTATAACACCTGTTATGCACGGCGTGAGACTATCCAAGCCCTGCTGCGAAACCTACGCAAGGTTCAACGAGTGGCCCGCGATGATGATGATAACACTGGTCAACAAAAAATAATATTTTTTTTTCTGGCCTGGACTTTTGCAGCTGTTTTAGGCTAATTTCAGGGTGCTGATTCCAAATCTGATCTCAGATTTGCTCTATCACATCTCATTTTTATGCTATCGGCATACCCCATTTTCATTGATTTTACCCTAAATGAACTCTGTCACTTATGATTGCAAGTTGTTGCGAGTCAGTGACTGCTTTAGTGTTAAAATATGGTTCTGTATTTTTAGGATAGTGTGTTTATAATATCGTTTTATGTAGATATCCACATTTATTTCATATTTCTCTTCTGCAGTTTTTATTAAAAATGCAATATTTGATATCTCAAAAACCTGATGTGATAGACAAAAACTGATGCCAGATTTGGAATCAGCACCCCAAAATTACATTAAACCCGTTGGAATACCTTATGTGTGTTGAACCAGTGATATTGCGTTCAATGCCCAGGTTGGTGAGTGGACGGCTTCAGAAATAGCCCGGTGGACATCGTGGATACCCGTAGACTCACGCAGGGAGATCAATCGACTCACAGAGAACGATACTCTCACAAAGAGACCCACAGACTCACACAGAGACCCATCTACTCAAGGGAGAATGGTCGGTTGTGGGTAGTGTCCTTGCTGGCGCATTGGCCGTGTTTCGAGGAACAGAATGAAGGAATACGTGGATCAGGCAACAAACACCGTCGTTTACACCATTGGAACCTCATTTGCCAGTAAAAAATACACATGGGTTGGACCAGATGACCATGTGAGACTTGGCTCTAAGGAAAGCTGTCTCGGGTTTGGACCAATCAACCCGAGACAGCTTTCCTTAGAGCCAAGTCTCACATGGGTTGGACCAGATGACCATGTGAGACTTGGCTCTAAGGAAAGCTGTCTCGGGTGTGGACCAATCAACTTCAAGGACAGTGCATGCATTATCAGAGTTGTGTTTTTTGTTTGCATTACGACTGCAGGTATTGTGGTCTATGCAAACATGACTCCTTGTAAAAAAAAGGTGTCAGTTTTGTTGCCAGATAGAAGGGTAAACAAAACAATGATCAAACACCGTCGTGGTGAAGTATGGTCAAACGACCCCTGTGCACCCGCGCGGCGCGGGGGATGCCCTCATCCAGCAGTGGATCAACGCGTCGTGCTATGCACGTGCACGCGCACGTGCACCCCCGCCACTCGGGAGACAAAAGCGGGCCCGGGCACACGCAGCTCGGAGCTGTGATTGCTTGTGACCGCTCGCTGGGTTCCGTGGCACGCTTGGCCGATGGCTCCGCTCATCGAGTTACCGCCGCAATTTGTAGGGGACACTCGAGAAGGGGGCAGCGTGAGCGGGGGGGGTGGGGGGGTGGGGGGCAATCATCGCGGCCACGCGCTCCTGCACGCGGCAGGTGCCACCACCCCCAACACTCTCCCCCAACACTCTCCCCGCTCTCCCCAACTCTCTCCCCACTCTCCCCCAACTCTCTCCCCCAACATCCCCCAACTCCCTCCTTCAGTCGCTCCGTCGTTTATTTAATTGGAGGGAAGTGAAACCCGAAGCTGCGCTCTCATTCGCTTCAATTGACGCAGCGGCGCCCACGCGTGCGTGATTGTGTGGGGGGGGCGGGGTGTGAGTGTTGGGGGGGGGCGTGGGGTGTGAGAGTGGGGGGCACCGTGTGTGAGTGTGGGGGGGGGGGCTGTGGGTGGTGGGTGAACGCACAGAGCGGTGGCGCAGTGGTTAGCGCACTGCGCTGTTCCCCTGTTGCGTCTCTCCAAGCAGGTTGACGATTTCATGCTTTAGCCAAGAAAGCCACGCTCAGACCCAAGACAGTGAGCAGCGTTTCGCGATGGCAGCAAACCCGAGAACCGGGAGGAAGCCCACGCAGAACAGACGGGGAACATACAAACTCCAAAGGCAACAAAAGGTCCCCCGTATAGCCTCTAACCTGCTGTTGGGGCAAGTGCTGTTTGCGAGCACCTATGGAGGCCAATGCGGCATATACCAGGGCGTGGTGTGGCCAGCACTTCGCGAAGCCGCCCTCTGTCTCCCCAGGTGCGATGTTTACACACCGCACCACGGCCTCATTTAAGGCCGAGTCTACCTAGGGGGGGGGGATAAGCTGTGAAGCTGTTTTTCAAAGATGTCCAGTCGGGGCGGGTTACAAAGTTAGAACAACATTTTAAAAAAATAAACCTGGGAGGAGTGCAACGTCAGGATAAACACAGCAAGAAAATGTTTTCACACCTGATGACGATTGCTTGTGTGGCAGTCGAAACGTCGTGAGAATTGTATTGTTTTATATGTTTTATTTTTATTATTTTATTATTTCCATTCTACGTGACTTTACCGAAGGAACCAAAAAGATGAATCCCTGCAGTCACGAAAGCTTTAAATCGAAACAATGCACCATGGTCCACAGTTTGAGTCGCGTGGCCAACAGCGCACTGCTCTGGCTTGCCGTTCGTTCTCTATCCGTGACGAAGATGTGCAACATCGGCCTGCCGATGATCTGATGCGGTGGTTGATTGTTACGCCACTGGTGTGTGTTCGAGGGGGACTCTGAGAGGCAGGACGAGGTGCGATGATGATGTTTGGGTTCTCAAATGAGGAGGTGGTTATCATCCTGGACGTGTGCGTTATTCCACTCCGTTGGCAAAGCAGCAGCAGCAGCAAAACTAAAAACTTTATTTTATTTAACCAGGTAAGGCCCTCTTCTTGATTCTTTCGGTAAAGTCACGTAGAGGGGAAATAATAAAATAATAAAAAAGAAAACATAATAAAATACAATTCTCACGACGTTTCGGCCACAACGCAAGCAGCCGTCCTCGGGTGAAGAACAGGGCTGTCGGAAAGACAGCGTCCAAATGAACACCACCAAGCTTGGCAGCTACACATGCTAGCTCAACGAAGTGGCCTATCATGTGGACATTTATAGCGTCCAAATGAACACCACCAAGCTTGGCAGCTACACATGCTAGCTCAACGAAGTGGCCTATCATGTGGACATTTATAGCGTCCAAATGAACACCACCAAGCTTGGCAGCTACACATGCTAGCTCAACGAAGTGGCCTATCATGTGGACATTTATAGCGTCCAAATGAACACCACCAAGCTTGGCAGCTACACATGCTAGCTCAACGAAGTGGCCTATCATGTGGACATTTATAGCGTCCAAATGAACACCACCAAGCTTGGCAGCTACACATGCTAGCTCAACGAAGTGGCCTATCATGTGGACATTTATAGCGTCCAAATGAACACCACCAAGCTTGGCAGCTACACATGCTAGCTCAACGAAGTGGCCTATCATGTGGACATTTATAGCGTCCAAATGAACACCACCAAGCTTGGCAGCTACACATGCTAGCTCAACGAAGTGGCCTATCATGTGGACATTTATAGCGTCCAAATGAACACCACCAAGCTTGGCAGCTACACATGCTAGCTCAACGAAGTGGCCTATCATGTGGACATTTATAGCGTCCAAATGAACACCACCAAGCTTGGCAGCTACACATGCTAGCTCAACGAAGTGGCCTATCATGTGGACATTTATAGCGTCCAAATGAACACCACCAAGCTTGGCAGCTACACATGCTAGCTCAACGAAGTGGCCTATCATGTGGACATTTATAGCGTCCAAATGAACACCACCAAGCTTGGCAGCTACACATGCTAGCTCAACGAAGTGGCCTATCATGTGGACATTTATAGCGTCCAAATGAACACCACCAAGCTTGGCAGCTACACATGCTAGCTCAACGAAGTGGCCTATCATGTGGACATTTATAGCGTCCAAATGAACACCACCAAGCTTGGCAGCTACACATGCTAGCTCAACGAAGTGGCCTATCATGTGGACATTTATAGCGTCCAAATGAACACCACCAAGCTTGGCAGCTACACATGCTAGCTCAACGAAGTGGCCTATCATGTGGACATTTATAGCGTCCAAATGAACACCACCAAGCTTGGCAGCTACACATGCTAGCTCAACGAAGTGGCCTATCATGTGGACATTTATAGCGTCCAAATGAACACCACCAAGCTTGGCAGCTACACATGCTAGCTCAACGAAGTGGCCTATCATGTGGACATTTATAGCGTCCAAATGAACACCACCAAGCTTGGCAGCTACACATGCTAGCTCAACGAAGTGGCCTATCATGTGGACATTTATAGCGTCCAAATGAACACCACCAAGCTTGGCAGCTACACATGCTAGCTCAACGAAGTGGCCTATCATGTGGACATTTATAGCGTCCAAATGAACACCACCAAGCTTGGCAGCTACACATGCTAGCTCAACGAAGTGGCCTATCATGTGGACATTTATAGCGGTCAAATGTTCTATAATTTCTGAATGTGGAACGAAAACCCGGAAGACCCGGACAAAAATCCCGGACAAAAATCCACGCGATCACGGGGAGAGCATTCAAACTCCAGATATACAAGCGTCAGGATCAGGATCGAACCCACGACTTCCTGCATACCGGGCGAGGTAGTTAACATCTCCTAGCCACCATGGCGCACTAGGATGGTGACCGCAGCAGCAGCAGCAGCAGCAGCAACGCGATCCCTGAAGGGATTGGATCGGGATGGCGAGGAGATGACATTGTTGAGTATTCTTAGGTTTTTTCGGTAAAGTCACGTTGGTAAAAAATTAAAATTACTTGATGCAGCAGTCGTGATGTGACGGTTCCACCTGAAGACGGAAGCTTGCGTTGCCTCCGAAACATCGTGATTTTTATTTTATTTTACTTTTATTAATTTTATTTTTTACCTACGTGACTTTACCGAAAAAACCTAAGAATATGAATCATTGCAGTCACGAAAGCTTCAAATCTAGACATTGTATGTAATCTTGCTCGACCAGCGGCACCTCGTCCGAGTTCTATTTAATCACGCGTGGTGATGCTTCCTGCATGCGATCTCAGTGCAGATGTTCCATTTCTCTAAATACCTTTTTTCTTCTTCTTGTTGTTGCTACTCGTAAAACATGAAGGCAGATTTTTTTTTTTGGTGAGTAAGTTGTTTAGGTAGGGTGTGCGATCGCGACGGCTTAAATACGAGTGGTCACGTGTGATGAGCTGCCGTGGGTGTCGAAGGATCGTGCTTGAAAGAGGGACGGAGAGGCGGTGGTGTTTAGAGTTTGTCTCAGCTCACCCGCTAAGCCGCTTAAAGCTTTCACACCCCCCCCTCCCCCTTTGTCCTGGCTGTCTTCGTGCTACTGCTAAGCGAGCATCGCACACACGAGGGGGGCAGCAGAGAGTGGCCACTTTTCCGTGACCGGCAGAATTAGGTCCGGCCTCTCTGTCTGTACCAGCGTGGACGGCACCCTCGTGTTCACCTTCTGAAGCGCTCGCTCGTCACCGTGGCGTGCGCGATGACCACCACCACCACAACCACCACCACAACCACCACCACCACAGCCACCATCACCACAACCACCACAACCACCACCACAACCACCACCACCACGTGACTTTTCTTTCGTGTTGTGCGCGGTGCTTTCAGCGCCACAGCGCGTGGATTTGTAGCGTTGGGTTTCTTTTGTTTGCTGGTGACTTTGTGTGTTTCATATCGAAATCGCCTCCAGTGCTGTTGCTGCTGGCGGCAATAAAAGTTGTTTAAAAGTCAAAAAAGTCTCTCTCTCTCTACACGTGAGAATCTCCTTTGTTTTACAAGTAAAATATATTATTATTATTATTCTTAAGAAGGTCGTGAATTGTTTTTGTTTAACGTTTGCTCTAATATGTATTGTGTTGCTTATCCCCGAATGATATTTGCTTTCATAAGAAAGGTTTTTGGGTTGGATCGCGTAAGTATAAATGTGTCGTTAAACCCTCCACCACCCGACACGGCCAATCAGTAAAAAAAAGTGTCACGTTCACAAAACGCCAATAAATAACTTATTCAGCCCACCGCTGTTTGAAGAGTGAATCCACAACATTCATGTAGTGGGCTGAAGAAGTAACTAATTGGCGTTTTGTGAACGTGACACATTGTTTACTGATTGGCCGTGTCGGGTGGTGGAGGGTCGCTACATATTTATACTTAAGCGATCTAATCCAAAAGCCTTTATTATGACGCGAAAGCCTACGTGTTAAACTGTATTTGCTTTATACTCTTTGGTTCTTTCGGTAAAGTCACGTAGGTAAAAAAATACAAATAAAAATAGAATAAAAATAGGAAGAAAAAATAAATAAAAGTTAATTAAATCACGACGTTTCGATTGCAACACGAGCAATCATCATCAGGTGTGAAAATCACAGCTAGAATTTGTTTTACTAAAGTGAGAGAAATGCGATTTTCACACCTGATGATTATTGCTTGTGTTGCAATCGAAACGTCGTGATTTAATTAACTTTAATTATTTTTTTATTTCTATTTTTTTTCTACCTACGTGACTTTACCGAAAGAACCAAAGAGTATATGTATTTGATTTCTTCGTTGTCACAGCACTTGTGATTAGCCTCTTGCTTTTGCCACGGCGATGATCCGGCTCACTCGAGCACAATGCGACTCATCCCCGCTCTCTTGAGCTCTCACTCTGGACGAACAAAGTCATCTTGAAAACTCAACTTGAAACGCAATCGGCCCCAGCGCTCACGAGCGCGTACACCTCCCACCCCCGCAACCCCCTTCAACGCGTAACAGGAACACACACGCACCGATTACATTTCAACTCGGGTGTTCAGGTCGATTTTGTGTAAGTAGGGGAGATCTAAAGAAAGCAGGACGAGGCCCTTTTGCAAAAGAGTGACGTGCCTCACCTAAATGGCAACAATCAAATGACGCAAACGCAGGAGCAGCTGGCGAAGCAAAGAGAAATCGGAGCCAAAACAATCGCGCTTCAGCAGAAATGAAAACGCCGACGGAATGGACGAAAGCGAGCACCTTACAGCGAACAAACCATTCAGAGCCCCCACAGGAGCCCCCCCCCTCCCATCTTATCACCACTCCCCCCAACGCCCCCGGCTTCGATTCGACCAGAAAACTCTGAACCTCGCACGAGGGCCCAACGCAGGCGCACAGGAGGGTGGGGGGGAGGGGGGGAGGGCCCCCCACTCCACAAGGCACGGCCCCCACCCACGGCCCCTACACACGGCGACCCTCACCCACGGCCCCCACCCACGGCCCCCACCCACGGTCCCCACCCACGGCCCCCACCCACGGCCTCCACCCACGGCCCACACCCACGGCCCCCACCCACGGCCCCCACCCAGTCTCCGGCACCCAGATCGATCCCAGAGCTTTCCTGACCCCCCCCCACCCACCCATAGGGGAAATTAATACATAAATACATAATCTTCTTCTTGGTTCTTTCGGTAAAGTCACCACCACAACCACCACCATTCTACGTGACTTTACCGAAAGAACCAAGAAGATGAATCCCTGCAGTCACGAAAGCTTTAAATCGAAAAATACATAATCTGTCAACGCTTCCACGGACTCTTTGAGCACGTGTCGACAGCCCTGGATATTCCACGTTACTGTGACAGAGAGCGGTTGGTCCACGGGTAGGTCGATACTGTTGAGTTTCCTACGCAGAATCAATGAGTGGTACTTTATTTTAGCGACCACGGAAGGATGGTGGATAGCAATCGTGAAGACACACACACAGAAGGTGCTTACAGCGCTTAGCCACAGAGGGGTGGTGAGGAGGATGGTGAGGAGTGGGTGAGGGATGGTCAATTTGTTGATGGAGGTGAGGGATGCTGAGGGGTAGTGAGTGAGATGTTCGTTGTGAGTGGTGGTGAGGGTGTATGTATGTTGAATTTCTTTCGTACCGTACGTAGCCAACCCTGCTAATCGGAGGAGTGAGAGGGTGAGTGAGAGAGTGAGTGAGAGGCTGAGAGGTGAGTGAGAGAGTGAGGGGTGAGTGAGGGTTGGGTGAGGGGGTGAGTGAGAGGCTGAGGGGTGAGTGAGAGAGTGAGGGGTGAGTGAGGGTTGGGTGAGGGGGTGAGTGAGAGGCTGAGGGGTGAGTGAGGGGTGAGTGAGTGGTGAGTGAGGGGTGAGTGAGTGAGGGGTGAGTGAGTGAGTGGCTGAGGGGTGAGTGAGTGAGGGGTGAGTGAGGGGTGAGTGAGTGAGTGGTTAGTGAGGGGTGAGTGAGGGGATGAGTGAGTGAGGGGTGAGTGAGTGGCTGAAGGGGGAGTGAGGGGTGAGTGAGTGAGGGGTGAGTGAGTGAGGGGTGAGTGAGGGGTGAGTGACGGGTGAGTGAGTGAGTGAGTGGCTCAGGGGTGAGTGAGGGGATGAGTGAGTGAGGGGTGAGTGACGGGTGAGTGAGTGAGGGGTGAGTGAGGGGTGAGTGACGGGTGAGTGAGTGAGTGAGTGAGTGGTGAGTGAGGGGTGAGTGAGTGAGGAGTGAGTGAGTGAGGGGTGAGTGAGGGGTGAGTGAGGGGTGAGTGAGGGGTGAGTGAGTGAGTGAGTGGTGAGTGAGGGGTGAGTGAGTGAGGAGTGAGTGAGGGGTGAGTGAGTGAGGGGTGAGTGAGGGGTGAGTGACGGGTGAGTGAGTGAGTGGTGAGTGAGGGGTGAGTGAGTGAGGAGTGAGTGAGTTGTGAGTGAGGGGTGAGTGAGTGAGGGGTGAGTGAGTGGTGAGTGAGGGGTGAGTGAGTGAGGAGTGAGTGAGAGGATAGAGGGTGAAGGGTCGCGAGAGCTCGTGAACAGGGTGGAGTGAGGAGGGGTGAGTGAGGGGTGGAGTGAGGAGGGGTGAGTGAGGGGTGGAGTGAGGAGGGGTGAGTGAGCGAGTGAGTGGTGAGTGAGGGGGTGAGTGAGGGGGTGAGTGGTGAGTGAGGGGGTGAGTGAGGAGGGGTGAGTGAGGGAGTGAGTGTTGAGTGAGGGGGTGAGTGAGGGGGTGGAGTGAGTGGTGAGTGAGGGGGTGAAGAGTGAGGGCTCGTGAGCGTAGTGAGTGATGGGTGAGTGAGTGAGGGGTGAGTGAGTGAGGGGTGAGTGAGGGGAGAGTGGTAAGTGGTGAGTGATGGGTGAGGATCAGGTGTCACGGAACCCGCGTCATTCCTTTAGCAGAAGCCGTGCTGGTTGTGGTGGTTGTAGTGGTGGTTGTGGTGGTGGTTGTGGTGGTTGTGGTGGTGGTGGTGGTTGTGGTGGTGGTAGTGGTGGTGGTGGTTGTGGTGGGTGTGGTGGTGGTTGTGGTGGTGGTAGTGGTGGTGGTGGTGGTGGTTGTGGTGGTGGTTGTGGTGGTGGTTGTGGTGGTGGCTGTGGTGGTGGTGGTTGTGGTCGTGGGTGTGGTCGTGGTTGTGGTTGTGGTGGTTGTGGTGGTGGTGGCTGTGGTGGTGGCTGTGGTGGTGGCTGTGGTGGATGTGGTGGTGGTGATGAGACGCGGCGCGACTCGCGCTTCCGATGACGATAGCAGCTGGCGGCTCCACTCCGCTCACGTGTGTGAGTGTGTGTGAGTGTGTGTGTTAGTGCGTAAGTGTGTGTGTGAGCGTGTGTGTGTGTGAGCGTGTGAGTGTGGTGTGAGTGTGTGAGTGTGTGTGTGTGAGAGTGTGTGTGAGTGTGTGTGAGTGTGTGTGTGAGTGTGTGTGAGTGTGTCCGTGTGTGTGAGTGTGTGTGTGAGCGTGTGCGTGTGTGAGCGTGTGTGTGTGTGTGTGGGGGAGGTCTTCATCCAGCACTGGCTAGAACATGGTTCATGGCGATGGTGACGATGGTGACGATGGTGATGCCACGTGGTGGTGGTGGTTATGCCACGTGGTGGTGGTGGTGGTTATGCCACGTGGTGGTGGTTATGCGACGTGGTGGTGGTGGTGGTGTTATTGTTGCCGACGATGCTGATGATGATGCTGATGGTGATTCAGCGTCCGGCACCCGCTGCGTGTCGGTGTCAGGGGTCGAACTGTGAAGACGAGGTCAGGGGGTTTTGGGGAGGGGGGTGTGAGGGATGGAGGGTGGGGGTGGGGTCAGGGGTCACGTGGAACAGGTGTGTGCGCGTTTATGCGCGTGACCCTGAGACTCATCATCCAATGAAGAGCCGTCGTAGCCTCCTCCCACACGGCACCCTGTTCTATTCCACGCTGACCACAAGTCTTGAAAGAGGAGGGAGTACCCACGCTTTGCCCCACCGCGTGGGTCCTGCCAGTCGCCTTTGGATAGCAAATCCATCGCGCTGCTCACCATTACACAGCGGCTTCATCCAGCAGTGGACTGACCAAGGGTGGTCGGGAAGCTCTTGCTGTCCCCGCGTTTAAATCACGCACGGAACCAACACCGCCACCACCGCCACCACGACGTTTCTTTGTTGAGTTCAGGAATCCCCCCCTTCGTGACCCCCCCCCCCCATCCTTCGCCCCCCCCCCCCCTTCATCCTCCACCCGAGCACCCGCCCCTCCCCCCAATTAGTCATGACAGCTCTGGAGCGCTGTGAAGTTGCGGCCAGTTCCCGCACATCTGACGAGCATTACGGTGCGGGCGGAGACATCCGGGAAGTTCCAAGAGAGAGATTAGAAATCCGGGAAGTTGGAAGAGAGAGAGAGATTAGAAATCCGGGGAGTTCCAAGAGAGAGAGAGATTAGAAATCCGGGAAGTTGAGAGGGAGATTATACATCCGGGAGGTTCCAAGAGAGAGAGAGATTAGAAATCCGTGACGCTCCAAGAGAAAGAGATAGAAAGAGATTAGAAATCCAGGAAGTTCCAAAAGAGAGGGAGATATTAGAAATCCGGGAAGTTGGAAGAGAGAGGGAGCGATGAGAAATCCGGGAGGTTCCAAGAGAGAGAGAGAGAGATTAGAAATCCGGGAACTTCCAAGAGAGGGAGATATTAGAAATCCGGGAAGTTCCAAGAGAGAGAGATTAGAAATCCGGGAAGTTCCAAGAGAGAGGGAGATATTAGAAATCCGGGGAGTTCCAAGAAAGAGGGAGATATTAGAAATCCGGGAAGTTAGAAGAGAGAGATTAGAAATCCGGGAAGTTGGAAGAGAGAGAGAGAGATTAGAAATCCGTGACGCTCCAAGAGAAAGAGATAAAAAGAGATTAGAAATCCGGGAAGTTCCAAGAGAGAGGGAGATATTAGAAATCCGGGGAGTTCCAAGAGAGAGGGAGAAATTAGAAATCCAGGAAGTTCCAAAAGAGAAAGAGATTAGAAATCCGTGACGCTCCAAGAGAAAGAGATAGAAAGAGATTAGAAATCCGGGAAGTTCCAAGAGAGAGGGAGCGATTAGAAATCCGGGAAGTTCCAAGAGAGAGGGAGAGATAAGAAATCCAGGAAGTTCCAAAAAAGAAAGAGATTAGAAATCGGTGACACTCCAAAAGAGAGATTAGAAATCCGGGAAGTTCCAAGAGAGAGGGAGAGATTAGAAATCCGGGAAGTTCCAAATCTCTCGCAGTGCGTCGTCCACGTTCTGACCCCATCATACTACAGTAGATATACATCATCATTGACACGCGCCAGCATCCACAGACACTGTGGATGAGCGGTGGCGACGTTAGTTGCCACCCTGCGCTAATAACTCAGCGATCAGAGTTGTTCGATCCCGCTCACGACTCACATCAGTGGCAAGTTATAGCTGAAACCGGCAAATTTACCCGTGCTCATCCAGCGGTGAATTGACAAGGGGGGGGGGGGGGGGTGGGGGCGGTCGCCGCATCCATCTAGGAAACGCACGCGGGGCTCTTACCCCTGCTGCGAGCTGTCCACGGATTTCTTCCGTCTCTTCCAATCCGCGGCGTTTGGCTGCCCGGATTTCTACGGCTGCCTTAGGGGGCCCCTACGAAGGGGGTAAAAGGGGGTCTCGTCTTCCGTGAGCCCCTTTGGCGATGGGGAGGATATTGGCACTGGGCGGTTCGCGTCACCGCTGAGAACCTAGGTTCGAATCCATGTGGCCGACCGTTGATATAAGCGGGTTCTCAAATGCACTCAAACATACTCTTGGGTTTGTTCGGTAAAGTCGCGTAGGTAAAAATTAAAATAAATAATAAAAATGATAAAATAAATAATAGAAAGAAAAAAATTAATCACAACGTTTAATTTTTATTATTTATTTTATTTTCACCTACGTGACTTTACCGATAAAACCTAAGAGTATGAATCCTTGCAGTCACGAAAGCTTCAAATCTAGCACTCAAACATATCCATAATCGTCAGCCATGTTTCATCCGCTGCTGGATTAAGGCCTCCTCCCCCAAGCAGCCACCGCCTGCCACGATCCCGCGGTGTGACCATCAACTCAGCCACCCGGCAATCTCGTGGCTGCATCTCCTCTAGGACGCGTTTTCATCCCTTGGCTGCCGCTCCGTTATTACTCTCGACCATCGGCCAAAGTCCTTCCTGGCCGTGACGCGTCCGGCCCAAGCACCAACGTCTTCTCTCTCGAAGCTGCGTGTGCTCTCCATTCCTCGTGTTCCTCTCCCCGTGTCCCCCTTTTGGAAAGCGGGCATCTCCGGCCGCGCTACGTTGCACACTTCTCAGTTGGGGCTACTCGAGATACGCACACGCACCTACTCGAGATACACACACGCGCCTACTCGAGATACACACACGCACGCGCCCACTCGAGATACACACGCACCTACTCGAGATACACACACGCACGCGCCCACTCGAGATACACACACGCACCTACTCGAGATACACACACGCGCGTAATCGAGATACACACACGCACGCGCCCAATCGAGATACACACACGCACCTACTCGAGATACACACACACACGCACCCACTCGAGATACACACACATGCACCAACTCGAGATACACACACACACACACACGCACCCACTCGAGATACACACACACACACCCACTCGAGATACACACACACGCACCCACTCGAGATACACACACATGCACCAACTCGAGATACACACACACACGCACCCACTCGAGATACACACACACGCACCCACTCGAGATACACACACACACGCACCCACTCGAGATACACACACGCACCCACTCGAGATACACACACACACGCACCCACTCGAGATACACACACACACGCACCCACTCGAGATACACACACACGCACCCACTCGAGATACACACACACACGCACCCACTCGAGATACACACACACCCACTCGAGATACACACACACACGCACCCACTCGAGATACACACACACACACGCACCCACTCGAGATACACACACGCACTCACCCACTCGAGATACACACACACACACACACGCACCCTCTGACGGATATCCAACATCAGTGACGAATATTTCAACGGGATCCTGAATCTCTCCTAGGTCGACGCAGTCTTACACGAGTGCATCGTTGCGATGTGAGAACGTCAGCATCGGGGTGACAAAGTCAGTGCGTGATGATAGCCACAACAGCGCATCGAGTGCTGAACTGGCTTCATAGGTGCTGCTCGTTAACACCACTTGCCCCAAAACTCCGTGAAGGCTACACGTGCGACCTTTGTCTTTGCGCGCGCACGTGCGTGCGTGTCGAGCGTGTATCTGTCTGTGCGTCATGTGTGAATGTATCCTTTAGTGATGATCTCCCCCCCTCCCCCACCCCTCATCTTCTCTCCACACCCCCCTCCATCTCTTTGAACCCCGGGGCTCCCTCCCCGAAGCCCCCAGTCCCGTGGGACTCGTGAGAGCGAACCGAAGCACGTGGCATCTACAGATGGTCTTGCCATTCCCACACGCGTGGGTTAGGGTTAGGGGTAAAGTTGTGTTTTTAAGGTTTTTTTAAATGTATTTCCTAATTTGTATTTATTTTATCCCAATTATATCCGATACATTGACTGAGCCTTGCGCCAAACGTTTGTGGAGGCTATACGGGGGATCTTAATCTTTGTGTGGGGAGCGGTGGTGCAGCGATTTTCGCAGTGCGCTACGAGCCCGGCGAACCCGAGTTCGATTCCCGCTCGCGACCAACACCGGGTGACGATTTATCTGAACCGGTCGTGGTCCTCACATAGGTCGACTCAGCCTCAAAACGAGTCCCCGGTGGCGGTGGGTAAAGAGCAGCACTGGGGAGACAAAGGCGGCCTGGCCGTGGTGTTGGTCGTCTTCGTGTCTAACAACTCTCGCACCACTATGAGACATCTCCTTTACCAGTGGCTAAATATAGTAGTAGGTTTTTACCCTTTAAACTGGTACAAAAACTGACACCTTTATACAAGGCATCATGTTTGCAATAACCACAACACAAGCAATCAAAAGGCAAACAAAAAGAAACAACTCTGATGATGATAATGATATGCACTGTCCTTGAAGTTGATTGGTCCACATCCGAGACAGCTTTTCTTTTTTGAGTTGTACGCCTTTTGGCGTCATCTGGTCCAACATCAATGGAGACTGGGTTGTTTCTTTTTGTTTGCATTTTGACTGCTTGTGTTGTGGTTATTGCAAACATGATGCCTTGTATAAAGGTGTCAGTTTTTTGTACCAGTTGAAAGGGTAAAACCCTATTACTAACTCTCGCATCGTCGCGTGCCAAGAGGCATCGGCAGGCAACGACACAGCAGCAGCAGCTGATGATGATGCGACTCAGAGCAAAACACCGATCCACGGATTACCCGCTTCAAAATCAATGCCGATGACACAGATTGATCTGACAGACCAATTAAATATTTTACACATCCATCAGCCACGTTGGCCTTCTGGGAGTACGTCATTTTCAGCAGCATTGGTTCAACAAAATTTAAATAAAACTCTGGTCCCGCTTAAACATTCAGTGTCTCAGAATAGGTTTAAACCATTCTGGCAATCAAACAGTTTGTGTTAAGATGTTAAAACACCAAACTGAAACTATTTGCAAGGAATCGTGTCTGCATTCACCACATATACTTCTGGTGAATGCAGACAAAACCATGCCCTCGTAGTATATGGTGCATTGTCTTTAAAACTGATTGGTCCACACCAGAGACGGCTTTCTTAAGAGCCTAAATCAGTTGAAAAGACAATGCACCATATACTACCAGAGCACCTCTTTTGTTTGCATGTTCACTACAAGTATATGTGGTGAATGCAGACATGATTCCTTGCAAAAACGTTTCAGTTTGGTGCTTTAACATCTTAACACAAACTGTTTTATTGCCTGAAAGGGTAAAACTTATAGCTATATTTTGATACTGTAAACGTGGAGATCGCACGATTCACGGTCTCATCAGCATGGTCGGGCAGCCTTGCTGGGACCAACGGTGCTTGAATGCCAGATGCCTCGAGGTAAAGCGTCTTCTGGAATGTTATTGTATGTACGTTGTAACATGCCTATGGAGCGAGTGCGCGAGCGAGCGAGCGAGTGGGCAAAACGGTGATCGGATGAGCGAGTTGACGAGTGAGTGAGCGTGAGTTGAGCGACTGAGTTTCGATTTAAAGCTTTCGTGACTGCAGGGATTCATCTTCTTGGTTCTTTCGGTAAAGTCACGTAGAATGGAAATAATCAAAATTAAACATAATAAAATAATTCTCACGATTTAAAGCTTTCGTGACTGCAGGGATTCATCTTCTTGGTTCTTTCGGTAAAGTCACGTAAAATGGAAATAATAAAAATTAAACATAATAAAATAATTCTCACGATTTAAAGCTTTCGTGACTGCAGGGATTCATCTTCTTGGTTCTTTCGGTAAAGTCACGTAGAATGGAAATAATAAAATAATAAAAATTCAACATAATAAAATAATTCTCACGACTTAAAGCTTCTTTCGTGACTGCAGGGATTCATCTTCTTGGTTCTTTCGGTAAAGTCACGTAGAATGGAAATAATAAAAATTAAACATAATAAAATAATTCTCACGATTTAAAGCTTTCGTGACTGCAGGGATTCATCTTCTTGGTTCTTTCGGTAAAGTCACGTAGAATGGAAATAATAAAATAATAAAAATTAAACATAATAAAATAATTCTCACGACTTAAAGCTTTCGTGACTGCAGGGATGCATCTTCTTGGTTCTTTCGGTAAAGTCACGTAGAATGGAAATAATAAAAATTAAACATAATAAAATAATTCTCACGATTTAAAGCTTTCGTGACTGCAGGGATTCATCTTCTTGGTTCTTTCGGTAAAGTCACGTAGAATGGAAATAATAAAATAATAAGAATTAAACATAATAAAATAATTCTCACGACTTAAAGCTTTCGTGACTGCAGGGATTCATCTTCTTGGTTCTTTCGGTAAAGTCACGTAGAAGGCAAATAATAAAATAATAAAAAATAAAACATAATAAAATACAATTCTCACGACGTTTCGGCCACAACGCAAGCAGCCGTCCTCAGGTGAAGAACAGGTCTGTCGGAAAGACAGCGTCTGAATGGGCACCACCAAGCGTGGCAGCGTATATTTAAGCTGGGTTAGGGGAGGAAGGGCGCCTTGATAAAGGAATTTGCATATCAACAGAGGAATTTAGAATATTTATGGAAAATGCAGATATTGGATTAGTCACTACTTGTGGAATGCGTAGGAGGTGGGGAGGGTATCAAAGTCATGTTATGCCCGTGCATTATGTAGGATTAGCAGCAACAAAGGGAGGAGGTAGAGTTAGCAGTAATAAAGGGAAGGACTTTTAATAGTAAAGGGGTGGCAGGGGAGACTTGCAGCGGAGCGACTGAGTGGACCGGCGGATGGGAGAGCGTGAGTGACAGAACGTGGCGGCACCACGTGGCGTGCGGCACCATCGTTAAGCGGAGGGAAACGCGAATCCCTCCTCTTGCACTGACCCCCCGCGACGCGCCCATACACAGATGTCAAAACAAGGATTGAACCGCGACTTGAATCACGGTGAGGGCGATTGGTGGCGTGGGGTGTGGGGGGGGCGGAAAGGGGGATGGGGGTCGGGGGGAGGGACGCGAACACCTGAGCCTAATTTGGTAGGAACCCGTGACAGCCCCGCGTGATGAGTTGAACACGTGGCTAAGGACTCCGCGGTGTTGTGTTTGTAGTTTGATTTAAACAACAACAACAAGGGCAGAAATTAAGCTGCAGGATGGGGCTTTCGTTCGTCCCAGCCCCGTGTGTGGTCGGTAACATCAGGGACCAGATTAAACACTGGTCAACACACTTTTATGGCATAAGGTATTCCAACGGTTGTAAAGTAATTTTGGGGTGCTGATTCCAAATCTGGCATCAGTTTTTGTCTATCGCATCAGGTTTTTGAGATATCAAATGTTGCATTTTCAATCAAAACTGCATAAGAAAAATATTAAATAAATGTGGATATCTACATGACATTATATTGTAAACACACTATCCTAAAAATACAGCACCATATTTTAACACTAAAGCAGTCATTGACTCGCAACAACTTGCAATCATAAGTGACAGAGTTAATTTCGGGTAAAATCAATGAAAATGGGCTATGCCGATAGCATAAAATGAGATGTGATAGACCAAATCTGAGATCAGATTTGGAATCAGCACCCTAAAATTAGTCTAAAACAGCTGCAAAAGTCCAGGCCAGAAAAAAAATATTCTTTTTTGTTGACCAGTGTTATCATCATCATCGCGGGCCACTCGTTGAACCTTGCGTATGTTTCGCTGCAGGGCTTGGATAGTCTCACGCCGTGCATAGCAGGTGTTATAGGTGACGTCGCGAGCAGCAAAGGGCATCGCAGCAAAATCCATTGTTGTGCTGCGCTGTACTCCAATGCCGAAGCTGGCTGCCCTCACCAACTCGCGCGGCCCAGCGTGGCAATGTCTGGCCAAAACAACCCCTGCGATCGAAACGGCGTGCGGTCCAGAGGGCCTCATCCAGCAGTAGATCGATGAAGGACTGTGGGCTCGTTCCGTGTGTTTGAGCAGCTGCTGCTGGTGGTGCTGGTGGTGGTGGTGCTGGTGGTAGTGGTGCTGGTGGTGCTGGTGGTGGTGGTGGTGCTGGTGGTGGTGGTGGTTCTGGTGGTGGTGGTTCTGGTGGTGATGGTGGTGGTGATGGTGGTGATGGTGGTGCTGGTGATGGTGGTGGTGCTGGTGGTGGTGCTGGTGGTAGTGGTGATGGTGGTGCTGGTGGTGGTGGTGGTGATGGTGGTGGTGGTGCTGGTGGTGGTGGTTCTGGTGGTGATGGTGGTGGTTCTGGTGGTGGTGGTGGTGGTGGTGGTGGTGGTGGTGGTGATGGTGGTGGTGGTGTTGCTGGTGGTGGTGCTGGTGGTGGTGCTGGTGGTGGTGGTGCTGGTGGTGGTGCTGGTGGTGGTGGTGCTGGTGGTGGTGGTGCTGGTGGTGGTGCTGGTGGTGATGGTGGTGGTGCTGGTGGTGGTGGTGCTGGTGGTGGTGGTGCTGGTGGTGGTGCTGGTTGTGGTGATGGTGGTGGTGCTGGTGGTGGTGGTGGTTCTGGTGGTGCTGGTGGTGCTGGTGGTGGTTCTGGTGGTGGTGGTGCTGGTGGTGGTGCTGGTGCTGGTGGTGGTGGTGGTGCTGGTGGTGGTGGTGGTGATAGTGGTGGTGCTGGTGGTGGTGGTTCTGGTGGTGCTGGTGGTGGTGCTGGTCAACATCGAGTAACGAACGCCAGGGCGAATCGGCGCTCTTGCGTCACGCGTGACTGGTTGAGCAATCATCAGGCGCGTGCAGCGTGCAATCCATTAATGTCGTAATTGAAAGAGAAGGTGCCGAATAAGTGCGCGAAAGGTTAACACCGGGGAAGCCACTGCACTTTTAAATCTCGACTGAAACCTCATTGCTTTTTGTGTTCGGCTTGTCATCCTTCCCGATTAGCACGGCTGGATACGTACGCTGCGAAATAAGTTCATATGCGTCAAATAAGTCAAGATTCTGAGTCTAAATGAGCTCAGTTTGCGTCTTCATTCAGAATCGTCCTTGCCGTGTAATTTTCACTCTCGCTTTGGTCCCTGGCTTGGCAGTCGCAGTGGTGATTATTGTGGTGATGATGGCAGTGGTGGTCGTGATGGTGATTATTGTGGTGGTGATGATGATGATGGAAACGTTGGTCATGATGGTGGTCATTGTGATGATGATGATGGCAGTGTTGGTCATGATGGTGATTATTGTGATGATGATGGCAGTGTTGGACATGATGGTGATTATTGTGATGATGATGATGATGGCAGTGTTGGTCGTGATGGTGATTATTGTGATGATGATGGCAGTGTTGGTCATGATGGTGATTATTGTGATGATGATGATGGCAGTGTTGGTCACGATGGTGATTATTGTGATGATGCTGATGGCAGTGTTGGTCACGATGGTGATTATTGTGATGATGATGATGGCAGTGTTGGTCACGATGGTGATTATTGTGATGATGATGATGGCAGTGTTGGTCATGATGGTGATTATTGTGGTGATGATGATGATGATGATGGCAGTGGTGGTCATGATGAGTTCAGGTCAGTTTATTTTGAAGTACCGTGTGAGCTAAGAAGCCCTCGAATCAAGTTTCATCAACAAAAGCAAAGGTTCCCTAGCAAACATAACGTACACAGCATGTCGCAAGAACAATAGCAATAAATACACAATGAGAAGACAACAATGGCAACAAATCACATAATGTAGAGTATATTACACATTTATCTTTGAAATATTTAGCGAAAGTGGGGATTATGATTGGAGAACATATTGCAAACAAGGCAATAAAAACGCCAATGGTGATTATTGTGATGATGCTTGTTGGTGGTGATCACATTGGCGGCGATAGTGGTGGTGATGGTGGTGGTAGTGGGGAGCGGTGGGTGTAGCGGTTAGCGCACTGCGCTATGAACCCGGCGACCCGAGTTCGATTCCCGCTCACGGCCAACACCAGTGACTATTATCTGAACCGGTCCTGACCCTCCTCCGCTAGGTCGACTCAGCCTAAAAAAATACCTGGTGCGATGTGTCAAAAAAAACATCGCCACTAGGGGAGACAAAGGCGGTTGGGGCGTGGTGCAGGCCACCCACCCCCTCGTGTGCCGTGCCGGCCTTCCATAGTTGCACGCTAACAGCACTTGCCCCTACAGTCCGTTGAAGGCTATTCGGGGGATCTTTGTCTTTGATTTGTTTCGACGGTGGTGACAACACAGATCGTATCTTGTGCGCGACAAAGTTTCGCGTCAAATGAGGACCCGCTTCTTGAAATCGAGGGGAGGGTCCTTGCTTTGACAATCATCTGGAACTTCACCAGCAAGCAAGTCTGACTTCTTGCGTCGATGTTTTTTTTTTACGATCAGTGGAAACAAGAAGATGCTCGGTGTATTCGGCACTTCGCTTCGTTCATCATTTCGTAATTTTTTTTAAACTTAGCTTTATGTAAAACCCCCACCGCTCGCTCACTCTCTCGCTCGCTCTCTCGCTCTCTCTCTCGCTCACTCTCTCGCTCACTCTCTCGCTCACTCTCTCGCGTTGTAGCCGAAAGGTCTCTCGCTCACTCTCTCACTCTCTCGCTCTCTCTCACGTTCTGCACGCAGCCCTTCTTGCAGTCCGACGGCCTCCGACGGGTAGCTCATATCAGCATGCAGAGCTCCCCGTCATCTGCGTCGATGTTCAAGCGTCGTCCCGGGATGAGCCGTGCGGCCGACGGGACACGCACAGCGGCGCTCGGCTGTTCGATGTGCAAGGGGTCACGCGGGGTGGGGGGGGGAAGGCGTCCGATTATTTCGTCGCCAGCGGCTCCATTCGGTCGCGCGCGACTCGTCGCTCAAGTTTTTTATATTCTTAGGTTTTTTTCGGTAAAGTCGCGTAGGTAAAAGATTAAAATTAATGAAAGTAAAATAAAAATAAAATAAAAATCACGACGTTTCCGGAGGCAACACAAGCTTCCATCTTCAGGTGGAACCGTCACAGCACGCTTGCTGTATCAAGTAAATGAGAAATTCCAAGAAAACAGTCCTTGTATATATATACTGGTTGAGGGTGCGAGGAGCCAAGGTAGGCCCTGAATATTATTTTATTTTCGTCGCTCAAGGTGCGTGGGTGACCCTCGGCGTCAGACGCGTCCGAGGTCACCATCAGGGCCAGGTTAATGACGAGGGCAGGTGCGTGCGGGGGGGGGGTTAATGGTTTAACGAGGAGGTGTGAGGATGGGTGTGGAGGAGAGAATGGAAACTCCGCGGGAATTGCTTCCATCGTGGCGGGGGATGGAAGCTCCCTCGTTTCTCTCCCCTCCCCACACCCCGCGGGGCGGCGTGCGTGCGTGCGGGCAGAGAGACGCGGAGTCTCCGCTTACTGGGGCAACAACAGTGAGCTTTACTGCTGCTGATGAGGGCAATGATTGTCGAAACCGGCCGTGGCCGAGAAACATCTGGGCAGTTCAAGCAAATCCCGACTCAGCTGCTGATGAGGAACTGAATGTCGAAACCGGCCGTGGCCTAGAAACATCTGGGCAGTTCACCAGCCCTTGGCTCAAGCAAAGCCCGACTGCGCTGCTGATGAGGCACTGAAGGTCGAAACCGGCCGTGGCCTATACACATCTGGGCAGTTCACCAGCCCTTGGCTCAAGCAAAGCCCGACTGCGCTGCTGATGAGGCACTGAAGGTCGAAACCGGCCGTGGCCTATACACATCTGGGCAGTTCACCAGCCCTTGGCTCAAGCAAAGCCCGACTGCGCTGCTGATGAGGCACTGAAAGTCGAAACCGGCCGTGGCCTATACACATCTGGGCAGTTCACCAGCTCTTGGGTCAAGCAAAGCCCGACTGCGCTGCTGATGAGGCACTGAAAGTCGAAACCGGCCGTGGCCTATACACATCTGGGCAGTTCACCAGCTCTTGGGTCAAGCAAAGCCCGACTGCGCTGCTGCTGAGGGCGATGCATGTGGAAACCGGTCCACAGTTGGTTGCTGAAGTAAATCCCTCCTGGAAGGCGGTGCGACTGATGGGATGGGTAAAACAAAACTCCAAAAAAAAAACTTGTTCTTTTCATGTGGAGAGACGGATATGGGCAAATCACGAGGGCAGGATTGTCTCTACTTATTCATTGCATCCCCTATATTTGATCGGAACCCCGAGAGGGCACAAATCACGGAGATCAAACACGGCTCGTCGTATCCGAGCTTCATCTCCGCAATCCCCCCCCACCCCTCCTCCACCACCGCCGCCGTCTCACACCGCGAGACCCAGAGTCCGCGCTGGTCGCGGCTTCGAGAAGATCCCTGCCCTTTGAAGTGCAGAGGAGGCGGCTGATCTCGGTCAGATCGGAAGCGAGACAGTTGGGGGTACGGGAGAGGCAGGGAGGGAGAGAGAGGGAGACGCGGTTAGCATCAACCTCAACGAGATGAAGAAGTCTTCTTGGTTCTTTCGGTAAAAGTCACGTAGAAGGGAAATAATAAAATAATAAAAATAAAACATAATAAAATAATTCTCACGACGTTTCGGCCACAACGCAAGCAGCCGTCCTCAGGTGAAGAACAGCGTCTGTCGGAAAGACAGCGTCTGAATGAGCTCAGCTGTGGATTTCACGTCGTGATAATTTTTATTGTTTTATATTTTTATTATTGTATTATTTCCCTTCTGCGTGACTTTACCGAAAGAACCAAGAAGATGAATCCCTGCAGTCACGAAAGTTTTAAATCGAAATATAATCACGATTGTAATTAAAATACGCAACGCAAAAAAAACACACGCAACAAACACACAAATACCGATGTTTGAGTCGGCACCCATTGGATTCCCCCAATCGAAATATATATTCTGATCATCTTCTTGGTTCTTTCGGTAAAGTCACGTAGAAGGGAAATAATAAAATAATAACAATAAACCGTAATAAAATTATTTTATTATGTTTTATTTTAAAAATATTTTATTATGTTTTATTTTTATTATTGTATTATTTCCCTTCTACGTGACTTTACCGAAAGAACCAAGAAGATGAATCCCTGCAGTCACCAAAGCTTTAAATCGAAAATTATATTCTAATGTTCAGCGAACAATCACGCGGCAAAGTCAAAGGCCCCCCCCCTCACCCCACCCCGCCCCTCCCCCCTTGCCAGTCACGTGTCCATTGTGACGCGCACCGCTCGACGAACGTGCAGAGAGCACGTGGAGACGTCGCGTTCCGGGCAACTCAATACCACGTGGTGGGGGCGGGGGGGGCTTCCGAGAGGGAAGAGTGAGTGGCGCCTTGAAGTCGCGTACCATCTCGGGGGTTTTATGAAGTGTGTCTGTGTCTTGAGTGTGGCGCGAAAGATCAGCGCTGGGAAGACAAAGGCGGCCTGGGAGTGGTGTTGGCCACCCACCACCCCCGCTAACAGCACTTGCCCCAACAGTCCTTTAAAGCTATACGGGCGAGCTTTGTCTTTTGTTGTTGTTGTTGTTGTTGTTGTTGTCAGCGAACCGTGCACACTTCTCGCGATTGCATTAAAGTGCACCTAGCCTGGCACGAGCGCTGTGGCAATAGCGGCCCCCTCATGCGGCGCTCGCGAACGGTACTTGCCCCAACATCCCGTGTGGGCTACATGGGCTATCTTTGTCTGTACCGTGTGTACGGTTCCCAGTCATTCAGGCGGCTCTCGGGTTAATTAGGGGTCACTTTCCCGGGTTAATTGCCGCCTTGTGACGTCATTGGGCATAACTCCCCCCCCCCGTCTCACCACTGCTGTCATCAGCGGAGAGAAATCCTATCCGTGATGAACGGGCCGCCGTCATGGCAACGTGGAATTTAAGTAATCGGATCAGGGAGCGATTGACGGAGATGAACGAGGATGTGATCATCATCATACTCCATCGTCATCACCATCGTCATCATCATCATACTAATCATCATCATACTCATCATCATCACCATCATACTCATCATCACCATCGTCATCATCATCATCATACTCATCATCATCATCGTCACACTCATCGTCATCACCATCGTCATCATCATCATACTCATCATCAGTACCATCATCGTCACACTCATCATCATCACCATCGTACTCATCATCAGTACCATCATCGTCACACTCATCGTCATCACCATCGTCATCATCATCATCATACTCATCATCAGTACCATCATCGTCACACTCATCATCATCACCATCGTCATCATCATACTCATCATCAGTACCATCATCGTCACACTCATCGTCATCACCATCATCATCACCATCATACTCATCATCATCATCACCATCACTCATCATCATTACCATCATCGTCACACTCATCATCGTCGTTCACGTCGTCAGCGCAGTACTCACGAGTAAAAGGTGGTACAGGCGCAGCCCTGAAAGTGCCTGTTACCGCCACTTGCTGACCAACTCTTGGCCTACTCTTCCACGCTGACCACAGGTCTTGGAAACAGGTGGGCCTGCACACATTTTACCCCACAGTCACCAACGCCGTACGCGCGACCTCCCGACTGAGCCAACTCTGCTGAACCCATTTCGACTGCTGCGACGGACAGAGGCCATTGGGGCGGTGGTGGTGGTGGTGGTCGGGGGGGTTGAGGAGGGACAATCTTCGTTGTTTCGACTACGGATCACAGATGCTTGGGTTGTGCGTCCAGTGGGTGGTGGACCGATGTGGCAGCTGCCTTCGCTTCTTGCGCGTAAACGACTAAAAAATCCCCTTCACGTTTATTGTTCTAAACATGTATATGCGTGCGATAAACCGGTACTAACCGGTTTAACCGGTTTGCATTCGCTTACCGGTAACCGAATAAAAACTATATTTACACCCTTATTAAATATGCATACTGTATGTACAACGTTCACGCATTCAAACATACAGTAAACCTACGTCATTAACTACACACATACACGCAAAAAAAACATATATACATATTCACAGATACACAACATAGACAAAAATCCCCCGTGTAGCCTTAACAGACTGTTGGGGCAAGTGCTGTGAGCGAGCAGCACCTATGAAGGCCTGCACGGCACACGAGGGGGTGGGTGGCCAGCACCACGCCCGGCCGCCTTTGTCTCCCCAGTGACGATGTTTACACACCGCACCGGGTAGATAATCATCACTGGGTGTTGGCCGTGAGCGGGAATCGAACTCGGGTGGCCAAGTTCGTAGCGCAGCGTAGCGCTAAGCGCTGCACCACCGCTCCTCGCAGACACACACGCACGGATTCTCTCCGACACCCTGGGAAATATTTCTACAGACCAATTCACACCTTATTGGTTCATAATCTAAATCTCAACGTTCATCCTACAAAATCCCGTCACATGGGAGAAACAAAGAGACACGGGTTTTTTTTTGCCCGTATTGAAACGGCCGTACGCCGTTTGGACAACGATACGGGGTAAACCGTATGGGTTGACATGTGTGTGTGTGTGTACCCTCTCCTCGCGATGGCCTGTGGGGACTGCTAGACCCGTGTCACCTATTGCGGTGCATACCAGCGACCCGGAGCGCAATATATTCCGCAGGAATGTTAAACACTCGTAGGGTTAAGGTGGTACACGTTGATAGTTACACACCAACCACCCCCAGCCCGCGTGCGAAAAATAGGTTACTGGACGCATTTAAAGAGCAAATCGATTTAAATATAGGGTCCGTATCGAACACGAAAGAGGAGGACCCGTGCCCATGCACGTCTGGCACTTTAGCAGGCACTGATTCAAGAATGCCAGACAGTGCTGACGAGGCAGTGAATGCTTGCAATCGGTCCATAGTTTTTCGTGCTCGCGTTAAAGACAAAATGCTGTTGAAAAGAAAAGCACTCAAAAAGAAGGCCCGATTATAAAAAAAAAAACTAATTTTATTTTTAATTACGTGGCGAGACAGGTGTGTACAGGCGAATTGTCTGCTGCGTTATCTTGTGACGCTCTCCGCAAAGGGACGCGGCAAACGATGATGAATTTCGTGATGTGCATCGCACACCACCGTGCTCTGGAAGTCAGCGAACGGACGCCGGACGAGACATCGCTGGGCGAGACGCGCTCAGGTCTGTGAACATCTCTGCAGAGCGACGCTCACACCACCCGTAGCTGATGCAGCACTGCCTATGCGGCGCGGGAGAGGTAGGGGGTCAATTACTCGGTGAGGGCGGATATGTGGCGTTCGGATATGCGGCGTCGCACACAGGAGGAAGAGGGGGGGGACGTGGCTCGCTCGGATTAGCACGTGGCCAGCACGCGCCCAGACTCGGCCATCGCTCAGCTCGTGAGGCCGTCACGTGAGCCGTCACGTGGCCACCACGATGCTAGCACGTGACCAGCCACGTGACCCCCACGTGGCCACCACGAGGCCGTCACGTGGTCACCACGATGCTAGCGCGTGGCCAGCCACGTGACCACCACGTGGCCACCACGAGGCCGTCACGTGGCCACCACGATGCTAGCACGTGGCCAGCCACGTGACCACCACGTGGCCACCACGAGGCCGTCACGTGGCCACCACGATGCTAGCACGTGGCCAGCCACGTGACCACCACGTGGCCACCACGAGGCCGTCACGTGGCCACCACGATGCTAGCACGTGGCCAGCCACGTGGCCACCACGAGGCCGTCACGTGGCCACCACGATGCTAGCGCGTGGCCAGCCACGTGACCACCACGTGGCCACCACGAGGCCGTCACGTGGCCACCACGATGCTAGCACGTGACCAGCCACGTGACCACCACGTGGCCACCACGAGGCCATCACGTGGTCACCACGATGCTAGCACGTGACCAGCCACATGGCCACCACGTGGCCAGCCACGCTGCTAGCACGCCTGCAGAAGAGACTCCACAGAGAAAGGGAGAGGCCGCCGGACAGAGGCCGACTTCTTGCTTTGAGATGTCGCGAACACGGCCACCTCATCGTCCGCGTCATCATCCTGCTCCTTCTCATCTCTGTCGCGCTCCGTTCGCGACTTGACTGTGGCGCTCTGCGAGTTCGGAAACCTTTTGAAGGCCGAGGAGAGGTCGTGATGACCCAGTGACTGTGACCTCCACGCGTCAAGCGTGGTCAAATCCCGCGCGCTTGGGCAGGTGCAGGTGACATCGAGGTCCTGCTGCTGCTGCTGATGATGCTGATGACCATCACGATCATCATCTTTACGCTGGTGCTGATGATGGTGGTGACCAGCATCATGACGGTGGTGGTGGTGGTGTTGATGGAGGTGATGTTCCAGCTGTAAGAAGTAAGCGGTCGTTGCATCTGCTTCACCGGACACGATTCGCGGCAGGGGTTGAATATTTGACATCAACATATGTGATGATGCTGCTGCTGACGCTGCTGATGCTGATGATGATGTCAGTGGTGACGAGTGCACCACTGGACACAGCTCCATCAGAGGAGCACCGAGCGTTTTAGGACACGATTTGGGCATCGTGAGGTCCAGAGGTGATGGGCGCTGCTGATTATGATGATGCTGCTGCTGCTGATGATGTTGTTGCTGTTGTTGCTGTTGAAGATGTTCGTGCAAGCAGGACTGTAAATAGGTGGCCCTAGATACTGCAGAAGCCCCGAGTGGCCACATCGCTGGGAGGAGGTGGACGATGGGTCTGCAGGGTTGGTTGTCCACCAGGTGATGATGCTGGTGATGGCTGTGGAGTCTCTCGCGCTCCATCATCACCGACTCCAGTTCCCTGTCGGCGAACGCTCGGCGCTTGCGCATCCTCTCGCTGAGTGCGGGAGGGAGGCACGACGATGACGACGAGGAGGAGGAGGTGGTGGATGAAGTACCGGAGCAGCCACTACGCGAGTCAGCCTCCAGGGCAGGGGGACGATAACCTGCGTGGTGAGAAAGAGAGGTGGTGGTGGTGGCGGTGGAGCTGACTGTGATGGTGATGTTGGCAGTGTCGAGGATGGGTTCTTCATTTGTACGGTGGTGGTGGTGGCGATGATGGCGGTGGTGGTGGTGGTGGTGGCGATGATGGTGGTGGTGGAGCTGACTGTGATGGTGATGTTGGCAGTGTCGAGGATGGGTTCTTCATTTGTACAGTGGCGATGGTGACAGCACAATTGGTGTTGTTGATGTTCACAGTGATGGCGATGAAGACGATGCTGGTGGCAATGCTCTCATTGATGTTTACTGTGACCATTATAATGATGTTGCTGATGAGGATACATTTACATGTTGCTGCTGATGATGATGATCATCATCATCATCAGCAGCATCATCACCTTCCAAGATGCTCCGCGCCACGATGCCGGGTGTCCGGGCCGCGCGCGCGTGACCCGCGGAGCGAGAGGAGGTCACGACCCCCCCGGCAGCCGCGTCCACGTGACGAGTCCTCGACTGAAGCACAAACGCCGCAGCATCAGCAACGCCGCGAGAGACGCGCTCTATCCACTGCTGGACGAGGGACATCATGCTCGGCACTGTCGCGATGCCACAATCCAACCCCGCGCGTTTGCACGGCTGTCTTTGCACGGCTGTCTTTGCCGGTCTCTCTCTCCCTCCTTTGGCTGCTATTCCTTCACCAGTCTCGTCCCCTATAAACAGTCCCAGATACTCAACCTGCCCGCCAGAGCCCATCCCTAACATCAAGGCCACGCCCATTATCACATTTAGGCTCCTCCCCCTCCCACAGAAGCCCTGCCTCTTATCAC